>NC_090448.1:244297665-244970165 GCF_031143425.1 Pleurodeles waltl | reverse complement strand
CCTATGGGACTTATAATGGGAAAGGCACATTTTTACCCCTTTTTTCTCAGGTCCTGCTTGACGTATCTCCCCAATACCTCCTGTGTGCAACAAGAGTCACTGGAACATTTTTGGGGGAATTTTTCATGAAGGTTCAGCAAATGGTGCCAAAGATATAAGCAAGTCAAAAAATGCTTTCCATTATGGGGAGTGGAGGCAGGGGAGACTTCTGTTTTGCCCCTGACTTTCTCCTGGCCTGGCTGGTGGGACATGACCTGCACAATGCATCTCAGATCTTTCTCATCTGATTCCAAGTGGATACTCAACATTGCAAAGGGTTTGACTTGCCCCAGATATCCTGCCAGAAGTATGTAATTAGCCAGAACCAGTATGAATGAAGGCCATGTAGTACTGGATGACCACCAGAAGGAGATAATTCTCCTAACAGGTCAGGTGATCTCCAGAGGTATCACCACCAGCCTGGGCCTTTGTCTGTCACCATAGCCTCCCAAGAATAGAGCGCACTCTTTGCACTTTGCAAAACTGTTCCCTGCATGACCCACCCCTCCCCCTTCGTTTGCCAGCCAGCCAACCTGGCTACATGCTTCAGGCCAACAATTTCTTCTCCAGTAGGTTTCAGAGTGTCACCTTCAGGCTCAGTCTCATCCGGGACTTTGGGAATCTCAAGGGTGGGTTTCCCATGCCTGCTGCCACTTCCCATTTTGGAAGGTACCTGGGGAATTTTTCCAGGCTCCAGGTCCATTTGACTTCTGTCACAGGCTGCCATGGACTGTGTGGTCAGGAACACCCTCTCAGGCAATCCTATCATCTCCTGGTGGAACTGTAGCTCCACCTCTTTCCAGACAGTGTGCTTCAGGTTGTTACACAGCATAGAATTAAAAGGCATCTGGACTCAGAGCTACCCTAATACACCCTCACCTCCATTCAAAGGGAATCAGAGTCAGAGGATGTGAGTCTCATGGTTGTTGGCTGTTACAACCTGGACAAACAACATTAGGGACTACCTGCTCTGAGGTCACTATATGACACATGACAGTAGTCATACTGGCTCCTGTGTCTCTCAGAGCCTCCACCCGCTGCCCATTAATGGTGACTCATGCCTATGCCTTTTATTATTGCTAGGCATGTGAGCCTTAGTTACCATCTCTCATCCATAGACTCTAGGGTAGCCTCTGCACTACTCCCATGCACTCCTTCCACTACTAACTGGGACAAGCTCCTCCCCAGGCGCTGCACACCTATCTCTGGTGTCTGCCTACCAGTGGGAGGCTGCTGCCTTTTAGGACAGTGGTGGGTTCTCCTTGATGTGTCCCTACCTGTATCAATCATAGCATTTGGGGGGAAAACATCCTGAGGATTCCTCCTCAGGATAACCACCTTTCTTCTGATCATGTTGGGACTAGGAATCCTACTCTTGAGAACTGGGTTAG
The DNA here is from genome assembly GCF_031143425.1 of Pleurodeles waltl. Classification (NCBI taxonomy): domain Eukaryota; kingdom Metazoa; phylum Chordata; class Amphibia; order Caudata; family Salamandridae; genus Pleurodeles; species Pleurodeles waltl. The sequence goes on along the minus strand of NC_090448.1, from coordinate 244,968,735 downwards.
GGGTCTTTTGAGACCTCTTTGCATTATTATTATCTCCCCCCTTGTCTTCTGGTGGGGACCTTCTCCACCCTTTTGGTGATCCCCTCCAGCTATCTTCTTGTGGACCCTGGTGCTGAGCCAATGGGTCCGCCTGCTTGTAAGCTCTCTGGAGTCAGAGATTCTGGAATCTATTAGATGTTGGTGCAGCTCTGGAAGCAATGACTGTACATGTGCTCTCTTCAAATCAGATTGTACAGCACATTGTAAGTACTCACATAACTGCCCTTCACCCAGTCATTCACACAAGACTGGTGGGGCAACTTCTGTCTGTCCCTGCATTTCAATGTATACCTCTAGGGGTGAGTCCATATTTCTTGATAAGGCATTTGAGTGGGTATTTCATCCTGTTACCTTTCCATAGGGCTAGCAGTGAATTCCGTTCCTTACTGGGTATATGCCTCCAGAGACTAGCTCCCCAAACCTCCTCAGGTACCCTATACATCTCTAAAGCAACTTCATATTCCTCAAACCACCTGTTTTTGTCATCCCACACAACAATGTAAGGCAACAGATCCTTGGGGTTGAGGACATTTCTGTCTCCCCTGGCCACTGGGTTGTCATTGTTGCTATTGTTGCTGGACTCTGTGTATTGTTTGACCTTTAGATCCAGCTCTGTAAGACACACTTCATGAGCCAACAAGACTTTTCTCTACTCCAAGGCTCTCTGAGCCTTCCTTTCCTCTGTCAGCCTCTCCTCGGGGCCAGTCTCCTCTCCTCCATGGCCCTCTCGGCAGTAGCCTTCTCCCTGGCTGCTTCTGCCTTTTTCTTTACAGCTGCTTCTTTTCGTCAGCAGCCAGCATCAGTTTGGTCAGCTCAGTTGTAGTCTGAATTCCCTCGCTGCCTTAGAGTTCCTGAGGGGAAAGTTTGTGGGAGGACACATTGCTGCCTGCTCTGGATATATTAGGGGATCTCACTCCTGTGGGTCCTCCTCTCACTTTTTCTGAGACCAGGGTCAGGAGGTTTTCATCCTCCTCCTTTATTACTTCCTCCTCTTCTGCAACATCCTTATCCTTCTACTGTCCCTGTGCTATAGATAGCAGCTACTCTTAAAGCTTATTGTAACAGGTAGTCCGCTCTCCTTGGAAAATCATTTCAGCTCTGCCGCAGTGTAGTTTCCCTGGTTGCTGAAATCCATCGCCATGCTTTCCATCAAGAGTTACAGATGCATAAATAAGGGAGGACATACAATGGAGAAAAAGAAAAAAATAGCCAATCAAGGATAATTTTAAAAAGTGAATCTGATGTCAGATTATTTATATGGGATTTTTGGTTTTAAACAAATCACTGAATGGTACTGCACAAATACAAGTACTGGATTCCAATGCTGAACACCAATGTAAGAAATTAGATTGTTAGTTGTGAGATGTGGAAGCCCCACTCAGACAACTATTACAATCCTTGTCAGGATGAATCACAAAAAGCCACTAAACTGGCTTGTGCTTAACACTCTGGTAACGTGTCACAAAACAGTCAGGCTTATCCTAAAAGCACTGTGTACATTATTTATGAAGCACACAAACAGCAATGAAGTAAAAACACAGCACAAGAAAAATCCCAACCTAAGTTAGAAGCATTGTCCATTATTTAGGGAATAAAATGATCCAAGAAAGATAAAAATACAATAATTAGAACCGGAGATATTGATTTTTAGATGTTTAATTGGAAATAGTGCCAAGAAGCAGAAAGTGCCATTTGTGGTTAACTGGTCACTCTTGTCCACGGGAAATTCACAAGTTCAGGCTGGCTGTGATGGAGTGTAAGTCAGATGCAGGGACTAAGTTAGTCCTAGTGAAGCATTACCTTCATAAGTCCCGCATGAAGAGACCTCATGGAGGAGGCTGTCAGCATGAAGTGCAGGTCTTGCTATGCCGGTCATCACGGACAATTGCTGTTGGCAGGGTAACAATCAGGTAAAAATACCACCCAAAAGCCTTTTTTGGACTATCATCCTCAGTGAGGGAGAGGCAAACAGAAAGACAGACGGAACGGGCAGGTAGTAAAGAAAGGCCAGAACTAACCTGGGGAATGCCAGCCAAGGAACCGGATTACAGCTTTTTAAAATGGATCCGCAGTCCCAAATGAAACTATTGATATTCAACATATTCTTGGCAATGATGAAAGACACATTTTGAATAGAGGCTTAGGATTTATAATTACGGAGAAGCCAGACCACTTCCGGATTATGTCAGAGCTAGTCAAGTTCTTCCAGACCATTAGATTCAAGAAATTCTTGAAGGACAAACCTGGTGACAGGAAGACATTAGGTACGGGACTTACACTACCCTCAAAATTTTGCCTGCCTACTCATCTAATGCCAGTAGAACTGGTTACTTTTAAGAATCTTGATCTTAAAAGGGTTAGCGATGCTCATTACAAGAAAATGAATGACAATCCTTTAATTCACTACAGGAGAAGACTAGACACATAACAGAGTATTGACTGAGGGTTTCAGTGAGGAGAAAGCATATGGTTTCCTGAACAAATCGCTTTTCAAAACACTAGTGATCTATACACTTCCCAGAGTGCACAAGACTCTCTATACTCCACCTATACTCTATACTTCACCTGTGACGCCCATCATCTCAGGCTGTGGCACTGCTCTGGAACTCATATGTTGATATGTGGACACCTTCATTAAAGGAGAGGTCCCTATTATTACATCTTCTGTCAGACAACATAGATTTCATTAATATTATTGACAGCACACCATTTGATGAGAACATTCAAATATTGTTAACTTTTTGTAGCTGGAGTTCCTATATACCAATATTCAACAAGGTGAATCCCTGGATACCATATAGACACGTCTATCGACTACATTACAGGATAGACATTACACACAAAATGATCTATTGGAAGCATGAGAAACCAAAGGCCGTCAACCTGGTCCTAATGAGACCCATGAATTGATGTATGCGTCGAAAGTCATTGATCATCAGCTATACTATGATTGATCGTGCAGTGAGAGAATCTTATGAACATTGGGTTGTCAGTGTTGTTGAAAAAAATTTACACTGGATGCTTTTGTGTTTTTATGGCAATGTATGAATATTTCACCGCCATGAGTATTGCGCCATCTGCACTTGATTGATTCTTTCTTCTGATGATACACTTGAGATACTTAAGAAGAATGGCCTGGTATAGTTAATTTAGATTATTACTTATAGGTACAATTGGGTGATGCTTAACTATAAATGAAACCCACTGGGCACACGTGTGCATAGTTTTATATTGGCAGCACTTGGGAACCCTCCCCATGTGCTGATCATGGCCCTTAAGCCAGTCTTAAGGTAAGCTGAAAAATAGATGAGACTTTGCAGACATGGAAGAATAAACTGTCAAATTTCTAAACAAAATTTCCTAGTAAATTACAAGGGAAACAAATACTTCTGTCTCAACTACAGGTAGCACAAAAGGAAAAGAAACCTTCCTCAAACGCTGGTGCTGGTGAATAACGAGTTTATATATGTGCATAGGTGGAGACTACAGTAAATAAAAGGAAGGGTGAGATGTGATAAGATGCACCATGAAAGAAGGCCAAGAGGCAGTTAGGCAGACAATCAAGTGAACACGTTGGGTTACACTAGAATAGAAGATCAGAGGAAAGCAAATGTCAGTGTGTCCGAATGATGGGAAGAAATCGGCGGGTAATTGCACAATTTACTATTAATTGCTTCTAATCTAGACTTTTACTCCCAGCAGCTGTCGGCATCATTTTCCTGTCGTAAGATAGTATTTTAATAGTTATGTAGAAGAAATAATTGTTACAGGAATTATGTGGAAAAGATAATTATTTGAAGGGATAGAAATTTCTTTGCTATCAAATGCTGCACTAGTCAAATACTAAATGGGTAACAGTGAAGGAGTGTACATGAGGGCTGAATATGCTAAGAATTAACCATGAGATGTGCAGAACGCAAGTACTAGCATGTTCTAAACTGCTGGAAATGTGTACGTCCGAGTACACAGTTTTTCAATAAGCTTATGTACTCTAATTTGCAGAATCCACCCAGCCTAGCCACTCACAAGTGTTATTTCCCAGCACCATAGTGTTCTCAAGAAAACACACCTTTTTAATGTTGCTTTGTTTGTTACTCTAACAAATGATCATGTTTTTCTCTTTCTTTGCTGCTCTGGTGAGGACAGGTCAAGGTGGAGAACCACTATGATTTTCAAGACATAGTCAGCGTGGTGGCCTTGACCCAGACCTACGCCACCACGGAGCCGTTCATAGACTCCAAGTACGACATCAGGATCCAAAAGATAGGCAGTAACTACAAGGCCTACATGTGAGTACACGACACCCGCCTATGTGTTCTTGTCTGCTGTTATGAAAATAAGGCAATTGCTTGTATCCTTATGACCGCTTATCAACAAAAAATAATTTTATGCATGTGTATTTACACATTTTGTTTCTCTGCTGCCTCCTACTTTCTGCTTCGGTGAACCGTTGTACAACCATCGCTTATATTTGACCCTCCTGGGTGCAAAGAACAATGCCCTGGGGCCAAAACTCATTACTTTTGTTACTTGAATTCAGTCACGTTGAAAAGGGAGAAGGATCAATTGAGCTGAGGCCAGTAGGTACGGGAAAGTTGTAAGAATGAGAAAGGTGAGAATAATTAAGGAATTCTTCACAACTAATATACATCTCCTTTTATAAACCTAATTACAGAATATGGGCACACAAAAACTAACAATTTTGCAAGAATCTGACGCTTGGACTTTTTCGTGCAGTTTATTATTATGAAATTGACAGCGACACCATCTGCATTTTAAAAAAATATATATTTGTACAGTTTTATGTTGTACGAATATGACTTAATTGAGTGTCAGAGCGCTTCACATTAAAACAAGTTACAAAACAAGAAACAACCAATGAGCTTTTGGATTTTCTTTGAAATGAAGGAGTTCCCGTGTTTACTCCGGGGTGCCTCTGATGCCAAGATGTGTGTCTCTTGTTAGCACAATCACTTGCCATTACAGAGAAAGCTCTGTACTAATTGCTTTTCATGTGAGATCTCAAAATACTGTCATTTGATGAGTTTGTAAAATTTTGGTTTGTATTTGCGTGTATATTGCATGAAATAGAGGTCTGTTTCTTTTGTAACAACTACATGCTCTTTCAAACTTGGGAGGCCAGAAAGAATTGAAAAACTTCCAGTCTTGCACCGATGCCTGATATACACACGTCTTGTATTCTTTGTTGCTAAAACACAAGGCACACTACATTTAAGTTAGAACACTCTGCAGTGAGAAAGGCACCTACGCTGTGTCTTACTTGACTAATCTGCACGTTGAAACCCTCGCAGGCGCTTGGACTTCGATTGCCAAATTGTTGATTATTTGTAATGACAAATAGGCAAAGAATTACAAAATAAGGAAATTACCAATCAGTCTAGCAGTTATTAGATAAGACACTAGCGCTGAAAGCTTATAAAGAACCGTAGAAAATAGTAATATACAATGGAATTTCCACACAAAATAATTTATATTCCTCTTTGTTAGTATAAAAAAATGAAATCCATCTGATTTCCGTGATTGCATTTAAATCCATCCATCTCACGACATCACTACATTCCAAGCTTACGTTATGAGGTTTCCACACCCTCTGTCGGATTTTAGGCTCTAAGATATGATTTCCCGCCCTTTCATTCTCTGGCTGCATCTCTTTCATGCTACTTGATCTAATCCTCTGGCCACACACACTAAGCCAGTGACGTGTAACGGGTGGAGCAGTGAAGTAATCAGCCAGGATTCCCTGGATGTTTAGGAGACCGAGTCAGAGCTAACCTTGATCAAAGCCTCAGATAAATCAGAACAATGTCAGAGGAACCAGTCACACTGACGGCTGTTCTGTTTTTATTAAAACAAAAGCAGTAACTAATGATCAAAGAGAAGAGTGCACAGAGCAAGCCACCGAAGACACGGCTTTGTTGACCATACTGCTTAACTGGGGTTATTAGACACGAGTTAACACTAAAACCACAGCAAATTCACACCATAGAGTGAGCGCAAATTGCACTACTCGGATGTTTACATTGACAGTCATGCGATTTTACTGTGTGGTAGTTGCCCACGCAAACCTGTGAGAAAGGGCTGTGTGTGTGGTTGAAATTATGTCTGTGAGTGATTTTCCCCTTTAGTTTACCCCTAGGTGATAATTGCGTACAACTGAGTCCTACAGAGTGGTGCATATGTTATTTTTACCTATATGTGTTTGATTCTGGGTGCCTCAATATCAAGGTTATGAATATCGATTTGTTACACTACGGACTTAACCATATCTACTGTCATTATGTTGTTGACATAGCATCTATCGGAAAGTATAGAGGTAGTCTACTTACGTCACATGTACTTACCATGCCGATATATTGGAAGTAATGGAAGTCGATATGAAAAAGGTGATATTGTGACCACCCCCTATCCCTTCATACAACCCCCCTTAAGTCCGGTATTTGCATCTCGGTATAAATTAACCCATAGGTCGTTTAGCTCGTGTTAGTCTAATTTTAGTCGAACTGTACATCTTCATTTTTTCCTTTTCACAGAATTTTATTTCTCTGTAAATACTGAATGTTGCTTTCTGAGGCAGCACACAACCAGCTACACCTAACATTATGGCCCTCATTACAGCCCTGGCGGTCGGTGATAAAGTGGCAGTAATACCACCAACAGGCTGGCGGTAATTAACGCCAAATTATGACAATGGCGGAAACAGCTCAGACAGACAGCCACTTTAACACATCGACCGCCAGGGCGGAAACAACAGGCACCACAGCGGTAAACGCCTACAGCCAGGCAGAAGAGAATGTTCCGCCCACTGTATTATGACACATCAATCCGCCACCTTTTCAATGGCGTTTCCAACAACATCAAAAGCCTGGTGGAAACACTACACAGAAGGGAAACGACTCACCAGTGGAGACTCAGGGAAGAACCACGTCGCCATGGAGCCCGAGTTGCATGTCTTCCCCATGCTCTTCTAGGTGTTGCTCCACTGTGAACACCAACAATGGCGAAGATGACCATGGCAAGTACAGCCGCCTAGCACACAGAGGACGGAGGGAGGAAAAAGAGAGTGACACACACAACACCCCACCCCCAACACCATACACACAAACAGATGCAGTAACATAACATATTGACCCCGTACCCCTCAGGAATAATGCAAGCACAACTACAATAGATTAAAGTGAGTGTAATATGATAAATATAGTAAGAATACGTTCATCCAAATCAAAAAGTATATACATATTTACAAATCAAGGGACACAGCCCAGTCCTCAATGTTCGTGGGCCACATGGCCACATCACAAAGTCCAAGGCCCCACCTCACCCCTGCAACAAGACAGAGAGAACACTGCAGGGGCATCAGGTCGAAAATAGCCAGGCACCTCAGGGGGACAGGGAACGAGGGGCACCTCAGCCAGAAGAAGGTACAACGTCACTGGTTCTGAAGGGGGCAACATGCCCATTACTCTGTCCTGGGGAGTGCAAGGCCACATTCTCTCAAGTGGATGTTTTCTCCACTGGTTCTGGAGGGGGCATTGTACCCAGTGAGTTTCATCCTGGGGAGGGTGGGGTGAGTGGATGTCTTCTCCACTGGTTCTGGAGGAGGCATCGTGCCCAGTGAGCTTTATCCTGGGGAGTATGGGGCAACTGGATGTCTTCTCCACTAGTTCTGGAGGGGGCATCTTGCCAAGTGAGCTTCATCCTAGGGAGGATGGGGTGAGTGGATGTCTTCTCCACTGGTTCTGGAGGGGCCATCGTGCCCAGTGAGCTTCATCCTGGGGACGATGGGGTGAGTGTATGTCTTCTCCACTGGTTTTGGAGAGGGCATCATCCCCTGTGATGCAGAACTTGGAGTGTGCAAGGTCACAGTCTCTCAGCTGGGTGTCAGACCCACAGGATTTTCAGGGGCCAGACCGCTCAATAGGCCATGGACGCAGGACTACACACTGTCTGCTGGCGGTGATGGCTGTACAGTGGTGGCAGTGGTGGTGCTACTGCTGGTAGTGGTGGGGGGAGGCTCCAGCCCATCACCTGCAGCCTTGGATGGCTGCCTACTGGGGCTGGTGGTCCTGGTGGTGGTGCTGGTGCTGCCGGTGGTGATGGGTGGAGGCTCCAGCTCATCCCCTGCAGCCTCGGATGGCTGCCCACTGGGACTGCTGCTGTTGGTGCTGATGCTGGTGCTGGGGGGGAAGCTCCAGCCCATCCCCTGCAGCCTCGGGCAGCTGCCTACTGAGGCTGCTGCTGCTGGTGGTGGTGGGTGGAAGCTCCAGCCCATCCCCTGCAGCCTTGGACGGCTGCCCAATAGGGCTGGTGGTGGTGGTGCCGGTGGCGGTGCTGCTGGTGGTGGTGGGGGGAGGCTCCAGCCCATCCCCTGCTGCCTCAGACGGCTGCACCACCATGGTTGGTGGTGGGGGCTCCAACTAAGTCCCAGCACCAGGACCCTTGTCCTTACTGCCTGCTGGTGCATGCCCCTTGCCCTTCCTGCCAGCAGCTGGGGATGGCTCCTTGCCCCTTTTGGCAGCAGCTGGCTCCTTGCCCTTCCTTCCTGCAGCTGAGGCTGGCTCCTTGCCATTCCTTCCTGCAGCTGGGTCTAGCTCCTTGCCCTTCCGTGAAGCACTTGGGGCAGGCACCCTTTCCGTCTGGCTGGCTGGTGGCCGGGATCCTTTCCCACTTGGAGTTGCTAGGGACACTACTGTGCCTGTGGACTGGGTGGCTGAGGTGCTTAACAGGGTTTTGACCACCCTGGGCTGATGTGAGGGACGCGAGGAGGAGTAGGGAAGAGGTGAGTGTTGGAGAGGAAAAGCTTCTTAGGGACACTGGGGTGGGAAGGGGGAGATGGTTTGCGATTGGAGGAAGAGGGAGTGGTTGTTGGAGGTGTCAGTCTGCAAAGTGTACTTTGGGAGGAGGGGCACAGACACAATGGGAGAGGACTCAGGGGACATGTGCATGGATGTCGGGGTGGTGACTGCCAGTGAGGGGTGTCTACTGATAGGTGTGCTGGTGATGGTGGTAATGGATGAGGATGTAGTGCATGCAGGTGTGAGTGTAGACGCTACGGGGAGGGAGGGGGAGGAGGGGGCCACAGTCGAGGCAGTGGATGTTGGTATGTCTGCATCTGAATGGTGTTTGTGTGAATGCCTGTGGGATGAAGTGTGGTGCTTGTGTTTGCCATGTCCACTCTTGTGTGTTGTCCTGGGTGCCTGCTTGTCTGCCTGTGTGCTTGGGATAGGTTGGGGTTGAGGGGAATGGGATTGGGTAGAGGAAGTTGAAGGGGGTAGGGTGGAAACAGGGACAATGGCTGCCATCAGAGAGGAGGCCAGAGCCTGGATTGATCTCTGTTGGGCCGCCAAGCCAGTGTGAATGCCCTCCAGAAATGCATTTGACTGTTGCATTTGGGCTGCCAACCCCTGGATGGCATTCACAATGGTTGACTGCCCAACAGAGATGGATAGCAGGAGTTCAATAGCCTTCTCACTTAGGGCAGCAGGGCTAACTGGGGCAGGGGCTGAGGTGCCTGGGGCGAAGGAGATGCCCACCCTCCTGGGTGAGCGGGCACGGGAAACTCGCTCAGGGACTGCTGGGAAGGCAGTGCTGGTATATTGGGGTGGCAGCTGCACCTGTAGCTGGGGTGGGCACAGAGGTGTCCGCCGCCACCAGGGAGCTTCCATTGGAGGCGGTATCTGTGTCCAAACTGTCCTCTCCTGTGTCCACCGTGGTGCTCCCCTCGGCCTCTGTCCCACTGGTGCCCTCACCATCGGTGGATTCGGCATCCTGGGTCTTGTGGGATGCAGCTCCCTCTGTCATTGGTGCCTCTGCTCCTCCGCCAGATGATGCTAATGCACATAAGGACAGGGTGACAAAACAAAAGGAGGGGGGAAGAGACAAAGGATACACTTGGTCAATGACAGCACTAACACCACTGTTGGCGTACACAACACATTCACACACAGGGAACATCCCTAGGCACTAGGCAATGCACTACCATTCACAATGCTTGTCACCAGCCCATGGATAGGGACACCTAACACCAATTGCAGCATACCTGAGACCCACAGACCCCTGCCCAGTAGTGGATGCCTACTAGCTTGGTTGGAGGACCTTCACATCAGAACCCTTCCCAACATGAGACGTACTCTGCAATGTCAGGCCTGACCTAGGGGCACCCACAAGGCCCACACCCCCACCCGGATACCATCCCACCAGGCGTAAGTTGTAATGAGGGGCACTGTACTCACCTCCTTGTTGCTGCTGTGATGCCCCCAAGCGCCCATTTAGCTCCAGATAGGCCACCGCCAGTATGCGGGCCATCAGGGGGGTCAGGGTTTGACGGGCACCCCTTCCTCATTGGGAGGCCATCCCCAGCTGGGCCTCAACCGTCTTCTGCACCCAGTGTCTCAGGTCCTCCCACTGTTTCTGATAGTGGATGGTCCGCCTGCCGTAGATGCCAGGGTCTGCACCTCCTTGGCGATGGCACGCCATTTAGCCTTCTTTTGATGGGCGCTGACCTGCAGGGAAATACACACAGGGAAAGGTATTAGTCAGACTATCCTGCCTGTTACACGTATGGCCCACCATGCCCCTTCCCATCCCCATTAGCAAATACATGCCCCAGCATACATGCTGCACGCTGCCCAGGGCCCATCCACCAACCCCCCCCACGCGAGGCCTTTACACACAGAACTCCATTCAGTCATGCCCCATGCATCGTACACACAGTGTAGTCACCTGTTGGTCTGGGGGCCCATACAGCAGTCAGTACTAATGTAGGACCCCCATCCACCAGTCGCTCCAACTCCCTTGAGGTGAAGGCAGGGGCCCTTTCCCCAGTCGCACGAGCCATGGTCGGTTCCAGACACAGGTCACAACAGCACATGCAGTCTAGGTCCTCTCCTCTTGAAGGTCAGGTAGTAAGTGAGTGAACAGATAGAAAATGGCGATCACGTCTGCGGTGGTGCGTACAGTCACTGCCGGCATACATCACCATTGGCTACTGTACCCCATAGGAGCCAATGATAACCAATGAGGAGTTGCGCGGCGGTTCTCGACCGGCGCACAACATCCGCGGAATTGCCTCACTTCCACCTGTCCCTCCATACTGGAGAGGCGGGCTCCATTTGGGGGTGGGGGAGTAGGCCATGGATCCTAAGTGCGTCACAGTACACAATTTCACATTCTGGACCTATAACACCAACATTTTGTGACAATCACAATATGCATTTAACTGTAGTGGTTACAATGTACAGACAATGACAAGCTGCTCACTCTTTTGTCACATAGATTGCAACCACTGCAGATGAATAGGAGATGGAGACATCCCCCTGTGTACAGACCTCTGGTGAACTTGGCAACGATGGAGGACAGGAACATTATCCTCACCTATAGACTTGACAGGACCACAATCACGTAGCAGTGTGCCCAATTGGAGCCTGACCTAATATTTGCTATCCGTCACCCCACCGGGATCCACCCTATTGTGCAAGTCCTATCTGTGCTCCATTTCCTGGCAACTGGTTCTTTCCAAGTGACAGTGGGCTTGGCAGCAGGAATGTCACAGCCAATGTTCTCAGTAGTGCTGACCAGAGTGTTGTCTGCCCTGATTAAACACATGTGCAGCTACATTGTTTTCCCACAGGTGAAGGGTTTGGCCACAGTGAAAGCTGACTTCTATTCAATGGGACATATCCCCAACATCATTGGGGCAATTGATGGAACACATATTGCATTTGCCCCCCCCCCCCGGCAGAATGAACAGTTGTTCAGAAATCAAGAGTTTTCACTCCATGAATGTCCAGATGGTGTGCCTGGCGGACCAGTACATCTCCCACATCAATGCAAAGTATCCTGGGTCTGTGCATGATGCCTTTATCCTGAGGAATAGCAGCATTCCAAATGATGGCCCAAATCCAGAGGCACAGGGTGTGACTAATAGGTGAGCCCTGGTCCCCACCCAGTGGATGTTGGTGTATGGGTATATTGTGGGCCCTAAGGGTGAGTGTTTGGCTAACAGTTGTCCCTCGATATGTGCAGGTGACTCTGGTTACCCCAACCCCTCATGGCTACTGATCCCTGTGAGGAATCCCAGGACAAGGGCAGAGGAACGTTACTATGAGGCACATGGGCGAACAAGGAGGATAATAGAAAGGACATTCAGCCTCCTGAAAGCGAAGGTTTCGGTGCCTCCATCTAGCAGGTGAATCCCTATGCTACTCACCCAAGAAGGTCTGCCAGATCATCGTGGCATGCTGTATGTTGCACAACCTTGCCTTGCACTGCTGTGTGCCTTTTCTACAGGAGGAGGAGGCTGGAGATGGCCATGTGGCAGCAGTGGAGCCTGTGGACAGTGAAGATGAGGAGGCAGAGTATGAGGATGAATACAACAGAAGTGCAGTCATTTGTCAATACTTCCAATGACACACAGGTAAGACATGGTTATTTCACAGTTCATTTACAGTTTGATGTGTGACATTGTCACTGGCAGGCTGTGTATTCCTACTTCTATGCCCACTCAATGTACCCTTTGGCATCTATTTTTTCAGATGTTGGTGCCCCACTATTGCTCCTGGTTTGTTCAGTGCAGCCAACTACAGGTCTCTCCCATGTAAACATTATTGTACAGTTGAGTTGCAATGTTTGAACCTTGTTAAACGAATACATTTTGAAATCATTTGACATACACCATACTTGTATTTTTTCAAAGTGTGTTTATTGCAGTGCTCTGAAGAAGAGGGGGTAGTGCAATGGGCTGGGGTGATGATGGAGGAAAGTCCAGGTTAGAGTCCAGTCTATTTGTATCACAAGTGCATTGTCCAAGGGGGCATAGGAAGTGGAACAATGGCAGTTGAAGGGGGACAGGGTGACAGAGTGGGACAAAAGGGTGACAATCAGGAGAGTCTTATTCCCTAGCGCGGATCTTGAAAATAGTCCCCGGCTTCTGCCTGGATCACAGGGAACATTTGTGGGGTGGATCTACTTCTGCAGGGGGAGGGGTGCTGGTGGCCTGTTGGTCCTGTGGCGGGCCTCCTGTCCACTAACGGCAGTGGAGGTGGAGGGCTGTTCAGTGTTCTGGCTAGTGTCAGGGCCCGGTGGTGTGCCACTTCCTCCCTCATACTGTTGGCCATGTCTGCCAGCACCCCTGCAATGGAGACCAGGGTGGTGTTAATGGCTTTCAAGTCCTCCCTGATCCCCAGGCACTGTCCCTCCTGCAGCCGCATGTTCTCCTGCAGCTTGTGCAGGATCTGGCCCAGCGTATCCTGGGAATATTGGTATGCTCACAAGATCGCAGTGAGTGCCTCCTGGAGGGTCGGTTCCCTGGGCCTGTCCTCTCCCTGTTGCACAACAGTCCTCCCAGTGTCCCTGTTATCCTGTGCCTCTGTCCCCTGAACCGTGTGCCCACTGCCACTGACCCCAGGTCCCTGATTGTTCTGGGTTTGTGGTGTGCCCTGTGGCACCTGCAGTGGTGGACATACTGCTGATTGACGTGTCCTGGGGACAGAGATATGGGCCTACTGGGTGGGTGCTGTGCTGGGGTTTCCTGAGGGGGAAGGCTCTGTGGAGGTGTGAGTGTGTGCCTGGGTAACCGACTGTTCAGAGGTCCCTGATGGGCCATGTTGGTCATCCAAATCCAGGTGACCAGAGCTGCAGTCATCACTGTGGGCCTCTTCTGTGAGGGGACTGGATGTTGCTGGCACCTCTTCTTCGGTGACATTGGCCGGGTTACCTATGGGGATGTGAATGCAGTGTTATTGTTTCTGTGTGTGACATCTTGTGCATGGGTGGGTTGCCCTGTATGGTTGTTATTGCCGTGGCAGCTTGGCCTTGTACTAGTTATTTGGTGGGCTAGCTGATTCTCTCTAGTGTGCATGCTGTAGTGACAGGTGTACACACATTGGTGTTGCATGCAGGTCTTGGCATTGGAATGAGTGGGTTGTGATGGCGGGGTGTGTGGGAGGTGGTAGGGTGATGGGAGTGAGGGTGGGAGTATGTGCTGGCATGCAGGTAGGGGGGGAGATAGTTATAGAGAGTTGTCTTACGAGAGTCCAGTCGTCCTGCTACTCCTGCCAGCCCCTCAGGATGCATCATTGCCAAGACTTGCTCCTCCCATGTTGTTAGTTGGGGGGAGGAGGTGGGGATCCACTGCCAGTCCTCTGTACTGCAAGCTGGTGTCTTGCTGCAATGGAACGTACCTTCCCCCGTAGGACGTTTCACTTCTTCCTGATGTCATCCCTTGTTCTGGGGTGCTGTCCCACGGCGTTGACCCTGTCCACGATCTTTCGCCATAGCTCCATCTTCCTAGCAATGGATATCTGCTGCACCTGTGATCCAAATAGCTGTGGCTCTACCCGGATGATTTCCTCCACCATGACCTTTAGCTCTTCTTCTGAGAACCTGGGGTGTTGTTGTGGTGCCATGAGTGTAGTGTGAGTGGTGTGGGTGAGGGTGTGTGGGGAGATGTGTTGGGATGTGTGATGTAAGGTGTGTGGGTGTTGTATAGGTGATGGTGGTATGTGGCTCTGGTTGTGTGAGTGCTCTTGCTGTCTCTTTCTGGTGGCAATTGTTTGTCGTCGTAAAGATGTATGGGTTATGTGGATGTGTGTTTCATAGTGGTGTGGGTGTGTGGGTGTGTGGGTGTGGTGTGTGTATGGGTGTCAAGTGTGTGCAGTTTGAATTGTCCAATGTGGTGTTGTTTTGTTGGAGTGTGGGTATTTTGAGCGCGGCGGTATGTACCGCCAATGGTTTACCGCTGTTGAATGTCCGCCATGGTGATTCATGGGTCATAATGTGATGTGCGTAGCTCTGTTGGATTAACGGTGTGGATTTTGCTACCGCCAGTTTATCACTGACCTTTTGGCTGGCGGATTTGTGTGTGTGTCTGAATAGTGACGGATTGGTGTGTGTGTGTGTGTCATAATATGATTAGCGGATATCCACCGTGGCGGCGGTACGTTGGCAGCAGTCGGCATGGCGGTAAGTGAGGGCCTATGTTTTTCAGTAATACTAAGCATAACTCATTTACATGTACAACAGCATGAATTCATGAAACGCCTCTCTTTCATAGTATCCTCGCTTAGAAAATAATATGTTTAGATTCCCATATGTATCTGACGACAAGATATGAAGTTTTAGACGAAATATAAATGGAATACCTCAAGGTTCCCAGGAACTGTTGCCCAATGAGTCACTTGTGATGTTGTGGTGTTTTAACAACTTTCTCTTTTCTTTATTTATTTACATTCTATAAAGAGCCTGTATCTCGAATACACCTTCTGCCCGAATCAAAAGAATACTATGAAGGGGGGGGAAGGTATGGCTGTTGATTGGTGGCTCTACAAAATAGTCACCCGAAATTCAGTTCTCAGTTCCCAGACTTTTTTTTAGCTCCTTTGGAGAATTTATGTTTGTAACCCTGCCCCATAGAAAATGCTACCCCAATTAAAGAAACATCAGTGAGCCTTTTAATAACCCGAACCTGATTTTCTTGAAATACAGTCATTAGCAAGAGGATGTGATGCCTCAAAGGCATGCAACAAGAAGCTCTGCAAGAGCAGTCATATGACACAAAGGCCAAGGAAAAGATGAAACTCATTGTGAGAATTTCACATATTACCAATTTGAGTGGTTTGGTTCCTTTAGAGACAGTGGTGTGCACCAGGTGAAACAGGAGGAAAGGCATGGCTCGAATGGGACAAGCCATGAGAAGTAGGAATCCCCAAGGAACGTGATAGGGAGATGTCACTGCTCAGATGGAAAGCTCAGTGAAAAGCGAGAAAGGGAACACAGATGTACTGCTCCTCAATGGCATGAGGGTAATGGAAGGAGCAATAGTGTTTTCTCTATTTAACTTGAATAGTTTTTGCTATACCTTGAAAATGAAGTGTACCCTGCGTCCGCAAGGCAGATTTAAAGACTAAACACAGCTGACTGAAGGACCCTGCTTAGAAGCCACAATCTAGCATATGAGTAGACGCTAGAGTGATACACTATGAAATGATTGATCATATTGTTTTGGCTTCCACCCCACTTCCCAGCCCCTTTATACCTTTTTTCTGCAAGGAAAGGCTATTTACAATTTGATTATGCTAGCCTCCTCAATTGTTCACCTTAAGTTGGACATTACTATTACTTTTATCAGTACTATTATCTAATTTCAAACATTCTACAGATCTTTTGATTTTGTCTTTTGCTTTTAAAGCATATCTCTTTTATTTTCACTTATGTCTCTATAGTATAATCAAGTGATATGTGCAATTCGACAACGATTGAAATAGATGAGTGTGTGGACATGGTTGTGCACAGCAAAGATTTTACTAGAGAGCTATACATCAGCTGAAAAGCACATCGAGAAAAAACCAAGTGCTTATTATTCATACCTTAGCAGAAAAGCACGTGCCTAACACTGTAGTTGCTTGGCACAATCAGTCAGGCTTAACTTAAGGGCAATGTGTAAAGTATTTGTGTAGTTCTCAAGCAGTAATAAAGTAAAAACACAACAAAAGAAAAATCCAAGGCCAATTAAAACAAGTATTTGCAATGCAATGTGTCTCGCATCTGCTTGAGTTACAGCTATTTGCATTGTAAACTCCTAACCAGACTTTTCTTGCCACGTAAATTAAAAATAAAAAGTAAAACAGTTTCACATAAGTGAGCGGATTCCAACCGTCACGCATGAGCATAAAGGATGCACACAAAAGGAAAAAGAAGTTCTCTCACAGTCCAACATATTGGCAAAAGGTGCACTTTGCCATGTAACAGGGCCGATGCCCAAGGCGGTAACCAAACTGCCCAAGGGGGACAAACACAAAGCATTTACCAATGATAGTAAAGGATTTTTGATGGGCAAGCCCATAACGAGCGATAGTGATGGGCATGAGGTGGGCATGATTAAAAGCCCAAATAGATAACACACATAGGAAAAGCAGCACTTGTGTGCTGCTATGCTCGACCTAAAAAGGGAAGGTTTGGTCCTGCAAAAGGTTTTTTGCCAGGTCAAAATGGCAGGTTGAAATGGCACACACAGGCTCTGCAGTGGCAGGCCTGTGGCATGTTTAAAGGGCTACTTAAGTTGGTGGCACAACCAGTACTGCAGACCCACTAGTGGAATTTACTTTACAGGCCCTGGGCACCTGTACTTATAAGTAACTTAAATATTCCAACTGGGGATAAGCCAATATTATTATGTTTAGAGGAGAGATCACAAGCACTTTCACAATTGGTTAGCGGTGGTAAACGAGCAGCAAAAAGAAGGTTAGAAAGAGTGGAGGATGGGGGCAAAAAGTTGCAGAGAATACCATCCTAAGGCTGAGAGGTCGAACAGTACCCTTCATAGGTCGGGCCCTGAAATCAGGGGTAAAAGACCATGACTTCGACAGGTAGGATTCATTGGTTGCAAAAGTGATTCAAACATGCTCTGACCTCTCCTCAGTGATATCACAGTGATACCTCCCTTTCCCCCTCTTAACATCTCGTAAGCCTCCACTTTGTTGCTGAGAAGTTGGGTTAAGGGAAATTAGTCAAAACTAAGTAAAGCATAAGGGGTTCTAAGAGCTGTGATTTCTTTTCCCACTGCGTCCTTCAAAGATCCCGGAAAAAAGAGTAGCAAGCGTTGTGCTCAGTCTGTCAAAGAGAAAGCCAGGAGTAACAGCTGTAACCCCTGACTACTGCTAATTGACATGCATGTTTACACCTGGAAGCTACAACTGTTGGCAGTTTCCTGGCTGTTCCTGGAGACCTTTGTGAATTCTCGTTAGTCCAAAATCTGCATCCGTGCAAGGGTGTGACCATGCAGGTGCAGATTTACAACTTTTGTGTGATTCAGGCAACAATTTCGAGCTGTGCAACCAATGACCAGGCAATATAGTGTGCTGATCATTGTGTAACCCTTGTAGTGGCCAGCTTGTGTCATTGTGCAAAACGTAAACCTGTCACATGGAGAAACAAAGCTACTGCAGGAAAAGGGAGTTATTAACAATGTTAACTTGCCTTGGCAGTTTTGAACCTGGTCTGAATATTAATAATTTGGGAGAGAAATGAAGGTTCGTATCCTTCCAATACGTATATATTAGCTTTTTTGTTCATATCCACGTGTGGAAATGAAGCGCCGCGAGCGCTGGCTCTCTGGCAATAGTACTTCAACTGTTATTTACATTTTTGCAGCAGAAATCAAAATGTTTGGGTGGTTTATGATGAAATCATTTGAGAAAGGTATACAGCATGCCAGAGAGGGGGCACATGGTGTATGCTCGTCCAGGCTTTAACATTTACAAAATCAAACAAGCCGATAGAAAGCGCCACTCTACTCCATGAGCGTGAAGGAGAACACAAAAGGAAACAGAAGTCCGCTGGCAGTTAAATGTATCTGCAGTTATGCAATTATCCATGTAACAGTGTCAATGTCATGCAAAGTGCTCGACTACTGCCCAGTGAGATCGCGCTGTGTAGAAAATAAAAGCAAAATGTAGTCCAGAAGCCATGCATAAAACATGGAGCATCTTATGTTTTCAGTAGTTTAAAGATGCGCTTGAGGAGGGCTAAGCACCTGAAAAGGTATGAAGCATGCATGCCCTTCACAAAAGAAATCAAGCCAATTTTAAAAGGCAAGCCCACAAACCAAGGAAACTGATGGGAATGCCGTGGTTGTGGTTGAAAGCCCATGGAGAGATTACAACAGGAACCAGAGTGCTTGCGCGCTCGAGCCTAAAGATGTAATAAGTAGAATGACACCAAAAATTTTAAAAATTCAATAAGTATAACCGGAGATATGGATTTTTATAATATGAACTAAAAATAGTCGCATAAAGCACAAAGCGCCAAACACAGGTATCTGATTGTGATAGACAAGGTCAAGTTCAAAAGTTAAGGTTGATTGCGATGGAGCAAAGGTCAGATACAAGGACCAAGTTTCTCTTGCTAGAAAGTTGACCTTCTGACTTAGAAACGTTTATGGAAAAAAGTGGCCATAGACGAGTCATCAGCTGGCCAAGCCGAATCCAAAGTGAGGCTTGATGAAAGTGGGTTGATGAAGATTGAGGTCCCGGTGCAGTTGTCGACAATGGTGGGAAAGCTCTATGGGATTTGGCTTGGCATCAGTCTTGGTGTAGCCCTCTGTGTTCAGTCTTAGAAACCTTTCTAGAAGTCAGATCTGCTTCAGCCAGTCAAACCAGTAAGTTGAGTCCAACCAGCAAGGTGAGGTCGACCAGCAATTCAACGGCAATCTCAGTCTGCATTGGTTCTCTAGATAGTCCCATTTCTTGCAGTTCAGGGGACAGGCGGAATACACACTATCAAAGGCTCCATGACCTGAAGGCACCATTTATGGGTTAGGACTAACTTGAACAGAGGCCAATAGCAGGATCCTGGTCAGTCCATGTGGAACTGATCATCTGGGGAGGTGCCAGGAGGCAGCCCCCTGGAAACCTGCTGTGCCCATGTGGCTAAAAAAAATAGGTTACACAACTTACCCTTGGAGTCACTTCTGGGAACCTGGGTCCAAGGTAAAGCGGTCCAATCTTTCTTCCAGTTTTAGACAGTGGGGCACGCCTTTATTTTGTTGATTTTCACAGGTCCAGGGGTGTTCTGAGGAGGGTACCAGGGATGTCATATTTGTGCCCAGTGCAAGGCTGTGGGTGGGGAAAACTCCTGGCCACTCCCTAACCAATAGGGTAAAAATTCCAAAGGTGGCCCACTTTTGCAGCACTTCCTGTGTATTTTACTGTAAACTATCCCACAGTGCCCTTCTTTCCCTAAATCCAACATGGCAGAACCTTTCTTCCCATGGTCAGAGCTCCATGTGCTCACAGAGTGGTATAGATATGATAATGGGCAAACCCTCCCTTGTATCAAGGAAGTAGGCCTGGTTGTGAGCTCCATCTGCCAGTGACAGGGTAGTCATCCTTTGCGTCTCAGAAAGAGCCTGTGCATAGCCCTGAGGTTACCCTGCTCAAGGATGAAAAACACCTGTACACCGTACCTTTGTCCACTGTCTGGGAGCAATCCATGCCTCACCTCAGGGAAGCCGTCAGCAGTAATGTGACCAGTCCAAAAGCCCGTTTTAATCATGGCTGGAAAATGACAACTTCCTAAACTTGTCATTTAAAACATAGTCATATAACATCCAACTTGATAATTATGTTGGATTTTAAATTACTGTTATAAGGTCTTTGAATATTTTTTCTAGCTGCTACCAAACTAGAATTAAGTACTATAAGCTGTCATAATGTAACCCAGTATTGTCATATGCCAGAGCCAGCTTTGCCACAATGAAAAACAACTTTAGAAGTTTTTCACTGCCAGTACATATGAATCATTAGCTATGCATGCCTTACTTTTTAAAAGCCATGCACCTTGCCCCAAGGGCATTTAGGGACTACCTCAAGGTTATTCAATATATAGTAAACTGAGAGTTTACGCATGGCAAAAGGCTTGTTTTGCCAGGATGAAATGCCACTTTAAAACTGCACACCCAGCAGCAATAGCAGGCCTGGAGACATGTTTTACAGTGTTACTTAAACGGGTGTTACAATAAGTGCTGCATCCCACTAGCAGCAATTAATGTACAGGTGGAGGGTCAAGTAGTACCATACATTAGGGACATATATCCATGTTAACTGTGCTAATCAGGTGTATACAAATTTTACCATGTTTAACAGGGGGTACGTAAGCACTTTACCACTAACTAGCAGGGGTAACATGCACAGAGTTCCACAGCCAGAAAAAATAGGGTTAAAAAAAAAGACAAAAAATCCCAGGTGACCATGCAGGCAGGGCAGATTTACCCCTTCCCCAGCCAAAAGCTAGGGTATACTAAACAGTACAGTTTTTTCAAACTATAGAGAATGGACTAGTTCCCTCCTCTGCAGTGGCACTTGTTTGTTCTATGCCCTTCTTACCTATCTTTACCTCCCTGCCACCATCCTCCTTTGCCACTGGGCTGGCCCAGGGAGGACCATTTTCCTCATCTGCAGACCCCATCTGTGAGGCACCTAGCCTTAGCTTACGTACAGATGTGTTCTACTAGGCAAAGAGTACCACAATGGCTAACAAGGTGAGATGACCCATTCTCCTTTCTAAGTCAGGGCTCCATCCCCAACCCAGGGAAACTTCCGCCCTTAAGGATAACGACCAAAAAGGCCACTGACAGCTGTCAGTGTCAAGAGCTAGGTCCCTGGCCTTCCACTGCCAAGTGGAGGCTCCAAACCGTTGTCTTGGACAGGCCTCACATCCAGCTTTCGGGTTGGCAAGGAGTCTTTCACTGGCTCCGGAGGGCTCCTGACTGCTTACATTTTCAGAGTATGGGGCCCAATAACCTTCGGTGATAGACACCCTACTCCATCCCACCATCTCAGGGGTGGCATACTGAGACATGCCTTTCAGCCCAGGGTCTGCACTTCAAGGCTAAACTGGTCTTTGGCAAGCCATGACTTCAAGGAGTCTGCCTGATGCAGGTCCCCTGTCATGTGTTTCTGTGTCAGCACAGACAGCACCTCTACCCAAAAGATCAGTTTTGGGGTGCTCTGCCCTGAGTGGGTATACCCTGATCCACTGGCCCTCCCACTGTGGATTTCCTCCATGTCCTACCTCTTGCTCTCCATCTAAACCTCTGTGCTCTCCATTTAAGAGCCGTAACCAAAGAACCTTGAGATTGAGGGCTGCCCTTGGAGGCCCCCCAATGTAGCTTGTCTCTTACTGGTGGTAGCTCATTTCCAGGATGCAGTCTGTGAGACTCTGGGGATTGACAATAACCCTCCAGTTGGCGTAACTGGCAAAGGTACCCCCTTCACTGTGAACTGGTAGAAGTGACTTGCACCCTCAGGGATGCAAGCTTACCATCTGGGTACATCTCCTAACTAAAAGACGCAACAGCATGCATCTGGGGATTTTCTCCCTGCAAGGTGGGGAGTGCCACCCGTGGGTGGCTTCCTGGGACAGACCAGCCCACCTGTGCCCTAACTGGAGACAGTTAAACCAGTTAGGTTGGAAAAAGGAAGTGACTTAAGAATCTTTTCTCCCTATACTGTTTTGGGACCCTTTTGGAACTTTTGTCTATATTAGACTTTACATCCTCCTTGCTTTGCTGCACCCACCCTTCTTTTTCACTACCAGGACATGTAAAATGTAAAAGTAGATGTTTTACATTTTAATTCAAATGGACCCAGCCCTATGGTCTTCCTAGGGCTTACCTCAGGGGTGACTCATATGTAATAAAAGGAGAGTTTAAGGGTTGGCAAGCGAGTTTAAATGGCAAGTAGATATTGCAGTGTGACACTGCAGTCAAGCTGAAATAACAGACCTGGGACAAGTTTTAGAGGGCTACTTAGGTGAGTGGCACAATACGTGCTGCAGGCCTACTGGTAGCATTTAGTTTACAGGCCCTGGGTATATAGTATAAACCTCTAGAAGGGACTTACAAGTAAATTAAATATGCTGATTGAATATAAGACAGTTTAACCATGGTTAGGGGAGTGAGCACAAGCACTTTAGTACGTGTTAGCAGTGGTAAAGTGCACAGAGCCCCATGGCAAACAAAAACTAATTCAGCAAAGGGAAGGAGGAGGAAAGCAAAACGTTTTGAGTGACCCTGCAGAGAGGGCCAGGTCCAACAATACCAATAGAGCAAAACTCCAGCTCCGTTCTAGAATCTGATTTATTTGATGTACCTGTGAAATTTTGGGAATTTAAATTGAGGAATTTATTTCGCACACAGACTTAGCGCTAAACATATTATGTTGTTGTGAAGAAAGCAGAGTTGGCCTGGCTTTTATAAAAACGTCATTGATTGGTGAATCAGTGCGTGGGGGGTATATTGTGAATGTGAGTGTGTAAATGCAAGCATGAGTAAATAGGTTGGTGATCCACACAAGACTTGTCACCAATGAATGAGAGACAATATAAATCTTAAACCAGATCCATTGAATTTGTCAATGTTTGTTAATTTGAATTTTTTATCTTCTGTTGCTTTGATGAGTGGAAATGCAGAGCTTTGCCTCATGATGAGTTCTTGCTATTTTTTTTTTGCCAGAATTGTTTCAAGAGGAACCCAAAACAATTTAGATACCTTATCGGGATCTGACAGTAGATGCTCTTTGCTGTATAAACAGTGCATGAATGCCACTTACTTTGAATGTTAACTTAGGGCCTGATTTAGATATTGGCAGGTGGGTTACTCCGTCAACATAGTGACGGATATCCCATCCACTGAAATCTAAATCCCATTATATTCTGTGGGATTTAGATTTTGGTGGAGGGAAATCTGTTACTTTGGTGATGGAGTAACCCGTCCGTCCATCTCTAAATCAGGCCCTTAGACTCTATACGCTAATGTCATATTTGCAAATAACTAATTAGTGTGCAAGCCCCTCTTATTTGATATCCATTAATTGAGCAATGACACTTCACTGTAGGCACCCACAAGATAAAGTTCCTGATTCTGTGCATTGTAAAAATCAGGCAAGCCAAGATAGTATAAGGTGAACCAATTACATAATTGAACCTCCTTTATTGGTAGGATTTGTCTGGTCTATATATGATTGGTGGCATTGAACTGAAATTGTCACCGACCTCTGAATCAAAAATCAGTTACCTACCCTGGTTGTGCCAAGTTTGGAAGGCAATGAGGGCCTTAGAAGCAACACAAGGTTTAAACTGTCATGCCAAATGGTACAACAATTCAAATGATACAATATGTACATTTAAATAGTCTTATGTGTGAGATGTTTTTGGGTTACTTCTCAAACACCTATCAAGCGTGTGGGGGCAATTCTTTGCAAATGTTGGAAGGGTGAGTTATTAAGACATGACTCTGCTTCAGCTGGTGAAAGGGTCATTCTTCATTGATGTGTTGAGTGTAGATTGATCTGTGTCTACTCTTTTTATGGTCTTAACTTGGAGGGTGTCTTCATGTGGGCTAGACGTCTTAGTGAAATGGTAAGCTTTAACAGAGTGATAATTTGTGAAGTTGACTTTAATGTTATCCTGGATCCCTGACAATGATTGTTAACAAAACTTCCCATATGTTTTCTCATCCCCATTGCTTTTGCACCCAAATTTCTTTGTTTCTGATTTCTAGTTCACACACTTGTAACTGTCTGACCAAAATATAAAATTATCATTGTTACTAATCAAGGTATGATAATGTACTTGGCTCTCCACATAAGACTATTAAGTTAGATTAGGTGCAGATGTTTGATCGCATGTGGCTTTGGGATTCAGACATTTGCACCTATATACATAAAGAAGAGTCAATATAATTTTTGTGCTTGCGCTGGTTATTGATATGGGACACTCGTAAACCGAATATGCTATGTCTCCATGCTGGACACTCAGGCCCAGAATTACTAACATTTTGCGTCAGAGTGGCATCACTTTTTTTCAACAGCCTTGCCACAAAATGTGTTGGGATTTACTAAGCCATGCAAAGCTCGATATATGTGGCTTTACCTGACTCCGTAAGAAAAGTAACACAAAGCAGTGCATAGTGCTGCCTTGTGCTATCAGAGAGGCATTCCTTCCATGGTCGCTCCTGCGCATCCACCCACAGATTTTGATGCTAATCCAGGTTTATGAATTCTGAAAATCCAAGTTTTAACCAAAATATCGTACCTACCCGACCTTGGCATAACAAGAAGTATCTTTATTTCTCCTAATTACTTTCTGTTTGCTTGTTTGCTGCATTCTGCTTTACACATACAAAGAGGACTACTCCTATAAGGATTATTTTTGTGCAAGAAGGTATCCCTTAACTGATTATTGGGGATCCTCTTTGCTCATTTACTAAACTGAGCTTTCAAGTTAGTCTTCATCGTATTAACCAGTTCTTCATATGAACTACCAAAAGTATTTCAAACAGGTCAGATTGTAGACAACTGCTCTTATAAGATTTTAATTATCTTTGGCCTTTAGAAATTAAATACTGAATTTGAGACTGCTGTATGGGATAACTTATTTTGCACCAGACATCTTGAATAGATGTTTGTGGTCCTTTCAAGTGCAAAGAATCCAGATGTCAGACAGCTATTATGTAATAAATACATGGTGCTTTTCAATGGCTGTTCCTTGCTTACAGCCGTCCACACAGTGCTTTACTCAAAAGCCACTTGTTAAAACAACATCTATCCATTTATTTCTGGTCCCTGTAATTTTAGAGCCCTGCCAGGTTCCTTAATATTTCTACAGGTGTAAACCAGTTCACCTGAATATAGCTCTTTCCAAGAAGGCACTGCCTCTGATTTGAAGGGAATGCCTTTAAAGCAATTTCTGTGACGTCTTTGCTTAAAACAGCCACTATTATTATGACTTGGCTACCTCCTACCATGACACTCACAGTAAATAGAAGACATCGTTCATGGAGTGCTATGGTCATTCTTTCTGTGATAAATTGCAAAAAGTTGGTTATAATGAGGCACCCGTACTTTCATTGTGCTGTGGTTTCATGAATTTTCTAATGTATTTCTCATGAACAAAAATCAGAGTGAATGTCTCTTGATCATTCCAGAGGAAGGGGTCGCCTTTGCTTGACTTGGCGATTACTGCTTTGGTGTAATTTGTAATTTATTCTACTTTAGGCTTATTGTTATTACACTTCCCCTATGAATCATAAGTAGATAATGTTTATGAACGATGAAACTCAATTCCCTCGTCACTGCACTTTAAGTGGGTCCACTTGTTCTTGCTAATGTTACCTGACTGATATATGTATATTACACAGTGCCAATCACCACTGTGGTCTTAGTTAGATCCTAGGGACCATAGGAAATTGATTTTTTGGTTTGTTAATAAGTTTGGCATTCACTATTTGAAGAATCGTTATGAGGCTTACCAAAAAAAGTTCATCTACCTCTGCTCCTTCCTTGAAAGTTTCAGGGGGATCTGTGAAGCAGAGGCCAAGAAAAAAAGTGGAGTCCTAAAATGAAGTTTCCCATGCAATTTTCATATGGAAATTGAGACACCACTTGGAAGAACAGCATGGCTAATAGGGAAAAGAAATTAGGGAGCGTACAGCAGGAAAGGAGATCTGAAAAGCAAAACATTATAAAAAACAAAAATACAATAACCAGGACATTTGCTCAGTAAGGGTTTTCAGCAAAAACATATAAGAAATCCTGGTACAAATGTAATAAATTACTTCAGGCAAAATAAAGATAAATATAAGTCACTTGCCACAAGTATGGATAATATACACGATAGTCAACAAACTAATGTTAGGACTGAAAATTAATGATAATATGGCCAAGATAGTAATGTACTCATGTGCTCAATAGCAATAGATAGCAACATCACTTCTCATACATGGTCAAGGAGAATAATGTCTTTGCATTCACAATTTAGTGAGTCAGAGTTTCCAGCGGTATGGTAGGGATTACCTTCTCCCAGCCCCTGTAAAGGGTGAGGGTTTGGGAGCAAGTTTTCCTGAGAGCCCCTCCAGGCTCAACTTTATTATTATTTTGTTTAACCAAAATCCTGGGATTCTGTTGCGGGATCACAATTACAAAATGCTAGCCTGCTTCTATTTAATTTAAATACATCTGGGGTGGGCCATGGTCTGAATTTTCCCACGCAGTTAAAAATTTATAGGGAAGGCGGAGCATGGGCCCCACTTCCCAAGCCATCCAATGGCCCTGGGGACCCCATTCCCTACGGTCCAATATATCCTGTTTTAAGTTCATAATACATTTCTGGGAGACACAGTCCTGCTTTGCCCCTGCCGTGTCTGTGGCAGGTGTGATGTGCCAGTCTCTCAGCTCTCAGGCCACCCTAAAAAATGCCATACGGGCAGTGGAATACTGTTGTTCTCCCACGGGGAGGAGCAAAAAGAAAAAAATGCTTGTCTGGCAGGAACAGAAACACACTGCAGGCCCCTGCACTGTTTCAGTTGACAGTGACTGCATGCGGGTAGCTGTCAAGGCTCTCGGGGCCCAAACAGAAAAATTATTTGTAGATGTCATGTGAAACCTCAAAAAAATAAAAAAATAAATGTTTTCACAAGGACACTTAAAAGCAATAATAAGTGAGTTGCCAAAGCCGCTTATTTGATTAAAATACCGGATGAACCTCTTCTTGTTCCCTAGATCTTTCCCTTGTTTCAAAAACAGGTTCTCAAATTCAATAATCCCTGCACTTGTCACATTGGAAGGGTGATCCAACTGTGAGGGTAGTTGTAGGCCACTGTCCTCGTTGCACTCAATCTCTAGTCTAGTTCTAAAGAAATGTTTCAGCCTAATCATTCTGAAAAACCTATACAATTCACACTATAATCTGAAAGAAGTCGGGTAGGCCTCTTTAAGACAAATAACAAGCCTTTATTGAACAAATCTGTTTCAGTGGAGGAATGTGTGTAGCCTGAAATATTAACAATAGAGGGTTTGGAAGTAGTGAGGAGTTTACCAGCTGTAGAACTAGTTCCTGGTTTGTCTCTCTCCTTGTTAGTAGTTGTGGCCCGTCAACCTCTGCTCCCTCCTCCTGCCTCTCCCCCTTGGTCTCTGCTTTCCCTGTCCTAAAAAACATCAAGGTGAAGTAGTTTCTGTATGTGGAAAATTCCTTATGCTATCTCCTGTACTTGGGCTGAGGAGATTTTCTTCATCTGAACTGATAGATAAGCCAGAAAAGGTGATCTTTTTGTAGCCTGGATTTTGACAGATATTTGCAACCACTACAACACTTATGTAACTATGACACCAGGCAATTTTTAGCCTGTTGTGATGCCACAAGCGGAGGATCGGGTTTGAAAGTTATCTCTGTGATCCGTTATA
The DNA here is from genome assembly GCF_031143425.1 of Pleurodeles waltl. Classification (NCBI taxonomy): domain Eukaryota; kingdom Metazoa; phylum Chordata; class Amphibia; order Caudata; family Salamandridae; genus Pleurodeles; species Pleurodeles waltl. Next base: position 244,940,944 of record NC_090448.1, on the reverse strand, counting down.
TTTTACAGTGTATTCACGCTGAATATTGGAATAGTGAGTTACTTGGGGCATGGGATGACCTCACATATACATGTAATGTTTTTTTCATTCTGCAGCTATATAGTGGGTGCATGTTAGGCACACAGAGCATGCAGAGCTATGGTGTTGCTTCCACTATGATCCTATGCATGTTTGGCTATGTAACCACTTGTACTGAAGGAAGGGCATGTGTTGTTTAGATCTTCACCTGTTTTTGATAGCAAGGAATATTTTTGGCATGCAACACTTTTGGTTGTGGTTGTCATATGTACAGGGTGATAAGCATGTGATACAAGGTATTGAGTTTGGACATAATGGCAACGTTTGTACAAGATGGTGGAGTGACTGTAACACTCCATTTAGACACATGCATGTGACGTGCTGCAAATAATTGAATTTGCATCTATTTAACTTTGGAGGTGTGTTAGGTGGATGACCGTGTCCTGAGGAAACCCCATGAGTCATTTCAGTTCAAAACCAACAATATTCACCTGTATGGTTGTGATTGGACTAAAGCATGAGGGTTTAGCCTATTGTGAGGCTTCCTATATGATTTGTATCTAGTTATAACACCATTGGTGAATGTACAGTGTGTCATTATATTGTATGTCATTTGTATTCTTTGTACTATATGAGCACTGTGTGGTCTGTGCTATCACCGTTTCAGACTTCATACATTGGTATGTATATTGAAATATGAATCAAATATAAAAAAGATGTAAGTATGACTCTATCATGTGTCCAATAAAACTTTTTAAAACTCATTTTCAGAATTGTGACTTGAAATAAGACTTTATCATGAAATATGTTTTTAATTACACTTATTTAGGCACGAAACTCCACATTCCTACCCGCATATTAAATGTAATAAGTTAACCCAATGATATCCTGTGGGAGAGGCAGGCTTTGCAGTAATGAAAAACTAATTTAAGCTTTGCAATACTAGGACATGTAAAAATAAAAATGAATTGTCCAATGTCTTATGTACACTACACTCTGGCCTCTGGGCTGTTTAGGGCCTACTCTAGGGGTGACTTAAATATGTATTAAAATGAAATGAAGGTTTAGACCTGCCACAAGTTTTATTTGGCCAGGGTGTAATGGCGATTTAAAACTGCACACACCGGCTGCAATGGTAGGCCTTAGACATGTTTTGAGGGCTACCTAGGTGTGATGGGGGCACAATCAGTGCTACAGGCCCACTTGTAGTATTTACTTTACAGACCATGGGTACATGTAGTGCTGCTTTACTAGGTAAATACAAGTACATCAAATGTACCAATTGAGTGTAAGCCAATTTGAATGTTTAAAGGCCAGAGCACAAACACTTTAACACTGTTTAGCGGAGGTAAAGTGCAAAGAGTACTAAAAGCCAGCACAAACTGGTTCAGAAAACTGGAGGGTGAAGGCAAATAGTTTGGGGATAACCCTCTATAAAGGACCAAGTCCAACACCAGCATATGTAAATTCATCTTTACCATACTCCAATGGGGATAGTCCAGCCCAAACTACCACTGGAACTAAGCTGAATCTGGCTGATGAGCCCTAATCAGTGCAAACCCAGTATTGGGTCGCTTGTGTTCTGGTTGAGAGACACCCTGGCAATTCGAGTGTGCTAAAAATCATGGACGGCCATGCAGTTTGAGTGATTGCCAGTGGTTGAGATTAATTCAAGCATTCCATCCATCACCTTGTTGTTTCAATTTAGGCAGGGACACCACCAAGATATTTTATAAATAATGTGGGGGTTTCTGGAGAATGCAGAAGAACCCTAATTTGTGGTTTACAAGTAATGCTACATTTCCTGGGGTCTCTAGAATGTGACCTTAGAACATTTCTAAACAATTTACAAGCAATTCCAGAGATGAAGCCTTTGTTGTCAGCTCAAGATTTTGGGAACACATTGTAGTAAGTGTTATGACTGCATTACATGGCCTGAAAAGATAGACACATGTACACTGTTGATGTAGTATTAATTATTTTTTAACAGTGCCTAAGTTCATATTATAGAACTTGTAATTGTTAATATTTGAAGGCTGAATTCTTAAATGAGTGACACCTTGACAAGGCCAATAGGCTTTCCTTGTATGTGTGGTGATCTTACAGGAAAGGGGTAATCCCCTATGGTGCAGAGAATAAATTAGAAATTCATAGAAAAATATAGATTTGAGTGACGTAGTCAGTAACGTAACATTTACAACTTAAAAATTACTGAATTTCACCAGTTTTAGGTAACTGAAGTAATTATAATTCACACCCTGAAGTAGCTATAATTTGGGCCCTCAATATGCACTGCTTATGGCATCACATATTAAATAACACATGACATATTCTATAACAGTATTGATAACATCACTGCAACATCTGAAATTACATCATTTGTGACAACACAGTACATGGTGAAAGCGAAATTTATAGTCACTTCAAGGTGCGAGTTTTAGTTACTTCATGTAAGTACAACTGGTGTTTTTTAAAGTTTAAAATGTTAGCTATCCTTACTTTAACATCACTTAAACCTTTGTGTTTTTCAGTGGATAGTTATACCCATGTATGTATGCAGATATATATCTCAAAATGCAAGAAAGACGGCCACTCAGGATACAGTGGATGATGAAGTTACTCCAACACAACACATTTTGGCTGTCACAGCTGCCTTGTTCACATAATCACCAGTGTAACAATGTATATACAAACAGGTGAACGAAAAGTGAAAATGGACATAAACATGAAAATGCATCAAAGTTAACGAAAAGGAGGGTGCCATCTCGGCATGACAAGCACTACAAATTCAAACAGAACATTCAAGAAAATTATATATGGGCTATCATCAGCCTCTTAATGCACCACCTATGACAAAATGAATACAACTCACAAATTAAATGATTACGTTAACTTTGATGCACTTTCATGTTTTTGTCCATTTTCACTTTTAATTCACCTGTTTATATCTACACTGTTGCACTGGTTCTGATTACACATGTGCACAAGGCCGCTGTGATGGCCAAATGCGTCATTCACCATATCCTGAGTGAGCGCCTTTCTTGCATTTTTTACTTTATTGAATTTCGCTGGGCGGCTTGACCGTCATGTTGCTCCACCCCTCTCTGGTTGACGAACACGTTTAGCAAGCACTTGCTATTAGGATGGATGGATACATTGTATCATAGAGTCAATTTATTTTATTCATAAGTACTTCTCTGTCTTCCATGCATCTACATTCCAATAACAATATAGTTTAAAAATCCATTTCTATTTCCTTTTTCTCTATCAGGAGAACTTCAATTTCTGGAAACTGGAAGACCAACACTGGCTCTGCTATGCTTGAGCAAATTGCGATGTCAGACAAGTAAGTCAGAGATGAGTGTGTCACACAAAGGGATTTATGGTGTGAAAAAATCAACATTTTCCAGCAATAAAAAATGAAGAGAAAAAATTAGGATATGAATGGCATTAAGTTGATATGTATAGGTGGGGGACTGTTTTAACATGCTTTGGGAACGTCCCAAACTGTGCCCATTCACGAATGAGGTGTGAGATGCTCTGACTGTGATTACTTTGGACAATAGAGCTTGGCCATATTGTTAGGCATATGGGATGCACTCACCCCCATAAACTATATTAACATTTTCTGTGACATAGTATGGTGCGCTGTGATGTAACCTGGAGATGGGAGTTTGCTGAGCCCATTGATGAATTAAGTTCCATCATAGACTGGTGCATGCTCACCATAAATTATGGTTTTATGGTGAGAGTCGTCTTAAAAAATGTGAATAGTTTTATGGTCCCTGGATGAGATATCAGGGTTTGTCATTTGTGTTACTTGTAATATTTTTTATTAATTTTAATGGTGTTATTCCAAGGAAGGAAAATTCATGACATAATACATCAATCTGAACAGTTAGGGCTAATAATAAAACGTTTACCACTCCCAACGAACATGTGGCTATGTGGTTAATTACATCAACATCCATCTCTCCCAAGCCATTGTTTTGATACAAATCCAACAAGATTAGAATCCTTTTTCTCCTCTAGCCAACACTTATAATGGATAAGTTTCAGTTCAATCTCTATTTGTAATACTTCCTAAAGTGCTGAGTGCTAAGTGAAAAATGTGCTTGTGCTCCCTGTAAAGTACAATTATTGTAGAGAAAATCAATTAATCACAAAATACATATACAGGACTTTCTTCCACCCCAACTGTAGATAAAATACATAGCCTAAAATATCCTTCAGTACTCATGGGGCTCCTAATAAAATCCTTATATATCCTTGTGAGAAGTTGGGTTGTTGTTTGACTGGGTTGTCAGAACTGGTCAAACAGCAACAACAATTCTTGTCAGGTTAAGGCACAAGCAAACCCCAATTTAACCTATGCTTACAGTCTGGTAGCTTGGTACAGAGCAGGCAGGCGTAACTTGAAGGCAATAAGCAAACAATTAGTACAACATTTCAAATAGTAAAACAGTGAAAACACCTCCAAAAAGGATCCCACACCAGGTTAGAAAAATAGAACATAATTTAATAAATAAAACAAAACCAAAAGGACAAAAACACAATAAGTAGAACTTGAGTTATGAATTTTTAGAGAATAAACTATAAAATAGCGATTGGAAGCCAAAATGTCAAAACCAGGATAACTGGTTACAGCGGTCCTGGACAATATCAAAAGGTCAGGCTGACTGTGATGGAGCCCGGGTCGGCTACAGGGACCCCATTTGGCCCACTGAACAAAAGTACCTTCAATCTGGATTGCGGACCAATGCGTTAGTTCCAAACCATGCTGTAGAGGGGATACATTCCTTTTTCCCATACTACAGCAGTGATGCATCAGTTACTAGATGCAGTGAAGCTGTGGTGGGAGCTCCTACTGGGTTGACAATGAGGAGCTGAGGTCTAGTTGAGGTGATGTGTCAGTGCAGCGTTTTGTCATCGCCATTGTGGCTGCTGTCAACAGGGATGTGAGGACCTTAAGCCAAGAAAAGCACCGCACTGTTGGTTCCAAGGACTATGTGCTGCTGTTGAGGTGCGAGGTACAGCAGCAATGCAATCTGGTTTCTGCCGGTTCTGACCCACGCAGTTGCGGTGATGCATCACTTTTCTCCACACCTCAGTGGCGATGTGTCAGTTCTGCTCCTGCAGCAGAGGATGTGCTAGTTCTGCTGGCCCAAGCACCTTAGGCCCAGGACTTGGGTGGCACCACTTGGCAGGAAAGACTCACCGATGGGAGACTCCAGGTGCAGGAAAAGGGTGGTTGAGAGTCTCTGATGTCCCTGAAACTTTGGATCAGGAGGCCAGCCGACTAGGCCTTCAAGTCATTCTGGTTCCTGGTTAGAGAGATGCAGGTCCAGTCCTTCTCACTCCCAGGCAAGAGGGCAGCAGGCACAGGTCAGCAAAGCAAATACGAAGTTCAGCAAAACAGGAGTCCAGCAGAGTGGCAGGCCTTCAGCAGTACAGCACTCTTTCTTCCTAGCAGAGTATCCACAGGTCTAAATGTGTACTGAACTGGTGGTGTCAGAGTTCCAGTTCTTATACCCAGTGGTGCCTCTGATGTGCAGGAGACTTCAAAGAGTTGCTTTTGAAGTATACAGATGTGCTGCTCATCCTGCCCTGGCTCCAGAATGACTACATAAGGGTATGCAGCCCTTTGTGTGGACAGGACACAACCTATTGTCCAGTGCCCAGTTTATTCCTGAGACAGGCTGTGCCTAGTTTATTCCTCCCATCCTGACCAGGATGGTACTGTCCATTAGGACACTGATGGCCCATCAATTCACACCTAAGCTCCCTTGGTGCGTGGCTGTCTAGAGGAATACACAAGTTCAGCTGTCCCCCACCCCGGACATGTGATCAGAGACAGACAGCAGCACAAAATGGCTAAGGAAAGAAAATGCCAACTTTCGAAAAGTGGCATTTTCAGAATTGCAATTTAAAATCTGACTTTGCAATGTGTTAGAATTTTAAATTATGATTCCAGAGACACCAAACTCAAACATCTTTGTCTTTCAGATCGTGAATTACACTTGTAAAATCTAATAAGGTAAACCTAATGTTAAATTATGTGGGGGATAGGGTTTGCAGTACTGAAAAACAAAATTTTTAACAACCAAGATATGTAAAACGTAACAGAACATGTCCAACATTTTAAATATACTGCACCCTGCCCTTGGGGCTGTCTATGGCCTACCTTAGGGGTGTAGTGCACGTTACTAGGGACTTACAAGTAAATTAAATATGCCAAAATGGATAAGCCAATGTAACCACGTTTTAGGGAAAGACTGGCACTGGTGGTAAAGAACATAGAATCCTAAAAATGACAAATTTGAAGTCAGCGAAAACAGGAGATCTGAAGCCAACAAGTTAGGGATAACCACGCCAAGGATGACAGGTTTAATAATCCTAAAGTGCTACACGTCAAAAAGTGGGAGTGCTTTCTTAAAGTGCCAATGCTGGACACCTGTCTCAATCCTAACATGACCTGAACTAAAAAAAGGGTAGCACCTAAGAGTGACCATGCACAACCATCTTTAAATAGCCATGACCTTTATAAAATCCCTAGAAACTGAATTAAAGACCAAGACTGTACCCCTTCCACGCACACTTCCTTGAATACTGTAGGGAACTATTAACTCTAATGCTGTTACCATGCTTCCCACATACTGACATTCCACATTTTTAACTCCCATTCTGCAAACCTAGGAGCGGAGGGGGATTTCCTGAAAATGGTGATCAGAGAGTGAGCCATTAACATTGCGATAGATATGCTCCATATCATTTTGCCCTGTCATCTCCCCATTCCAGATACCCAAAATGTCATTCTCATAGTAGGATGAATGGCCTGTTCAATTGTCGTCCCTACTATCTGAAACACACCCCTCCTAAACATCTTCAAATGACTGCAGAACCAGAACACATGAGGCCAGTCTCCTCACTGATTGTATTTCACACAGTTTCTAGATAAACGGAGAAACATCTTATTCACTAATTGTGGAATAAGATACAGCATCCGTCCATTGAAAAAAAAGCTATTCTGTGGAAATCAGCCCCTCTTAGGGTGGAATTCCTAAGATCGAAATATATTTCCCAATGTGTTCCTTTTCATTTAATCCTCTTATAGTTTTCCCATTTTGATCTTATCTTCAGAGTCATGTCATCCAATCCCAGATGCAGTTCTTTGTACCAATAGCTCAAAGTAACATTAACTTTATTCTTAGGAAACAGCTGTTTAGCCCTGATTTTTGAAGAATCAACATCCTACCCTAATACATTACTAAAATAGCCCTTATTGGGGTGTATATAAACAAATGAAAATGCACATGAGATGCCTTTCCCAGGAAAAGGGCCTAAAGGGATTTCTCCCCTCCGTTTTAAATAAATCCCCCACTTTGTAATAGACAAATCTGCCCATTTTCCTATTGTTGCTTCAGTCCGAGCAGAAGAAGGGAATTGTCACTAGCACAAAGAAGTCTCTGCATTAACCTTGGGTATTCTGTATTTACTCAGAACTTTATTTTTCAGTAGGCAGATAAGATTTAGCAGCTTATACTTGACTTTCTTAGGCGATTTAGAGATTAGAACACACCACCTAAGATTGGACACTCCCAACGTCTTCAACATAAGTAGAAGAATGGAGATACCAAAATTGCAATTAGATATTCTGAAATTACGTAGTTGTAAGATAAAAGATGCCTTATAGTATTTCTGTAGATTGGGGAGCCCCAAGCCCCTCTCCCTCTTGGGCAGCTGTAACTCTTTGTTTCACTTGTAGGCATTTCTGGTTCCAGACAAAGAATAAATGGCTTGTTCCAATTTTTTGAAAAAAAGCCTCTAACTTGCAAGGAATAGAGAAGATTGAAAAGAATAACAATTGTAAAATTGACATTTTTAATCAGGGCAGTCCATCCAATGATTATTAAAGGGAGGCTTCTCCATATTTCCAATAAATTAAAAACCTTTCTCAGCAAAGGTTTACAATTATTGTTAAAAGCTTCCTCTGGCACCTCTGAGTAAAAAACTCCCAAGTACCTTTTTTGACTTGCTCTGTAGTTTTCCTTCACAACTAATGGGAGAACATCAGGAGAGGAGTGAAACAGCAGACTTTCCTTTTTGGCTTTGTTAATTTTATAGCCCCCTATGTTTGTAAGAGGTTTATTCAACTGCGAGGCCCAATTAATATTCAAATTGGCACAACTAAAAATAGGACAATATTTCTGCATGCAACATTGATTTAGCATCAGTAGGGAAGGGAGATGCTAAATTGCTATCCTTGTGGATAAACTGAGGTAGGGGCCCAATAAAAAGGCAGATAACAAGGGCAAAAGAGGGCAACCTTGACAGGTGCTGCGATTCAAAATAATTTGACCTTCCAGACAGTTATTAATTATTAACTGTGTTGTTGCCCCTTGATATAAGACCTGAATGGATCTCATAAACTGGGATGGAAATCCAAAATTCGAAACAAACATCTCCTGTTAGAGATCAAAAGCCTTCTTCGTATCTAGCAGAACAATCACCTCTAGAATGGCATGTTACGTCACCATGTTTAAAATTCAGTCATGAAATAAGTTTATAAATTCCAGCCACTGCTAAAATCATTCTGCTACTCCGCTATAACAAATTGGGCTGCCTTATCAATTCACTGCACTAATATATTGGTATAGACCTTATAGTCTGAATTTATCAGGGATTTACATCTATGAGGTCATGGATCCTCAGCCTCTTTCCCTTCCTTTAAAAAATTCACCAAAGCCCTTCTTTGAAATGAGGCTGGTACCTGACCACCGTCAAGCAGATGATTTAAAAGAATCACCATGAGCCCCTTTAAAATAGATACAAAATCTTCATAAAACCTGAAGCCAAAACCATCCTCCCCAGGGACTTTAGAATTTGGAAGCTGTCTTATGATTTCTTCCATTTGCCTCTCTGAAAAAGGGCTTAATGAAATCGAAGCTGCCTCTTCCATGAAGGTGGATAACTTTAACCTTTTGAGAAAGTTACCAGTTTCCTGTATTTCCAGCCTGATCATACGAGTACAGATTGGCAGTGTACATGAAAATAATTGCTTATTTTCCTCTGCTTTTTACGTATGATGACCGGTGTGGGGCTCCTCATTCTAGAGATCAAATTACTATTAACTCTCTCTTTGGCCCTCCAAGCTAAAAAATGATCAAAAAATTCCCCCATGTCGTAGACTGGTTGTAGAAAGTTCTGATTATTGACCAATGAGTTTTGTAGGAAAAAACTCAACATTTGTGTTTTTTTTTTTACAATAATCCACCTATCCACTGAAGTGGGTGGATCCAAGAGTCTGATAAGCTCTATCTGCTTCTGGTTGCAGGATGGCTAGTTCTTCCCTCTTTTTCATTATTCTGAATGCTTGTATTGATATGAGGGTCCCCCAGTGGTACATTTAAAAGCCTTTCAAATCATGTATATATCCACTGATGCCTCATTGGACGTAAGAAAGCTAACAATCTCAAATGTGATCAGATCTATCACATCCTCATCCAAAATACTTGTCTTACCCATGACCCACCTTTTAGTGCAGTTTGGAACAGGGAACACACATTTCAAAACTACAACCTGATGCTTCATCAAGCTGCTAGCGTAATGCAAGAATGATACACAATAGGGCAACAAGGGGGTCCTAATAAATATCGATCCCAGAAGCTGTATTGAACCTTTTAGAATAATTTGTGTAGAAGCTAACTTCTTCTTTGTTTACCTCAACATGTCCACCACCCCTAAACAGAAAGAAGTATCTTTAAAGATAATTTATTTCTGTCTCTTCCAATGCACCCTGCATTGGAGAAGTCCAACCGCAAATCTGGTTCAAACTTAAAGTCACCCTGATTAAAGCCTCCCACTGCAAATAACTTAATTCCCACTTCGTCTTCCATAAATGTTTCGAATTTTCAGTTACCGGGCCATAGTAGGAGGCAATGTTAACTTTATGACTATTGATCTGCACGGAGAGTATTGCCCAGTGTCCTTGACCATCTACATTTTTTTTTAACCAAAATTGCAACTTCCCTTTGGGTAAAAATAGCAAAAGAGAAAAAAACATACCTGTGCCTAAGAGATTGTACCTTGTTGGTCTCTCTCCCCTTTATCCAGTGAGTCTCCTGCAGTAAGATTACATTAGGCTTAAATTGCATGCATCAAGCAAAAGTGTCTTCCCACTTCACTCAGTTGGTAAGCTTATTGGCATTAAGTCTAATCACCATCAAGCCCACAATTCTGAATGAGTCCCTAATTTACTACCATAATTTAGCTGCTGCCCCGAATATGAAAGTCCTGAAAATGCACTGACATGGTGTGAGGTATTCTGCTGTCTTTTGGCACCCTTTCTGAGTGTACTCTGTGGGCTCTAGTTACAGACAAATCTGAGAAATGCTGTTCTAGCACATAGGAAGAGATCAGATTAAAAACCACCTCTGTCATTTCAAAGTCCCTTTCCCATCTCTCAAAAACTCTGACCAAACACAGGTTTAACCTGCAAGATCGTTTCTCCAAACCCCCAATCTTCCAATTATTATTTCTTATCTCCTGCTGTATGCACTGAACCATATGAGTCTGATTATAGAGTACATCCTCCAAACTAGATACTCTCTGCTCCACTTCTGACTGATGGGTGTTCAGATCCATAATTTCAGTGTCAATTGACTCCAATTTCTCTTCTAATTTATTTGTGCTACTTTAATTCTTGGACGAGCTGAAACAAAGAAAGGATTTTTTCCCCTAGCCATCTCAGGTCAGACACTCTAGTATTTGGTGCAGAAGACTCATCTTCTATAAAATTTCCTACCAACATCCTTGCTTGCCCTCCGGAGGTCTGCGAGCAACTTGTTAAATTTAAAGTTTCCCAGCCCGGTAACTGCATTCCTCCAAAGCAGGAATGGTCACCACATCTTTGCTGGAGAAGTGTGGGGCTATTTCCCATCTCCTATACGGTCCTGTGTTTTCTTTCCCAAGGTGGAATAGAGTGCCCCCTTTAGAGATTGTGCCCCCAAACACTCCCCCTTACCGGTCCTCTGGAATATAGGGTATTGTGTTCCACTAGAGGGGCATTCCTTATTAATGTCAGCCTTAAATAAGGAAAAGGGAGGGCAGGTGTTTCCAAGAGGCCCCATTATGTTCTTTTCTCTCATCAAATGTTCCTTATCTTGGCCAGCATCAGCATCTTCCTGTGCCTCATTCCTGGATCTAGATTTTTCCATTCCTGAAACTCTGAACTCCCCTATACTTTTTTGTTCCACAGTTGGGTTTGTGGGTGGCAGGAGGAAGGCTTCTGTACTTTTCACGTTTACTTTCAATGCCCCTGCCTTTGTGAGTTCTCTTCCATTCTCTCTTCTTAATATCGCTTCCAGAACTTGTAGATGCCTTCAAAAAGCTCATTTTGGAATTAATTTAAGAGGATGTAGGTTGCCCGATTGACTTAGGGCATTACCTTGAAAATATTTCCTTTTCTTCATGGAGGTCTTACTTTTTAACATGCCTTCAGCTCAGTCTACTTTTCAACCATTTCAACAGTCACAGAGCCTAAAATTAATTCCTTAAGTGCACAGCAGGCCTCCTGTTTCTGATATGTAGCCCCAACTCCGAGCCTATTAGCTGCTACAACCTGCCCCCCTTACCACCCCTCCTGCCACCTAGAGGTTCACCTTTACCACCTCCTGATCATGGTTTATGATCTCAAAACAGGGCATAAAGTATATCACTCCAGCTGCAGCCGACCTAGCCAATATTTAGTATATGCTGTAAACAGTCAGGGGAACAATTGGAGGCACATACATTTCTTCAATATTCAATCAGTGTTCTATATCCAGTTAGCTTATTCCTCATTGTCTTACTCTTATTGTAGGGTTGACTTAGTAGGCGCATGAGCACATCAAAGCATGGGAGCCAGTATACTATTGTACTTTTAGGCAGGCAGGGTGCACAGAAAACTTAAACTTTACAATGCAAACCTTATTGGCAGGGTGGGCTCCTTAATAGAGCAAAGCCTCTTTCGAGGGACCTCTAGAGGGCAAAGCACCCTGCCAGGCTGCATCTTCCTTGAACTTGAAAGCATGAGAACATACAGCGGTCAAGTATTTAAGGGCCAGGAGAAAAGACAAAATCTGCCCTCTGTTGTAACCAGCTGTCTCTTTTTGCACAGAGGAAAACTCACCCTTGCCTCAGCAAACTTTGCTCTTCTACCGCCTTCACCTAATTCTGGGGTCTCCACCGCCTCCCCCAGGTTTTTAACTGCAGCATCACTCCATGGGTTACTCACTTCATCAGGCTCGTGAATCGACCATTCCATTCGTTCAGTGCAGTAGTGGTGCCAAAATAGTTGCCTGTCCCTTTCCTGCCTCTGTCCTGAGGCTTTTTCATTCCACACCTCTTCCATCTCTCATTTGCCTGCTACCTGTTCGGGCGCTCAACTTGAGCACTGATCACACCTCCTCCTACTCCTTTCCGCATTGTGCTCCATAATTCACCATGTAGGGCTCAGATGCCGAGCCTCCATGTCAGGAGAGATCAGGCGCACTGCTTGTCAATCAATCAATCAATCAAGTAATTTATAGAGAGCGCTACTCACCCGTCAGGGTCTCAAGGCGCTGGGGGGGAAGCTACTGATCGAATAGCCATGTTTTGAGGCATTTCCTGAATGTCAGGAGGTCCTGGGTCTGGCGTAGGTGGAGCGGTAGGGAGTTCCAGGTCTTGGCAGTGATGTGAGAGAAGGATCTTCCTCGGGCAGAGGTGTGGCGGATGCGAGGGATGGAGGCGAGGGCAAGGCTGGCGGAGCGGAGATAGCGGGTGGGAGTGTGCAAGGTGAGTCTGTCGTTGAGGTAGGCCGGGCCAGTGTTGCGGAGGGCTTTGTGTGACTGGGTGAGGAGCTTGAAGGTGATTCTCTTCGTTACGGGTAGCCAGTGTAGGTCTCTGAGGTGGGGTGAGATGTGGTCGCGGCGTGGGACGTCGAGATGGAGTTTGGCCGTGGTTCCCGCATAGAGTGTGTTTCCGTAGTCCAGTTGGCTGCAGATAAGAGTGTGGGTGACTGTTTTCCTGGTTTCAGCGGGAATCCCATTGAAGATCTTGCGGGAGCATGCAGAGGGTGTTGTAGCAGGAAGAGGAGATTGCATTGACCTGCTGAGTGCTGAGTCCAGGATGAATCCTAGGTTTCGTGCTTGAGTGGTGGGTTTGCTTGCGGTTCTTAGGGAGGTAGGCCACCAGGAGTCATTCCGAGCTGAGAGGATGAGGATCTCTGTTTTGTCAGTGTTTAACTTGAGGTGGCTTGATTCCATCCAGTTGGCGATGGCATGAAGTCCATTGTGGAGTTTTTTTTTTGCAGTTTCAGGGTCTTTCGTGAGGGAGAGGATCAGCTGGGTGTCGTCTGCGTAGGATACTATGTTGATGTGGTAGGTTCATGCGATGTTGGCTAGTGGGTCCATATAGATGTTGAAGAGCGTTGGGCTGAGGGAGAATCCTTGGGGGACACCACAGTTGGTCTTGCAGGCTTTGGACAAAAAAAGCAGAAGGCAGACTCTCTGGGTTCTGCCGGAGAGTAATGAAGAGATCCAGTTGAGAGCCTTGCCGCAGATCCCGGGATTGTGGAGGCATGTGCGAAGGGTATGGTGACAAACGGTGTTGAAGGCTGCGGAGAGGTCCAGGAGTATGAGCGCTGCGGTTTCGCCTTCGTTGAGCATGGTCCTGATGTCATCTGTAGAAGTGATGAGTGTGGTCTCAGTGCTGTGGTTCTTGCGGAATCCGGATTGGGAGGTGTCGAGCGCCTTGTTGTCTGCCAGGAAGCGAGATAGTTGGCCGTTCACAATTTTCTCGATGACCTTTGCTGGGAAGGGGAGGAGGGAGATGGGCCGGTAGTTCTTGGGGTCATCTGGGTCCGCCTTGGGTTTCTACAACAGGGCGTTGACATCAGCGTGTTTCCAGCTCTCCAGGAAGGTGGCTGTCTCGAAGGAGCTGTTGATGATGGCGCAGAGGTGGGGGGTGATGATATTGGTGGCTTTATTGAAGATATGGTGTGGGCAGGGTTCTGAGGGGGAGCCGGAGTGGATGGAGGCCATGGTGTTGACGGTGTCTACATTGTTGATGTGGGTCCAGGCACATAGGAGGTTGGTGTCGCTTGGTGCATTGGGGTCGTGGGTGTCTGTGGTTGGCTGGTAGGTCTGGGGGTTGAAGCTGTTGTGGATGTTTTCGATCTTTCAATGGAGATAGGTGGCGAGGGAGTTGCAGAGCTCCTGTCATGGCGGGGGTTCGTTGGAGCAGGGCCTGGGGTTGGAGAGCTCTTTGATGATGCCGAAGAACTCTTTGCTGTTGTGAGCGTTGGTATCTATGCGGCTTTTGTAGTAGGTTCTTTTGGTGGTGCGGATCAACTGGTGATGTTTGCGGATGGCAGTCTTGAGGGCGATGTGGTTGGATTCGGTAGGTTCATGGCGCCAGGTTTTCTCGATTCTTCTGCATTCCTGTTTGGAAGCCTGTAGGTTGGGGGTGAACCAGCTCGCCTTGGTTCTGTGGTGGATGTCTGAGGGTTTGAGTGGCGTGAGAGTGTTGGCGCAGTCATCTTACCATTGATGCAGGTTGATAGCGGCTGTGTTGGGGTCCGGGATCCTAGGAGGTGGGGCCTGGGCGAGAGTGGAGACCAGCTGTTCTGACAAGATTTTGCTCCAGTAGCGGTGGGGGAGTTGTGTAGGGTGGTGGTGAGTGACTGGTTTCTGGAAGGAAAAATGGATGCAGCGATGGTCAGTCCAGTGGAGTTCGGTGGCTGCTGGCTGAGAAGATGGGGTTGAGTGTTTGGCCTGCGGTGTGAGTGGGAGACGTGACGAGTTGCTTAAGGCCGAGATTGTTGAGCAGGTTGGTGGTGTTGATATCGTTGTTTTCTAAGTGAAAGTTCAGGTCTCCGAGGAGGATGTAGTCTGTTGAGGCGAGGGCTTGGGTGCTGATGATGTTGGCGATGGCGTCGCAGAAGTGAGGTTGGGGGCACGGGGGTCTGTAGCCCAGTGTTTCTCTGAGGGTGGTGTTGCGTTGACGTGAATTTCAAAATGGAGGTGCTCGGCTGGGTTGAGGGTGTCGTGGGTGCTGGTTGAGACTCTGATGGTGCTATTGTGGACTATGGCGATTCCTCCTCCTGGTTTGTTGGTGCGGTCTCGTCTTGTGATTTTGTAGCCTTCAGGGATGGCTATGGCTATGTCTGGTTCCGAGGCCGAGTTCATCAAGGTTTCATTGAGGAAAGCGACGTCAGGTGATGATGAGGTCAGTAGGTCCCAGAGTTCGATTGCGTGTTTGTGGACGGAGCGGGTGTTGAGGAGAAGCAGCTGAGGTGGTTTTCGGCGAGTCTGTTGCAGTGCTTGGTAGTTAGGGTGCAGGTGAAGCTGCAGGCTCTGCAGGAGAAGGGTCCCTTGGTGTGCTTTGGAGTGGACTGGAAGCAGACGGAGGAGTGTCCTGCATTGAGGGCGTGGAGGTCACTGGCTGTGTAGTGGCGCTGGGCGCTGTCCAGGCACGGACAGGCGCAGACGGGCTTGCCTCTGGCACACCAGCTGCGCGCAGCCGCCATTAGGAAGGGGCGGTGGGAGGGAGGAGCAGCTGGGAGCTGGGAGGGAAGAGCGAATGGGGGCGCGAGGGGGGCGGGCCGCAGGGACGCAGCAGCGGAAGGCAGCAATGGCTCAGGAGAGCTGAAAATGAAGCACAAGGGGCACAGGCACAAAGGGGCAATAAATGGCACAGAAGAGGTCCAAGCAAGAATAAAAGGCGCAATAAAGTAAAAAGCACAGAAAATAAGGCACAATACCAGGAAGGCTTACCAGAGCAGCCCACTAGACACAAGGGATGAGGCGCAGGCAGGTGCCTGCGGGTGGTGGAGGGCCTCGAACATGCAACAGCAGCGTGGGCGGGGTGAAGGACACGGGCACAAGTTGGTGGAGCTGGGCGCGTGGGGAGCGAGCGCTAGACCCTAAAAGCAGGTCAGAGGTCGGGAAGCCTCTCTTGTTTCACCCTCCAAGGGATTGTCATTTGGTGGTAATGGCTGTCCCAATCTCTCTCTTCCTTGCTCACCTGATACTTTTGTCAGCCATTCACAAAACTTAATGCAGAGCTTCTGTAAGGCTTCTTATTTGTAATTATGTAAAAATGTTTGCCTAATGCTCTTAAACTACCAATGGTAGATTAATAAAACGTTTTGACTAAAAAACATAAGAGGAGCAAGTAATAGTAGTAACATTAGTAATCAGTTTGAAGTGCATGCTAGTCTTTACATGGCATATTCATTTATTTAGACTTGTAGGCCTCAGATTATGCATGATGTAGTGACTGACTCTAGGTCCCATCCTCACCATTGTGCTTATCTCAAGCAGGAGTTTGTACATGATTTGAAATTAAACGTTTTGAGGCAATTACTGCAACCTGCATTGTTAGCCAACAAAACTTACTATGCAAAACCTGGCAGAATTTAGCCAGGCAGATATCCCACATTCTGAGTTTTCCCACCTCAGAATGGATGAAAACACATACAATTAGTGATTTATCCCCTATTTTGAGAAATGCTAATCAAAATGGTGCGGTTAGCCACACAACTGAAAAATAGTGTACCCTCATATCGCAAATTAAGTGTTTATTTTTGTGCTGGACGGTGACTAATCAGTCTTACTCAGCTGGTAAGCCAGTCAGTCTATTACCTCAAGATCCATCTTCCTCGTCCAGTCCTTGCCTAATAATCATATGTCGCCATATATACACATTGTCTACCTAACCAAGGCAAAACAAAACCTACACACCCTACCAGTACAGCATTTGGCCTCCTGTAATTAGATGCTTGCCTTAACCTTAAATAGGAGGAAGCTAACGCCAGTAAGTCTGGAGTAAGACAAAACGTCTCACAGAAAACGTTGGGTTAATCAAGAATTGAAATTAAAGAGTGATTCACATTTTAGACAGGAGTAAACAACTGAACATTGAACAATCTTTCTGAATTACCCTCATTACCCTCAAATTTATTGAAACAAAGTTGCACAGCTAAAGAAACTAAACTTAAGTAAACGTTAACATTGAGGTTTCTTTCTTTTGTCATTGTGATGCTATAGGTCAATGAGACCGCTTTTTCCGTGTCTCCTATGTGCCAAATAGTGCCGACGGTCAAGTGGTGTTCTTATCCATCTCTCAAACACTTGCCAAGAGAATCCCTGCCTCTCTCTCATTGGACCAGAGTTGAGACACTTGTGCGTGATAAAAATAGAATAGTAACACCCATCTTGGAATATTTCAACATAATTTCTTAAGAAAATAAAGCCGAAATGGGATAGATTCTTGTGTTTTTTTTAAGTAAAAAGAAGTATTTTTCCTATGGGAAATCACTAGTTTGTACTCAGTTACTTGAATCTACCTGTTGGTTGCTACTGCCACCATGTTTGCTATTAAGGAGAAACTAATTATAAAACGTCAATACATTTTCCCACTAGGAAAAAAAACGTTTTATGTGACAGTATGTCTGGCAATTCCATGTAAATGGATAATTTACCATGCACACAGTTGCGATGGTTATATCTTTTAGCTAAGATTTTTTTTTTGCATATTGTGTTTTCAGGAGTCGTCGTGTAGTATGTGTTATTCCGGGCCAGACCTGTGAAGCTATTGCTCAGCAGAACTAAAGATCTCAAAGTGTATATCGATACAAAATAAATTGTCCCCTTTCATAAATTAAATACCTCAGTAATCATGTGCTGTGCGCTGTTTTGAATCCCTTATAACTTAAAACCAGCTCAATCAATTTAGGCCCTAACACAGAAGACCCATATTGGCACTAGTAGGAACATAACAACTGGTAAGAATTGTTTGTGCTGCAAGCACTTCCCTATGTCATCATGAGGACGTCGTGAGTCATCTTATTTGCCATTGTGGTGCTACAGCAAACCTATATATATATATATATATGTATATATATATATATATATATATACTTTCTCCCGTCAACGCTGATAACTGGGGCGTTTGATTAAAATAGATTTCGCACGAAACACGACATACCGTGTGGACTTTCACACCTCACTGGGTTATTTCAGTCTTGTTACTTTAGCCCTGCATAAACCACTCAGCAGTTAGTCACCTGTTTTTGACAAAGTAAATCTTATGACACATTGTTCTCACGAGGCACATGTTCTTAAGAAAGGGATATCTTGTAAACAAGCGTGTTTCTTGGACTCGATCTAACTCTGCTCATTTGAGAGGAAGTTATTCGAATCAAAACATTCTAGTTTGTGTTTATATTGCGAAAAAATGTTCAATAGTGAGTCGTGTTTTGGCACGAAAATAGAAAATTCGAAATGTACTGATTTTTAGAGAAGAATAAACTTTGCTAAAATATTTAGTTATCCTCACCTCACAAAAGTGTTTTCTTTGGGCTGAAAGTAAAACCATTCAAAGAACCGAATACCGTTGTTGATATTTGAAATACAAAACCTTTGAGTTTCCAGACCTACGAGCCATTTTTTATCAGCTGAAGTATATATGACCTGCTAATGTCGGCCATTAACAGTCATAAAATGCACACCTGCAAAAACTGGATCATATCCAAAGTCAACAAGGGAGCCAGAATAGAGCCATATCCTCATTCCCTGTCGAGGATTGCATCACTTGGGCAGGAGCAAGCAAGGGACATTTACAGGGTCGGAATGATGTCACTGAGGCCGGAGGCACATTTGTGGCCAATACACATAACTTTTCCCAGTTGTAACTGAGAAGTATGCCTAGGAAAGTCTGCAGTTTAAGCACACCTTCTTAACTCTTCATCATTAACTTCTAAAAGCATATGTAATTGAAGTCTCGGAGATAAGTAAATCCAAACGTGTGTGGTATGAACATTTAGGCACAGAGTAGAGTGACGCCCACAAACACATTGATGTGGCCTTAGTTTAGAGCAGCGGTTCCCAACCTGGGGTCAGGGGACCGCCAGGGGTCCGTGACACATTCCCAGGGGGTCCACGGGCATGGGCCGGCAGGAGGGCACTTCTCCAGCTGGTGACTCTCAACAGAAACAAGTGTGTGTTTTTATTTTTATTACTTCATTTATGCAGCAATTGTAAAAGCACTGCAAAGTTCCTTGTACATCCAGCAGCTTTTGGGTAAAAATAAAAGGGTCAAGGTAACTCTGATGACTAATGTACCTGCTGGAGAGAGATGGAAGTTTTGACTAGGGGCAGCTTTGACTCATCTAAGGTAGCACAGATGGTTGATATGCCTGCTGCAAACACTTGTATCATGCAGTGGGTTACTGATTTGGTCACGGATTCTTTTGTTATTGTGCAGTTCATGAGTTGCAATCATAATCTAGCACGGTGAGCTATGAACTGCCATCAAAGAGCTGCTTGCAAACTGTATAACACAAATTAGAAAGTTATGATTTTTTTGCCACAGTCTTTCATTATCCTTATGCTGCTAAAAAAAGTTTTTCTTAGAAATACATTCTTATTAAAGTCAACTCTAACCTCTGTGTTATGTTCTGAATCCTGAGTTCATGCTTCTCCAGACCAAGTACTCTTAGAAAATTCCTACCGGTATGTATGACATGTGAATCTTACATCTTGTAGTCCCCAGTAAAGTGCTCCAAAACAGAAATTACTTGGGAAATATAGATCCTGACCTGAAGAGTCAGCTTTCCTAAATATAAACAAACATTGGAAAATTAGTCGCTGGGATGCAGCGCTAACCTTTCCCATAAAATCGTTCGATTTTTGCATATTTTTTCAATATAAAATAATTATATCTTTAGTAAATTGAGTATTTCTTTGGTGTGTACTTGTTTGTGTATTTGTTTGTGGATTTCTGCTTTAATATTTGAAATTTAAATCTGACAAATTGCTTAGGGGGCCCTGGCTTCCAGTAGTGATTCAGTGGGGGTCCTCAGGAGTCAAAAGGTTTGGAACCACTGGTTTAGAGCCAGGGCTGGCTTTAGGGGGGTGCGAGTGGTGCAGCCACACTGGGTGCTGACCTGGATGGGGGGGCACTGACCTCAGGGGTGGCGCTTAAACTTGCGCTTTAAAACTACCTGCTGAAAAGTTCCTTGTGCGTCTAGCCTTCAGGAAACAATTAAAATGTCAAGATACATCTTCTGATTAATGATCCTGATAGGAAGGAGTTTTGTCTAATGGCAGCTTTGACTCACCATAAAGTAGCATAGATGGTTAATGTACCTGCTGCAAACAACAGAACTATATTTTATGTGGATAGCTGAGTAGATTAGTAAAGCCAGCATTTACAGGCACTTTAAAATAAATGAATGTAGGTGAAAAGGGGGGCTATGGAGAGATAAAGGACAAATTTGATGGGCGGTAGTGAGTGAATCCGAGGAGGTGGTCATGGGGTTGAGGGTGCCAAATAAGACTTTCGCACGGGGCACCACCAGCGCTAAAGTCGGCCCAGAAATTCTGGAGAAATGGGTATTGCCAGGTGATTAGGCGATTAAAAGTGGTCTAGGAAATGCAGTGTAAGTGAGGCGAGCATCCCAATAATTGTACATTTTGCCCTATTGACAAATTGTTTGTAAATACTTCCCTATAGTTAACTTCACATCTACCATATATCGAAATTGTCCAGGATTTACAAATTATGAAATGTGCAAGGCATTTGATGGATATGGTAATAACCACATTTTTTAAAATTGTAAACATTTGATAATTCTAGTATATGCAAATGCATAAAGGATTTACATGTGGAATTAGGAAAACAAGTGCTGATGAGAAGTGTATGACAAGTGTAAACTGTAATTTGTGTAATGTGTTTTTTAATATACCATATTGCCTTTTTGTAGTGCTGTGTTGCATAGTCCTTGTAGCAAACACACTGTGATTAACAAGTAAATAAACTACTCTGTTTGCCAGCTGTGGGCAAGGATGGAATAGTAGATCTGAGCTCCTGAGCCAAACAGCCCATCCTTTGTTAAAAATATCTTAAAAGTGCTACTTCTTGCAGGTTGCGACCAACAGCAAATGAAGCCCACAAGTGGGCACCTTAGGGCAGTAGCATAAGACACAGATTGGAGTCAACCACAGCAACAGGAGAGACGGGAGGACTATGTAGCTCAGGGGCATGTGCATGAACATTGGTTGTGTGGGGGGTAAGTTCCTGGCTAGCTTACAAGTCACAGGGTATGAAAATGGGCAGGAGTACATTACACTGCTGCAACTTTGTAGATGGAAGCAGATCTGGATGGACGCCAAAGAGCGTTATTTCTGAGTAAATACTGGAAGATATGAATTGTTATGAGGAAGCATATGTGAGATTGGTGTAGCACAGTAAATAACTTTCTTTGATTGGCCTCAAACTCTATGCTGAATTGACAATTAGATTGGCCTTGGCCTTGGCCCATGGAGACCTTGTATTAATGCTCGAGGTGAAAAATTAAATGCAAAAAGTACTGGACTGTGTGCAATAAGGGGTTTATGTGACTTTTGCTTGTGAACACTGTACCGTAAATTATATATGAAAGTGGAGTATTGCAGTTCTCCTAAGTTTACAGTGAAGCAGCAAATAAATAGGATGCAACATGGACTGAGATATATCACCAAAATAGGGCCACCTGAACAGGGAAATCAACATTTTTAAAAGAGCTCCAGTGAGAGAAAACCGAACTACCCTCTGTCAAGTGATCAGTGGTAGCAGTCTACTGAGGATACAAAGCCATCCAAAAGAGAGATAATGATGGTAGCGGGAGATTCCAAGGCAATGTTCAAACAAAAAGTACACACAGAAAGCCCTGGATATTAACCTGTAGTCTGTGAGCTCATATTCAGAAAGTCTCAACTTATATTGGTTATATGAAAAAATCAGTCTCAGACCCTACCACATATATATAAAGGATGAAGGAGATTAAACTACTGGAGGAGGGCAAGCAGCGTATTCAAGAATGATCCGCCAATGTTAAAGGCCTCTCCTGTGCCAACAATGATCGTGTGACAGGAGTGCCACAAAGGGTGGCAGGTCCTGCTATTGAAATACTCATAGAATCACTTGTCTTGAATGTTTTGAAACTCAAACTAGTCTGATTTTGATTTTGCACTTGACATTTATTTGCTTCCCTGTCTGAATATAGTAGTGAGGATGTATAAGTAACAAGAACAATAAACAAGCCTGTTAAACAAAAGAAAATGACTTAAACTCCCATTCCCAATCTGTATATATCGAATGGCCTGCATTAAACATCCAAGACACTTTGTAATTTGAAACATTTGTGTTAGAAATTAGGTCTCTAGTTGGCAGAGGTGTGCACTCTATCTAAGTAGGGACCACAATCCTAGTCAGGGTAAATCACAACACAACCTAAATTATCCTGTGTTCACTCTCCAGTAGCTTGGCATAGAGCTGGCATGCTTAATTTACAAGGTAATGTATAAAGTGTTTGTCCAATAACTCATACAATAACACAGTGAAAATACCACAAAAAGTACTCCACACTAGTTTAGGAAAATAAATATTATTTATCTGAATAAACAGGACCAAAACAATAAAAAACGAATATGCACAAGTCGAGATATCACTTTTTAGAGGTTTAAGGAAACTTAATCCATAGGATTAAATGGATGTAGCTCTTTAGCCCAAAGTACCTGGTATATGTAAAAAATAACGACGCTGCGGGCTACAGAGGACATGAGACCCTGGAAAGTAAAACAATACATCAAATTTTCTGGCGTGGCTGAGGAGATGCGTCGATTCTTTCCTCTCAGACAAGGTGATGCATCGATTTCTGGACTCGCAGCCTTGGTTCCTTACTGCGGTAAGAGGTTTGATGACAAATTGACACCCAGGGCAGATGTGTGGAAAATCCAAATACGCTGTATTAATGAAACAGGTGCTGCATCGATTCTGCAGGTGCTGCGTCGTTTTTTTCAACCGCGAGACGGGTGCTGTGTCGATTCAGCAGGCGTTGCGTTGATTTTTCCGGTGCAGAAAGCTTTGATGGCCCTGAGACTTCTTAACAGGAGACACGCTGACAAGACCTTAGAGATCACATGTGAGGGGAAGGCAAAGTCCTTCCAGCACAGTCAGGGAGCAGCCAGCAGCAGGGCAGCAAGCAGGAGAGCAGTCCTTCCAGAAAAGCAATCCAGATCAGTCCTTTGGGCAGCCCTGCAGTCCTTCTGGCAGAGTCCAGTTGTAGGTCCAGAAGTGTCTGATTTTAGGGGGGATATATATACCCAAATGCACCTTTGAAGTTGAGGAGACTTCAAAGAGTGGTTTTGAAGTGCAGTTCCTCTTTGTACTCAGTCCTGTCTGCCAGGAGATTTGTGGGGGGTTATCAGTCCTTTGTGTGGGGTCAGGCCACTAGCCTTTGAAGTGTAATTGAAACAGAGTTAATAAGCAAAGTGAATACAATATGGAAACAACTCAGGTGCTCTTTGAAGCAGAGCAACAAATGCATGCACTGTAAATATTATATATGGATAAAGTAACCCAACGTGTATGCAGACAGAAAATTTAAATCACTAAGGAGTTTTGTTACCAATAAGGAGGAACCAGACCACAGACTGAGTGCCTTCATATGGTTCTGAAGTTCCAGATTAACATATAGAATCCATATGGAATCCCTCCATCACCTAGACTGGGCAGCTTTTAAATTATACCAACTTAAAAAATGAATTATTCTGGACATTTACCTCAAACTGTCCTTTTTGCTGGACATGTCAGTGCTTAGTGCACAATTAACCTAGAGACGATTGTTCGCTATAACCTCTAAAATAAACTAACGCTTATTTAAGTTTTTCTTGATGGATGATTCAAAGTATGCAGTATTTGGAAGGCTTGTAGATCTTTATAGAAAACATAAGTCAGAATTAATGTTGGTGATAATTAGAGGTGAAATGATTGCTTTGCATGACCTTGGATGGGGATCACACTAATACAGGTATCTTAAAAAGTGTTAGAAGGCAAGGCCAATTACTTTTGCTATAGCCACCAAGAAACCCCGCTGGCGTGAAGCACAGTTGGTCATTTGTCTTCTCTTTGTTTGTGAGTTTTCCCTCACTATGAATTAGGAGAGCAGGATAATTGATAATTTAACTAGAAGTACAGAAATGTGTAACTGTAATTCTAAAAAGTAATAGGTAAGTGAGCCTTTCTGCTCCAAATCAAATCCCAAGGAAATGTATACCTGCTTAACTGCTAAAAAATGGGTGTATGGCAACTTGTGCAAAGGCGTGGATCCGTGCCTTAAGGATTGAAAACTGCACTAATTCGATTATAGCCAGATACCTATGTAACTGTTAAGGAGAATGACCCCTTATCTTCCTACGTAAGATGCAGGCTGGTTCACACTCCCAACAGTGAGTTCAATGGAAAGACATTGCCTAGAAGAGCTAGGGAATGCTGCTTCTTGATTTATCCCTCAGCATAATGGGATGCTCAGTTGTTGGTGCCTTACCTGACTGCTGTTGGATCACCATGAGTCAGAAAGCCTGAAGGGCTTGGATTTGTAGAATATAAGACTTAAACATCTAACATTTGTTGAGATAGCTCTTGAATACGAGTCTATTTTTGCAAAATGTGTGCTCCACCCCCCACTTGGTGCAGAATGATTGAGAGACATTAGCAGCTCAGATGTAAGTGTTGTTCTGAGTTTGGTCAAAATGCAACCAGACTGAAGATTTCTTGAATGAGTGGATTTCCTGCAGTGTTAAACCTTATTTCCTGACCCTCTGAAATTCAAAACCTCCAGCACAAGATTCTGGTAATGTTGCCTGATGCATGGTCAACACTAGTAGAAAAGACGTAATGCTCAAAAAGTCTTGAAAACGTTTCAGAATTTTCATGAGCAGACTGGTATGAAGCTCCGGCTTCAGTCTAGGTATGATATGAGAGCACTGGCCTCTGCAAAACCTTTATCCCAACAAAAGATTTTCTATCTTTGCAAACCATATGCTCTTGGCCAATCTAAAAATGTGAACTCTGTTTCCATCTCACCCAAAGTGTATGAAGCTCCCAAAAATCAACTGAGGAATAATAGATAAGGGAAGAAATCCAGTTCCTGAAACTACCTGGCAGGCAGCATTGGCTGCTGAGAAGCACCATACACTGTCTGGAGGAGTTATCTGTTTTTCAACCCGTTTCACCATAGCCTCCAAATAAGTGTTTTCAAAGACATGTAGCCACTATCACACATTGCCTTGACATTGTAGACACATTTCTAATACTTTCACTATTTCCCACAAAATTGCACTGATTCACGTCACTTCCAGGATAAAGGGTGGCTCTTGAAAAATATTCATTATGCCCATATAAGGACATGTTACACAAATTATGTGTTATGCCATGAGGTTCTGTGGGTGTGCAAATGTTTGTTGCTAGCAGCATATTGGTTGAAGCAGCAAATGTCTTAACTGAGATATTTTCTCCTCAAACCAGTCTTTCACTTGTATCTTGCATGACTATTAGCGGTGTGTTTACCTTCCCGTAACATTGATTAGGCTACAGCTACCAGTAAGCTCCTGTGCCCCAGGAGTCAGACAGTGAAACTTTGTGCACCTGGTGGGACTTCAACGCTATAAAGGGTGTTTGGGGATCCTTCGGCAAGGGGTGTGTTTTAAGCTGCCTAAACATTGATTAGTTTACAGCTACCAGTATGCCCCTGGAGTCAAACCGTGAAACTTTGTGCACCTGGTGGGGCTTCAGCACTCTAAAGCGTGTTCAGGGATCCCACTGTGTGTGCTGGGTGAGTTTTACCTGCCTGTAACATTTGTTGGACTACACCTACCAGTAAGCCCCTGGGCCCCTGGAGGCTGACCCTAAAACTTTGTGCACCTGGTGGGATTTCAGTATGATAAAGCTCGTTCAGGGAGCCAGCTGTGCAGGGTGTGTTTTACCTGCCTGTAGCATTGATTGGACTACAGCTATAAGTAAGCCCCTGGGCCCCTGGAGGCGGGCCGTGAAACTTTGTGCACCTGGTGGGGATCAGCTCCATAAAGTGCGTTCATGACGCGTCCTGCACAGCGGGATCCCTCCAGTGGCATAATGAGCCCAGGACACACGTCTGGGCATACCTGGTACACTTAGGGTGACAAAAGCAAACAAAAGATGGGCAGAATGCAGAACCAATCAAACATTCACCCCCAGTCACAGATCAGGGTTTAATCCATCAATTATTTTACTCACCATGTCACCCCAGTTTGGACCCAGTCATACGCAAATCAGTCTTGACCCTGTTTCCTATGGGAACAGTCCAGCCCGAACTGCCAGGCCAGGACCTCCCTGGAACGGAAACAAGCATCCTGGGACCGATTTTAGGGTATCACCCTTCATCAGCCAGGCTAGCATGAATCCAGTGGCATAGTGAGCCCAGGACCCACGTCTGGGCATACCTGGCACACTTGGGGTGACAAAAGCAAACAAACACAAATGATGGATGGAATGCAGAACAAATGAAACATTCACCAAACGTCACAGATCTGGGTTTATTCCATCATTTTGTTTGTTTGACATTCCACCCCAGTTTGGACCCAGTCGTATGCAAATCAGTCTTGACCTTGTTCCCCCTGGGAACAGTCCAGCCCAAACGGCCAGGCCAGGTCCTCCCAGGACTGGAAACAAGCAACCTGGGACCAGTTTCAGGGTATCACCCTTCATCAGTCAGGCTAGCTTTAATCCAGTGGCATAGTGAGCCCGGAACTCACGTCTGGACATACGCCGGGTGACAAAAGCAAACATACACAAAATGAATCAAGCTAGCCTGGCTGATGAAGGGTGTTCAGGCTGGGCTGTTCCCATGGGGAACAGGGTCAAGACTGATTTCCATATGGCTGGGTCCAACCTGGAATGGCATTTCAAACAAAAATATTGATGGATTAAACCCAGATCTGTGACGGGGTAAATGTTTGATTTGTTCTGCATTCCGTCCATCACCTGTTGTTTTTGCATTTGTTGCCCTAAGTGGGAACTGTATGCCCAGACGTGGGTCCCGTGCTTGCTATGTCAACAGATTCAAGCTAGCCTTGATGATGAAGGGTGATACCCTCAAACCAGTTTCAGGATGCTTGTTTCTGGTCCAGAGAGGGACCTGGCCTGGTAGTTCGGGCTGGACTGCTCCCATGGGGAACAGGGTCAAAACTGATTTACATATGGTTGGGTCCAAACTGGAATGGCATGGTAAGCAAAAAATAACTGAGGCATTAAACCCAGATCTGTGACTGGGTTTGAATGTTTGATTTGTTCTGCATTCTGTCCATCATCTGTTTTTGCATTTGTTGCCCTAAGTGGGAAGGATATGCCCAGACATTGGTCCCATGCTTGCTATGCCACCCGATTCAAGCTAGCCTGGCTGATGAAGGCTGATACCCTGAAACCAGTCACAGGATGCTTGTTTCTGGTCCAGAGAGGGACCTTGTCTCGCGGTTCGGGTTGGACTGTTCCCATGGGGAACAAGGTCAAGACTGATTTACATACGGCTGGGTCCAAACTGTAATGGCATGGCAAGCAAAACAATTGATGGATTAAACTCAGATCTGTGACTGGGGCTGAATGTTTGATTTGTTTTGCATTCTGTCCATCATCTGTTGTTTTTGTATCTTTTACAGAGGTATCCTATTTATTTTGCACACATGTTTACCATCTCTAGTGGTTTTTGGCACACTTGCATCCAGGACACCATCAAACTGCACACTAAGGCCCTCATTCAAACCCTGGCGGTCTTTGACCGCCAGGGTGGATGTCGTCGGAAGCACCGCCAACAGGCTGGCGGTGCTTCATTTGGCATTCCGACGTCGCCCAGCCGGGTCCGGCGGTTTCCCGCCGGATTTCCCCCGGCTGGGAGAATCCTCCATGGTGGCGCTGCAAGCAGCGCTGCCATGGGGATTCCGACCCCCTTCCCGCCAGCCTGTTTCTGGCGGTTTTTACCGCCAGGAACAGGATGGCGGGAATGGGTGTCGTGGGGCCCCCTAACAGGGCCCCAGCATGATTTTCACTGTCTGCATAGCAGACAGTGAAAATCGCGACGGGTGCAACTCCACCCGTCGCACCCCTGCAACACCGCCGGCTCCATTCGGAGCCGGCTTCTGTGTTGCAGGGCCTTTCCGCTGAGCCAGCGGGTGCTCCCTTGGCGGGCGCCCGCCGGCCCAGCGGGAAAGTCAGAATGGCCTCCGTTGTCTTTTGACCGCAGAGCGGCCAAGTGGCGGTTCCCGCCAGGCGGCCGCCGCCCGCCGGGGTTGGAATGACCCCCTAAGAAGGGTAAAAAAGATCAAACAAAGCAGTAGGGATTTTCCATCAATGCATCCAGGATCTGGAACAAAATACCTATATCCATAAGGACCGCCCCAACGCTGCTCCAGTTTAGGAAAGAGCTGACAATGCGCTTCTTTAAGGAGCACTACATCACAATTCATTAGCCATCTACAAACCAGATACCTCTCCCATCACATTTGTGCTTCTGTTTTACCTTGTACAGTGTTCTGCAGCCTTTTGGCTGGATGTGCACTACAGAAATACCACATACATACATACATACAAAAATACATACATACATACATACATAGGTACATGTTTGAGTCAGTGAAAGTCTTTTAATGAAATGATATAGAGAATGAGCATAATAAAGGAACCTTTAGTCCTTGGTTTGTACACATGTTTGTCAAAATGTATCACTACATAATGCAACTCTTTTCTTTGCTTTCAGATACAAGCTTTGGGTTGACACCTGTTCTGAGATGTTTGGGGGACTGGATATCTGTGCGGTGAAAGCTGTGCATGGCAAAGATGGAAAGGACTACATTATTGAGGTAAAAGTCAAAGAGTCTCATTTTAAAAATTTCCTACTGAAGGCGATCTCCACAGTGAGGCTTCCAGATGTTGTCAACAATATTTTATTCAAACTGAATTGAGCAGCACAGGTTTCCACTGCATGTGGAGCAGCTCACTTTATCCTTATCTTGGTTATATGAACAAAAGATGAATTCAGAGTTCCTGCTTCCTTAGAAAAGTGCCTTAACCACAAACCCCTACTAATCCTGGAGACCTGTGCAAATGTATCCATGTTTTTTGAGATTTATTAGTTGAAAATATTTAATACGCCAACCCTGCACTCAATCCTAGCTAAAGGATATGTTGTTATGACTAAAATACTTGTCTTAATGACTAAAAGTTCTTTCATAAATTAACATGTTGCCTGTTTTCCAAATTACGTGGCTTATCAAAAGATTGGGACCCCTAATCCACGAGGGCCAGTATTACCAATGCCATTGGAAAGGCAGGCGTTCAATAATCCACAAAGAATGACCAGATCAATTTTCCCAGATAAGGAAGATTAAGGCTGCTTGCTAATCGTCATCAAAAGAGAAATGTAGACTTCTTTGTGCACGTCTACCATCAGTGCTTCTTCAGGTCTGTAACCTGATTTGATATCATCAAAGAGGTTGTGAGTAATACTTTTTGCACTGCTTAATTATCTTACACTATAGGACCAATACTCTGGTACGGAAGCCTCAAGCTCACACTAGTTGGTGGAGTCCGTCTGTTCCATTTTGTGTGGGGTTTCTTGAGGTTCAGGGTTATTATTGCTTGATTTCCTGAGGGGGTCATTGTACTCTGCAGAAGAAATTTATTAGGCAATTTAGCAATGTTGGTTATGAGTATCAACAAGCATTGATTGAACCCTGTTATTCCACAAGAGTATAGTGAATGTGTATACCAGCCGTGCTGTTGCTGACCTTCACATGGCTGTTGTCATGTGAAGCCTTTGAGAGACAGAGAACAGGAGCATTTTGGTGTATGGAAAACAATGTTGAGGGTTTGGGAAGCTGATTACAGACTCAAAGATTTACATGATTTTTGAATGGAAGAGAGTTAGGGGGTCTTATGAGGGCTACTATGATAGCAGGTCTGTGTATATAGGATCTCAGGATCTGAGATTTCATTTTAGATGCCAAGCTGGTCATGTGCTAAGGTTTTCTGCCATATAATATTCTCTCATGTGAAACAACAGAGTGCATTAGTTCCTATTGTTTTTAGTTTTGTATCTAAACTGCTCAAGATCTACTTGATTAAGTCTACTCACCAGCTGATTGACCTTTTGGTGCATGATGGATTTATGGTATCCTCTGTTTGTTCTTGGTCTTGGATGTACCTGCCACCATTTCCCTACCCCCACCCCAGCTTCTAAGTCTACCGCACATTTCCGAATGGAAGTATCCATAATGAAATATGAGATGTCACAGGATGAGAGAGAGAGACCAACAAGGAAAGCATCTTATATTTAAGAAAGGTGAATACATAGACATACAGACATAGGTTATTTATTCAACATGCAAATAAAAAGGCAAGACTTCCCATGAATTATCAAGTGAGCACATCAACTTCTCTCCAATTTTATCACAGCAGGAGTAACCATTAACCTTACACTAGATTTGACATTCTTTTAAACTGCTGCATTTCATGGTATGGGCAAAATATTGACAAATAAAATGAGTGAAGCTTAGTAAGTACGGGTGATATACATATATATCGTCAAGATGCATGCTTGTGGTCTTAAAAATAGCAGCTCTATACTTACATACAAATGCTTACCTACACAATGTTGTGATAGTCAATAATTTGGTCATTATATTTTGGCAGAGACATTGAAACTTGAATGTTATGCTACAGTATCTTTAGAACTGCCAGGTTTATGGTAATACTAATATATTACTTGATAACAAACAGGCAAGGATCACTATGTATTAAAACCTTAGAAGACAACTGTGTTTTAGGCAGTCATTAAAGTAAATGAAGTGGAAAAATGTCTTTAAAATATCTATGTATTGTATATTCTAAATTGCATGGTTATGTCGGGTGGCATACACCCTAGATCAAATACAATTCATGCACAATGTCTGGTCTTTTTTACACTGAATATTACTTTTGCAGCATTTAATGGTGATTAATGTGCAAATCATTTTTGTGACCTACTTTGCGCAAATTATTTCCCACAATTTTGCCTCACCGTATCCTCCAGTTGGGATCTAGAGGTAATTGTATGTGTACAAATCTAGAGTGATAGACATTTATACTTGTCTCTCAATGAGTACAATGTGATGAGTATGTCGATAATGAAGTATTATCAGGGAAAATCACCATAACTAAGCCTGATGAATTTTAGAAAGTTGTCACATTGAATTCAGCAACTGTAATCTGTCTGCTGTGAGTCTTGCCTCCCAAGTGGTGTCACCCAAGTCCTGGGCCCTTGGAATTGGGCCTGAAGGTGCTCTACCAGCCAAATTGAGGTCCAAGGAGAACAGAGACAGCGCATTGCATCTCCTTGCAGCCTTGCTTCAGAACCACCACGGCATGACACATTCCCAATACAGGACCTCAAAACTCCCTTGAACTGCCACTGTACGACACCTCCTCGATTAAAGACCTTGCATCACAGTCCTGCAGCTCCATGAAACTGCTGCTGCCTGACACATTCTCGATGTAGGACCTCACATTGCGGCCCACACTCCTTGCAATTGCCTCTGCACCACACATCTTCGATGAGGGCCTTGTTACTCTCCACGACTGGGATTTAAGGTACTTTGTTCAGTGGGCCTAACTTAGTCCCTTTATCTGGCCTGCACTCCATTGTAGTCTGTCTGAACTCGTGACTTTGTCCCAGTCTAGCGCGACTAGATATCCGCAGTTGACACTTTCTGCTTCTAGTCACTATCTTTGCCTAAATCTTTAAAATAGCATATCTCTGGTTCTACTAATTGGATTT
The DNA here is from genome assembly GCF_031143425.1 of Pleurodeles waltl. Lineage (NCBI taxonomy): Eukaryota > Metazoa > Chordata > Amphibia > Caudata > Salamandridae > Pleurodeles > Pleurodeles waltl. Next base: position 244,909,236 of record NC_090448.1, on the reverse strand, counting down.
TTGTTGTTTGGTCTCAAATAATTTAATAAATTGTACTCTATGTTTCTAACTTGGTGTGGTATTTTTGTGTGTTGTGTTGTCCCTATAATACTGTTTGAGGTACTTCATAAATCATTTACTCATTGCCTTTAAGTTAAGCCTGGCTGCTTTCGTGCCAAGCAACCAGAGGGTTAAGCACATATTAATTAGGAGTTTGCTTGAGTTTCACCCTGACGAGTATTGTGGTTGTTGCTTGAGTAGGGTGTCACCCCCGCCCCACCATTAACCCAATTTCCTACACTAGTGCTAGAGAATGCAAATTCAGATTTTCAAGATAAGTAATGAAAAGTAACCATTTATGTATGGTATATATGAAGATTGTTATTTTGTCATATGATTTGTTTTTTTTTTTTATTGTAAAAGCTTGTTCTGTTCTTCTTGGCACCATGAGGTAATATAACTGCCTTCATTTGTCTAATGATGTTTCTGAATGATGTACTGGAAGCTTAGAAGGCCAAGACAAAACACAATTTGTCTTAAAGTTTGGTCATAGTCTACGTCTGTCCAGGGCTTGGCGCTAAATGGCTTAAGGGTTCTAGAAACTGGAAGAGAGATTACTCCTTAAATGATTCACAGCTTGAGCTGAAGCATTATTCCTCATTTCCTGACATTGAAAGGGTTGAGGCTAAACATATTGCTACCTATTTCTCATTAAGTACCGGTCCTCTGAGAAGCAGAAAAACAGGACTCCATAATACAGCTAAGCTTTACAGAGTTGAATCTGACAAATGACTCCTTCTAGATACAGTCCAGTCCTGCACAAGACTATTCTCAGTCATGGTAAAGGCTCCTGAGAATTATAGTTGCTACAGAGTAGTATACAATTTACAGATTGATTTCATTTATATATGTAAATACTGCCACAGGGATGAGACCCCCAGAATATATTGATATCTCCATCAAATGTATTTATATATGTGCATATTAACATTAAAGAATGGAAACCAATAGCAAGGTATCATATACAAAGCCAATAATCTTTGATTGTATTATTTTTATAATATGTAGAATTTCCAATGACATTATATGAAATACCACAATTAATGTAGGCAACATGTTAGAGAGCAGTAGTTTACATAGGCATTATATAAAATGGCAATGTATTATAGGAAAAACTAAAATTAACTTAAGAAATGTGTATTTAGCTATAGGTCGCAAAAGTGCTATGCAATGGGAGGGAACTGAAAGAAGCAAATACCATTGATTTTTATATTATGGAAAATACACAAATTATCTTTGAGAATGTATTAGTAGCGACGTGGCAAGAAAATGAACAGTATCTGAAGTTCCTACCTGTTCAATACAATAGGAAATCAGATACAAAGTAGGAAAAATATATTTTAAATATTATGTTCAGTTGCTAGCTCAGCATTGTAGAAAAGACAGACATTTTATGAAATACCGATATTATCTTAGGCAATGTGTAAGCATGGAAAATGTGTAACTTTACTATAAACACGCTAACAACATGTTATTTAAAAAATGCACATAATGATGTCTGTAGTCCAAATACTGAATAATAAATAGTCTGATCAACATCCTTAAGCAATTAAAATCATGATGAGTGTATTAAAAAATAAAATGTATTTATTCCAGCAAGGAGAGTGAACTGCACAGTGATTTCTTTTAAATATCTAAAACGATTACAATATTACACAAAAACTGATTCTCATATAATATAGCATCAAGTAAAATTACTTGTTGTATCAAACAGACCTAGAATGGCATTTGGTCATGCATATTCTTTTCTAAACAATAACATTTTAGAGATAATCAATTAATTTTGTCCCGGCATTCATTTTGTAGCCAAAAAGTGCCTCAAAAGGATACCACTTTATCGCAGTACAGTAAGCACTATTTCATAAATCTGACAAATCTTAAATAATGGTTCTAATATTTTTGATCCCTTAAATAATGTTGACTGTGATAGGGCTTCCATTGCAAAACTTTGAGGGCTGGGCTTATACTCTTAAGACTTGTTCCAGTGCTATTGCCTAGCCATACTGCAAAATAGGCTGAATATCTAAAGAGTAAATATATAGATCAAGTTCAAAATCCATCTCCCCTTCTCTTTTAGTCTCAAGTGCTTTAAGAATAATACCTCTGTTGTGATCTTGCTAAATTCAAATATATTTGAACTGACAATTTGGATAGATTTGTTAATTCATTAGGTTCATGTGTTTGCACAATAGGCCTAGCAAGTGGGTGTGGTCAGATCATTTCACAAACTGCTAAAATAAAACTGGCATTCTATGAACTTCATACGAAGTCTATGGAGGAAATCATTTATTCAGACTTTGGGCCTGATTTCGAGTTTGGTGGATGGGTTACTCTGTCACAAACATGACGGATATCCTGTCCGCCGTATTACGATTCCCATAGGATAAAATGTGATCATAATACGTCAGACGGAATATCTGTCACATTTGTGACAGAGTAACCTGTCTGCCAAACTCAAAATCAGGCTCTTTGTCTAGGATTTTTGTTACCATCTTGAATGTCTAAGAATTGTAATGATTAATTCATCAAACTCTAGTGCCTCCACTGTCATTCTCACCTTCTAAGAGATATGTAGAAAGAATTGGAGGTTGCATTTTCCATTATCTTTAGTTTGTTGCATAGTTTAAAAGCAGTCCATCCTTATGCATATGCAACCCAAACTTCCTAAAAAGGAGGTAGCCTTTTTGCGCATTATTTAATTTCCTAGTTTTATACTGGCTGGTCCGATTGCCATTTCTCTCACCCGTGGAGTACTTTAGACATATTCAGAGGAAATCCAGTTGAAGGGCAGCAGTACATGGCCCTAGGCAAGGAAGTGATGAAAAGTTTGTCCTGGCATTTTTCCAGACGAGGAAAGTCTTGAAAAAAGAAGATTTTTTTAATGGATTCCAAAATATCATGGCTGTAACAAAAAGGTCTTATTGCTTCTGGCAATTAATTAAAAATTGTCTGTGGTAGTTATATGAAACCTTGACTCACAGTTGTGTATTCTATATTTCTACTAACATTCCAAGCAAAATACAGATTTATATGATTGTTATAAAGTTAGGATGCTTGTTTGAGAAAACCTGATTTGTTGGTGATACAGCAGATTTTATGTTACTTTTTTGCTTCTTTTAGGAACAAGTATAGATTGTTAAGATGTGCTACAGAGTGTAATTGTGATTTAAAGTGTAGTCTTATTGCTTTAGGTTAGCAGCATCCAACATTTCGCACAACAGTTCAGAGTTATGCCAGATTTTGCCAACTATCTGCTGGAGATAGATTTAAATTCAATTAATCTAAAAGGGAATCAATTGTGTAACATTTCACCCATTGCAAGAGGCCACCTATTTACAATGTGGACCTATTTATTTTATTGAGAGATTTTGACTGCTGGAGTTGAGAGTTCTTTCTGCCATTCTTGGGTTGTATGACATTAGCACTCATGCCTTTACAACCCATTCCTTTACCACACTTCCATTACAATGCAATGACTTTACCACACATTGCCTTTACCACTTATGCCTTAACAACACAAGGTAAGTGTGTGTATATAAGATGAGTGAATAAGTGAAACCCCTACACTCGTGTCTGTGTGTATATAATATAATATATATATACATATATTATCACCTACTGGAGGTCATCAGTAGGTAGTTATAGTTAGGCGCTCCTTTCCAAAGAAGCATTTTTTGTTTTGCTAATAACTTTGGGGACATTTGACAAATCTTCACAAATTTTTAACAAGGTTGCCTTTCACTTCAGATGTTGTCTGGAGAATTTCGGGTTGATTCGTCAAGCAAGGTTCCAAGAAAAAGGTGGGGTCCCAAAATATGTTTTCCCCATGCAATTTCCCATAGGAAATTTAGACATGACTATAGCTCGAACTGATGAACTGAATTACACCAAATTTGGCAGAAGGCTAGATCTTGGTCCAGAAAGGGTGCTTTTTGTAATGGTGTAAATCTGTTCAATACTTTTGGAGTTAGTAAAGACAAAAGATTCATGTATCTCAAGAGATGCAGAGGATCTGTGGATCCAACAGATCTGATTGGCTGCCATCACTTCAACCAGGAGCTGGTGGCAGCCAACTCGTGACTGGGACTCAGCTGAGTCCCAAGGAGAAATTAAAAAAAAAAACACAAAGTGGCAGGGTAGGAATAGTCTGACCCCTAGGCCTGGTGGTGGGATCCCACAAGGACCCTTTTAGGTGCCAAAAGCTTTTTTATAAAATTAAATCGAAATTATTAGCCCCCCTGGGGTGGGTCCAGGGGGGAATTATTTATTATTTAATGGGGGCGCATGTGGCCCCATTCCCCGGGCAGCTTTGGGCCAAGGGAACCCCATCCCCGAGGCCAGACCGAAATTGATTTATGAATAGTGGGACTGCACAATCCTCCTTTCAGGCCTATTTCGGCCCCGGAGACCCCTCCCATGGGACCTGGCTGCTTTGGAATATGAAAAGGAGGCTGTGCAACCCCCTCCTGGCTGATTGTGGCCCAGGGAACACCATTTCCTGGCCCCTCTCCCCAGGTGCGTTTGGACCCATTGACCCCAGCTGTGCACTCAGTGGTTAGCAGAAAGATCAATCTTAGTCCAAAAAGAGTGCTTTTTGTGCCTTGGTGTAAATTTGTGCAGTAGATTTGGAGAAATGAAGGTTAAAAAAATGGTATATATCACAGTGAGGAGGATCTGCAAAGCTGACATATCTCCTGCTGAGATCTGATTGGCTGCCACCAGATCAGCTGGGAAGTGGTGGCAGCCATCTTGGGACTCAAGACTCAGTCCAGAGTCCTAATAAAAAAAAGCAAAATAAAGACATATTGGGCAGGGTGCGGATACAGTGACCTACTAGGCCTGAGGTCAAAATATACTCTTTTAAAATTTTGCCATGAATTCACAGAGTATCCACCCGAAAAAAAAAAAAAAAGAAAAGAAAGTGTCGATTTGGCGCTTGTTTTTATTAAAAATCTGTAGGCTGGGGTGGACAAGGGTCCAGATGGCCACGCATGTTATTTATTTTTTGTCAGGAAGGGGGTGTTTGGCCCACATCCCTTAGCCTCCGAGAGGCCTCGGAGACCCCATTGCCTGGGGCTGAGATGCAAAAACAAGGCAATGGGGTGCACAGCCTCCCCCCCCTCCTGCAGCCTAATTAGGCCCCAGGAACCCCATGCCTCAGAACCAGCATGTATTAAAAACAGGAGAGAGGGCTGTGCTGCCCCCTTCCTCAAGCTTAAAAAGTCCTTGTCGACCCCATCCCCCGGTGCCTAGTAATTAATGAAAGGAGGAGGCGCGCAGTCCCCCTTTCCTGGGTCTAATTAGTGACAGGTGTTAATAGGGTAAAAGAGAAGGGGGCTGCACGGTCCACCTTCCTGAACTCTTAAATTCCTCTGGATACCCCTTCCGTAGGGCTGTCTCAGTGACTGTGTCCTGGGGATTCCACCCGGGGACACAGTAGTTTCCTTGCTTGCACTACAGTGGACAGGGAAACATGTTTGCTGCCATCTGGTGGGAGTATTTTTAAATCTTCCACCAAACAGGAGCAAACATACAAGTCTGCTTCTTCCGGGTGGGAGCAGTGCCAGCTCCTGCACCATGTGACGAGTGGACTGGGTCTGCTAGGCCCCGGGTGCACCCCACAGGGCCTCCAACATGGTGGTTGGTGGGTGCCCTTGGTGGGCACTGGTGAACCTACCTATAATTAATTGTTCCATGAGCCAAAATAGGATTGGGGAAAAGGGCCTCGGGATGGGGTTCTCTGAGCCCGCAAAGGCTCAGGAGTGGGGCCTGCAGCCCTCTCCCCATTTGAATAAAATATAGCCTTGGGAGGATGGGTTTTCCAGGGTCCGAGAAGGCTTGCCACTCTCCCTCCTCTTTTAAATAAGCTATGCACCCAGGGGAAGGGGTCCCCAGGGCTGTGCGGCCTGTCCCCATTTTAGCTAAGTTTGGCCCCAGGGATGGGGCTCAGGGGCCTGATGAGGCTCAGGGAAGGGGGCCCTATGGCTCTTATCCCCCTTTTCACTTAATTTAGTTCCAGGGGATAGGGACCCAGAGCCTAACGAGAGTCAGGGAAAGTAGCCACACTGCCCCCTCACCTTATTAATGGCATTCACCTTGGGGATGGGGGTCCTGTGAGTCTATTAAGTCTTGGGGAGAAAGTGAGGGGTCTGCATGCCCCTTCCCTTAAGGCCTGCAGGCCCTTTCCCCTTAATAAATTATGGCGCCAGAGGATGGGTTCCCCTGGATTGAGAAGGCTTGGGGAAAAGAGCCACAAGGTTCTCTCTCTCTTTTTAAATAAGCTAGGAACCTGAGGGAAAGGGTCACTGGGGCCATACAGCCCCCTCACACTTTGTGCTGAATTTAGCCATGGAGGATGGGGCCCTGGGGCCTAATGAGGCAAGGTTAGAGGGGGCCTGTGACCCTGTCCCCTATTTTAGTTGAATTTAGCCTCAGTGGATGGGGTCCTTGGGCCTATTAAGGATTGGGGAAGGGGGCACCATGCCCCCTCCCCTCCATATATATATACTAGTCAGCCCTCCACCCCTTAAATAATGTACAGCCCCAGGCCCCTGGTATCCAAGGGACCAAGAAGGCTCGGGAGGAGAACTGCACTGGCCTTCCTCCCCTTTTAAATAAGCTACAGACCCAAGCGAAGAGGTCCCTGGAGCTGTGCGCTCCCTTACCCTTTTTTCTGAATTTGCCCACTTTTTCAATTAAATTTAGCCCTAAGGAATGGGGCCCTTGGGGCCTGATGAGGCTCGGGATGGGAAATCAAATAACCACCTCCCCTTTTTAATGGAATTCGGCCCTGGGGTGGGGTCCCATGGGCTTAATAAAGCATGAGGAGGGGGGCTGTGTGACCCATCCTCTAATATATATGTTTTAGCCCCAGGGCGTGGGATCCCCAGGGCCCAAAGGCCAACCCTATGGCGCGCACACCAAAGACTTTGATCGTCATTGTGTTTGCAGCCTGCAAGGGGTTTTTCTGTCTCCTGGTGGACAAGCCAGGCCCTTTGGTCACACACCGCTGCAAATGATGAAGGCTGTGTGCATCTTGGGGTTGGCCCTCTGTGGGGGGAGTGGGTTGGCTTTATGTAGGTAATAAAATAATGCTTTATGTTTAACAAAAACTAAATATTAACATAAAAAACAAAGGTCATAGTAACATTATAGTAGAAATGTTCATTACCAGTGTAACATTTTAAACTCTGAAATCCACAGAAATTCACCAGTTATAGCTATGCGAAGTAACTATAACTTGTACCCTAAGGTAATTATAACTCACGCCATCGCCAAGCACTGCTAATTTTTCTCACATATTACATCACTCATGACATCTTTTGTGAAACCATTGATAATATCACTGCAACATTCACAATTAAATTATTGATAAGAAAAATGTGAAGAGGAATGGATGCAAATTATCGTTACCATAGGGCACAAGTTATAGTTACTTGAGATAACTATAACTGGTAAATATCTGTGGTTTTTAGAGTTTAAAATGTTACATTGGGAAATGACATAGGATGTGCTTTGATAGCTCTCCGGGACCCTCGTAGTTGTTCCAACGTAATCCGCGGCACTTAGACGCAGTGATTCCACTAGGGTCCCCTGCTTGTCTTGGAGGACTCATTTAAATGTACTGCCTCGCCCCAGCATTGGGACAGCAGGGGCCTTTTGAAGCCTAGTCAATGTTATTCTGCCATCTTCGGAGAACTGATCTTGTCCAGCCACCCTCTGCAGCATAATCCTGGGGGCTGCCCTGTAGCCGACGACTGGGGTGATCCAGGGATGGACCTACTGCCTTATGGGGTGACCTGTGCAGCCACGGACTGACGCATCTTCTGGCACGCATGACATCTAGCAGGCCCTGATGACCTCAATCCCAGATGAGGAGAGTAATGCGGATAGCCAGAGGAAAAGCCCACCTGCACCGTGCCCTCTGCACATAGGCTGGGGACCTCGTTACATTCCTCACACCCTTTAAGTTGCTGCCTCACTGAAGGAGCCTGGAGAGCAGTGGTGCAAAATAAACTGCCAGCGCCGGTTCTGCCTTACACTTGCCCTCCCACTCAGCTACACTGTATTGAAGGTCTTGGGATTTGGGCCTAGAGTGAAATCCCTCCCGCCCTTGTTGACTGCCACCACAATATGGTGCACTCTGTGGCTTTGGGGCCGCCCAGACTTTTTGGCCTGCCCAACCAGTGGTACCCCATAGCATGCTATGAGCTGTGGGGTGAGAGGTGAGTGGGGCCTGCCTGCTGCAATACTGTGCATGCATACAGACTATCCCTGGCACAGCCTCAGTGAGCGCTTCTGGGGACTTCCACCTACAACTATACCTCTAGCAATGATTATTCTGTGTGGCAGCTCTCGACAAACAACTTTCCTGTGATTTCTATCTCCTAGGAATACATGACCCAATTTCTACAGGAGTCAGATCTGAAAAAAGGCTCACTTACGGCAGATTTTGAAACCTGTATTAGGGACAATAAGATATGTCACTGAACTGGAGGGACGAGTTGATGACCTGGAGCACATGGTTGTCGCTAATTCTGAGGATCAGAAGACCTTATGGAGGGGTGTGGCAGCACTGGAAGAACAGCAAATTAATTTTTAAGCAGAGCAAGAAGATCTTGAGAATAGGAGCCGTTGTGCAAATTAGAGGCTACCACAAGGAGCAGAAAGGGTCGTCATCGTGACCTTTACTGTGAATCTCTTGCACACGATTAGGAGCCATGACGATGCTCCCCTGCCAGTCCTTGATAGATCATTTTGGGCGGCCTATATTACTGGATGCCCATATTTGGAGCCTGACATTTTAACACATCTATTTCTGTACTGACAAGGAAGCTATCCTGAAAGCTTCACAGAAAGGTGTACAGATGTCACACCATCCATTTATATCAAGACCTCTCTCCTGCCACCCTGCGCCAAAGGAGGGCCTTTAAACCCATCATAGACAAAGTGGGGGAACTGGAGATCCGTTATCAATGGGGCACTCCTTTGTGCTGCTCTTCACTTGGGAGGGCAAAAGATATTCCCTGCGCTCCTTGGAGGAAGTTAAATGACTGCTAGGCCTTCCTGCAGACACCTGAGAAAGAGATTCATCCCCAACTGGCAGACCCTCCAGAGATTAATTGAAGCTTGTGTGGAGCACAGTTAAGAGCCAGCTCTGGATAAACGTCAGGCTGAGGCTTTTTTCTCACGAGACAAAACGGGGCATTATTCATCACCTTCAAACCTTGGGATCCGTATGACTGGGATGGCACTCTTTTATTTGGGTGCGTCTCTTTTTCACTGATGGTACAGCTATTTTGCCTGCTCTTTTGCTTGATAGAAGTTCTGGGCAGTAAAGCTGTGGTGGGGCACCCACAGTGACTTCCTGCACTTGAAAGACGATCACGCCTGGTGGCCTCCCCTCATGCTGCTCACCCCAGGAAGGTGACTCCTCTAGGGGGACGCAGCCATGCTTGTGCCTGTCTCTGTGGGAAGCAACCATACTTGTTGGACCCTGTTGGTCTGGTTTGTTGGATTGATTTAATTGTTTTTACTTTCATAGGTCAAATGTATGTCTTGTTAGCTTTGAAGTGATTGTCAAGCTCCCCTCCAATCCCCGGTGGGACCCTCACTATGTTTCTATACACTCTGTTGCCCCAGGGGACACCCTCCTATCTGGGGACCTATAGACACACACCCCTGATGATTTGGCAGCTTATTAAGGGGAAAGATCAACAGTTCTGTCCCTTTCCTCACTCTCCTCCTCCTCTAGAAGAGGAGCATCCTGGTGTGGTGACCTCCCAGGCTCTCCTACAATTAGACAGCAACAATGTCTGCTAAATCTTCCTAAATGTTTGTGGCCTAAATTCCCCAAACAAGCATAAGCAGGTCTGGAGGTATATACTATAACATGACCTCGATGTTCTACGTTTCCAGGAGACTCACCTTTTGGGTTTAGATAAACAGCACATGGAAAATGTGAAATATCCCATACGTCATTGGCTGTACACTGATACTAACAATCTGGGAGTGGGTATCCTATGTAAAATTAGGTTTTGCTCTTCTGTCAGTGGTGAGGGATAAAGAGGGACGATACCTGATGTTACACATGCTCCGTTGCAAACATCAACTCACAATGCTTACTATAAACGCACCAAACACCGCAGAGGTCCCCTATCTTAGGCGTATATTGTGTGAACAATTGAGAGGGGTGGAAGGTGACATTATAGTCTGTGGCGACTTTCACCTAGTGTAGGACCTTACGTTAGGCAGAAATGCTGCCACCTACCAAGGTACTGGAGCCATGTCGGCTTAGTTAAAGAGGGAGAGTAAAAGACCTAGACTCATAGACTCCTGGAGCTATAAACATCGTGATGGGTGGGACTGTTCATTTTACTCACATGTTCACACATTGTATTTGCGTATTAACTACATACTGATCACACACCCCTCCTCCATCACCTCGAAACAGCAGTGATCTTGAATATCTCAATCTCCGATCTTTGCTCATAGTAAGCTGGCCTGATCTGACAACGCTTCCTCTTCCTGAGGTCCCCCATGATGATATTTACCCCCATGCCTTCTGTGGGACCCTTTATAGATGGTACTGGGATCTGCAAAGGGATCACTGACTATTTACTCTGAACTCCCAACTAGATACACTGCTCCATATGTTGTGGAATGGGTTCAAGGCAAATATCTGAAGGGAGATCATTTCTATAACGATAGCACGTGGGAGGGAGAACTGGTTGGTGAAATCCAACCTGAGGGCCAATATTAAAGTTCTGGAGGAACAGGACAAAGTGACTCCCACCCACCGCAATAAGAGACAATTGGACATTTTGCATGGCCAATTTAGGGCCCATAGAACAAATAAGGCAGAGCGCTCCACCCTAGCCTTGCAACAGCGGTATTATGTGGGTGGTAACAAGGTAGGAGCATTACTGGCTCATAGATTATGCCAGGCTCAGGCTAAAGCATGCACAGCAAAGCTAAGGACTGGAAATGAGGGATCAGGGAACAGAAGATACAATGGGTCTTACCACACCTTGTACAACAGAGAAGAGGTCTCATCAGCTTTAGTAGAGAGGTATGTAACTGCTTATTAATGGGGGGCCCTTAATCCACAACATGCTAAAATCCTCGATGTACCAATCATGCTTGAGGAGATCCACGGTGCACTTAGTCCCACCAGTTGGCAAAAATGCCGTGGGTGGATGGACTTCCAGTTGGCTTTTATTGATTATTCCTACCTGAACTGCAAGACCACTTGGTACTTCTCATTAACTCTTTCACATCAGATACTGGTCTCACACCTTCTATGGCAGAGGCAGAAATAACCCTTATTTCCCAACCAGGTACAGACCCACCGCTTTGTGCATCTTACCGCCCCATCTCCCTCTTGAATACAGATGCCAAGGTCTTTACTAAGATATTAGCTACCAGACTCGCACACTATCTCCTGAGCCTTATTTAACCCAATCATTTGGGCTTTATCTGTAATAGGCAGGAGGTAGACAACATTTGTCGCATAGCACACCTCACTGAGCATGCCTTCTCATGCAGAGAAGGCCTTTGATAGGGTAAACTGGTCTTTTCTTATGCAAGATCGAGCATGATTACAAAAACTATGGCTTCCTATGTAGCTCCTGTGGCTACCATCCGTGTTAATGAACGGCATGAACCCCACATAGCCATTGGTAGGAGGACAAGACAGGACTGAGCTCTGTCACCCCTCCTTTTAGCCTGGGTGGTCGAACTACTAGCTATTACTGTGCATGAAGTGAACAAAATAGTGGGCATCTGCTTTGGTGGCAGAGTGCATAAAATCAACATGTGTGCTGATGACCTCCTCCTTACCCTTTCACAACCTGCTGTCTCCCTTCCAGCCATGGTTGCTTGTTTAGATGCATTTGAGATGGTGTCAGGCTTTAAAATTACTCTGTCCAAATCAAGGGTGTCCCACCATCCCTGCACAGGAGCTCCCTGTCCTACAAGAGCAGCACTGTTCTAATGGTCCTCAGACAAGATCAGGTAACTGGGTCTCAATATTACTTTCACATTTACCTCCTCGACACGGGCGAACAGGCCATCTCTGCACCGATCCATACGAAGATTAATGTTCTCCCACAGGCCCTTTTTTCTCTTCCAAACTTTGCCTACCCCCGTCCCACAAGTTGATATCATCTGTTTACGATGGAACATTCGGGCTATCTTTTGGAATGAGAAGAAACACAGGATATTCAACGCTCTTATGATGCAACCGTGGTGGGGGGGCCCTGGCTTGCCCCACTCTTCTTGAATACTACTTGGCTTCCCATTTGCACTATGTCTCTGAATGGGTAGTGAGAGAAAGTGAGAAGCATTGGTTCCACGTGGATAGGGCAGTTGACTGTAGACCGCTGTGGGACCTGGTCTGGCTACCTAAACATGCTCATCCATGCAGTACGTACATTGTTACCCCTGCTAATACTGTACTTGACATATGGAACAAGTTAGCTCCTACGAAGGGGCTTACTACCTTCCCCTCCCCTAATACTCTGATTGTACGCAACCCCAACTTTAACCCACCACTTGCAATCCATTCCTTCCACAGCTGGAGTGATGGGGACTGCAGGACTCTTCTGGACCTCTTTACTGGGACATCCATTAAAACATCTGAACAACGTAAAGAAGACGACAACTTTGTGGAGACAGCTCTATTACAATATTGTCAGCTGCTGCACTGAGCGCTACATCCCTCTGTATACCAAAATGTTGTTAGACAGGATACCCTTTTTGAGACACTAATGGGGGCATACAATGGCTCCCAAGGGCTCATTTCAAACACATTTAGAACGCTGCAACATTCAATACCCCCACAACCCCATCTCTATCAAAACACGTGGAATGCCGCCACCATGGAGGACATATCACCTAAGCAATGGGAAACACTGTGGTCGGATATTCCAAAAATAAAAGGCATCTCATTCCAGGAAACTGCATATAAACCTATGTCCACTGGTACTATAGCCTGCCCCAAATCACTACCATCTACCCTGGTGCATCCCCTCTATGTTGGTGATGCGGTCTGTAAAAAAAGTGACACGCACATACATACACACACTTACCTTATATGTACTTACCAAATCATTGTAAAGGCATGCATGGTAAAGACATATCATGCTAAAGGCATTACATTGGAATACCTGCATAGTAAAGGCTGTTTCCCATTTTCAGGTGTCTATGTGCCTTAATGCCTAAGAGTAACATGAGGTTGAAATATTTGTGACTCTTAGTAGGTCCCCTCCCCCATGAATATTAAAACCCCTCAATGGATGGGAGACAATATTGAGTACAGAATATTTACAATAAAATATTGACAGGTAAATTTAGATTTTCTATACCTAACTCCACATATATGTCTGTAGTACATATGTCTTCAAGGTACACAGATGTGGGATTATGAACAGTAAATCTATACTTCCCTATATGCACTTACGTTTTGATGCTTTTTTCCTCTCTATAATATCCGCAACATTCTTGTACCACAATTTTGTCGGTGTTGATATTGCATAGTAAAGTCCACTTATAAGTATGTGCATTGAAATAGAGCTTTGACGCACCAGTTCCTACTGCACTAGCGTGATAAAACTGACCACTTCATTAAAAGATAAATGTTTGCAAATATTCTACAGCACATCTCACTGCAAGATTAATATAGCCATTGTTGTTCACTGCTTAGTTTCTTTCATTAAACATGTTCATATTACATCAAACAACCACTCGTGACTTCAAGTCTCCCCGAAGTGAGCTTACTTCCTCGGTCAAGCTGTCAAACTCGTTTTCCGTGAGCAACACTTTGTCATGCTGTGGGCATCCTGTGCCCCGCACCCAATACCCGTCGTGAGAAACCTCTGATCCCTCAGCCACAGCGATGCCCAATAAGTTGAAATCTAGGTTTGCCCAAGTTTTGAGTCAAATTGAAAATATAAACCTTTGTTGGACAAGACTTCTTCTACGTGTGGCATTTGAAGACAAACATGCAATTAATTCGTAAGAAATTCAGTGTTTTGCCTTCATGCTATACCAAAAGCCGTTTAGTCTTTTAAGATGGGTTTGACTAAAAATGTGTGTAGCAAATCGCAGTCAGGAAAGGATGGTATGGGCAAAGCAAAGTTGCTCCCTAGGCCCTTTGATTCGCACAACATCTTTTAACGTTGGTTGTCCTTATAAAACCCTTTGCCCCAGGGTTCGTATACCTATGATGACTGTCACTTAAGGGATTGTCTCAGGAGAAAGGTGTAACACAGATAATGATGCACTGCATTAGAAAAACTCATGCCGGATCATTCATCTTCCTTCTCACAAACACTCTTAACAGTACCCTCTCATCCCTTGACCCCTGGCACACTCAATTAGGAGGTAAAATGAGGAGATTGGTATTATTAGCCAGCACAAAGGTGTAAGGTTTGTCTGAGAAGTACAACCACACAGTCAAATGATTGTTAAAAACATAATCCTCGAAGAAATCAGATAATCATCTTTCATTCACATCTAAGAGAATATCCTCCAAAAGTTAAAAGTATTTAAAATAGTCTCCAAATTGCGATAAAACAAATTTTCCACCTTGGCAGTGTGACTAATATTTACACACAAAGTCGGACTGAAAAGACCAGCCATGGGGTCTGAGTGGGGTATTCTGATTCAACCATGTTACCAGGAACGAGCACAATTTGGAACTTACTTTGATCAGGATGCACCTCAATTGAAGTTATGTTCGCAACGTAACCATTTATTTCCCCTACAGCTTTCTATAAAAATTATTTGATAGTAGCCACACGGGATGGGGCTTTATTACCTGGAGCTTCATAATGGCTCTTGTCGGTACCCCCTAAAAAGATTTCATATAAGGATATCAAAAGTGACGATCTAAAAAAATTGAAATCATTCAGAGTGGATGTGTTGCCATCAATGTAGTGTCACTGAAGTCATAGAGATAGTGTAAAATCGAGTTTTAGTTCATATGTATCATTTGCGTAAAGTGTATTGGTTTGTTTTGATCCTATTAAATTCTCCATCACACTAAATAATTACACAAAACAACATACCTAATAGTGTGTGTTTTGCTTGCTGATGATATATTTTTCTACATTTCCATCACCAGTCAGAGAAATGAAAAATAAATACAAAACTCTACCTAATGAAAAGCAGCAATTTTTCTACAGCAAATTTAACAACCTAAAAACTACATTTCAAGGCCTCTTACTTGCTTATTCTCCTCCTACGTCCCGCAGGGTTGTTTTGGGGATGCTGCAGCACCTTCTACACACCTGCTCATCGTCCCTATACGTACCGACCCATTACACAAAAACACATGGGGGCCACAATGTTTGGGGTGGGGGAAACATTACATGAAGTTAATAAGCTACATTGCTTAAGCCAGTGGGAAGCAAGTGGCATAGTCTGCCTAGGGGATATGATAGCTGATAGGACTTTCAAATCATTCACCTCTTTACAGGAGGAGTATGGCCTCTCATGCATGCACCACTACAATTATACCAGGCTTCGACATGCCATGAATGCTGAAGTGGTGGACTGGGCCTCCTTATTAGAAGCGCCCCTGCTGGGTACCCACTCCTCACTGGACTCTTGGGGAAGAGGGCAATATTGTCACATGCAGGGTAATCATTTAGAACAGCCGGATGGCCTTGGAGGCCTCCAGTAACACTGGGAACGAGGTGTGGAAGAGATAGAGGATGTTGACCTGGAGGCAGTGCTAATGCAGCCTCAGGAGGTGGCCATTAGGGTGTGCTTCTACGTGATGCAGCTTAAAATCCTACACAGGGTCTACATTGCTCGCAACAGGGTGCAAAGGGAAAGAAGTACCAATGATAGTCAATGGTTGCTGTAGACCACAAACGGAGGGGAAGGTTGAGCTGACTGCAAAGGAGTGCGGGCCAGTAAAATTAACCATGTTTCTCCTTGTCAAAGAATTTACTTTCTGACTTTAGGCATTTAAGTCCTATTCCACCACAGGAGTACACTTCAGGGGAGGCACTTTGAGATGCACAAGGTGTCTGACAGAGGCCAAACAGCATCGTACAGTCCAGATCCAGTTGTCACTGGTCATCTGGACAGTTGCCGGAAAGGGCTTGAATGGCTCCTTTAACATTTATGAGTTTCAAAAGCAAGTGAGAGGCAAGAGGCTGTAACTTAAAACCTTAACGTGCACTTCCAGGTAGATATTGGAAGATAAGGCAGAGGCTGGGTCAATGTCAGTGAAGGAAGCCCCAGGGTTGTGTGAAAAAGCAATGTGGTGAGCTTTGCTTGCACCACCAGAACTCCTACCTGCCTTTTTACCAGTGTGACTATGAGCATGGCAAAATTATGTCCTGTGTGTCATGCAAGAGAGAAATACAAAAGAAAGGAAAGAGAAAATTACCAATAACAAAGGTAAATATTAGGAAAGTAGAAAAACAAGAAAAGGTTTTATAAAAGGTAGAGTACATAGATGGTGGACAATAAAGTGAAAATAGTAAAGAAGAAACGAGGAAAGAAAAAATGAAAGGCAGCTTTGAAATATTGTAGGAAGCAATATTCGGTAGCACCCTGCTAAATTGAAGCCACTATCCCTATCATTCATCATTCATCATTCTGTAACTGATGTCATGTTATTTGCCTTTGTGGGAGGCAGTCACTTAAGGGAACTAGAGAATAACTGGTCAATTTAGCTTAATTACATTATGAAATAGTAAATATTTTTAGATAAACAGTAATGTTGTTTTTATAATTTGGAATTTGTTGAAGTTCTCAATTTATATATGGCGTTTTTTTTGTTTTTTGCAACAGAACGGTGTGTGAATATCACTTACGGTGCTTAATTTGTAAAGCATGAGTTCCGGTGCCCAAACTTCAGCTCCAGGTGTGCTATTGAAAATGAGTATGCCAAATACTATGGCTTTCTAGTGTTGAATTCACTGCGGCCTCTTTAATCTACTACCAGGCATTTCTGCCCCTTGATTTCACTCCTGTCAGTCCATGCTTTCTCCCAATGTGCCATTTTCCTGGCTTTCTCTTCCTCCTCCTTTCCAGTTATTGTGTTTTTCATCTCTCTTGTTCATGGCCAATATCTGATGAGGAAAAATTAATGCTGGTCACCAAAGAAGAGCGCTAGTGGGCTCACCGGCATCCACCAGCTCAAATTAAGCACTGAGTAAGTACCTACTACAGAGATAAAAAGGATGGATGCATATTGTATGAGCTTCAAGTGTAAGTGCTATGAATAAATAAAGGGTCGAGCATTTTAAGGCTATGGGTTAATGAGTGTTGAAAAATGGGTTACTGCTTGACGGGGGAGGGGTGAAACCCTTCTCAAGCAACAACCACAATTTCTGTTAGGTTGAAGTCAAAGCAAACCCCAAATTAACCTGTGCTTACCACACAAAACCAGTCTGGTTTAAGCTTAGGGACAATATGTAAAGCATTTATGCAGCACTTTAAATGGTAATAAAGTGAAAACACAACACACAAAAAATCCAACACCAATTCAGAAAAATAGAGTAAAGTATATTAAATTGCCAAAAAAGACAAAAAACAAATAGTAGAACCAGAGGAATGGAATTTTATATATTTCATGTACTTAAAGCACCTAAAAGCACAAAGCGCTACTCGCAGATCTCTAGTCATGCAAGACTGGGTGAAAGTCACAAGTTCAGGCCGACTGCAATGGAGCAAAGGCCATATATAGAGACCGGGTTAGACCCGCTGAAAGAGTTACCTTCACAACCCAGCATGAAAAGCTCAGTTGGTGGAAGAGGCGGTGAGGAGCAGGGAGTGCATTACAGATTGTCGTCAATATAGCGCGAAGAGTAGACCGGGCGTCATGAATGGTCATTCGTAGATCCCGTTGGCGTTGTGGATGGTCGTTGCTGAAGCTTCTCCCTGGCATTCACCATGAGCTGTCGATGCTGTAACACAAAGTGCAGATCTCACACTGCTGAGCATCGTTGGTGGTCACTGTGGTACGAAGAGTCAGGTTCACCAGAACTTCGCATTGGTGGGCTTCGTGGGCAGGGCAGCAAGATCTTGCTGCGAACAGGCCCGTTCATGTTCGCGACGAGATCAACACTTCAGGATTTCTTCTTTTCTTTGGAGAGGAGCACAACTGAGGCCACGCCAAGGTTCCAGGACCTGAGGGGCACTTCTTGGGGGCCAGGAACTCACTCCAGCAGGGCTCAGGAAGGTCCAGTTGTAGGTCCAAGCAGCTGGTCAGCTGGGCAGTTGCAGGAAGCCTTTGAAGTTGGCTGACCCTTGGATTCCCTTCAGCCTGGGATGAAGGGTGCAGGTCCAGTTTATCTTCTTACAAATCAAGGCAGTATGGCAGCAGAGTAGCAGTCCTTCCAGCAAAGCAGCACAGCAGACCTACTTCGTTAGTATCCACACATCCAGTAGTGTACTGAAGTGTTGGGTTTTTAGTTGCAGTATTTATATCTGGTGCCCAATTTAAAGTAGGAGAAGTTACTAGACAGTTTCTTCTGAAGTCCTTTTGGTTTCCTGCCTCCCCTGTCCTGGCTCCAAGCTGGCTGCATGAACAATGCAGTGGTGACAGACCCTTTGTGTGAAGGCAGGGCGCAGCCTATTAGCTGCCCCCTGTCTTGCCAGTTGATGCCCACACAGGCACACTGAATCCCTCAATTATGTTGTCATTTGGAACGTATAAACAAAGTCCAACTGCCAACTACACCCAGTTAAGTGACCCAGGAAAAGGCTGCAGAAACCAAATGATTAGGGCAGGAAAAAGGCAACTTTCTAAAAGTGGAATTTTTCAGAACTGTAACTTAAAATCCAATTTTACCATTAAAGAGGATTTTTAATGACAGTTTCTCTGACACCAAACATGAAAGATTTACCTGTTTCCAATCAAAGGTTAGAACATATTAAATGTAATATGTTAACCCAATTATATTCTATGGGAGAGGGATGTCGCACAGTACTGAAAAATGAATTTAGGAGATTTTTCCTACCAGGACATGTAAAACTTAAACGTTCATGTCCAACTTTTTAATTACACTACATCCTGCCTACTGAGTTGTGTGGCCTATACTAGAGGTGATGTAGGTATTTTAAAAAGGGAGGTTTGGGCCTGTCCAGTTTTGTCTTGCCAGGTTGAAATGTCAGTTTAAAACTGTACACGAAGGGCTGCTGTGGCAGTTCTGAGACATGTTTAAAGGGCTACTTAAGTGGGCGGCACAATGAGTGCTAAAGTCCCACTAGTAGCATTTAATTTACAGGCACTGAGTACATCCAGTACAACATTATCAGGTACTTAAAAGAAAATTCAATATACCACTTGGATGTAAGCCAATGGTGACATGTTTAAAGGAGAGAGAGAGAGAGCACAAGCACTTTAGCACTGGTAGCAGTGTTTACATGCAAAAAGCTCTAGAACCACTGAAAACAAAGTCAAAAAAAACAGGAGGCTGGAAGGCAAATATGTTGGGGGAAAAACACACCAAGGATGTCAGGTCAAACAATAAAGGATTATCTACAGACTCACAGCACTTCCTGTTGGAATCTGTGATTGGTTTGGCAGTCTTGCAAGAGCAGACGTGGGACTACAGTGACAATTTTGAGTTGAGAACATTATTCAATGCATGTGAGTTGCTGTGCCTTTCTTTAAAACAAAAGGTGAATGTAATGTTTCAAGCCTAAAAAAAGACTTACCATGTATTTCAATTTTCGCCCATGCTATGTGCTCTCTACCATTTATGCTGCACACAACAGTCTCTTGCAGGGCTTGTGTAAAGTGTAGTGCACGCTTTTGTAGGAAGTTGAGCATGTGATCAGGCAAAATGCAATTACTCGCAATGCAAGATAGTCAGTGAATGAAGTGGCCTGATCCATTGCTCCTTCCCTAATGCTGAGGTGGTTGAAACCGAAATATGAATGACATTGGCACAGAACAGTGGATGAAGTCGGCTGATCAGTGCCCCTTTGTGTATGTAAGTATTTTTGTATGATTGTTCTGGGAAACATAAGGCTGTGAGGGCAGCTAAAGCTCCTTAGTGAAAAAGCCACAAAAATAAGTGCTGACGCGCACCCACAGCTACCATACTTTTAGAGTGGTGTTTTGTTTGGTTCTGATTTGACAGAGCCTTAGTGTACTGTACCCTAGGAAGCTAGTTGGGTCACGGAACTGGCATAGAGGAAATCATAGAGGGTTTTTTGAATTATTTCTATGTGGAAATAGGGTGCAGAATAGAGAAGTCCAACTAGAATGAACATGCACAGTGCCTTTCCATGGGTGTGCAGAGGAGCCAGTCACTGTTTGCTTCAATAGAAGCAAACCTTTTATGTTTAATTTTTATGGACATTTAAGAAGCTGAGTCAAGCAAAAAAAGTGACGTTTGTTGTACAATTTACATTCAGAAGGTCTACATTTTTTTAAAGTTGGTCACCTCACCAGTGACACAGCTAACAAAGATAAATTGAATGGTCATTACAGGATACTATGTGATGACTAAAGGCTGTCATTGACTGGTTGAACAACCTGAACTGAAAGAATCCTTGTTCTCTAAAACGAGTATATTGGAAATGGAGTCTTTGGTTGGCAGTCAGGTTACCCCCTGTCCAAGCAAGGACCCTCACTCTAGTCAGGGTAAAAGAGAATCACCCACAGCTAACCCCTGCTCACCCCCTTGGTAGCTTGGCATGAGCAGACAAGCTTAACTTCAGAGTGCTAGGTGTAAAGTATTTGTACTAACACACACTATAACTTAATGAAAACAGTACAAAATGACACAACACAGGTTTAGACAAATAGGAAATATTTATCTTAACAAAACAAGACCAAAACGACAAAAATCCACCATACACAAGTCAAGTTATTAATTAAAAAGCAAAAAGAGTCTTAAATCCTTTGGTAAACAGATAAAACACTGTTAGCATTGAAAAGTACCTGGGTCGCGTTAAAATAAAACACACGGGCGAGTGTGTGTCAAAAGGTAAGCAGTGCATCGATTTCTCACCCTCAAGCAAGCTCGTGCGTCGTTTCCTGTTCTCCGGTCGGACCGGCGTGGGTCATTTTTCCTCCCCACAGGGGAGCAATACGTCGATCCAGGCAGCACTCAGGTCCGGGAAGTCGTTGCGTCATTTTTCTACACCCAGCAAGGTTTGCGTAAAAAATCCTGCTGCACGTGATAGCAAATCCGTGCTGTGTGGGTTGTGACTTTACCAGCCTCCGTCAGTGTTGCAGCGCGTCGTTTCTCCAGCAATGTGCGTCGATCTCCCAGCTGCGCTGCAAGCGCTGCGTCGATTTCACCCACGGAGCTGGCGGCGTGTCGTTTCTTTAGCCGCTCTCAGAGGTTGCGTCGGAAATTTACCCGCACGGCGATCTGTGTGTGGATTTCCAGGCTTGGTCTGCCAGCTTCACCTGTCAAGGCCTCAGGAACTGGATAGGGCATCACTTAGCAGGGCAGGAGTCTCAGCAGCTAATCCAGGTGCCGGCAGGGGAAGTCTTTGATGGCCCTGAGAATTCAACAACAGGAGGCAAGCTCAGGACAAGCCGTTGGAGATTTCTTCACAAGCAGGAATGCACAATAAAGTCCAGTCTTTGTCTCCTTTCACCAGGCAGAAGCAGCAACTGCATGAAAGCTCCACAAAGTACAGTCACAGGCAGGGCAGCTCTTCTTCCTCAGCTCTTCTCCAGGCAGAGGTACCTCTTAAGTTCCAGAAGTGATCTAAAGTTTGTGGTTTTGGGTGCCCTTCTTATACCCATTTTGCCCTTTGAAGTAGGCTTACTTCAAAGGAAAGTCTCTCTTGTTTGTGAAATCCTGCGTTGCCCAGGCCAGGCCCCAGACACACACCAGGGAGTGGGAGACTGCATTGTGTGAGGGCAGTCACAGCCCTTTCAGGTGTGTTGACCACTCCTTCTCTCCCTCCTAGCACAGATGGCTCATCAGGATATACAGGCTACACCCCAGCTCCCTTTGTGTCACTGTCTAGAGAGAGGTGCAAACAGCCCAACTGTCAAACTGACCCAGACAGGGAATCCACAAACAGGATGGTTTAAGCAAGGAAATGCTCACTTTCTAAAAGTGGCATTTTCAAACACACAATCTCAAAATCAACTTTACTAAAATATGTATTTTTAAATTGTGAGCTTAGAGACCCCAAACTCCACATGTTTATCCGCTCCCAAAGGGAATCTATGCTTTAATCATTTTTAAAGGTATCCCCCATGTTAACCTATAAGAGGGATAGGCCTTGCAACAGTTAAAACTGAATTTGGCAGTATTTCACTGTTAGGACATATGAAACACATTAGTATATGTCCTACCTTAAACATACACTGCACCCTGCCCATGGGTCTACTTAGGGTCTACATTAGGGGTGTCTTACATGTAAGAAAAGATGTTTAGGCCTGGCAAGTGGGTACACTTGCCAAGTCGAATTGGCAGTTTAACACTGCACACACAGACACTGCAGTGGCCGGTCTGAGACATGATTACAGGGCTACTAATGTGGGTGGCACAACCAGTGCTGCAGGCTCACTAGTAGCATTTGATTTACAGGCCCTAGGCACCTCTAGTGCACATTTACTAGGGACTTATCAGTAAATCAAATATGCCAATCATGGAAAAACCAATCAACAATACAATTTACACAGAGAGCATATGCACTTTAGCACTAGTTAGCAGTGGTAAAGTGCTCAGAGTTCAAAAGCCCATATCAACAGGTCAGAACTAAATAAGAGGCATGAGGCAAAAATATTGGGGATGACCCTTCATAAACTCAAAAGTCTAACACCTATGCTACCCCTCATAAATCAGACAATACCTCCTACACATAAGGCAGGGCATTTCCAATGCAATCCTACGAGGAGGCAGCACTCACAGCAGTGAGAAACCAAATAGGTTGTTTGTCACTACCAGGACAGGCCACCCTACCTGGCACAAATTCTGCCTTCTACATGCATAGCACCCTGCCCATAGGGCTAGCTAAGGCCTACCTTAGGGGTGACTTACATGTAGTAAAAGGGGAGTTCAGGGCGTGGCAAGTAAATTTAGATGCCAGGTCCCTGTGGCAGAATACTGCGCACACAGGCCCTACGCTTGCAAGCCTGAGACAGGTTTGAAAGTCTACTTCAGTGGGTGGCGGAAGCAGCGCTGCAGTCCCACTAGTAGCATTTAATTTACAGGCCCTGGGTATACTGTAGAGATACTACTGGACAAGGGACTTATGGGTAAATTAAATATGCCAACTAGGTATAAGCCAAGCATACCAACTTTAGATGGGAGAACACCTGCACTTTAGCACTGAACAGCAGTGTTAAAGTGCTCAGAGTCCTAGAGCCAACAGCGAGAGGTCAGAAAAAATAGGAGGAATTAGGCAAAAAGTCAGGGGATGAAGCTGCCACAAGGGCCAGGTCCAACAGAGTAGGTAATACAACTGTGATTGCAGATTTCATGTAATTGTTGTTCCCAGCTGCAGGTGGTAAAGTTGGCAGAGCCACTCCATGAATTAGGATTTGTCATTTGCTTCCAGGGAATGCCCTTTTTAGGGCTGACATGAAGGTGAGCTGTCAAGAGGACTATTGTTACCATTTATCTTAAATGCAGATGGAGTGGAATTTGGGCTCACAAGGAGAGGCATTGCACTTAATGCAAATTGACCAGTCACTGTATTATTCTACCTCGAGGGCAGACTTCCAGTAGAATGCATCAGACACTACTTTGCACCTGAAAAGTACACTCAAACTTCATTCACTTTGTCATTTAATACTTTATCTCCTGTACGTATTCTATACGGAAAGAAATCAATTTTTGACACTTTGCACCCCGCTCTAGCAAAGCCAATAGAGCAATCAATAATATAATAAACAACATTTCCGCATGCAACCCATAAACACCATGTGTGAATGCCGATCTTTACACATTGGAGTCAGGTCGGCTTTGCCTTTGCTTTTTAGTTGCATGCCATTTGTGCCTCTTTGTCTCTTTAATGAGAGAATAAACGTTGACGTGCCTTCAGCCTGCATAAATGACCGCAAGAGAGGACTCTTCATACAAAGTGAATCTTGAACGTAGCGGGAGCCATTTGGAGTAGGATATCAAATTCTGCGTTAAAAGACTTTGCTTCGTTTTATGCGGTTCATCCTCTTAAAATGAAAGCCGTGTTAACTATTGATGCACCTAATTAGGGAATCGCTTAGCACATTAATAGCTTGTCGGACCCATTATCAGAAAATTATTGTAATTATCTTGATAACTATTAAAGCCGTTCATTTACTTTGTTCTTTTCTCCTTAATTTGAGTGTTCAGCGTCCATGACCCATTACACACGAGACATGACACGGAGAAATATGACTCTACTTTAATAAAGTGTTAATTCAAAGTTGAGTCAATCCATCATGCATCCTTGTTTCTTTCTTACAAATTCCCAAGACAGTAAAACCTTAAGTCACTGCCCATTAAAATAGCCCCCTAATCCTGAAATGGGAAAGTAATAACTTATTATAGCTAACTTTCAACTTCCTTGTATTTTTTCTTTACAGCAACAAGTAATAACTTTGAACGAGGAAGTAAGGAACTGATAATGATAGCTGTAAAACAATAAGCTCTATACTGACGGGTTTGCTTCATATCCAGTTTTCAAATGGCTGGTTTCCTCTTTGATAATCTTTATTGAGAATATATTGTTTTACAGTTGTGTCTGTTTAGAAATTGTGTTTCTGATTGGCAGAGGTATGCACCCTGTCCACAGAAACCACAATTCTAGTCATGGTAAGTCAGATACACACCCTAAGTTAACCTGTGCTCATCACCAGGTAGCGTCACACAGAGCAATCAGGCTTAACTTAAGGTAATGTGTTAGGTATTTGTGCAACACATCAACCAGTAAAAGAGTGACAACACACACATAAAGATACCACAAAACAACACAAGACCAAGATGACAAAAATCCAATAAGTATAACCAGAGTTATGAATTTTTAAAGATTAAAATGAAAGGTAGTACTCAAAAGCATAAAGCGCCAACTGGGGCTATCTGGTCGCGCTAGACTGGGTCAAATTCAAAAGTTCAGGCAGACCGTGATAGAGCACTGGCAGTATACAGGGACCAGCCTTGGCCCACAGAAACAATACATTGGATCGATGTTGCTTCAACGTCGAGAACAAGATGCAAAGAGCAAAGGATGTGATGCATGTGTTGACTCAGAGCTGTGCGAAGTCAGGAATGTGTCGGGAATGGAGGCGGTGTGCCATGCCATCACCAATATGATGTCCTCGATCCTCGCAGCAATGGCAATGCGTTAATGGCGTTGTGGTGTCCTTGATCCTCACAGAAGTGGGGATGCATCGACAGAGATGCAGCAGTTCTGAGTGGCGCAACAGCATTGATTCATGGATTTTGGGAGTTGCATCACTTTATACCCACTTCCAAGGGCCTAGGACTGGATTGACACCACTTGGCAGGGCAAGACTCTCAGATGGCGGAGTCCAGGTGCTGTAGAAGGTGAGTTGGAAGTCTTTTGTGCCCCTGAGACTTCAGAAAACAGGAAGCAAGCCAGGAAGCTCTTGGAGTCACTTTGATCCTGGGTTGGAGAGGTGCAGTACTTATACCCATTTATGTCTTGAAGATTTAGGAGCTCTAAAGAATGGTGCAGAACACATGCCAGTCCATATTTACAAGGATAACTATCATTCAAATCATCAGCACTGTTTATAGAGTGAATTATGCTTACTACAACATCTTGTATTCAAACACACATGGATCCAAGAACTAGATGACACCATACAGAGCTTTATTTCTGCTAGGGTGTCCTTGGAGATTACAAGAAAGGTTATGTATTTCTTCCTAGCTGAGAAATATAAAGACATAGCTGTTGTCAGAAGTCTTGTGTTGCTAGCTAGCTCTAGTTTGCTCTTTTTCTTGATCTGTTAGAGTTCCATCACTGGGTAAACCATGTATACAGGAATCGAGTGTTAGAGGAGCAATCATGAGAATTTTAATTATTGTTTGAGCTAGAATTCCTACGATGCTAGAAGCAGGCTAAGAAGACACGTATATTATCTCAAATTTCTTTCAGAGAGTAGTATGGGTAATTACATGGGCTGAATGGCAGATAAAGATGCATTTTGTTAGCTCACTTTTTCATATAGCGCGGCAATACAAGCATGCAGTCCTCACATCCCTTTCACTTGTCCTGTTGCCTTGCAAGAGCATATTTAGAGCCATAAACACTGAGTGCAGCTGTGTCTCAGTGTGCAGAGTCCAAAAACCTGCAGTAACATTTGGCAAAATAACAGGGTGACCTCGCAAAAAGGGGCATTTTCCTACACTGGTAATCTGCAAATGTAGGTGGACAGTGTTGCAAATTTTGGGATGTGCATTTACAATGTCCAGAAAGTCAGAACCAACCTCCTGACTTTATAGTAAGTGGTTTTTAAGACCCAAAATGGGAACTCTTGCTGTCTGTGGGACCTATAGGGACTGGGTATGTGTTTCTCCCTCAGAATTAGGCAATATTAGTGATAAATGGAGACAAAATGCAGTATAACCCACATAAATGGGCAAAGCCCCACAGTCATAATGAGCTTTCCGTAGACCGCATAAGGCGGTCTTGAGCTGGCTGCATGGTAGGCTAACCATCTGCCAGACCACGTCAATGGCAAGGTCAAATAAAGAACATAAAATAACACAAACTGGTGCTGTGTGGGCGTGAGCTCACCTTGCAAAATGAACACTTTCCTCACCAGCACCTGTAGAAGTTGCACTTCTCTTGCACAGCCATACTCTTATGTCTGGTGAGGGTTGAAAGGCATTGTGCCAACATCTCCAGTTTTCTTAGACTGTCCGAGGACTTTTACACAGAAAGGTGATCCGCAAGGTAGCTGATTGGAACTTCATTAGAGGCAAGGGTGGCTGGCATTTATGGTTGAGAGGGGCGTTGCCCTCCCACCTTGTGGAAGAAAAAGAGGATGAAAAATAACACTGGGCAGCTGAAAGTAAAAAACATTTATATTTGAAAATGGTTTGATTTCTTGTTTTTGTGTGGCGGGGTGGGAGGGATGAGGGGTTAAAGGAATGGCCTGTGATGCTTCTACACTGTGTTGACTGGGTGAGGTCTTGTGCGCCCTGCAAGCTCAAGCCTGTCCTGTGATGACAATAGTGGTGGAAGTGATGATTGTTCATTTCGGGATGCAGTTTTTTTTTGGCCATTCCTTGCAGTGGCCCGGGGCATGTCTGGAGCAGCGCCATTAATATAAATGGCATGGGGCGGGATAAGTCTATGGAGATAATGGAGGATTGGGCGTGTCACTGATCTCTGCACCTGCTGGTGGTCATTGTGATTGGAGGGCTGGGGCCTACACTTCTGAATGTGTGGTGTGGTTCTACGTTTGGAATCGAAGAAAAGAACCCAGCAGAAGGATTTTACCAATGGCCCAGAATAGCAAGCAAGTCGCCTCCCCTTAATCCAGCATTGTTCATTGCTGCCCGGGCCTGTCCTGAAGTGTCCGCCTGAGCCCAACTGCCGCTGCAGCCACCACAGAGTAACAGTCCCTCAGGGTTCAAACAAGGTGAGCAAATGCAGCTACAGCGCACCTCTGACCGACTCCTCCAACGCATCCTGCAAATGAAATTACGTTTTATTACAATAGCGTTTATTGTGCTACATAACATTTCTGAAACAAAGGAGTGTGAGAATGTTGACTAAATGAAGGTTTTGGATCTGCATGTTTATTGCAGAACTTAGCTCAACTAGGATAGTCACAGTTCTGAAAATAACAAGCAGAGCTTTTCAAGAGAAACTTAAAAAGCTAACACAAACAAGGCCTGATGTACAGATGTGCGCGAGCCACTGTGATATTGCTTAGTGACTACAGCTGTCACCCCAACCATGTAACATTGATCTACCAGGTTCCAATCCCAGACTCAACTCAGCATCCTGTTATTCCTGGCAAAGCTCCCTTTAGTTTGTGTGTTGTACAGCGCTCTTATGTAGTTCAGCAAGGTTAGGGCTATATAAAATTGCAAAAAGGTGGCTTCCATTTGCCACACATGCTATAACCTCGTCCTCCAAGAATTAAGGACAAAGCATTAATCAACTTTTGATGTCAGATAAGATACCTGTATAGTGGCTGAATTGCACAGTGTAAAACAGGAGAATCGGGAATCAGTCTCGGCTTCCCTGCTTCACAAAACGGTGTGCTCCTAGGCAAATAATTATTTCATTGAGTCTCTTTTATTCCTTATCACATATGAGAAGCACTTTGAAATAGTTCAGTATGTGCGCTCAAAAACGTATTGTTTTTTATTTACTGGCCTACAATGTTGCCCCATCTATAATTAGAATCTGTTCTACAAATGGGTATGGGTATATTTGACCTCTGGCTTTCTTTTAGTGTAGTGTTGGCATTGCCATCAGGGACGGCACAGGGGTTCTTCTCAGTTCATGTTTACAAAAAACTCTCACTTTTATATATAGTTCTTGTTGGACTTTTTTGCTTATGCAGGGTCATCCCCAATCTTTGTGCCTCTTGCCTCCTATTTATTCTGACCTGTTGCTGTTGGCTTTTGAACTCTGAGCACTTTACCACTGCTAACCAGTGCTACAGTGCATATGCTCTCTGTATAAATTGTATGATTGATTGGTTTATCCATGATTGGCCTATTTGATTTACTAGTAAGTCCCTAGTAGAGTGCACTAGAGGTGCCAGGGCCTGTAAATCAAATGCTACTAGTGGGCCTGCAGCACTGGTTGTGCCACCCACATAAGTAGCTCTGTAATCATGTCTCAGACCTGCCACTGCAGTGTCTCTGTGTGCAGTTTTAACTGTAAATTCGACTTGGCAAGTGTACCCACTTGCCAGGCCTAAACCTTCCCTTTTCCTACATGTCAGACACCCCTAAGGTAGGCCCTAGGTAGCCCCAAGGGCAGGTTGCAATGTAGACTTAAGGTAGGACCTATAGGCCCTCATTATGACCTTGGCGGATCTGACAGCCGGGCGGCCGCCAATGCGGCCACACTCCCGCCGTGGTCATCATGAGATCCCCGCTAGACCGCAACACAGGAGCCGGCTCCAAATGGAGCCGGAAGTGTTGCGGCTGTGCGACGGGTGCAGTTGCACCCGTCGTGCTTTTCACTGTCTGCAACTCCCCGTACCGCCAGCCTTTTCCTGATGGTTCAAACCACCAGAAAAAGGCTGGCAGTCGGGGACTCGTAATCCCCTGGGCTTATCACCGCCGGGGCAAATGTGGCGGAAAACCGCCAGCCGCAGTCGAAATACCCTGGATTGCACCGCCAGCCTGTTGGCAGTGCATTCGCCACAACTGCCCTGGCGGTCTTTGACTGCCAGGTTTGTAATGACCCCCATAGTAATGTGGTTTATATGTCCTGACAGAGAAATATTGCTAAATTCGTTTTTCACTGTTGCAAGGCCTGTCCCTCTCATAGGTTAACATGGGGGCTACCTTTAAATCTGATTAAAGTGTAGATTCCTTTTGAGAGCGGATGGACATGTGCAGTTTGAGATCTCTTAGCTCACAATTTAAAGATACATCTTTTAGTAAAGTTGATTTTAAGATTGTGTGTTCGAAAATGCCACTTTTAGAAAGTGAGCATTTTCTTGCTTATACCATTTCTGTGACTCTGCCTGTTTGTGGATTCCCAGCCTGGGTCAGTTTGACAGTTGGGCTGGTTGCACCTCACACTAGAAAGTGACACAAAAAGAGCTGGGGTGTAGTCTGCATTTCTTGATGAGCCATCTGTGCTAGGAGGGAGGGGAGGAGTGGTCACTCACACCTGAAAGGGCTGTGCCTGCCCTCACACAATGCAGTCTCCAACCCCCTGGTGAGTGTCTGGGGCCTGGCCTGGGCAAGGCAGGATTTCACATTCAAAGGAGACTTTACTGTGAAAGTAGGCCTACTTCAAAGGAGAAATTGGGTATAAGAAGGGCACCCAAAACCACAGACTTTAGAAACACTTCTGGAACCAAGAGGAACCTCTGCCTGGAGAAGAGTTGAATAGCTGGGGAAAAGCTGCCCTGCCTGTGACTGCGTTTTGTGGAGCTATCCTGCAGGTGCTGCTTCTGCCAGAGTAAGAGGGCAAAGACTGGACTTTGTGTGCCTTCCATCTTGAGAAGAAATCTCCAAGGGCTTGATCTAGAGCTTACCTCCTGTTGTTTGAAGTCTCAGAGACAGCAAAGACTTCTCTCTGCCAGCACCTGGAGTCTCTGGAGAGACTCCTACACTGCCCTGTGGTGCCCATCCAGTTCCTGGGACCCTGAAAGGAGAAGCTGGCAGCCTAAAGACAAGTAAATCCATGCACAGAGCGCTGTGCGGGGAAAAGATTGTCGCGACTCCGATCTGCGGCTGAAAAAACGACGCGCCGCTGGCTCCGCAGATGAGAAACGACACTCGCAGGAAACGTGACCGAAGAATCAACGCACGGAGCAGGAGGAACGACGCGCAGCATCGCTGACGGAGGCTGGGAGATCACAACCTGCGCTGCTGGCTTTTCGGATCATCTTGCGGCTGGATTTCTGACTCACACCTGCCCGTGCTGGGTTATTTTTGATGCACACCCGCCCATGCGGGTTATTTTTGACACGCACCAGGTACAATTTCATGCTAGCAGCGCTAGTGTGTGTTTAAAACTACTTAAAGACTCTTTTTGCATTTTTATTGATAACTTGACTTGTGTATGGTGGATTATTATCGTTTTGGTCTTGTTTTGTTTAGATAAATATTTCCTATTTTTCTAAACTGGTGTTGTGTCATTTTGTAGTCTTTTCATTAAGCTACTTTGTGTGTTGGTACAAATACTTTACACCTAGCACTCTGAATTTAAGCCTACTGCTCTGCCAAGCTACCAAGGGAGTAAGCAGGGGTTAGCTGAGGGTGATTCTCTTTTACCCTGACTAGAGTGAGGGTCCTTGCTTGAACAGGGGGTAACCTGACTGTCAACCAAAGACCCCATTTCTAACAGCTCTCTTCCAGAAATAAAACTTTTAAAACATTTTTTAAAGAGACCATTTCATACTATAACCTGCCAAATATTTTCAAGGCGTGGTGTGTGTATGCGGCTCGCCCCCTCTACTACCAAACACAAGAGTTCATTCAGTAATTCACAATGTGTACATATAATTTAACTAATAATATGAGTTTGAAATAAACGATACTCACAATAAAGACTTCTTTTTTTATATAGTGTTTCAGTCCAGATTTGTGTGTGCATTACTTTTTTTCCCCCAAAAGGCTGCAAACTCAATTGCCTCAATGCTTTTAAATAATAGCAATCATAGCACCCGTGGCAATACTTATGGTATGGTTCCCAAACGAATGAGGGTGGTATTCAAACATGCATGGTCTGTTACACATAGTTATCTGTTGCACAACCTCAACCCACGGAACTATATCAATCAAAGGCATTTTCTATGATCAGCCATTTTTTGTGCAGAAAATCACTCCTACAAGGAGCAATGAGAACTTTACAGCTCTCACAAGACACATCCTTAAGTGCGATTTTAGCTATGTCAGATGTATTCCAAAAGAAGGTAAACCAAAGTGTTCTCAGGTCTTTCTCTTCCATTAAAGAGTGTAACTTGAATTTTCAAAATTCGCTCTTAATGTTCATCAAAAACTCGTATAGATGGAACTTGCTGCAAGGGAAGCCATATCTACAGTGATGTAGAAGGGAATGGGTAATATACCTCCAAGAGCATGCAGCTTTACAGGCGTGGCCCAATATGGCACCAAGGGTAAAGCCTCACAATCATTTCCAGCTGCAATAAAAGTCACCTAAGAACTTCGCCAGTTGCTACTCTAAACCCCTAGCTATTTTTTTTTTTTTACTAATGACCTTCATTACTGTTTTCGAAGATGAAAACCTCCGATTGCCTCATCGCATATCACATGATATGAGTTGCTGGAACAGAAAACACTCTGCATAGTTTCCTCTCTGCCTTCTAAGACTGTTCTCACGTGGAAAAAAATGAAAGGCAAATATATTTATTATGTATGGGGGGGTTAAGTATATACAAGGCTCTGCCATGCCTTGCTGAGTCAGGTCAGCACGAACCCACTGCCCCCTTCCTACAGGTAGTATACCTGGAGTGGCCTTTCTGACAACCAGACAACCATTGTGTGGCCTCGCAACTTTCCAGCCTTCGAGTGATTCCCGAGGTTTGTTCTGTCTAGTCTCCATAGGCCTGCCCCTTCCAGACTTGACCAGGAGTGAACCTCTCTCCCTGAAGTCAGATCATCAGGACTGCTGTAAAATGCTCCATTCGGATTCCATTGAATAAATTTGCACTACATGTATGTTGTAAAATCTACCATTAGGGTCCCATATTTTCTTAAGGTTTCTTGTAGGTGAGAACCCCCCAGCCCCATGAACCACACACACACAACTTTTTCAATACAGGTTCACTTGCTTCGCTCACTCACACATTAGATTCAGGCATACAACTTACACCTCAGCACTTAAAAAAATCACCAGCCGTCGCGGAGTAGAGGCCTCCAGACATGGTCCTAGCCAGAAGAAAATTGGCAACACTCAGCTACAGGTACTGGAGCAGCAGCATAGTCCTTTGAGGTTCACATCCGAAAATTGTTCTGCAAGCTGGAGGGAAACCCCAGCTCATTCATCCAAGTTGAGAGCCTCAGTCCACTGCCATTCCGAGTCTGTGTATCCCCCGATTCAAAGAGTTTGCCAGCATGGATAGCGCGCCTTTGTTCCTCAAAGAGTCTGGGAAAATTCTCTCCCAGAATGCTTTGCAGTGATCACTCCCTAAGTGGCAGAGGGCAACACTGGAAGGGCACATGATGCTTTCCATGCAGACATGTTCAAAAACACAGAACTAGTAAGGCAGAGTCACAATGGGGTTCTCCTCTGTGTTCAGTATTTATGTTTCACATTGCAACCCTAATGATAGCTCCCGTGAAAGTACTAGGAACCCATTTATATCCTGAAGATGTTTAATGATCGTAATTAAAATTGCAAACACTTTCATAACGTTCACAAACATAACAGGAATAGAAAGAAATGCTTACCTGTCCTAGGTATACACACTTAACATGCACATGGATAACAGCCGGCTGCTTTCTAGGTTACCACTGCTGCACCTGATATACTATATCCATTCTGCCGACAGAACCTTACCCTATGGGTGATTAGCCGTGCTTTAGAAATGATGGATTGATCTATGCAATGCACCAAGTGTGACAGCTTCTTTATCACTACAGTAAAAGGCTGGCAAATCAACAAAGGATTTCTTATTTCAGGATACACAAAGGAGGGTTCCTGAGGAGCATATTCTCTCTAACTCTATGTGAAAGCTGCAAGCAAAAAACCTTCATTGTTATGTCTTTATTGCTGCAAAGTACGTGCACTTGCATATAATTAGCCACTACCTGGAAGTGTGGTGAATTGATTGCTGCTTTTATTAGTAGGGAAGAAGAAGGCAGGCTATTGCAATAGGGTCTCAGTAGGACTGCTTTTCTTAAAGTGCAGCCTAAGCTGTTGCCCTTGGCCAGTCTCCCCAGTGTCATCACATTCTGTACTTTATTATAGGGATATCGATAAACACATCACAGCAGAAAACGGGTAGAGGATAGGGAATTAAATTAAACTCAAATACTGAAGAATCTGTCTCATTTCTGGATCTGAAGTTAAACGGTGCATAAAAATGGACAAATAATCACAGTTTCGGAAACAAGTTCTTGATTTATTAATAATAAGACATTGAATGGGCAGTATATAAAAGCACATTAATTAAACATTATTTAAAGAGCCGTTCTTAACTTGAGCTGGTCTTTGCCAGTGCTCCAGCAACAGCATCTAATTCTCTGCACTGGCATTTGTGACCATATGGTGGCACTGTTTGTCTTTATCTGAGGTGAACACATCAACAAATGATTCATAATTCAATATACCCTAAGAAATAATAACACACGCTATCCAGGCCTTTTTTTAAACATTGGGTGATTTTTAGTAAATGTACAACTGTCACACACAAGTGTGATAGCTAGTATGTGTGTTGGTACAGATATTAGCAGCATTTACATGGATAATGGGCGATACAAGCAGCAGTGGCTGCATGAGAAGGGACCTGGCATTTACTTTTTGTTTTCTTATATATAATTTTGATAGAAGTCATACAATACAAGACAGTTCAATAGTCCAACACATGTTTCATAGGCTGTAGTATCTCAGAGTAAGAAATAAGGAACTTTCTCAATGCTTCTGTAAAACGATATAGGCGAAACAGCAAGGTAATTAACTTAAACTCTTCATGTAAGCCTAGTTAGAGGCGGGAGGCCTGCATCTATCCCTTCAGTATGCTCCATGCATATCAGATATTCACAATATTATATTCAACAGATTCAAATATGTCAGATACCAAAGTAGAATTCAGCAGCATTATCTAACCCATGTTGTGCATACCCACAGGGTGCGCAGCTGTGATGTCTCAATGCCCCACAGTGTCTCATAGGTTGACCCCAATGGGAGATGATGTATGACCATCTATTCCCCTTATCCCAAAACAGCTTTACTTCTTTAATCTCAACTAAGCCATCCCTATATTATGTGGGATAGAGTGTGTTGTGTGCCAGAGGGTGGAGGCACATTAGTGCTAGTGGGTTTGTAGTAATATGAGGTTCATGGGCCCTATGAGCTGCTCAAAAGCCACATGTCCTGAAAATACTAAGAATCCTGGTTTCCGTAGACGTCGTAAAGGTCTCTTTATTTGAGGTGGTCCTATTGTTCCTTCATATTCTCACTTGAAGACAGAATCCCCATAGAAGGCCCCAAATATCCAGATCCCCAAACATAGCCAGTATTTTAGATTTCAGTGTCTCTTTCTTCAGGGGACTAGTATTCAGGTGGTGTTCTTGGGTCAGGGGCAAGGGGCAGGTCCAGGAAACGGCAGCCAGACAACTTCAGACAGTCCTGGACAATTCAATGAGCCATTCCGCTAACTTAGAGAGGGAGGACTGGCTCCAGTGCCCAGGATAAAAAACATAGCTTTTGCTGAGGCATCACAAACCATTTCTGACTATGTTCCGTCTGTATCACAAAATCTGGCATGTCGTGAAGTAGGGTGAAGCGAATCAATGGTTGAATTGTCAAATCTATAATCCAGCAAGGTTTAGGGCTGCCCATAGAGCAGTTCAGTATCAAGTAAGCTCTGGGCAATGCCATAGTATGTGTGTTAGGTGACATCCCATTTTCCCTAGCAGTTGTCATGTGGAAGGAGGCCCAATTTGTGCAGACGTGTTGGAGTCCAGTACCAGTAGTGCAGAACCTTAAAATATTGTGTCATTTGTGTGTATAAGACTTGCTCAGTCCTAAGAGGGGTAGTCTTTATGTAGAAGGGGTTGCATCTATTACCTGGTTTTCTCCCTTGAGAGAACAGAGTAAATCTTTCCTATCAGTTGCTTATAAAAGCCTGAGACTACCCCTGCATTTTCATCTAATCGTCAAATAGATGAGAAGAGGTTGTTATCCATAAACCTACAAAGACAGTGTTTCAATTGAGTGTATCTTCATTTGTGATGGTACACTGAACTAAATTATTATTAGAGGTCCTAGAAGGTCTTAAGTGTTTTTCATTCATACAGTTGCTAAACTTGGGTAATACCCATAGACGTCCATGCCTCTAGAGAACTGAGCAGGCCCCTATGCGTATTTCTTAGTTGTGACAGAGAGGAGCTGAGCTAAGGTGCAATGCATTACTTTTGAGCAAGCCATGCACTAATTTCCATGTATATAGCATAAGCTTTATCACTTGGTTATCATCCAGTGGTGGGGATGGCACTGGTTTGTACAAGACTGGCAGACCTGGCACATATTAATTTGTCTTTCTCCATTGAGACCCATGTGGGCGGGTGCAATGTCTTGTCTAACCAGTGCACCATTTGTGGGAGATAGTGGGCATTATAGCATAAGGACATATGTGATAGATGTATACTCCTTGGTTCAGTATTGGTCTATAGTTTGTCTATTTTTAATCTAGGGTCCTGTCCCCCGAGATTAATGATTTTATGACTCCATCTATTTGGGCCAATAGTGTTTTGGGGACTATAACGGGGAGCATCCTAAATGTGTAGATGAAGCAAGGTGCTATAAGTAACTTTGTGGCTTGTACTTTGCCCGTTAAGGATGTGCGTTGGGTTTAATCCAGCAGTAGTAGTATGTTGTCTTCTATCAGAAGATCTAGATCTTTTGTTATGATGATTTCCCCACGTATTTCATTACTAGAGTTTTCCATTTGAAATTATGACCCACAATGCAGGTTGTGATTGTATATCATGAGATGGGCTTTACTTCCCATGTGCCCTAGTTGACTCTATACCCTGAAAGGCTAGAAAAGGTATCTAATAAGTCTATAAGAGCAGTAAGCGTTTCCCCCGGGTTGATGTTGGTCATGAGGAAATCATCTGCATAAACCAGTGCCCGTGACACTATCATTATGTTTATAGGCATCGTAGATCTAGAGTGAACTTCTTGGTTCTGTTGCGAGTAGTTCAAGAGCTAAAATGAATATTAACTGGGAAAGAGGGCAGCCCTCACACATTCACAGTCAGTCAGGGAATCCACTGGAAACAAAAGAGCCACACTTGATCTGAGCCTTTGGAGTTTGATAAAACCATCTGATCTTAGTGACCATCTTGTTTCCCAAACCAAAGCTATCTATAAACCCTAAACAGGTATGACTATTCCACTGGATCAAAAGCCATCTCTGCATCAAGTGAAATAGCCAAGGTATCCTGCTTTGAAGGCCCATAACAGATGTGATAGAGGCTTAAAATACGTGGTTCCTGGATGAGCATCTGTGAAGAAAACTAACCTGTGTGGGGTGTATTAGGGACAGTATAACCTTAGCTAATCTAGTTGCCCTTCATCAGCCAGGCTAGCTTTAATCCAGTGGCTTAGTAAGACTGGGACCCACGTCCGGGCATACCTGGCACACTTAGGGCAAAAAATTGAAAAACAACAGATGATGGCCGATATCCTGGAACTGGTCCCAGGTTGCTTGTTTCTGGTCCAGGTCTGTTCCCATGGGAACAGGGTCAAGACTGATTTGCAAATGGCTGGGTCCAAACTGGAATGGCATGGCAAACAAAAAAACGGATGGATTAAACCCAGATCTGTGACGGGGGTGGTGGTGAATGTGTGATTTGTTCTGCATTCCGCCCATCATCTGTTGTTTTTTTGCATTTTGTGGGGAGGGGGCATTGCCAAGCCCATTCTGAGCAGCCCCCACACATACTCTGGCTAACAAAAGACTCCCTGGTACCTAATGGGCTTTCTTCCCCCGGGGGTGGCAGATCAGGTGATATTGCCCCATTTGTCTCCCAGGGGGGCAGAAAGACAGTGCTCTTTTTTTGGGAAGGTTGGGGGCATTGTCATGCCCATTCTGGGTAGCCCCCTACTCAGACCCCTACTCTGGCAAATTAGAATACTCCCTGGTGTCTAGTAGCCTTTCTGCCCCATCGGGGCGAATTGGGGGTAATAAGTCCATCTGTCCCCCAGGCGGATAGAAAGACTGTGCCTATTTTTGAGGGCGTGCGGGCATTGCTGTGCCCATTCTGGGCAGCCCCCACTCTTTCCTTACCCCCCCCCAAAAAAAAGAATCCCTAGTACCTTGTGAGCTATTGCCCTCATCTGCCCCTCTGACCCCCTGGGGGGGCAGAAAGACTGATTATGGCCTGTAAATTAAGGGAGGCGCAAACGCCCTTTCCCAAAGGGCTGCTTCCCCCAGCCCGGTGACTAGTGGGTGGATCCGTGCTTGAGGATGGCCCTCCTGCAACAATCCCCAAGCAGGGATCTACTGGGGAAGGGTACCATTGGAAATCCATTATACTGCTTCCGTCTGGCTCGGGGGCTGTGATAGCCTCCTGAGCACCAAAGCAGAGAAAGTGAAAGGAGCCAATCGGCTCATTTCCTTTAGTTTTCACTTAGAAGATGTCAGCAAGACATGGGCGCTGCTTGTCATTGCAGTGAAAATTAAAAATAGCCTTGGGAGCTGTGAATGCTCTTTCCCAGCTACATATTCTGTAAACAGCAGAGGGATTTGATGGTTGCACCCAGAGGGTGGAACAGTTCCGTCCTCAGCACGCGACCACTGGTGCTCATGATGGAACCGTTCCGTCATGAGCACCAAAGGAGTTACTGTTGAATTCATTATTTTGCATAGGTCCTAGCCTGTAATAGAAAGGACTGTGTATATGAAAATCATAATTGTAAAATTGTATTGCACAGAGTATAAGATAGGCTGCTACAAAATGGGCAAAAAAGCTTAAGATAAAAAAGGTTCTTCCAAAATATGGATTCTAGTAATATCCAGACTGCATGTAGTGCTTTTTCTATAACTGTCCTTCTAAAACATACACCTCGCATCTCAGCTAGTGGCTTACGTACAATACTGCTCAAGAAGAATGAGGGCCTGATTTAGAGTAGCACCTCTTACCTGCATTCTTGCCAAATCTCCCAGAAGCAGCCTTCTGGTGATTTATTTCTAATCTACAAATGCTCTGCATGATAAATGAATACATATGTAAATAGTTTACTAAACACTCATGCCGCATTCCCCAGACATCAAATCACTGAATGGTAATAGTTCCTACATACCACTAGCATTTGCTTGATATAAGGATATCCGGGGCACACTATAGCATTTTAACTATATCGTGTTGCATTTTAAACACTTGCCCTTTTTTGGGAGGCCAAAGTGCCATTGCTTTTGTCAATTCTCCTTCTTGCGTCTGGCTGGTATTAAACTCCCATAGATCATGTTCCTGGATCTTTAAAACGCAGATGTGTCAAGAATTATAAATAATGTGGTAAAGTAAGAATATTGATAAATAGTAAGCGGAGAACACATACATGTAGGAGAGTTGTGTTATGCAGCTCATCAGTGGAAAAAATTCGAACATAATTTAAGCAATTTTCAGTCAGTTCCTTATTCGGGATCCTTTAGGGCGTTTTCCTTTTGACATATGCTGGAAACTGTTTTTCATTGATACAGCCCAGATGTCCAGCTGCTCAAATATTACTCTCATGAAAACATACTTTACATTCTGTTCAAATGATATATGAAATATAATATTCGCAAAAATCTTGAAATGGTATTTTGCATGCAATTCAATCGTCAAGCAGACAGAGAGCGTTTCATGTGTAATCCCAGAGATTGGCTGGATTGCTCGGATACAATTTCCCTCAGTTATTAACAGGTCCAAGAATGTACGTCAGTTGTGTGCCCCAAGTGCTGAAATCTTTGTACACCCTTTTTATAACGTGTTTGTTTCCGGTCGGATTTACTTATGAGAATCATCCTGAACTTTCTCCATGGCGTGGCGGCTACAACAGAAAGTTGTTTTGGTAGGGATATGACCCCAGTTCCCGGTTCCCTACTATACTAAACCCTTTCAACAGGTACCTTCAGTGAAGACCCTGACCTCAACAGCCTCTTCCGTGAATAGATACTCTCATTCGTTAATAATAAATAATTCCAGATTCTGGTGCAAATTAGTAGGTAACTTTAGCAGGATTCCGATGGTAAAAAGTAGACGTATTAGTACAGCCTGAATAGGGGTAAACGGATAACCAACGTATTTACTTTAAGAAGGATGGCTTGTGTGCTATGTCCTTTATTGGTCCCAGCTGTCGCCTAATTTATTCACTACAGATTCTGATTAATGGACCATGTATAGTTCTGGATCAAGAAGTATTCCAAAATTCAATAGAGCTGGCATAAATTCCAAGGATGTGAGTCAAGAATAAAAGAAACTGGAACCCAAAAATGAAAGAAGCCTCTGCTTTACTGCTCTGTAAAACTATGGTATTGTCTTATCCTCCAGTTTTCCAAGGCTAAAATGTTCAATGGTTCTATTAGTTTCCATCTACCTTCCCCCATCTCATTAACAGGTATAATTTGTGCATGTGGAAAGACCTCACTGATATGCATGCTGTCATATTGTCGGTATTCATGTGTAGTGACAGTGAGTGAAAGCTGAACGGGGACTGAACATCCCAGTTCCAAGTGTGTCGCTTACCCGCATATGTGTCATGCTGCCTTCTCACAGACTAGAAAATCCACTGAAGAATACTACTGTGTATGTGGGTTTAGAGTCTAATTTGGTTTTTCATGGAGAGGACACTCCTAAACCTGGCAGATATCCATTGCCCCCATTACAGGGTGCCATTGGATATAATTTATTTGTAATACGGATTAAGGTAGATCTGACACATTTGAAGTAAGGCCCTCAGTTCTATCCGCATTTTGTTACAGACACCTGCTCTCTTTCCCCTGATCATTTATTCTTACTATGAAACAGCATGTTGGACTTGGCCCTCTCTGCGGGGTCACCCCCAAACTTATTTCTGTCACCTCTCCTGTTTTCTGAACCCGTTTTTCATGGCTTTTAGGATTGTTAACCAGTGCTGAAGTGCTTGTGGTCTACACCTAAAACATGTTACAGTTGACTTGCACTGATATGTAAATTTTATTTGCTTGCAAGTCCCTCGTATATGGTACCATGGAGATCTTCTAACAATAAAATTAGATTTTAGATTACAATTTTGAAAATGCCACTTTTAGAAAGTTGGGGCTTAAAGAAAGGCAAACCTAAGGATATTTGAGGGGCCTAGGGTCACAGTATATAGTAGGGAACAGGGGGCCTGAACAAACAATATACAATATCTAGATACAAAATACAAACAATATCTGCATTATAGTGGCGAGCATACACATATCTTTAATTTCAAGCACTATGCCTGAGTCCTGATAGTGCTTCTATGCACATTGCTTTAAGGGATCGAAACGTCGACAATTGTATCCTAACTCATGATGTGATTGGTAATTGGTTTTCTGTATGAATATTGGCATTGACCTAATCTGACATATATCACTGTATTATATCATGTCAGTTTCTTATGTCTCAGCTTGGCTAATGGGCGTTGGCACAAATTTTTGAGTGTCTCCCATTGCGTATCTTATGTGTACATACAGATGTTAGAAAACTGTGCTGGAAAGAGTCATGTAGCTTATTTTAAGTGTCCCTTATGTGCTGTTTTCTTATTTCCTTGTCAAATTATTTACCCAATAAATATTTTAATGCAAATTGTACATAGATTTCATCATATGTCTATGTGAACATTGTGATTTATATTGTTTGTTGAGGGGCCCCTGTTCCCTACAATATACTTTGAGAAAGTTGGCATTTTCCTGTTCTAAACTTTTAGAAGTCTTCTATGAGTTTACAGCTGCCTGGGCCTGTTAATTGCTCCCCATCAGGTATATCTACTAGGCCCAGACAGTGAACAATAGGACCAGGGTGTAGCTGGGAGAGTGCCTCCCTGTCCCACTTAGATTTCAAAGAGTTGTCTCAAGCACACTCACACAGGAACTCAGAATCAGTCTTTTGTTAACCTAGACCTCTTGGGGCCTGGGCAAGGGGAGAGAAGGACTTTTCCTGAGTCAGATTCTGGGGTGGACTAAACGTTTCCATCACTTCAAAGGGTCGCAGCAGGTATAAATATTAAACCACCTGAGTCACTCATCAGTATATTCCTGGACCTGAGGACATTACAGAAGGACTGCCATGACCCCAAGAGGATTGTCCAGCTGCTTAAGACCTGCCTTGTTCTTAAGAGGACTGTCCTGCTGCTACCAGAAGACGGCCCTGCTGATTGATGCCTGCCCTGCTCTCTGGGAAGGAAGTCTGGACCTCCTCCCCTTATCACAGGCTAACCTGAGTAACTTCAAGGGTCTGCCCTCCTGTTCTGAGCTACAGGTCCACAACAAACTCCAGAGGCCTCCCTACAACTGCAGCTGGACCTGCCTGGACCTTCAACTGGACCTGCCTGAGCCATTATGGCTTCTGCTGGATTTAGTTCCTGATCCCCAAGAGGTGCCTGTCCAGGTCCTGGACCCTTGAATGGCATCAGTTGAACTGCTCTTGTGAAATCATGAAGATTTGAACTCTGTACTTTGAACTTTGATAAGGTAACTTTTTCAGCATACCCAACCTGGTTCCTGAATCAGGCCTGCACTCCATTGTGGTCGGCTAGAACTTTTGACTTTGAAGAAGTTAGCAATTTCTGCTATTAGGTGATATTTTTCCTTAAGCATTTAAAATTGCATATCTCCAGTTCTCCTGGATGTATTTGCGTCATTTTGGTCTCATTTTGTTTAGTAAACTTGACTCTATTGTTCTAAATTGGTGTGCAATTTTGTCTGTATTGTATTTTCACATTATTACTGTTTGTGTGCTGCATAAATATCTAACAGTTCTTTTAAGTTAAACCTGACTGTTGTATCAGAAGGTTAAGCACAAGTTAATTTAGTGACTTCTGTTGCTCAGCCTGACAAGGATTGTGTTTTTTGCTTGAGAAGGATTTTCATTCACGTCCCTACTGTCATTCTAGCAGTTAAAAAAAATGTCAGACTAATATAATGCATTTATGAATTAACTTTGAAAAGTTTCAGGGTAACATTTTATTAGTATTCTGCAGGCAGATTATCAAACTTGTAATTAATTAAGTACCGTTTAGTAGTAATGTAGTTCCTGTTAAATATTCTTTAATGTAAGTAAAGATTACTAGAGTGTGAAGAGTGATTAGCTTCAGATCCCGCTTCTTCACTATCAGTCAAAACATAATTTTGCAGCATGGACAGATGCCGCATGCCATAATATTAATTTATCATGCCCAGTGCATAAATTTTTCTCTAAACCATCATCTGAAATGGACTATGCCGAGTTGCACACAACTTTAGTCTAGTTTACAATTCATTTGTCCAGGGAGAAGGGTGTGAGACAGTTGCAGAAGCCTACATGGATTGCAAAACGTCTTGAGAAAATATCAATACAATGAGGTTATTTGGTATTATTTTCTGAGGTGATATATCCAAGAGAAAACCAATATATTTTAAAATAATGTAAATGAAAAAAACAACCTTGGAAAAAGACAGAGGGCATGAGCCTGTGTAAATACGAGGGATTGAATCTCTGTTTCTCTAGTCTACTAGAACTGAAGTACTTATCTACAAAGCTGCTATTTGAAAGTAACCGGTGCATAAGAAAGCTGAAGCTGATAAAAGGATGGGGTCTAAGCACTACAACTCCGATAATGAAAAGAAAACTGTGAACTGCAGGTGCCTATATTTCACTCTGGGAATCTGTACTCCCTGGACACCAGCATCATAGAGGGAGCATGGCAGA
This sequence comes from Pleurodeles waltl, assembly GCF_031143425.1. Classification (NCBI taxonomy): domain Eukaryota; kingdom Metazoa; phylum Chordata; class Amphibia; order Caudata; family Salamandridae; genus Pleurodeles; species Pleurodeles waltl. The sequence goes on along the minus strand of NC_090448.1, from coordinate 244,866,001 downwards.
CCCACCTGCCCGCAGGCTGAAAACAAACAGCAACAGGCAGAGCTCGAAACCAGGTATCCATTTCCTCACCTGTCTCATAAAGGAGAGTGATAAGAGCAACCTGCCGGCTGTTTAGGACAGGCATACACTGCACAACCTACAGTGTTCGGGTATGGAAAAACACAGTCAACATTTCACTATAAGCATGCAATCAATCAGGAGGGCTGCTTGCTTGAAGTCCCTCCATGTTAGGCCAGTAGGCTGTGGCTATTTTTCTAGAAGATGCTAGTATGTACATAAATTGGAATTCCTATATCTTTGTCACCAAAGGGGTCGCAGACTTGTTATGACTCAGTCAGGGGGAGCCTTTACCTTTGAGGATTAAGCTCGAGGAGAGGAATTTTGTGCATCTTTGGACAAGTCAAACAGAGATGAATTCCACAGAACAAAATGCTGAATGGGGAACAATTCTTTTCAGAGTGCAAAGTAAGATGAGTCTGAATTATGGTGCAGGAATTAGAGGTTGATTAAACAGACAGGCTGGCAAAGTGGCAAGTCAAAATGAAGCATGAGGTAACATGGCAAGGTTTCAGGAGAAATGCACTTACCTTGAAAGTTGATGGAAAGTGGGATTCTTATACTGATGCGGATAAGGGGGCATAGACAGTCTTAGGTAGGGCTAAGCAGAGAGGTTAACAAAAACGTGAATCAGGCAAAATCTAGTTAATTTTTTGGTTAATCTGTACAGTAAAACTGGAAGCCAATTCTGCCAGGTTCCTCCGTGGGTAAACTAAAAAGAGTAGTCGGAATTCTTTACTGAACACTGAAAAATCCTGTATCTCATTGGACTGAAAAGTGCGGCTCAGCGATGTGAGTTCTTTCCCCAGGGATTCATATTGCATTTTACTGCCAACGGGTTTCTCCTTTTTTCATGTCTCGCATGGAGCAGGGTGAATGATCTATCTGTTCGAGATCTATTGTATCTTTAACAAACCTAAAATGGGCTTGGAGCCCACCCATTTCTCACTATTGGTTGTCGTCCTCATCTCACTCACTTCTTGTGATTTATTGGTCAGCAGTGGCTGGTCTGGTTTCCTTTTTCAGGCTGGTCGTGCGCTAGGCAGCTTTGGGAGGGTTGAGTTTCACATATTTAGATATCACACATACACAACCATACGCACACACAGTCACACTCACTCTACACCACTTCACTTTGACAGTCTACTCCATTGTACACCGCTTCACTTTACAACACTCTACTCCACCCCACTCTGACACAACACTCAACTCCACTTTGACACTCTTAATCATTTCATTCTGACACTCTACAACACTCTATTCTACCGCATGCTACAACAGGATACATTATTCCACTCTGCATCACTCCACTCTGAAACCCTTCTTTATGTCACTCTTCAACAATCTTCTCCACTCTACGACACTCCACTCGAACTCCACTCTACTCTAACACTCCACTCCACTCTCAGCTCTACAAAACTCTGTGCCACAGGGCTTTACAACACTCTACTCCACTCCACCTCTCTCTATGACACTTTCTAGCTCTACAGCACTCTACCCCACACCACGCTACTCCTACACTCTTCTCTGCTCTACAACACTCTACTCCACAACACGACACTCAGTGCCACTCCAATCTGCCACTCCATTCTACAACATTCTCATCCATTCCATGCCACTCCACTCTACTACACTGTACTCCACTCTATGCTACTCTTTACCACTACACTCTGACACTCTACTCCACACTACTCCATTCCATTCTCTGCCAATCCCCTCTGTGGCACTCTGCTGTATGCCACTTTACTCCACGCCACTCTACTCTTCTCCACTCTACAATACTCTACTCCATTCTATGCAACTCCACTGTACACCACTTGGTTCAATGCCGCTCAACTCTAAACCACTCACCTCTACGTCATTCTACTCTGCGCCACTCCACTCTAAGATACTCCATTCTGACACTCTACTCCACTCTGATACTTCTGCACTTTACATCACTCCACTCTAAACCACTCCAAGCCACTTTACTCCACTCTACACACTCTACTCTATGCTACTCCACTCTGACATTCTACTCTCTACACCGCTCCACTCTCCAGCACTCAACTCCACTCCACTCAATTACACTGGATAAATCACAGTTTCCCTGCTTACACTGTGTGATCTTAGGCAAATATTTTCTTTCACCAAAACTCTTTTTTCTTCACTAGAGCATATGAAAGCCCTTTAAAATATGCGAGTTCGGGCTTCCAGTTGTACAGAATTATCACTTTTTATACATACTTTTCAGTGCAGTGTTATAATGTGCCATATCAATGCCAAACCTTCCACATTTTAAAGAAATGCACTTTTTTTAAATTTGGAAGAGACTTTGGCCCTCATTACAACATTGGCGTAAATCCCGCTTACCGCCGTGCAGAAGACCGCCAACACACTGCGGCGGCGGCGGAATACAGCTACAGCTATTACGACCCACAGCCCGGAATCTGCCAAAAACCAGACACCCACACAAGTCCGCCACAACAAAGGTCAGTGATAAACTAGCGATAACAAAACCTCCACCGTCACGCCAACAGGAATACGCCCACATTATCACGGCCCACGAATCCAGGTGAGATACACCACCAGAAACAACACTAGCATCCACAGGCACACAACACCATCACTCACACAACATCCACGCACCTCAGACAACACACACAAACACATCCCCTCACACATCACAACACACACCACCTCACACATCACCCACACCACACCATGGCAGCGCAAAGACACCCCAGGTTCTCTGAGGAGGAGCTCAGGGTCATGGTGGAGGAAATTGTCCGGTTAGAACCACAGCTATTCGGATCACAGATGCAGCACACCTCCATAGCTAGGAAGATGGAGCAATGGCGCAGAATCGTAGACAGGTCAATGCAGTGGGACAGCATCCAAGAACTAGGGATGACATCAGGAAGAGGTGGAACGACCTACGGGGGAAGGTGCGTTCCGTGGTCTCAAGACACCAGATTGCAGTACAGAGGACTGGCGGCGGACCCCCACCTCCTCCCCCACAACTAACAACATGGGAGGAGCAGGTCTTGGCTATACCGCATCCTGAGGGCCTCGCAGGAGTAGCAGGAGGAATGGACTCTGGTAAGTCAAATCTGAAATATTACATCCCCCACCCTACCTGCATGCTATCACATACCCCACCCTCACCCCCATCACTCCAACACCTCACAAATGTCCCACTATCACAACCCACACATCCCAGCACCAAGCCATGCATGCAACACCAAAGCATGGACCCCCATCACCAAAGCATGTCCACTACAGATACCCACACAGACCCCAAACCTATTATCACACAAGGTCCTACACAAGAATGCAAGCACTAGAGTACAGGGTCACCAACCCATTGCACACAATGGCACACACAGATGCAATAATCATCTGTAGGACCCCTACCCAACGTCACCGGACAGGAGGTTCCAGACATGTCCACTCCCCCCCACAGAAGAGACCCCCAGTGAAGACAGCAGCTCTGTCCAACTGGATCAAGATGACCAGCCCGGCCCATCTGGGACCTCGGGACAGTCGGTTCCCCTGACACTGGCACAAGCCACCACAGAGCCTCCCCCTCAGGAAACACCAGCACAGCACCCACCCAGTGGGCCCATCCCTCTGTCCCCAGGACACGTCAAGCAGCAGTGTGTCCACCACTACAGGGAACCCAGGCAAACCCACCATACCAAGAAAATCAGGGACCTGGGGGCAGTGGGCACACGGTTCAGGGGACAGAGGCATAGGAAAACAGGGGAACTGGGAGGACTTCTGTGTGACAAGGGGAGGACAGGCCCAGGGAACCCACTCTCCACGAGGCCCTCTCCAACATCATGGGAGCGTACCATCATTCCCAGGAGACGATGGCAACAGTACTGGCCAAGTTTCAGGACACCCAGAGGCTGCAGGAGGAACAGTATCTGGGCATCAGGGAGGAACTTAAGTCCATCAACACCATCCTGGTCACCATTGTAGGGGTGCTGAAGGACCTTGTGAACACCAGGAGGGACACTGTGGCACAACAAGGGGCCCCTGACACTAGGCTGGATGATGAACAGCCCACCACCTCCACTGGCGCTAGTGGACAGGAGGCACTGCCACAGGACCACGACACCAGCACCCCCACCCCCTGCAGAAGGGGAACCACCCCGCAAACGGTCCCTGAGATACAGGACAAAGACAGAGAACAATGCCAAGACCCCTGCCAGGAAATGAGACCCCCCTGAGTGTCATCCTTCTGTCCCACTTTGTCACCCTGTCCGTCCATCAACTGCCCTAGCTCCACTTCCTATGCCCCTTGGGAAAATGCACCTGTGAAACAAATAGACTGGACTCTGCCATGGACAATCCTCCACCATCACCCCTGTCCATTTTACAACCCCCTCCACTATTTTGCACTGAAATAAACACCCTTGAATCACAAAACAAGCTGGAGTCAGTCTGTGCTTTCACAAATGTGTATTTGCAATAACTATGGAATATAGCAATGTCGATTGTATTGACAACATACCGATGTAACACAGCTCTAGTCCATGAGGTAATATAGCAGAGGTCACACAGTGGGACCCACATCTGTGAAACGGAAAGGCAAAGTGACAAGTCAAGGTCCATACACTGGGTGAAAGTGACAGACATATGATAGGTCTAACAATTGTATAAGAGGTGTGAGGCAGTGACATTTTCTTACCTGTGTCTCACTGGAAGTATTGCTGGATAACGTTGTTTCTGTTGTTGATATCCTCTTCTTCTGCCTCCTCTTCTTCACTGTCCACAGGCTACACAGCTACCACAACACCTCCATCTGGACCCTCCTCCTACAGAAAAGGAACCTGTTGTCGCAAAGCCAGGTTATGTAGCATACAGCAGGCCACGATGATCTGGCACACAATTTCTTTGGTGAGTAGTAGAGAGAACCACCTGTCATATGTAGGCACCGGAACCTGGCCTTCAGGAGGCCGAAGGTCCTTTTGATCACTCTCCTAGTTCGCCCATGTGCCTCATTGCAGCGTTCCTCTGCCCTTGTCCTGGGATTTCTCACTGGGGTCAGTAGCCATGACAGGTTGGGGTAACCAGAGTCACCTGCAAATGTTGAGGGACAACTGTTAGACACACATTAACCCTCAGGGACAACCCCAGACCCATACAACTATTCACAGGGTATAGGGTCCTTGTCCTCACCTATTAACCACACACGTGCCTCTGGAGTTGCCCCATCACATAAGGGATTCTGCTATTCCTCAGAATGTAAGCGTCATGCACTGAGCCAGGAAACTTGGTATTCACATGGGAGATGTACTTGTCGGCCAAACACACCATCTGCACATTCTTTGAATGGTAGCTCTTCCAGTTTCTGTACACCTGTTCACTCCTGCGGGGGGTACCAAGGCCACATGTGTCCCATCAATGGTACCTATGATGTTGGGGATATGTCACAGGGCATAGAAGTCACCTTTCACTGTAGGAAAATCCTCCACCTGATGTAGTTACGCATGTGTTTAAGCAGGGCAGACAACACTCTGGACAACACGTTTAAGAAAATAGGCTGGGATATCCCTGATGCAATGGCCACTGTTGTTTGAAAAGACCCACTTGCCAGGAAATGGAGTACTGACAGGACCTGCACTAGAGGGGGGATTCCCAGGACCCAGGGCACCTTTCAGAAACGCCATCGCCGACCTAGCCAGCACCCACACACTCGCCTCCACAGACTACATCCTCCTCGGGGACCTGAAGTTTCACCTTGAAAACAACAATGACACCAACTCCAACACCCTGACCAAAAACCTCGGCAACCTCGGCTTCACACAGCTCGTAAACACACCCACCCACACACCCACCTTTGACCCCATCTTCTACACAAGCAACCACGTCACCTTCGACCATACCACCGAACTCTACTGGACCGACCACCACTGCATCTACTTCACCTTCAAGAAACAGACAGAATACCACCTCACCGAACAACCACCACGCCGACGATGGGGCAGAGTCACAGAATTTCAACTAACCAATGCCCTAGCCCAGAAACCGCACTTCAACCCCACCAACCCTGACATCGCCGCACACAACCTCAAGCTATAGATCAACGACTGCGCCGACCGCCTTACTCCACTCAGAAAACCCTCCAACAACCACATCAACAAAAAAGCCACCTGGTTCACTGACGACCTCCAAGCCTCCAAACGCCACTGCCGAAAACTCAAGCAAATATGGCTACACGAACGCACTCCAGACAACCACACGGCACTCAAGGATGCCACACGCAAACACCACCAACTCATCAGGCTAGCAAAAAGATCCTCCTTCAAAACCCGCCTACAAAACAACGCCCACGACTGCAAAGAACTTTTCAGCATCGTAAAAGAACTCTCCAACCCAAACGCCACCGACAGCCACATCACCCCCTCCCAAGAAGTATGCAACACCCTAGCAACCGCCTTCCACCAAAAAAATCACGGACATCCTTGACAGCTTCAACTCCCCTCACACTCCGGACGCTCATACCCCACCCATCACGAACTCCATGCGCTCCAGCCGCCTGACCTCCTGGACCAGCATCAGCGACGACGAAACCCGCAAGACCATGAACTCCATCCACTCCGGATCACCATCAGACCCCTGCCCACACCACATCTTCAACAAAGCAGACACAGCCATCGCACAACACCTACGGAAAGCCATCAACATCTCCTTCGAAACTGCAAGATTCCCGGAAAGCTGGAAACACGCCCGAAATCAACGCCCTTCTCAAGAAACCAAAGGCGGACCCCAAGGACCTGAAAAACTTCCGGCCCATCTCTCTGCTCCCTTTCCTGGCAAAGGTAATCGAGAAAATCATCAACACTCAGCTCACTCGGTACCTCGAAGACACCAACATCCTCGACCCCTCCCAGTCCGGCTTCAGACGCAACCACAGCACTGAAACCGCCCTCCTCGCCGCCACAGACGACATCAGAAGCCACCTCGACAATGGAGAAACATCAGCCCTCATCCTCCTAGACCTATCAGCCGCCTTTGACACCGTCTGTCACCACACCCTAAACTCCCGCCTCCACGCAGCAGGAATCCAGGACCAGGCCCTCGAATGGACTGCATCCTTCCTTGCCAGCAGAACCCAAACAGTCCGCCTCCCCGTACTAATCCAAAGCCTTCAACATCATCTGCGGCGTACCCCAGGGCTCAGCCCAACGCTGTTCAACATCTACATGGCCCCCCTCGCACAAGTGGCCCGTCAGCACAGCCTCAACATCATCTCCTATGCCGACGACACCCAACTCATCCTCTCCCTCTCCAAGGACCCGCACACCGCCAAAACCAACCTCCACGAGGGACTAAAAGCCATCGCCGACTGGATGAGAGACAGCCGGCTAAAACTGAACTCGGACAAAACAGAGGTCCTCATCCTTGGGCGCACCCCCTCCGCCTGGGACAACTCATGGTGGCCGACCACGCTGGGTCCCCCACCGACACCCACCGACAGCGCACGCAACCTCGGCTTCACCCTCGACTCCTCACTCTCCATGTCAAAGCAGGTCAGCGCCATCTCCTCCTCCTGCTACAACACCCTCTGCATGCTTCGCAGAGTCTACAAATGGATCCCAAGAAAAACAGTAACCCAGGCCCTCGTCAGCAGCAGACTCGACTACGACAACGCCCTCTACACCGGTATCTCATCCAAACTCCTACAACTCCTCCAACGCATCCAAAACGCCTCCGCCCGACTCATCCTCAACATCCCCCGCCACTGCCACATCACCCCTCACCTAAGAGACCTTCACTGGCTCCCCGTCAACAAGAGGATCACCTTCAAGCTCCTCACCCACGCACACAATGCACTCCACAACACTGGACCAACATACCTGAACAACCGATTCAGCTTCTACACCCCCACCCGACATCTCCAATCTGCAAACCTCGCCCTCGCCTCCATCCCCCGCATCCGGCGCAAATCTTCCGGCGGAAGATCATTCTCGTACCTCGCCACCAAGACCTGGAACACCCTCCCGTCGGATCTACGACAGATCCAGGACCTTCTTTCCTTCAGAAAACTCCTCAAGACTTGGCTCTTCGAGCGGTAGCAGCACCCTCCTCCGCCCCCGCACCTTAAAACCCTCACGGGTATGTAGCGCGCTTTACAAATTGATTGATTGATTGATTGATTTAATTGATACTAAATATTTATAAACTGTGTTACATTAAATATTTTAGACCAAGTTGATATATCTGTGCAGCTAATATTCTCACTAATAAACTACTGAAATGAGTTGCCTTTTCGACTACCTTATGTAGTAAATAAAAAAGGACATGTTAGATATCTTGGGAAATCTGAGATTCACCAACTCTATAAATACATTTTAATCAAACGAAGACTTTATTCGGATCTAAATTTGACTTCGAGGTTTGGTCGGAGAAAACTGAAGTGTTTTTAAACCGAGTTACACGTGTGTTCACAGTGTTTTGAAAATTCTAAAATAGACATAGAAATAAAAATAGATTAAACGGAAGACTTTTATGGGTTTCAGCCGGCCCCACAGCAAAAAACGGTATGGTGAAAATAATTAAAACATCATTTGCCTCATGGGTTTTATTAGCCGTGTAACCAGTTACCTACAGGCGTCGTGTAAAATTGGAAGCAAATATAAGTAAACTGTCTGTATATGGTGTCAGTCAGCATTGTGGCCAGAAAGGCTCACACTTCAATTTTCACTGCTCTCTGTCTAATTCCGCCTTTCACGATTGATTTCAAGGCTTTCAGAGTGTCATTATAATTCCCTCCGGGCTCCACATAATGCAAGCATGTGGCTAAAACAGTGCATAATTTGTTTAAAAAAAGAAAAATAAGCGCCAAGGTACCAGTGCCACTGTGTGGTCGATTTCCATAAATAAGCGCCAGTGTTAAGCATTAAGTACCGATGCAGAACACCATCAAACTGGCACAAATTAAGCCCTGGGTTAAATCAACATTTAGGAGAAGTCAAGGTTGTATCCCGGCTGCAAATGCAAAGTGGCTTCTTTAAAAACCTTGCAAATGCTCGCCAGTGACACATAGGTGGTCATTCTGACCCTGGCGGTCTTTGACCGCCAGGGCGGAGGACCGCGGGAGCACCGCCGACAGGCCGGCGGTGCTCCAATGGGGATTCCGACCGCGGCGGTAAAGCCGCGGTCGGACCGGCACCACTGGCGGGCTCCCGCCAGTGTACCGCCGCCCCATTGAATCCTCCACGGCGGCGCAGCTTGCTGCACCGCCGCGGGGATTCCGACCCCCCCTACCGCCATCCAGTCGGTCGGACCGCCGGGATCCGGATGGCGGTAGGGGGGGTCGCGGGGCCCCTGGGGGCCCCTGCAGTGCCCATGCCACTGGCATGGGCATTGCAGGGGCCCCCGTAAGAGGGCCCCTACATGTATTTCACTGTCTGCTGCGCAGACAGTGAAATACGCGACGGGTGCAACTGCACCCGTCGCACAGCTTCCACTCCGCCGGCTCGATTCCGAGCCGGCTTCATCGTGGAAGCCTCTTTCCCGCTGGGCTGGCGGGCGGTCTGAAGGCGACCGCCCGCCAGCCCAGCGGGAAAGTCAGAATTACCGCCGCGGTCTTTCGACCGCGGAACGGTAATCTGACGGCGGGACTTTGGCGGGCGGCCTCCGCCGCCCGCCAAGGTCAGAATGAGGGCCATAGTTGCCAATACATTTTAAAGACTATTTGATAAACTGAGATTTTTGATGTCCTATGTCTGACTGATTTTAATTGGTTTACATAAGTTGCATTTACTGACAAGAGCCCATTTTTTCACACCTTCATGCTATGGAGTGAAACACTAATCACACGTTTTGACATCGTTTCTAATATTTGCTTGCCACAGTGTAAATTATGAGTAGGGGTATTGTCTTGCATAATTTTAGCACTATTACATCTAATTACCCAATTTATTTAGTTACACTTGGTTGTCTTTGCTGGTGTGCTCATAGTGATCGTATATATTTTCCAAAAAATGAAAATGTATTATGTGCAAAAAATCACTGACAGACAAATTAAGTGTAATCTTTATGAAATGTCCCTGAAGTTCCTTTTCTTTGTTCCAGTACCATGCGGGGTTAAATTAAAGAAACTTGTTATCTTCAGCAAGCCTCCAGTCTCAGACTATGGGCACCGTTTGAATCTGACATACAGTTCCTATATAGGAATTTTCAAATTTAAGGAATTTTACTTGATTCATCTGATTAAAAAGAGATGTGTATAAACGGTGACAGTTGTTTTCTGGTTCAAGTTCTGCAGCTTGGGAATGATCTTGACCTGCCCCTGAGAACTCAGTAGAAATACCATTCCGTCAGAGAGCCTGAAAAGCCTGGAGGGTGTTTTATTTAGACAAGCTTTCAGTAGTTAAGCACCAATGAACCCCATCACCTCACCACAAAATGGTGACTGAGCCCTGCACTCTAATCTCAACGTCCATCCACCAGATTCTTCAGCAGAATCGGACACAAACACAACACATTAAAGCCTTGCAGTGATCAGTTTCAGCTAGTGTTTGCAGGTGGGACCCGCTGGCAGTGGCGTAGCGTAGGGGGTGCCGGGGGGGCCGGCCGCACCGGGCGCAACATGGGGGGGCGCGCTCGCACTCGCAGCTCTCTGCCCCTGTCTGGCTCACTCACTCTCTCTCACTGCAAATTACTTGCCTTGCCCCGGGTGCTGACAACCCACGCTACGCCACTGCCCGCTGGCACTCTTTTTTAAAGACCAGAACTTATTGCTGTTCATCAGACTTTGATACAAAATAAGAGAAGAAGAACTAGAGAGAAAAACTCAGCTAAGAGTGACCGATGGAAAAATAGTAATAAAGGGAGACAGCAGGAATGAACAAGTATGTGCAAAAGTGAAATAAAGGGGGAGGAAGAGATCCCTCTTTGATGAAAAGGTGAGATCAACTCTAAATATTCTTGGAATTCAGCAACCTGACAATCAGCAGTGGAGCCAGTGAGGATCAAGGAAAAAGTTTGTCCTCAGCACCTATTCTTTTATAAATTAAGCACCTACCACCTTGATTTATAAGTCACTGGTAAATGACAATTCTGACTGTTTATACTCCCTTTGAGGGTAGTTCTCTCTTTTCACAGTCGTCTGGGTTCTCGACTTGAAGTTGGCAAAGAGATGATGTCACTTTGAAGCCCTATGGTGCTGCATTTTTAATTTATTATTTTAGCTTTGCATTGTGCATGAATATATGATCACTACATATAGGTATATTATCCATGATTGAAGTAGTGTATTTTCATTGTTTGTTTCTTTGATCATTATTACTACTGCTGTGATTGTTTTCAGAAGTGTTCTTGTGTTGCTGCATTTGACCTACACACTTTCCCTGTACGAACCTTGAGAAGTGCCTTAATAAATGTATAACTCAGACTAAGAGTGCTGCATTGTTGGCATTTCATTCATTTTGTCTGTCCTCAGTCTGAAGTATAGCAAAACAGGCTCACAAGACTTGGATGCACAAGGCTTAATATTACTCATGTGTGCTCTCCTCCTTATTTCAGGCAATAATTTCCTCCCCTGGAAGAAGTTAATTAGCCAACTTTGGGCATCATATCAAATTACGTGATAAGCTGTTTTTCCATGCAGGAACTTCAATTTGAGATGCACCCTTGATGCTCTTTAATTTAATTTGGCAATCTTGTTTATGACAATATTATATGATAACACAATTGTTTTTTAACATGATTTATTTCCATTATATTGAGCTCTCTTCTAAGATGGCAGCCGCCTAGTGTTATATATCGCATGGTGTATTTCTTCTAATATGCCTATGTTTATTTGCCTATATCCTGGAAACTCTGTAACTGAAGGGCATGTGCCTGGCTGGGCCGAAACACATCTTAAGGCTGTGGTTAATAAAGAAAGGATTTCACACCTTCACTGTATGAGCGCGAATACTTGGTGGACTTTATCTATCTATCTATCTATCTATCTATCTATCTATCTATCTATCTATCTATCTATCTCTCTTTTTCTCTCTCTCTCTCTCTCTCTCTCTCTATATATATATATATATATATATATATATATATATATTCACTGAAAAAAACAAAGGTTAAAGTAACATTATAGTAAGGTGAATTTTTCACTGACAACATTAATGTTTTGACATAAAACAAAACACCCAGAAATTCAGCAGTTATAGTTAGCAGTGCTAACGATAGCTTGAGCCCCCATCATGAACTGTTTATGACTGATGTGTGTCTGAAATTACATCATTGATGACATCATCCGATGAGTGTGCTAGTTTGTTGTACAGTTTACATTGTAGTGGGTGACTCCCATATTACTTTTCTATATAATATTATGTGGCTTGGGTCTGGCTAATGGGTATAACTGTTTACAGAACACATGTGCTTCTAATGCACCACAGCTATGTAGAAGTATTCAGCACGTTATAAATAATTGCATTCAGAAGTAGCCCTGTGTGCAAGTGACAAATGACTTGTATTCATTATGTTGCAGAAGAGTATTTTGGTTCTGCATAAAAAGATTCCAACAGGAAAACGTTTCTATATAGTAGATGCTAACCTTTGCAAAAGCCTTGAGTTATTAGAAAGAATCTTGTCAGCATGAAAATATATATAAAATAGAAGTGCACCAGGTACTAAGATACGGACGAGGGCTAGATTTGCTAGAAAGAATGAGCTATATGTAAAGTTTTCACCACAGTGTGAAGGGTGCAGATAGTATACTCTTTAACACCTTCAGAATTTGGTTATATTTTAGTGAATAGTTTTGTTTTTTTATAGCTGTTGGATTGAGTTTACACTGTTCTTAGTAGTTTTCTAAAAAAAAAACTCGGGGATGTATATATTATGAGATTTTCACTATCTGTGAACTGGGCGATATAGAGTGAACTCTCTCCATACAGTGAATACTGTAACAGTATCCATTTCTCTGCTCATTTAACTTTACTTCTCAATATAGGTTCAGTGAGCATCATGGGTCTGATACAGATTAAAGCTGTATGTTGTAGGGTATTTTTAACTGGTATTTACTATTTTGGCTTTCTCTCAACAATTGTATAGATATTGAACACTACAGTCAATGAGTGTAAAGTGTATGTGGTGGGCTCAATGGTGCATCTACTGCTTGTTTTCAACATCTAAGTGAGTTGTAGATGTGGTAGCAGTAGTAATGGGTGGTTTTCTCTTGACCTATGTTGTACTGACTGTCAGGACTCTAAAGTCACTAATTTATATAGCAATATGTGTGAAAGTGAAGCTTTTATGATGTTATCAGGGATGTCATCAATGTAATTTAAGATGTCATCAGTGATGTCATAAAAGATATAGAACATGTCATGAGGGATGCCATATGTGAGGTCACAAGCAGTGTATAGCATTGGCATAGATTATAGTTAGTGCTGCTAACTATAACTGCTGAATTTCTGTTTTTTTTTAGATCAAAACATTAATGTTGTCAGTGAGAAATTCAGCTAACTATAACATTACTTTAACCTTTAACATTTCGTTTTTTCAGTGAATTTATATTGTGATTAAACTTAACTATAGCGTTACATAAACCTTTTTTTGACAGCGAATTTCTAAGGTTTTTTATTTTAAAGTAAATACATTTGTTATTTAATGCTAATCTATAATAAAGTAGTGAATAAAACATGGTTGATTTTTTTTTTTTTTTAAGTGATGGCTCTCACATGATCGTATCCAAATTTAGTCAGCCAAGACAAAAGCTCATCCTGTCTGTCAAGTAACTGTAACATACAGACAGCAGTTGGTCACAGGCTAACTTACTTTTGTAACTGTCAGAACCCTACCAATTCCATTCATCATTTTTCTACCCTCCCATTTTTTTTGTCCTTGTAAAACTCCTTGTATTGCTCCTGAAGCTTACTCATTCTGTGCACACTCCTCTTGTGACTGAGATCTCCATACAGCACCATGGTTCACCTCTGGAGTTTTGGACACCGCTTCATCCACTGGACTACAAAATATGCCATTAACTGAAGAATCTTGGATTTACAAATTTGGACGTAACTTGGGTTGGCCATAGAGGCCATAGAGGTATGAACTGGCATAAATTGTTCCAATGGTTGAAAGCATTTGAGATTGTAAGCACCCAGACCTGGTGTTAGTGCACTAAGGTGGCAATGACCTTAGCAAAATCACAGGTGTTGTGCTTAAAATCTAAATGAAGGAGACCTTTTTACAATTGATGTCTCTCTTTCCTCAAACTACCTTTGTATATTCTGATATATGTCAACAACAGAAATGGCAATGGTCAAAAAAGTTATCTCCTAGGACTGCGAAATCCTGGAAGCATCTCAATAAACCAGTTTTTGCATTTCTTCATGACCATTGCTTGAGCTCTGTATATCACAAGAAAATCCGGTTTCATATGCCAGGAGTCTATAGGTGAAATGGAGTGTACTTCAGTCCAGAAGGGAGCAGGATTTCCTTAATAACGTCAAGGAGTGCATCCATTGCTATGTTTAACTCAACATTACACACTTTAAACACAAAGGGCCTGATTCTAACTTTGGAGGACGGTGTTAAACCGTCCCAAAAGTGGCGGATATACCACCTACTGTATTACGAGTTCCATAGGATATAATGGACTCGTAATACGGTAGGTGGTATATCCGCCACTTTTGGGACGGTTTAACACCGTCCTCCAAAGTTAGAATCAGGCCCAAAGACTCTTGTAAGAGACACCCTATTGCAACATCATTTGATTATTTTATAGTATAAATTTCTTTTTTTTTTTTTTTTTACTGACACCCCCCAAGATACTCGCTGTAGCACACAAAGGTGTCCTCTTACTCATACATATTTTCCCAGCTCTCCCAAGAGTCATCTGAGCTCAAACATTCAGACTATATTTAATGCATAATAGCTCTGTGTCGTAGGGTGTGAGTATTAGACAATGCAAACACACAAGCCTCTGCACTAAAAGATTTCTGTTGAGATAGATTTTCTATACCCTGCTATTTTTTTATGATCCTGTGAGAGATTTGTGCGATAGAAAATTTTTCTGCTGTTCTCTTATATAGCTTTTTTTTACTTCATTTCCACAACACCTTCAATTGTTCACAGTAAAGAGTAATGCCCTTCATTTAATTTCTAACATTTCAACAGCCAATAAATTTCAACACTCGTGGAACTCGTGAGAGCACCAAGGCTCTTGGGAAAAATGGGGCTTTTGACCTATCAGAGGGGTCCTTTTTTAATTTGTGCTCTTGCAGGAGGCTCACAAAACTATTTTGAGCCCAACTGCCAAAGTATATGATTATATTTTACCCTTAATTTCTGGAGAAAAAAAAAACTTCATCAATTAACACATTCACACCAAATCAGAAAAAGCATAGTCTGTGGACCACGATTTAGTTTCCACCCAAATTTATTGTAATTCCGTTCAGCAGTTTTTGCTAACACCTGTCTTAAAGAAGTCTATGCAAAATGCATGGGGAATTTACATTTTGGGACTTGCTTTTTCTTGGCCCCCACTTAACGGATCACCCCAGGGAGGAGCTGAGGTGGAGGAACATTTTTTGGAAAAGATTTTTGAAGATTTGTCAAATGTGGCCAAAGTTATTAGCAAACCAATAAGCACTCTGTCTATGGAAAAGCAGAACTATCAATAAATACCTATTGATATATAAAATCAGCTCAAGCAGTACTTTGGTATTCTATGCTGCCACCTCAAACCAAATGTATTTCCTTTCACTCCTTTATCCAATCATCCTTATATGCCATCTTCTTACCACTCTCTCTCCTAATTTACTCATCCAGTCCAAATTTACTTAACAAACAAACCATCTGCTTCCTTTCTAGAGATGAGGGTTTGGTAAGCTGGGGAAAGGCATTTAACATTTAAAATAATCATTGTAACTAACCAGAATATACTGCTATTTCCCAGGATTTTTTATCTTTGCTTACCTACACATTTCTCATTCCTCTGCAAGCCAATCATTCTCTCTCTCTTTCTGCTGAGGTACAGTTGCTTGGGCTTAATTCAATGTTGGCATGTCTGATCTAGCATGTAGGCTCCAGATAATCTTAAAATTGTGGTCCTTCATTCAGATTTACTTTCAAATCAGTCTATCGAAATGCCCATTAAGATCTTATACTGCCTCCTCATCAAGGTGTATTCCCTTTAGCACCATAAAAATGAAATTCATCTCCTTCTTGAGACTTTGAAGTTAGAGGTCTTTTGTAAAGAAGCTTTGCTGCATGATTCGTCTGGCCCAGATCTAGCCTTTGCTGTTACCTCTAACTATAACATTCTTCACAAATATTACACAGAAAAACGTTGAGGCAGACTAGCTGTCATTTTTTGCTCCTCCTTTTAGGTCAAAGTAGATCCTCGGAGAAAGTTTTCATTGCTGAAATTCTTCTGTGTAGGCCCACAGCTGATACCAAACATTCTTTGCAGACACATTTATCAGCTTGCTTCCAGGTCCTGCTTAGAACGTTGTTAGCTCCCTGCCTTCGTTCTTGGTGTCATTTATTTTATTATTTGATACCTTTACACACTTATGAGACCTCAATATTTGGTTAGATGATCTTTCTGAGCCTGGATCGACCATAAAGGCCATTGCACTGTTCATTTTTGCTTCAATTTTATTGGACCACTCTATACCATAAACCCTATAGTGATTACTCTTCACCTATTCACTACAGAGCTCATACTGAAGATATTTCTGATTTTTTCCCACGGTTCTTGTAAAGAGTGCTTCCTCCTTTACTCCTCAAAATGGCTTGAATCTTGCAGTTCAATCATATCATAAGGGAAAAATCTTCCCTCTACCATTGCACAGGACAAAGCTGAGGGTACTAGTCGTACAACTCCCTGTGCAATGTGATATACAGATGAATTATCTTCCACAATTAGACTTTTAAAAATGACCCATAGCAGCAGCTGTGCTGCAAAAGCACCTTCAATCCTTCACTCACGCCTTTTAACCTCATGTATTATGCTGGCTAGCATGTCTTCACATGAGCTCTTAACATTGTTTAAAGAATTTTCTCAAGCGGCAATGACAGCCACTTGCACTGCTCTCTTAAAGTCACTCCGCCAATTTCTTTCAGCCTTTTTTTGCTGTCAAGAGTTATAACATACGTGTCCAGTTTCCATCATCTCCTGTGTTTGAATCCATTGACTGCTCTGAAACAATCTCTTATGCTCCGTTTCACACAGACATCCACTCTTTCTTCAATGCAATTGATGAACTTTAGTTCCCATCGGGATCCTTGTCTTATTCTTTCTCAAGCTACTGATATAATTTGTCTTGCCCTTTATTTGTAAGTGAGATATCTCTTAGTTTTCTCACAGCCCCTATTGACTGGAAAACCACAGTGGAGTTCCTCGCTCGAAAAAATTCTTATACTCAGTAATTTGTGGTCTTTGTCTCTTCTGGTCATTCTTGGCAAAATTAGTGAAAAAGAGAAAAATTGGCAGCTCTCTTTCAATTTGAGGAATGTAATCTGCTAGACTCAATTGAGTTCAGTTTTCACTTCTTTCATAGAATTGAAACCTATAGGTGAGGGGCCACACTGGGGAGCAGGGAATGTATGACAGTATGCAGCAGTACTGTGCAGGCAGCCTACTGTGGGTGGGACAACAACCTCCAGTGGAGATATAACCACAGTCTGTAGGCAAAAGTATATTAGTTTAGTAACTCGTGGGAAATGTTTCCTGGACAGACGTGCTTTTCTGAAAGGTTTGTGTGGCATCTTCCAGTTGAGCAGAATAGTTTCCCCTCAGGTGCGGTTATGCTTTGGACATATTCGGATTCTGACGATGTCAGGACATTTAGGGGGTCATTACGACCCTGGCGGAAGGCGGAGAAGCGGCGGTAAGACCGCCAACAGGCTGGCGGTCTTTTTTTGGGAATAATGACTATGGCGGTTACCGCCATGGTCATCCGCCGCTTCTCCGTTCCGCCCGCCAGGGCAGAGACGACTGCTGGGCTGGAGACCAGGGTCTCCAGCCCAGCAGTCGTCACTATACCGCCAGGGGTATTTTGACCCTGCTGACCGCCGTGGATTTCATGCGGTTTGGAACCGCCATGAAATCCATGGCGGTAAGCACTATCAGTGCCAGGGAATTCCTTCCCTGGCACAGATAGGGGTCTCCCCCACCCTCACCCCGACTCCCTCCCCTACCCCTCCACTACCCCCCAAGGGTGGCAGGACCCCACTCCGACCCCCAACATAACATCACTCATACACACACGACACGCACGCAGGCACCACCAACACACATACACACACACACACCGACATACATGCCAACATCCACACACACAGTCAGTCACGCACACCCACATTCAAACATACACGCACACAACCATATAGACATATCTACAGTCATACACGCACTCATTCCCAACCTCACAACACCACCGCAAGCATACACGCACTCACACCCCCCCACTACATACACACACGCACACCCCCATGCACCCACACAACATACAACAAGCCCCCCTACCCCCCTCCCCTAATGGACGATTGACTTACCTGGTTAGTCGATCCTCCAGGAGGGGACTGATCCATGGGGGCTGCTCCGCCGACACCACACCGTCAACAGAACACTGCCACGCCGAATCACAGGACATGATTCGCTGGGCGGTGTTCTGTTGACGGGGCGGTGGAGGTGGAGCATCCTCCCCTTCCCCGCCACCCGCCAGTATGGCTGTTGGCGGCTCTCCATCCGAAAAAGGACGGAGAGCTGCCAATGGTCATAATACGCCAAGCGGCAAACCGCCACCACTGGCAGTCTTCCGCACGGCGGTCCCTCGGCGGTCTTGGAAAAAGACCGCCGAGGTCAAAATGACCCCCAAAGTGGTGAAAGGCTCCTTGGTGGGCAAAAAAAGAGTGCGAGAATCCTGGCTCAGCGTTGTAGGACTCTGTGCTTGGTGGAATGAGGGGAAAAAGAGGAAGAGTCTG
Organism: Pleurodeles waltl; assembly: GCF_031143425.1. NCBI lineage: Eukaryota > Metazoa > Chordata > Amphibia > Caudata > Salamandridae > Pleurodeles > Pleurodeles waltl. Next base: position 244,847,005 of record NC_090448.1, on the reverse strand, counting down.
GCTTCTCTGTAGAGAATGCCTGGGAAGAGGTGTGAATCTTGAGTGGATGCAGAGAATGGATATGATGGAGGAAAGGCATGTGAACTAGAGTAAAACAGCACCTCAACTACTATGGAAGGCTAGAGAGTGGAGTGTCTGTTTATACTGCGCCCACAAGAAAATACCCAGTAATCCCCTTCTACTGGGCCGCTCTGCTATTTGTTGCTTTCTCGCCTTTCGACTCACCTGCTTACAAACGCATCTATCCCTAAATGTCTTCCCTGATTTATAATGCTTGTGTACATTTTTTAACAATGTTTGCGTGGTATTTATATGTTGTTTAAAGTGCTTTGAATGGTCAGATTAAATGGCACAAATTACCTGACAAATCATATACCTAAAAAGCATTATCCCCATCTTATCTATGTCAGGGTAGTTTTCAATATGGAATACAAGTTTCCCCATAAAACCCTTTTGCAACAACAAGGCTGTAAACACTCCTGGCAGAAGGGAAAGAACTAGTTTTAATTCTGTTTACAAAATGGTGCGACTTTTCCCTTTAGTTCATCTCCGAGGCTCTCCACATTTTTTTCTGTACCACCTCATGTTTCATAAGCACTTCCTCCTTGAAATATCACCAACTTTTAATTCACCACAATTACTGTGTCAATATGATGGATCTCGACAGCTCTGCATTCTGTCTTTTTTATGTTACTTTGCATCCACGATGTGTGATCAGCAGAGAAACTATCAATTATTCAGAAAAGTTTCTAACTATTTAACTTTCATCTCTTCTGCAGCAAATGTACTCCTGTTCTAACTTGGGTGGTGCTTCTGTTTTCTTTTAGGTCATGGATTGTACTATGCCCGTCCTTGGAGAGCATCAGGTTGAAGACAGGCAACTTATTGCCGATTTAGTTATAACTAGGATGAACCAAACCCTGTCAAAAACACCAGTACCATCCCCTCTGAGACCCTCTACTACTCAACAGCCTCAGGTATGAACTCCCTTTATGCTCAACAGAACAACTGGCGCATGGGCCCTTTCACACCTTTGAAGATTACATTATTTCTCCCAAACCGCTGTGAAAGATGTGAAACTGTGGCTTGCAATCCAGCATTTTGAGTATTATATCCATGTTATTTGAGACAGTGTTTCTTTACGCATGCTCTTTGAGTCAGAGTGAGGCTCCAGGACTTTGTTTTTGCTGGCACTATCGAATGTTGGGGTGCTGAACACCAAGGGTGTGTTGCCTAAATTTTCCTCATGCCTGCTTCATCAACCACCAGATACTCCCTTTCCAATTATCTCACTCTTTCACGTTCTTCTTGATGCCTCCTGTGTTTGTCATTGTTTTCCAGTCTTCAGATCCCTTCTTTTTGCTCCCATTTGTCTTTTTTTTTGTTCCTTGTACTTGGTTAAAATATGGTAAGGAAAATTAAGTACCCAAAAAATATGTGGGAGCAGAAGAGTGCAAAGAGGGTAATAAATAAACGAATAAATAAATAAATGATGCACACAATGAGGAACGGACTAATTGCAGATGTGTTTAAAACCATTTTATTAGGCCAAGCAGAAAGTATTGGCATAGCCCAACATCAACACTGGAGCAATTATTAGAAGTGGCTTCTTAACTCTGAGGTGGCCGGCCCTATCAGAATTATGAGATCAACGTGAAAACATAGACCAGTTTGCCTTGATTTAGAGATTTCTGCTGCTAAAGCCAGCTGAAAACTCCAGGTGAAACTGGGGTGAAAATGTATCCTGTAACCGCTCCGAAGTAATTGGTTCTCCAGGGATTGGCATCTTTAGAGGAGGCATCAGACTTAAAGAGACTATATTGGGGCCATTCAAATTGAAGCCTTATAGGAGCAAATGCAGATTGCACTCACTGGGTACGATCGAGTAATTCATTTTGAGAGCTGACTGAACATTGTCAGCTGATAGAAGCAGACTTGCACTATGAAGATGACATGAAAAAATGAATAAATATATTATTGTTAAATAGAATAGAGGAATCTTTGTTGTGTGAGCCTGCCCTAAAGGTCCATTCTGCAAGGAGGCCAGAAATGTTGCTGTATGCAAAAAAAAGGTGCAGCTTCTGTCTTACTAAGGTGATGCTTCCGACGGATTGTTTAGAGGTGGTTTAAAGCAACTGTGAATTCATGAGCAAGACTTCAAAGCATATTCATTTTAAGAAAATATATGTTGGCTTTTATACATTTGCTTCGAGGGTGAATTACATAAATTTTTCAGTTACGTATTGTTTTATTAAGTTTGTGCTATCATCCGCTGGTTGATTTTTATCACACAATTAGCATATTCTGCCTTTAAAGACTTTGATGCCCATTGGAGCTTCTTCTGGGTGTCACTCGCATAATTATAAATGTTCAACACATGTCCTCAGATGATACCACATGCTAAAGTTCAATATAGAGATTGAAAAATAAAGGGGAGAGAGTTGAGCCATGTGTGGAGCCCTACAAACAAAAGGTAGGGACTCAGAGGTGAAAGTAGGTAGTACAGCTCATTGGACCGCTAAGGAGAGACAGGATTGGGATCATGGATTCACAGTGCCTTGTTTGCTTTGCATTTCTCTATTTTTAGCACAAACTTAATAAAACAATACGTAACTGATAAATTTATGTAATTCACCCTCGATCGCAAATGTATAAAAGCCAACATATATTTTCTTAAAATGAATATGCTTTGAAGTCTTGCTCATGAATAAAGTGTTTGTGATTACCGCTTCAAACATGGTAACGTTGGCTTAAACCCCATTGGTATATTTAATTTACTAGCCTAGAAAGCCAGAAGGGCAGGGTGTGGTGTATTTTTAAATTTTCCATTTGCTACTGCTAGGCCTGTCTCTCCTGTAGGATAACATTACAGTTGCATCATTACATTTTATAAGTGTAATTTCCAAATGGAAAGAGATCAAATCAACTCAAATCATTAGCATTTATAAAGCGCGCTACTCACCCGTGCGGGTCTCAAGGCGCTAGGGGGAAGGGTGGGTTACTGCTGCTCAAAAAGCCAGGTCTTGAGGAGTCTCCGGAATGCGGAGTGGTCCTGGGTGGTCCTGAGGCTGGTGGGGAGGGTGTTCCAGGTCTTGGCTGCCAGGAAAGAGAAGGACCTCCCACCCGCCGTGGAGCGGCAGATGCGAGGGACGGCGGCGAGCGCGAGGCCAGAGGAACGGAGGAGACGGGTGGGGGTGTAGAAGCTGAGGCGGCGGTTGAGGTATTCCGGTCCCTTGTTGTGGAGGGCTTTGTGTGCGTGGGTGAGAAGCCGGAAGGTGATCCTTTTGCTGACTGGGAGCCAATGCAGGTGTCTCAGGTGTGCGGAGATGTGGCTGTTGCGGGGTACGTCGAGGATGAGGCGGGCCGAGGCGTTTTGAATACGTTGCAGGCGTTTTGGGAGTTTAGCGGTGGTCCCAGCATAGAGGGTGTTGCCGTAGTCCAGGCGGCTCGTGACGAGGGCGTGGGTCACAGTTTTTCTGGTGTCAGCGGGGATCCAGCGGAAGATCTCGCGGAGCATGCGGAGGGTGAGGAAGCAGGCGGAGGACACGGCGTTAACTTGTTTGGTCATGGTGAGAAGAGGGTCCAAGATGAAGCCGAGGTTGCGGGCGTGGTCTGAGGGGGTCGGTGCGGTGCCAAGGGCCGTGGGCCACCAGGAGTCGTCCCATGCGGTCGGGGTGTTGCCGAGGATGAGGACTTCCGTTTTGTCAGAGTTCACCTTTAGGCGACTGAGCCTCATCCAATCTGCGACGTCCTTCATGCCATCTTGTAGGTTGGTCTTGGCGCTGGCGGGGTCCTTGGTGAGGGAGAGTATAAGTTGGGTGTTGTCGGCGTAGGAGGTGATGATGATGTGCTTGCGTACGATGTCGGCGAGGGGGCTCATGTAGACATTGAAGAGTGTCGGGCTGAGCGATGAGCCTTGAGGTACGCCGCAGATGATCTCGGTGGGGTCTGAGCGAAAAGGTGGGAGGTAAACTCTTTGGGAGCGGTTTGAGAGGAAGGAGGCGATCCAGTCCAGGGCCTGGCCTTGGATCCCGGTGGAGCGGAGGCGGGTTATTAGAGTGCGGTGACAGACGGTGTCGAAGGCAGCCGAGAGGTCGAGGAGGATGAGGGCGACTGTTTCACCGTTGTCCATCAGGGTTCTGATGTCGTCTGTGACTGAGATGAGGGCGGTTTCAGTGCTGTGGTTGGTTCGGAATCCGGTTTGTGAAGTGTTGAGAAGGTTGTTGTCTTCCAGGAAGTTGGTAAGCTGTTTGTTGACGGTCTTCTCTATTACCTTGGCGGGGAAGGGGAGGAGCGAGATGGGGCGGAAGTTTTTCAGGTCGCTTGGGTCAGCCGTAGGGTCCTTTAGTAGGGCGTTGACTTCGGCGTGTTTCCAGCTTTCGGGGAAGGTAGCAGAAGAGAATGAAGAGTTGATGAGGGCCTGGAGGTGCGGGGCGATGATGTTGTCGGCTTCGTTGAAGATGAAGTGAGGGCAGGGGTCCGATGGGGCGCCGGAGTGGATAGAGTTCATGGTGGTTTTGGTTTCTTCAGTGTTGATGTGGGTCCAGGCGTTGAGGGTGATGGCCGGGGGTGTGGGTTCGGTGATGCTTGGTTGGGTCTGGTGTCCGAAGCTGTCGTGGAGGTCGGTGATCTTGCGATGGAAGAAGGTGGCGAGGGAGTTGCACAGGTCTTGTGAGGGTGTGACGGCGTTGGCGTTGGGGGTTGGAGAACTCTTTAACGATGCTGAAAAGTTCTCTGCTGTTGTGGCTGTTTTTGTCCAGTCTGTCGGTGAAAAAATTCCTTTTGGCTGCGCGGATCAGGTGGTGGTGTTCGCGGGTTGCGTTTTTGAGGGTGGTCATGTTGTCGGCGGTGTGGTCCTTGCGCCAGGCCTTCTCGAGGGCGCGACATGTTTTCTTCGATTCCTTCAGGGTGTCAGAGAACCAGAGAGGTTTTTTGGTGATGGCCTGTTGATGCGTGCGTCTGAGGGGAGCAACTTTGTCTGCGCAGTTGGAGATCCAGTTTGAGAGGCTGAGGGCTGCGTCGTTGGGGTCGGTGGTGAGGGTAGGTTGGTTGACGGTGAGTGCGGAGAAGAGTTGTTCTTCGGGGATTTTGTTCCACTGTCGACGAGGGATGGGTTGAGGGCGGAGGTGGCGGGTCTCGCGTCGGAATGTGAAGTGGACACAGCTGTGGTCGGTCCAGTGTAGAGCGGAGGCGTGGCTGAAGGAGACGTGTTTGCTGGCGGAGAAGATGGGGTCAAGCGTGTGTCCGGCGATGTGGGTGGCAGTGTTCACCAGTTGCTTGAGGCCGAGGTTGGCGAGCAGGGCGGTGGTGTTGGGGTCGTTGTTCTGTTCCAGATGGAAGTTGAGGTCGCCTAGGAGGATGTAGTCCGGCGAGGCCAGGGCGTGCGGGGAGACGAAGTCGGTGATGGAGCGGTCCGGGGGGGCGGTAGACGAGGGTTCCTCTGAGGGTGGTCCTGGGGTCGGTGCAAATCTGGAAATGCAGGTGTTCAGCAGCGAGAGGGGTGTCTTCGGTGGAGGTGGTGACGCTGATGGAGTCTTTGAAGACGATGGCGATACCTCCTCCTACTTGGTTGGTGCGGTCTTTCCTGGAAATCTTGTAGCCTTCGGGGATGGCAGTGGTGATGTCTGGGGCCGAAGAGGCGTTCATCCAGGTCTCTGTGATGAAGGCGGCGTCCGGTGCTGTGGAGTCCAGGAGGTCCCAGAATTCAACGGCGTGCTTGTGGACAGATCGAGCGTTGAACAGGATGCACTTGAGGTGGTTGATGGCGCGTGGGCTGGTGGTCGTGGTATTTGCGTGGTGGAAGATGCATTTGCTGGAGATAGTTCCTGTTTGGTGTCTCTGGTATCCTAATTTAAAGTCGAACTTTAAATTGCAATTCTGAAAATGCCGCTTTTAGAAAGTTGCCATTTTCTTGCCTTAGCCATTTGGTGCCTGTACCTTGTCTCTTATCACTTTACTGGGTGTAGTTGACATATGTTTTTTTTCATTCTTCCTAGACAGCCATGTGCAATTGGAGCTTAGGTGTGACTGGTTGGGCCATCACTGTCAGGGTGAGAGGGAGGATCTGGGTCCAGCCTCATTTACACCTGAATAGGCTGTGTCCCCTTTACACACAAAGGACTGCATACCACCATTTAGTCAGTCTGGTGACAGGTCCTGGAAGACACAGCATCTGTGCACTTCAAAGATATGCCTTTAGAAGCTTCTCCCGACTTCAAAGGCATAACTGTGTATAAAAAAGTAACTCAGACACAACCACTTCAGTAAATTTCTGGACCTATAGAGACTCTGCCAGGAAAGAGAACTGCTATGCTTGGGAAAGAAATGGCTTCTGCTGCTGCCTAACCTTGTTGACCTGCTGCCCTCTTGTCTGGGGAAGAAGAGTTGGATCTGCAACTCACCTTGAACCCAGGACCCAAGAGTGATTCAAAGGGATGGTCTGTTGGCCTCCTGGTCTGTTTCCATGCCCTCCAAGCATGCTTTCTGTTTCCTCATCTGTCTTTCTCCCCGATGCTCCCTACAAGCCCCACCGCAAACTCCATTTTCAATTTTGTTTTTAATACTGCTACTTGGCCACTCACTACCTTTTTTATGCTTATGTGCACTTGCTTTTCATTTTATTTAATTTTTATGTAATTTACTGCTTTAACTTGGCTGGTCAGAATGTTAAAATGCCACATTAAAAATCCTCTGTAATGCATTACAACATACAAGTGTACATGCAGAATGACATACACATGTACATCGTTGGCCATCTTAGAATGGATTTTCTTGAATAGAAAACCTATTGCAAAGTTGCTTACTGTGTCTGCATGTACAAGCATGCAGCATGCTTTGCATGTCAATTCAAATGAAATAAGTATTGGCAAAGCCAGTACCTCACATTTTTAGGGCTGGCCCTTATTGCCTTAGGCACTGCTTGTTAATAATGGCCCTCACGCTCTGGAACTTTATGAACAGAGGCCATGTGTTCACACACACAAGCTACAGCTGTTCACATGTTTTTAGGTTATTGCAATGTATTACATTCATATATTTATCTCATAATTCCAACAAATCAGCATGAAACCCTGCTGAAAGCCAAGAAAGTTTCATGTCAATGTTTGACCTGCAAACCTTACCAGAACATATAAACCCACAAAGTGAACTCTGAGGGGCTCAATGGTGTAAATGCAAATGGTGATGGCAGTGCTTAATATGAGCTAGTCATTGCCGGTTAGCAACATCAGCACTCTTTTTCAATCCGTGGGCGTTGTCCCGAAGTAAACATTAAGGGGCCTGATTCACACAGGTAGCTTACATTTCTAATATGTTTACTACTTTTTGCTTTTTCAATAAAACAGAGTGTAAGTTACTTAAAAAAAGAAAACAGTGGTAAATCGAACAGCACACATGGCCAACCATTGGTACTGCATCACCTTCTCATAGAAAATATTGGAGGTAGGGAATGAAAATAAAACCCTATTGGTAATATTGTTAAATTAGATTAAATTAAATTATTTAAAACAGAAAACATATAAATGAATATATATATATGTATGTATATATAAATATACATATATATATATATATAAAACAAATAGAAGAATAGTCTATTCTTGGGATTTGTAGGCTGCATTGCTACCCAAAAGGGCCTCCCAGTGCTAAACAGCTATGGTTGGAATGCCACTTCCAAAAAGTTTCAAAAAGAACTGATTTAAGCAACTTTCTGATTCAGTTTTCCTCACATGCTCCGAAAGAGAGTCTCACACCTTAGGGACCAGGAACACAAAGGAGCGTCCCTCACTTCTGGATTTCCTGAACCTGGGATCAATTACTGACTGGTGGAGCGGAGCAATCTAATAACGTTGTGCGCAGTGAGAAATCTCTGAATCAGTTTAGGAAATTACTCGATGGGCCATGCACAGTGCTTAAATGCACAGTGCTTAAAAGTGGATCCTTTTAGTCACTGGTAACCAGAGCAGGCTTGCCAATGCCACAGTTACACAATGACTTCTAGGAATTTTCAGCAATATATGAGCTGCAGCGTTTTGAATAACTTGAAGTCTTTTATGACTGTACCCAGGTACAGGGAGTTCCCATCGTCTAGGTGGGTTATGACCAGTCCTTGCACTACAATCCTTCTCAAGTATTCTGGCAGCCATCCCAGCATCTTTCTCAAAGTTCTTATCAGGCCGAACCAATTGGATGTCCATGTGTTTTCTTGAATTGCCATTGCCAGCTTGTTATCAAACCATACCCCAGACTCTTGACCTCCGATTTTGGAGTAGATTGATCACCAAGAGCATCAGCCCACTTCAAATATAGCCACCTACATTGGTTGTTCCCTCCCACCATAACCTCAGTTTTTTCCCAAATTAGTTTCAACCTGCTTGCTGTCATCCAATCTACCACCTCCTTATGGCACTTATTAAGATGGCTGGATGTCTTCTCAGTTTGATTGGAGAGGGAGATGATAATCCAGGTGTCATCAGCATAAGATATTGTCGAGAAGCCATACGTTTGTATGCTTTTGACCAGTGAGAGATCATACAGATTGAGCAATGTAAGACTTAGTGAGGATCCCTGTGGGACCCCACACTTAAGGGTGTGGTTTTCTAACAGTATACCTTCCTCACATACCTGAAACATTCTATTTTGGAGGAAAGTAGCAAGCCACTTTAGTGCTGTTCCAGTTATGCCTATTGCCATTTATCTTCTGACTAGCACTGGGAGAGAGGCCATGTCAAAAGCAGTGCTGGGATCTAATAGGATCAGGGCTGCAGTCCCTCCCTGATCAAGAATGACTAAGTTCCTGTGTTGCTGCAAGTAATGCCATTTCCGTACTACTACCTTGTCTAAAACTGGTCTGGGGAGGATCCAATATGTCATTTGTGTCCAGATATAATGAGAGACTTTGTTAATCAATTTTTCCAAGATTTAACTAGGACCTGTGACAACGGAAATCGGACTGTAATTTTTTCATTTTAGGGATTGGCTGCTGCTTTTTTTAATAGTGGTCTAAGAATGTCCTGCTTCCAGGTTGCTGGGACAGTTCCTGTGTTATGGGACCAGTTAAGCATGTCTGTCTTCATGGTAATTAGTGCTTTCGCACCTTTCACCTGAATATCAAAGGGAGCTGGGTCCTGTGTGGAACTTGATTTCAAAGCTTTAACAATCCCCTTGATCTTCCTCTGTTATTTATGGGAACAAACTTGATTTACATTTTTGTGCATGTGGGACTTTGAGCTCTTTCTTCATGTTTCCTAAAGCCAGGAGAATAGTATTGACCTTCTCCACAAAGAAATGGAAAAGCATGTTACACCACATTTGAGATGCTGGCTTTATAAGGCTACTTACTACATTAAATAATTTTTTAGAGCAGTTAGTTACATAATTCATCTTAGAAGCAAAATAGTTAATTGGCTTCCCTAACTGCACAGTGATTTTTTACGCTGCCTTTTTCTAATTCTCCTTTTCTGTTAAATCATATCTTTTCCTCCATACCCTTTCTAGCTTTTTGGATTTTTACTTCTATTCCATAAGTTCCTGAGCAAACCATGGAGCCTTCCCTTCCGGGAAAATGCTTCTCTGTTGTCTTAAAGAGGCTACAATATTTAAGGTGCTAAGTACCAAGCTCAAAATTATTATGCATTTTGTGTATATCCAGAGTCCTTTCAGGGGTTGATTTGGGTAGTGTGTCCTTCCACGCAACTATATCACATTTCGATCAATTACATTTTAATTTTGAGTGACCAGAAACATTTACTTTACTACCTGTGCTCCACACCTGTAGTAGTATAAGTTTATGATCTGACCATATGATTTGCATAGGGTCCTCTACTACAAGTTTAACTAAGTTAGGGGACATAGGTTCTAGTAAGTGACCATAAATGTGAGTGGAGGCTTTAACCGATAGGTTCAGTTAGACCACTGCAATATCCATTATAAAAATCTTGGCTACTTATGAGTTCATATTTTCCAGATGCAGATTTAGGTCACCCCATGCAGTAACTTTTGCTGATCGAAGACTGTGTTCGGTCACAACATCAGGGAAGGCCTGTGTAAATTGTGTGGAAGGGCCAGGGGGTTCATATATTAAAAGACCTGAAAAAGTACAGGTTGGGGCGAGTTCTAATGCAAATAGCTTGCATTTACATCCAGGGAGTCTTGTGGAATCGAATTTTACCTTTAACTCTTCTTTGTAAATAATGTCTACTCCCCATGATGTCAGGCAATTGCATACACCTGAGGTAATGTCATTGCAACTTCTGGCTTGGATTCCTGACAGAGCCATGTTTCAGTGAGAAAGATGGCAGCCAGTTTATTTTCTTCTAAGAACAAAAGATGCCAGAGCTATGTTTAGGTAATGACCTGCAATTAAGCAGATATGGCTGCCAACACTGGCTATTACTCCCTTCTTTTATCTGGCCAAGTAATCAATATTGAAGGCTCACAGAATGACATGCTCATTTCAGTCTCCACACATTAAATCTCTCTTACCTGGATTAACGGTATGCCTGCACCGCCTTTCAGAAGTGGTATGAATTGATTGCAATTCCTCTGCTAAGTAACTAATCCTTGTATTTTCAAAGCAGGCAAGGGTCCTAGCTCCTGGTCCCAGCTATTTCGCACGTGGGGGGGGTGCCTTTGGCGTGCCAGCTATGGGCATCTGTGCACTAATGCCCATTAAATAGTAGTGGCGGTAGAAAAACAACAGATGCGCTAACCAAGATGGCGTCCAAAGTGGATGTCCAAGAGATAGGGCTCTAAACACAGCCAACTCCTGTTACGCCACAAGATCTAGCACTACTGGGCCCTCCCACTTCCCCAACTCTCAGCGGTACCTCCAGTAGTCAAAGATGGCAGCTCACTAGTAAGTGGCATGGAGCACAGTAGTACTAATAAGAGTGGTTAAAAATTCAGCAATTAAGAAAAAAGCAATTATTTTTTTAATGATCTAGGCTAAAAAAAAACAATTTAGGTGTTAAATTGGCAGCATATACCCTGTTGTGATTGCGTCCGCACACTGTTGCCCATTAAGTAGTGGAACTAGCTTGCTAACCAGGATAGCGTCCAAAGTCGATGTCCAAGAGGTGAGGTTCTAAACATGGCCAACACCTGTTTCACCCCAAGATCTAACACTACTAGGCCCTTGCGCTGCCCCAACCCTCAGCGGTAGCTCCTGTAGTCATGTGTGGCAGCTAACTAGTAAGTAGACGTGACACACAATAGCACCAATAATAGTTAAAAGTTCAGCAATTAAACAAATAGGCACTTGAAATAAAGTCTTTATAAGTGCAAAGTCATCCAGGCCTAGAAAATCCAATTTAGGCATTAAATCAGCAACATATAGCTTGCTTTGATCCCATCCACATTTTATTTTACAACATGTTGAACTTGAAAATGAATGTAACATTTTTATTAAAATGTAAGTCAATTTCAGTTACATACATCCCATAAGGTATTAATGTACAATAGAAATATTTTTTCTTTAGTTGGGAATTGTGTATTTTAAACTTCATAAAAATAGTTTCAATTAAATACATTTCTATGTATTTCAAAATTAAGATATTTGTTCTTTATTAAAAACATTCTACATTTAAAATACACATATAAAATGTATTTACTTTAATATTTAACATAAAAATGTGTTCATATTCATTTTTAAGTTAAATAAACTTTTTAACTATACTTTCCCATGTTGAGAGCTCCGTCCTGTGGAGTCTCCCTGCTGTAAAGTATTTGGAGTTTAAAAAAAATAATAAACTCATCAAAACAGAGTAAACAATTAAGAGTTACTGCCACTTAACACAAATTTAAAATATCCAGAATGGCATTAAATCACCATCTTGCATGATAGGTCCCATCCCTGTCAACAGTTCAGTCACTGCAGCTTGGACTCATAAATGCAGGAGTAAAATGAGGCAAAGGGATGTAATTATTGAAAGCTATAGCACTAGCCATCAACATATCTGGCATATAAATCATACAACAAATGCCATGTAAAAATGCAAGTAAGACTCAAAGTTCAAAAACTTGTTTTTTTTTCATGTGAAAACATTTGACTTCAGTACATTGGACTGTATCACTGCGTTGGGTGACATTTATTAGAAGACCCTTTCCTACCACTGTGATGAGGAGGCCATTAATGACCCAAGAGACATGTCAGTTAATGTGCACCCTGTTTGTGGCTTAGATTGTAATGGAGCGGGATTTTCCATATTTTAATCTTTGAGTATAATCATTACATAACCCCCTCCACTTATCGTATGGACCTTTGCTCGTTGACAAGAAGGAAAAAGGAGCAAACATCTATATCAAGACATCTATGCAATAAAATCACTAAAAACTTTTAGTACAGTCAGTAAAGAGAATGTGAGTGAATTAAAGGTTTTTGTTTCAATTTTTTAGTTTCTTTATTTATTCAATATGTAGCCTGTTATGCATCATCATTAGAAATGAACATAATCCAATAGTTGATATTTCAATGTAAGTTAAAATAAGATATTTGTAAGTGTAACAGATATTATTGTAATAATACAGAAAGCTTATTTCATCAAGGAATCTCCTTAATTTAAGTTTGAGAATTAGAATGTAATATAATAAGGTGTCAATTCAGATACCCAATAAAGAGTTCTGATGAGAGAATAAATGCATTAGCATAAGGCCTTTGCACATCAAATAAAATTAAGCTGAAGCTGGAAAGTATTCTTAGCTAGTAATAAGCAGGCATCAGAAAATAGGCTAAGCAACCTCCCATGTAGAGAGGTATAGTCTCAGAAAGCTCAGAGATAGATCTCTAGCATATGTAAGTGAGATAAGCCCCCTAAGAAAATAGTCCAAAAGAAAAGCCTCTACAGCTCTAGTAATATACACTAATAAAATCACGCAATATACTAGATGGTAACATGCTTCTTTTCGTCTTCCACAACATCAATAGGATTTTAGTAAACTCATGGGAATAGGTAAACTCCCCAATTTCTCACGTCTGCACGCTAGACCATAGACACGTCCTTGAAAAGATACTTTGTCCACATTTGGCAGTTCAGACAGTTCTTCCTATGAATCAGCCTTCATGTTGACTCCTCTCCTCCCTGTGAGAACCTCAATATCAGTTGTCTAATACAAAACAAATGCCTATTCACTAGATAACAGAAGGCTTCTGGAAAGTTATGTCATCTACAGCAAAGAGAAAAAACATCTTGTGCAAAACAGCAGCTCAATGTGAAAGGCAGGTCTTTCAATGTTAATATATTATTTTTCAGTTAATATGGCATCGACAGTCAAGCTAACTTAAGTAACAACATTGTTGTTTCTTTTATATGCTTATAATGCTGAAGTATGGTTACCTACTACACATTATAATCAAATGTACATGTTACTTTTCATATATTTTTGCACTTTTTAATTGAATATGCCCAAATCAGTGACAGTGGCCCTAGGCATCTCCTCCTTATGGCCTTATGCACCCCTGTTCGGGCTACACTCTTCATTGTATTGCCAGTTGTTTTTATTAGTCTAATACATCGTCCATACCAGTAGATAAAGTGAGTGGTGGCCTCCTAAGAAAAACTTTGGGCACCTGCTTGGTTTTTTTAACAAATTAAGTTTGCGGTGAGAGTGAGAAAAATTGCAGTAATTAGCCTATTTTCAAGAGCTAATAAACAAAATTCACCTCAGGCATAAAAACAGTGTATTTTAAATTTATCAAGGTCTATTGAAAAGAACATACCACGTACTTGCCCCCTCATAAATAGTTTGCTAAATGTGGATCCTCAACATTGATATTTCACTAGTTTACTTCAATTTAATCAGTCACTTGTACTCTGCACGAAAATCCGGCAGTACCTTGCTTAGTAAACGGTGTTTGATGAGAACAAAGCAAAATGACATTTTCCTTAGGTTACGGAGACATCTTGTGGCAATATTTAGATCTGCACTCTCCTTGCAACAAAGTATTTATACAACCGTGCCATTCGGAAACGTTATTTCCTTTATTAACTAGTTTTGTGTTTGGAGCTGCAGAAATCTTCATGTTGGTGATGTTGTACCATTGTTGAATATTGCATCCTAGTGCTTTTTAAAAAGCGTGCTGGGCACATTCAGACAACTTACAATGGCAGCAATTGGTGCTTGCAGTCCAAACGCCTGGTATAACTTTCATTGTTGTTTGTGGCCGTTTATTTCGTGTTTAGCGGACATCAGTAGACTGATATCCACTAAGTGTGCATTGACTCAAGGTTTTCCATTGATGTTAAACGTGAGGTGGACATGTGGCTGATAACGCTAATATGGGGCGCATTTGGGGTAGAGCACATTGGTTTGTGAAAATAAAAACATACACAGATGTATATTCAAAAGGGACTTATGGCAGATGAAGTATTACAGAGACATTCATGTGTTGTCACCAGGGGCGTGCAACGTTGTTCTTACACCAGTGGAGTCCTCGATGTCGTACTCTGTGAAGGTTGCACAGTTCCGGTTTAATTACGCCTTCACGTGTGAAGCTTTTCTATTTGTTATGAGATTATTTTCAATACATTTCGAGATCATCTGCACTCCATACCAGCAATGATTGAACATATAGCAGAATCTTTTCTATGGAAGTTAGCGGTTTGAGACTTAAGCTCACGATTTTCAAGCTAATATAGGAAACGTGAACGTGAAACCTCACATGCTCAAAGACTGTTAAACTAGAGATGTGCGAGCAAGCAAATTAATAGGAGGAGCAACTTGGCTCTAAGCGTCTGATTCGTAGCTGAGCCAGCAAATTACAAAAAGTTTCTGAATAAAAACAATACATATCTCTTTATAACGTGGCAGGGTTTCACTTTAGTACATTAGTTCTTATATAGTATTGCATAGCATTGTCATTTAGTAGAAGTGATAGTTTCTAAAATAAACTTAGAAACACTCATGACCCTCTCACCCCGCACTGGTGACGATGCTGTTAATGTACCTGATGTCTCATCTAAGATGGACACTATTCAAATCTGTTAAACCACGTACGAGAGGATTGTGTACAGTGCATATACTGAATTGATGTATTTAAAAAAGCTTGCCAATGTGATGAAAATGAGGAAGTGCGCACATTGTGGTAATGGATAAAGTGAAGCAGGTAAATCTTTCATGTCTATTATAGAGTACCAGTATAGAATGAAGGCGTAGATAGGATTCGAAGGGTCAGAGGAGAGAGCTCTTCAGTTGAACATCCGTTGTTCTAATGCATGTGCCGGGGGCTGAATAAATCTAATTTAAATTTAATAAGAAGTGCCAGATTTATTCTTACAGAAGTGGCGACGAGGAGAAAAAGAAGAAAAGAAATGTGAGAGAAGTTTTCCGCCCCAGCAGCACCAAAGAAAATGACAGATGTGGAGTCCGGCAGACACTGACCTAATTAGCAAGGCGTAAGGTGCAAAATTATGAGGACAGTAGGATTGCAGATTGAAAGCGTTTTATTTGCGAGTTATCTGTCAGAAACGACTATGGGGAACATTATTTTATCCTTCTATTCCAACGGAGCTTGACGGTTGAAGTAACATCTCCAGACACTGCGGTTCATTGCTGCATGCTAGTAATGTAAGCACATATTGCAAACAAAGCAAGTTATACTTTCACGTATGCAACCCCAGGCCACGCAGCGTGACATTGTTTTGATGTGACGTGCCTCCATTTTCAAAGACAAGTGTTAGAAATGGGGTCTTTGGTTGACAGTCAGGTTACCCCCTGTTCAAGCAAGGACCATCACTCTAGCAAGGGTAAAAGAGAATCACCCTCAGCTAACCCCTGCTTAGCGCCTTGGTAGCTTGGCAGAGCAGTAGGCTTAACTTCAGAGTGCTAGGTGTAAAGTATTTGTACCAACACACAGAGTAACTTGACCAAAATGACAAAAATCCAAAATACACAAGTCAAGTTAGCAATTAAAAAGGAAAAAGAGTCATCATGTAGTTTTAAACACACACTAACACTGTTAGCGTGAAAAGTGTCCTTGGGTGCGTCACAAATAACCCCGCATGGGCGAGTGTGCGTCAAAAAGGGCTCGCGATGCATCGATTTCACTCACAAGCGAGACCTTGCGTAGTTTCTCCTTTCATCCTGTCGGAGCGCATCGTTTCTTCTCTCCACAGGAGAGCTATGCGTCGATCCGGTCAGCACTGTCAGGTTCGGACAGGCCTTGCGTTGTTTTTATACACCCAGCGGTGCTTGCATCGGAAATCCAGCTGCACGATGATCTGAAAACCACGCAGCGTGGGTTGCGATCTCCCAGCCTCCATCAGCGATGCAGCGCGTCGTTTCTCCGGCTCCATGCGTTGGTTCTTCGGTCGTGTTACAGGCGCGCGCCGACTTTCAACCGCGAATCCGCGCTGCGTCGTTTCTTCAGCTGCAGATCGGAGTTGCGTCGATCTTTTCCCCGCACTTCGCTCTGTGCGTGGATTTCCTCCTCTAAGGCTACCAGCTTCTCCTTTCAGGGTCCCAGGAACTGGATGGGCTCCACAGAGCAGAGTAGGAGTCTCTCCAGAGACTCCAGGTGCTGGCAGAGAGAAGTCTTTGCTGTCCCTGAGGCTTCAAACAACAGGAGGCAAGCTCTAAATCAAGCCCTTGGAGAGTTCTTCCCAAGATGGAAGGCACACAAAGTCCAGTCTTTTCCCTCTTACTCTGGCAGAAGCAGCAACTGCAGGATAGCTCCACAAAGCACAGTCACAGGCACGGCAGCTCTTCTTCCTCAGCTCTTCTCCAGGCAGAGGTTCTTCTTGGTTTCCAGAAGTGTTCTAAGTCTGTGGTTTTGGGTGCCCTTCTTATACCCAATTTCTCCTTTGAAGTAGGCCTATTTCAGAGCAAAGTCTCTTTTGAATGGGAAATCCTGCCTTGCCCAGGCCAGGCCCCAGACACTCACCAGGGGGTTGGAGACTGCATTGTGTGAGGGCAGGCACAGCCCTTTCAGTTGTGAGTGACCACTCCTCCCTCCTAGCACAGATGGCTCATCAGGAAATGCAGACTACACCCCAGCTCCCTTTGTGTCACTGTCTAGTGTGAGGTGCAACCAGCCAAACTGTCAAACTGATCCAGACAGGGAATCCACAAACAGACAGAGTCACAGAAATGGTATAAGCAAGAAAATGCTCACTTTCTGAAAGTGGCATTTTCAAACTCACAGTCTTAAAATCAACTTTACTAAAATATGTATTTTTAAATTGTGATCTCAGAGACCCCAAACTCCACATGTCCCTCCGCTCCCAAAGCGAATCTACACTTTAATCAGATTTAAAGGTAGCCCCCATGTTAACCTATGAGAGGGACAGGCCTTGCAACAGTGAAAAACAAATTTAGCAATAGTTCACTGCTAGGACATATAAAACACTTTAATATATGTCCCACCTTAACCATACACTGCACCCTGCCCTTGGGGCTACCTGGGGCCTCCCTTAGGGGTGTCTGACATGTAAGAAAAGGGATGGTTTAGGCCTGGCAAGTAGGTACACTTGCCAAGTCGAATTTACAGTTACAACCACACACACAGACACTGCAGAGGCAGTTCTGAGACATGATTACAGAGCTACTTATGTGGGTGGCACAACCTGTACTGCAGGCCCACCAGTAGCATTTGATTTACAGCCCCGGGCACCTCTAGTGCACCTTACAAGTGACTTACTAGTGAATCAAATATGCCAATCATGGATAAGCCAATTACATACACATTTTTTAAAGGAGCACTTCCACTTTAGCACTGGTTAGCAGTGATAAAGTGCCCAGAGTAACAAAAACAGCAAAATCAGAGTCCAGCACACATCAATAACCTGGGATACAGAGGCAAAAAGTTAAGGGAGACCACACCAAGGATTAAAAGTCTAAAAACTGGGAAAAAAGGGCTGCAGAAGAAGGCTTGTGGTTTTTTCCCTGAAAATGGCTTCAACAAAGTGTTTATGGCGCTAAAATCACCATCTTTACAGCTTTCAGGAACAGGCAGACTTGAGAAAAACACATTTTCAACACAATTCTGGCATTTTACTGGGACACACCCCATTTTTTGTATATTTTGTGCTTTTAGTCTCCTTCCAGTTAAGCACAGAAATGGGTGTGAAACCAATGCTGGATACCGGAAAGCAAAACATTTCCAAAAAGTAGAACAAATTCTGAATTCAGCAAGGGGTCATTTGGTGTAGTTCCTACAAGGTTTTCCTACAGAAAATGACAGCTGAAATAAAAACATATTGAAAGTGAGTTAAAAATGTTCTACTTTGTAACTTTTTCCTGAGATGTCAGATTTTTTAAAGAAATATACCGTTACGTCTGCTGCATGCTTCTGGTTGTGGGAATATATAGGGCTTGTAGGTTCATCAAGAACCTCAGGTCCCAGAGCCAATAAATGAGCTGCACCTTGCAATGGGTTTTCATAGTATAACGGGTATACAGCAATTCATTTGCTGAAATATGAAGAGTGAAAAATAGGTATCAAGAAAACCTTTGTATTTCCAGGATGGGCACAAGATAATGTGTTGAGAAGCAGTGGTTATTTGCACATCTCTGGATTCCGGGGTGCCCATACTAGCATGTGAATTACAGGGCATTTCTCAAATAGAAGTTTTTTTTACACACTGTCTTACATTTGGAAGGGAAAAATGTAGAGAAAGACAAGGGGCAGTAACACTTGTTTTGCTATTCTGTGTTTCCCCAAGTCTCCCGATGAAAATGGTACCTCAGTTGTGTGGGTAGGCCTAATGACCGCGACAGGAAATGCCACATGGACACATCACATTTTTACATTGAAAACTGACGTGTTATTTTTGGAAAGTGACTAACTGTGTATTTTTATCTCTAGCTCAGCCGGCACCTAGGGAAACCTACCAAACCTATACATTTTTTAAAACTAGACACCTAGGGGAATCAAAGATGGGGTGACTTGTGGGGCTCTCACAAGGTTATGTTACCCAGAATCCTTTGCAAACCTCAAAATTTGGCCCCCAAAAATGCTTTTTCATCACATTTTGGTGACAGAAAGTTCTGGAATCTGAGAGGAGCCACAACTTTCCTTCCACCCAGCATACCCCCAAGTCTCCCGATAAAAATGGTACCTCACTTGTGTGGATAGGCCGAGTGCCCACGAAAGGAAATGCCCCAAAACACTATCTGGACTCAAAATTATCAAATACAAAACTTGCGGGCACCTGCGTTTTTGGTCCTGGGCTCAGCAGCCATACAGGTAAACCTACCAAAGCCAAACATTTCTGAAAACTAGACGCCCGAGAGAGTCCAGGGAGGTGTGACTTGTGTGGATCCTCCAGTGTTTTTTTACCCAGAATCCTCAGCAAAACTCATTTCGCAAAACAAAAATCACATGTTTCCCACATTTCTGTGTGGGATCACCACACCGGGACAAATTTCCTTCCACCCAACGTTCCCCTCTGTCTCCTGATAGAAATGGTACCTCACTTGTGTAGGTGGGCCAAGTGCCTGTGACAGGGAAGAGCCTAAAACATGTTGAAATTGAGGGGAACCAAAGCGGATCTAAAAGGGCAGTTTGAAAAAATATATATTTTTAGGCTGACAAGTGGGGCAGAATTTCTATTGGTATAGATACAACAATGCTGGGTGGTAGGACTTTTGTGGATTCCTGCAGATTCAGGAAGGTTCCATCACAAAAATGTGGGAAAAATGTGTGATTTCCAGCAAAACTGGAGTTTTACAGGGCATTGTGGGTAAGAAAATGGTGCAGGGCGCATGCGAAGCGCACCACCCTGGACTCACCCAGATGTTTAGTTTTCAGATGTGTCTAGGCCTTGTGGATTTTTCTACTTGGCAGCGTCCCTAATAAAAATAGGCCGATCTGCCCCCAAGGGGGGCAGAAATGGCCTAAAAACTATTTTGCCCAAGAGGTTGCTCCCATTATATGTAACAAAAAAAAAACCTAAACTCCTTGATGTCTAGTGGGCATTTATTATTTTATGCATCATCACACTACGATTGGCGCATCATATGATTGTTACATTAATATTATGTAGAAATTCCGACATTAGCCAGCAGTATGATTGCAAACACTTGAAATATGTGCAATCCCCAACATGCCTCTTACCCACCCTACTGCTCTCAGTACATCAGTCATTTTGCCATTGTTATGGGTTATCTGTGATGTTGTGTGTGTGTGTGTATATATATATATGTATATATATATATGTTATTTTTTTTATTATTTTGTTTTAGCAGTGGCTTCAAGCGCATATACTGTCATTTTGAGCAGACACTTCAAACTCATGTACTATCTAATGCTAGAAGATATTGAAAGTTTCAGCAGTAACAACTATTGCTTATATTACAAGAGCACTGTGAGTTTGAATATTAGTAAGGCTCTACTGCAGTAGCAACATTTCAGGTTATATGCTAATTCTGATACAAATTTGCTGCAATCTCTGCACTACACAACAACACATACTTTTGGAGTTCATAGCCATGTGTGCTTTAAATTCACTAAACGTATCCACTCCACAAGCATTTTTACATTCCAAAGTCAGTGCAGTGGCGTGATTGGAAGGAATATTTTTGTAGTTACATTGAGATATTTGATGATGAAGACTTTACTCTAGAAAATAAAGAGAAAGTTCATTTGCATTATTTAGGACTTGGTGGGTTTCAAATGTATAGTCGAATTGACTTAAAGGTTAGACGGGGGAATTGGAGATGTCTTTACAGGATTTAGAAGATTTAGATGCTCATTTCTCACCTGTAGTATGTGTAGCTGTAGACAGGTATAAATCTTTCCACTGTAAACAAGGAGAACATTGGAATGTAGATGAGTATGTTGCAGCACTATTAAATGCAGATTTGGTATTTTACAGGAAGAACATGTATACCTGACGAAATTATAATGCACACCAGTAGGCCTGACATATAGGATAAATTGTGGGTAAACGTAAGCTGCTTTGAATTGAATGAGGTCATAGTTTTGGTGAAAAAAGCCAAGTTAACTGACAGGTGTGCAAAAGTCATAGTGGAAGAATCTCAGAGTGAAAATAATCAGATCAATGTTATAACAGAAGCAAAAAAAAAAGTTAAGGTCAATTACTCATCAAATGTGAACCCCAATTCAGCCACACCTAATGCCTGTAAAAGTGACCTGGAAAGAAATGTTGAGGAAAGTACTAGAAAGTGTTAAAGGTATGGTAGTGTGAACACTTAGCATACTACAAGAAGTGTCTGGCATGAAATCAAAAATGTTCAGTTTGCGGCATCATGAGACATTATGCAAGAATATGTAAAAAGAAAGATAGTAAAGTTGAATATATACAAGTGGTAGATATGTGAGAGTCCGATCAGTATGGGAATGAGTCTGATGCTAATAGTGTATTTTACACTAAGTATGATCTCAGTTTTGAACAGGCTGTTAGGAAAAAACCCATGCATGAGTTAAACATTGATGGAGTATCAGTAGAAGTGGTGGCAGATTTTGGTTCATCATTTACTATTGTCCACAAGAAAGTATGGAATGATGTGTTTGGAAAAGTTCCCGGTGATAAATTAGAAAAATCAGATGTTAAAGCCAAAATGTAGATAGGTGAGAACATTGATCTAATAGGATTCAGAATGTTGGAAATCATATTTAAGGGAAGAAAAGCTATGTGTAGGCTGTATGTGTCAGAAAAGGGCCCATCTGTGCTTAGATGGTATGTTTAAGGACATTTAGGGATAATTCTGTATCCCAATAATGTACACCCGATTTTACCTATTTAAAAGGATAAGTATATTGGCAAGGAAATATTAGATGTATTCCCTAGAGTATTTTCGGGTGCTGTTGAGCTGCTGAAAGATTTCAAGCCATAAAATTGAACAAAAACCATCAGCTAAACCATGCATAGACAAAATGAGACAGACTCCATTTTAACCAGGAATTGAAAATGTGGTCAAGAATGGCATAATCAAGTGGTTAGAATCAGCTAAATGGGTTTCGTTATTTGTAGTAGTCAGAAGGTCTAATGGAAAGGTCAGATTATGTGTTGACCTCAGGGAATTGAAATAAAATATACTGGTCAGATCAATATCCCTTACCAAGGATCAATGTGATATTAATGAATACAAAAGATACACAATGGTTGTCTACACTGAATTTAATGCCCGGCTATCAAAAGGGTCAACTGCATCAGGTCTGAAAAAAAATTGACATTTATTACTAGCATGGGATGTTTTCAATTTTTAAGGGTGCCTTTCAGTTTGGCATCAGCAGCTGCCATGTTTCAGACACTGATGAGCAATCTGTTCGAGAGAATAGAAATAGTGATGTTTTTTCAGGATGACATACTTATATTGCACAAAGCTAGAGAGGAGCATGACAGTAAACTGAGACAAGTATTGGACATTTTAAAAGAAAGGGACTGACAGTAGAATTTGGTAAATGCAAGTTTGCCAAGGAAGAGGTAACTAGGACATAGTATCAGCAGTAAGGGGAGTAAACCAAGGCAATTGTTGTTTGATACTATTTGCAATTCCCCATCATCAACAAGCAAAAGTAACGTGAGAATGTTCCCGGACTTAGTAGAATTCCAATCACAATTTGTCCATTATTTTTCTGAAAAAAAAATATTACATCAGAAATTTGCTCAAAATAGATTAAAGGCCATAGGGTCTGCTGATTGTCAAATTAATTTGTTGAACTTAAAAATATTTGCGATGTACCATTCCTGAAGGGACTTGAGCCTAAATGCAACATTTGTATTACTACAGATGCAAGCAAAAAAGAATTGGGGAATGTATTGTCTCAATATGATGCAAATCACAATGAATGGGTTGTGACATTTGCTTTGTGCGCTCTGTCACCTGTGGAATTAAAATATGCAGGCATTGAAAGAGAGACTTTAGCATGTGTATGGTGGACTCACTCATTTCCACTAATATGTAAGGGGTTGCAAAGTTTTGTTGAAAATGGGTCATAAACGTCTAACAAACGTTCCTACCACCACAGGTTTACAGGAGTATCTCCTCATTTAGCATGAATGTCCATCAAGCTGCTGGATTTTAATTATGACATCCATTACATACCTATGGGTATTAAAGTTGAGCAGATTTTTAAAGTCGCATGCCATTGTTGATTGATTACAGATGTGAGCAATTTTAGGTTGGTGGTTGTGTATCGGGCATATTCAATGAAGGAATGGATGGCATCGACATGGATGAATGGAAAGAACAAATGAGCATGTACCAAGGTGTAGAACAAGATCTCAAGCATGTAAATGATGGATGGCCAGAGAAAAGAAAGATGAGCAAAGAAATACATGTAATCTTGGAAGTACGAAATTAATTGAGTGAAGAGAAATGTGTGTTAACGAGGTTTAGAAAGTTGGAGGAAACAATATTAGGAATTTGTTATAAAGGACACTTGGGTATTTCAGAAACAAAATAGAGAATTAAATATGCGTATTGGTGGCCAGATTTGGATGGTGATATTGAAGGATTGGTCAGGGAATGCATGGAATGCAACAGTTCAGATGAGACTCAGAGGATGTAACATCCACCGCTGTTAACCATATCCTGTCCAAATGTGCCTTGGGAAAAGATTCAAAAAGATATAATGGGCCCAAAAGAAGATGAAATGGTAGAAAAAACATACATTATTGTCATGATGGACCATTTTTCAAAATGGCCAGAAATTGAGATAATAAGAAAAGCAGACAGTGAATGAATAAGGTATTCTTAAAAGAGGGTTTACCGAAGTGTCTAATTTCTGATATTGGATCTCAGTTTATGTCAGATGAGTTTAAAGTTTTTTTCGGAAAGACATGGCATCTTACACAAGACCACATCAGTGTACCATCCTGAAGTCCATCCAACTAACCATTAGTAATAATCTAAATTGGGAAACTGAAGTGTTGAAAATAAAGTTGGCCTACAGAATTGCTCCCAACCAAACTACAGATAAAAGTCCCTGTGTCCTTATGAAAGGGCGTGAACCAGTTAGCAAGGATGTAGCATTAATTCCCATGGGCAAACTAGTAGAGTGGTCTAAAAAAATGTAAATAAAAATGGTGCTAGTTAAACAAGCGTACAAAGAATATGATGACAAACAAGGCAGTGTGGCATTAGTTTGGGTTGAGATTGGTGACTGGGTGAAAGTGAGGAAGGAAAGGAAAGTTCAAAAAACGGAGAGTAAATTCTCAGAACCTTTTAGAGCGGACAAACTATTCTGCATTACTGAGCGATGGAAAGGTATGGCATTTGAGTAGATTGGTAAAATGCAAGTATGGAGGTAATGAAGAAGGCAAGAGCAGAGAAGGTATGTGCAACATGAAAAACTATGATTGGATGGATGAAGAAGATAAGTCAGTGAGTTGGAAGGAAGGCAGAAATAATTCAAATGCACACAATGATGCAAGAATGAGCTCAGAAAGCCAGAAGATTGAAGGATCCCGTTCATTTGTTCAACCTGATAACATTCTACCTAGTAACCTACATGGAAGGTTTGGAAGAACAATTTACAAACCTGAAAGGTTTGACGATTACATTTGTATATAATCACAATGATATAAGCAAAAATTACATGTAAACGTAATGTAATGTGTATAGTAGAACAAAGTTGGTAATATTAATGTTTGTATGTTTTCTAAATTTTGTTTAATTTGTAAAGTGAGAAGATGTGTGTTAATTGGTAAAGTGAAGCAGGAAAATCTTTCATGTAATTATATAATACTGGTATAGAATGTTAACATATAGAATTTGAAAGGTCAGAGGAGGAGAGACCGTCAGTTAAGCAAGTTAATGCTTGTGCCTGGGGCTGAATAAATCTAACTTGAAGTTCCCCAGGAAATGCCAGATTCATTCTTATACACAGTAGAAGCAAAGTTTTGCACAGGATCACACAATTTACTAATCTGAGGTAAAAAATGTGGGAGTGATCACAGGTTTCCTTAATTTACACTGCACAATTCACCTGCTAGATTTTTATGACACAGCTTGCACTGTTGTAGCTTTCTGTATTTTTAATTACCTCAATAGATCATAGAGGGAAGCACTGAGATGGGTTGATCAGCTCTTCACTATCTCCCCATATATATAGGGACCATGACGGTGCAGTGCTGGGCAGACGCTGTGGAGCGGGAGGGCTGGGGGGGGGGGATTTTTTAGGCTTGTGCGATGAGGTAAGAGCGTCAGCAGCAGGGCAGGAAGAAGTCTAAGACTCCACTTGTTTTGGGCTTGGACTCCACTTGTTTTGAACTGAGCCAGAGCTAGGCATCATGCCCAAGCCTGTTGCAGGCCTTCAATGGCTTGCGCCCATCTATGACAAAGTACAGGTAGTCATTGTAGTATTCAATTAAATTACAAGTAATTTATGAGGAACAGATTTTGCAACCTTGCACATTTCCTGCTTAGAATAAGATATTTTGCATTCACCTGAATGCAACAGCTTCAGTCTAAAACAATGTGAGATACATGCCAGTTGAATCAATTACTGTACAAACTCCACATCCGGGGATGCACTTTTTTGATCCATGATGTAGTCAGGTAGAAGCATCAAGGTGCATGCGGTCTTTCACTGCCTGCAATAAGTGGGCAGTCAGCACAGAATGTCTCACCACTGTGATAGGTGTGCGCTGTCTGTAGACACTCCATGTATGGAGGTAATATTCTGCTTTCTTAAGACGAACACAGTAGCAATAACTGTTAGATCCGTGCCATCTGCCATCACAAAATATATGAAGTTAGTTTTTCAGACTTCAGCACTTCAGTTACCATGTCATTACCTCTCCTAAACTTAATAAAAAGGATGTATTCCTGACAATCTCAGTTGGGGAATGTATGCCTTGTCATTTTATATCCAACAGTTTAATCCCATATCATGCCCACCATATTCTAGCATAGGGTTTAATCAGGATGGTGAATGTTCATTCAAAGGCCTATCAGCAAGCCAGCACCACCTGCCGATTCCCATGCACCCTCACGCACCCATCTCATTCCCCTCATGCACCTCACACACCCATCTCATTCCCCTCATGCACCTCACACACCCAAACCACTCAACATTAGGCCTATGTGAAATTTTACTTCCGCTTGAGTAACTCAAGTAATTTTGGGAAACTTACTTGTTTGCAAGATTTTACTCATCTCATTCTGTTTGCCTCGGGTGTCTCATTTTGTTGATGCCTATATCTTTTTATTTCTTACTTGGCACAGTGAACCTGCCCTTCCTACAGCTATGTGCTATAGTAGTTAAAGTCCATTCCAACCTAAAAGCAATAAATAGCAACTCAAAATTATAAAGGCTGTTTCAGTGAGGAAATATCTGACCAACAAATACAGAGATTGAAAATAATCCCCAGCCCTTTCATCCCTAGGCTTAGGTCCTTATGAAGAAAGACATGTAATGCCTGATGGGGCCAGTTCCACTGTATGTAACCCCATCTTGAATCAGGATTCCCGCAGACGTTTTGCGATCTGCTGTGTTTCCCCCTGAGCTGAAATCAAAGGGGAAACTACACCGGAGACTACTGGGACCCCTAGTATTGCTTATTCTTTAAATACTGAGCTAAAACTCTGCTCCTGTGCACTCGTAATGAAGCCCTTAATGTGCTTTGCACAGGGATCAAATCCAATGTACATTATCTTCAATTTAAAGTCTGAAGTTTTACTCAAGTAGGTCAATGTGAAGCTATTAGAGTAAGTGCAAGATGATTGCTACATCAGTGGAACAAAATATCAATTTTAAGGAGCAGTGGCAACAACATCCTTTGCATTTGTTATTGTACCCAGGCAGTAGGAAGGCAAATAAAAGCTATTTTCATTTCAACATTGGAGTCTGATGCGGGAAAGAATTGTCAGCCTCCCTCTGTAATGCTTCAAAGTAGCATCATCATGGTGTCCGGCCCATCTCGTTGTCATAACGGAGAGGGATGCCACACAGTGATTCAGGTCCTTCAGAACCCAGTGTCCAATCTGTAGATAACATAGGAAACATTTGTCCATTTCGTCCATATAAATCAACCTCCTGCAAGCAAATGTACTTGCACCATTCTGTAAAGGAATGAGAGGCATGTCCAGATCACCCCCTCAAGATAGGAAGGATCTGAACACAAAGTACTTCTGGCAAAAGGGCCTCATTGATTTTATCTCATACTAGGCACAAAGGGTGTAAACCCTGGAGAACCCACATTAAAGAAATAATAGTGTATTAAGGAAGAGAGTGGCTGGTTTCTGTATGTAGAGGAATGTATGTCGATGCTAGAAACAGATGAGTATGGGCTCCACCAGCCGTGAACTTGTTCGTGAGTGAGTGTGGTACCATTCACTCCTTTTTGTAGTCTCTGATTTGTATGAGCCAACATACTTTAGCTGCACTGAAAATAAATCGTAATGCTAGGATGTAATAACATTTGCAATTTGACATGGAGTTTTGGCTGGTTTTATGTTGAATTGTAATCTATAACTATGAGAAACGTGTGCCTACATGCAATGCTGAAGATAATATAGCATTACTGAAGACATTTTACTGGACCAATGAGAGCCAACCCCCACCAGTAGACCACCAGTAGGCTTTTGTGAATTTGTTCAGATTCCTTGTGAGGTAGCATGAACATGCAACTTCGGGAATTTGGAAGAAAGCATTCATATCTCACCTGCCAACAATTTTTTCTCTTCTCCATTTCCACAGAGTATGACATTGTATGTGTGTAATATTCTCATATGCACTATTTGGAGGTGCAGCTCACAATATATTTGATATGTATTGTACTCTGCACCGTCACACTCATCCCCACTTCACAAATAGCACAGTGTCATCTGTCAGATGCTGGTGGCTGCGTGATACAAATATAATTTAGCCCTGTTTTGAAACTCAGTTTCTATATTATCAAAAGACAGTACTCGCACGTCTACAAATACAACAACACTTATGGATTTATGACTTTGTTTATGCCACCTATAACTTCCTTTCTCAATTCAATATTGAAACACTCATTGGAAATGCCAATAGTCCTGACTTCAAAAGAATGTTGTACTGTAATGTGGAACATTACAAGTAGATAGCATAGGAATTGATATGTGTTATTAGTGGAAGCAAAGAACTTTCAAATAATACTGGTGTAGGTCGGTGAAAGTCGCACAGTCAAGCCAAACCTAAAAATACATGTAGAATAAATGACTGTCCATCTCCCATCTGGGTTGCTGCCAGAGCATACAACCATAAATTATCTACTTATCTAACACATCTTTGTGCCCCTAAAAGTTCAACCTCAGACAGCTGGATAAATAAACAAAATGATCAAAGCTGTGTTGAGGGAAAGTACTTTTTTTGTGGATGCACAAAATGTCTCCCCAATCAGAACATGTACTCCTGGCTCCCAACATGATTTCCACGAGGCAGAGAGATTACTTTTGTGCTGATGCAGCTAAGATAAATACTGCTCGATGCCTCAAGGTCCACCTATCTAATTGAACTTATAGAAGACCATATTTGTGGATTCGGTGAATCTTTCAGTAGATCCTATCTTCATCTTATGTCAATAACAGAATAATTACTGGACTTATAGAGTGCACTGTACCATTTTTCTGGTCTCTAGGCACTGATAGCAGCTATTATTATCCAGCTCAATCGTACTTATTTTAACAATCTCAGAATGATGTGCTCAATGGTAGTCATTTTATTAAACTCAGAAGGATTCAGAAGGATGAATGCCGGGTGTACCCACCAGGATTCAAACCAGTAAACTTCAAGAAACACAGATCTCTACAAGGAATTTATTAATCCATTGACTTAACCTACAGAACTTGAGACCCATAGCAACTTCCTTCTCCCACTTTTACTCCTCACCTCCTCCTCAAACCCCATTGCATTTCATTCTCTTGCTTTACCCAAACGTGCTGTGTCTTAGCACTTTATATTTCTGTCACACATCTCCAATGTCTACCAAAGTACAGTTGGTCCTCTGCTTGTCTCTCCTTGCTCTTGCCTCGGCAGACAAACAGTCTCATGAAAAGCAGGCCATGCTACAATGCAAGTCAAGCGGTTTATTGTTAGATATTATTCTATATGCTAAAATTAAGAGGGGTGTAATCTTCCTCATCGTGCCTTTGCTTCTGACCATCCTACCCAGGAAGGCTTAGAGTACCTATCACACTCTCTTGCCCACAGAAAGACAAAGAGACATGAATGCCATTTTGGCTGTACAAGCAGGTATCGAAATGAAAAGACCCACTGCCTTTAGGTGAAATTATAGATATTTAAGTTGGTGTTATATTTGGGTTCAAAGAATACAGAATTGATGGTTCAGAAAACAATCATAGTGACGACCTTAACTCCCTTCTTGTTGAAGTCAGGATTGGAAGTATGTCAGGGAGTCAATCCATTTGGAGGGTAATTGGGCAATGGAGGCGGGTAACTGGTGTATGGTAGTTATTCTCTTGCTAGCAGCCCTGTATCTTTTACCTTAGGCGATGACTCGGTCACTCTTTCTCTGGCAGTCCCTGGTCAGCCCCCCAAAGTACCATTCATCTTGTGTTAGACTAAAGCGTTTTTGACAGTATCATCACAATTAGGGAGATCGTCACTCATTGGGTGGTACTTGGCAGAACTGATGAAGCTGAGCAAATTCAAAGGGCATTGATCTTTACCCTACAGTGTCTCACGTTACAAGGGCGTGCTGTCCTTCTGCATATAGTCAGTGACAGTGGCAGCTCAACTGGAAGTAGCAGGCTGCATGCAGTGTTTATGTTAAGCCATGACTGTCATATTCCCACTGACCAGTCCTCTTTCAGCCGTCACCAAATGTTGCCCTGGAGCTGGCTGGCCCCTTCTCCTTTTAGCTTTCAAATTAGTATAATAGCTCCAGTGCTAAAATGTGCTTCCCCCAGAAAAGAGCTTAAGGAGGATTGTACTTGTGCCAGGCTAACAACAGATCACGGAGTAAGGTAAAAGACAACTCAAACAAGTGTGCCTCACATACGTGCTTAATTGAGGGGATGCATACTCATACCTGTGATGCAGGCCTCCAACCATGGTCTGCGGGCTTATTGTAACAGCTTTGAGCACGTCCCTGCTGTCACCCCCACCAAAGTAAGGCAGGGATACCTGTGCAAACATGTTTTATATTTATACTTTTGTATGAATGCAGTAAAAAGGTAACATTCGTATTTAAAAGCATTAAAAAAGTGTTAAAATAAATTGCAAAAGTTCTCAAAGCCCAGAGTGTACAGAAAGTGGTTGCAAACACTCTTTATTGCACACTTATCTGCACACAGTCTGTTAGACTTGGCATCCTTGGAGTGGTCGCCCCTAACGTTTTGCCTATGTTTCCCAGGTTGTTGTGTGCTGGACTCTGTTTTTGCTGTTTTTGTTACTCTGGGCACTATACCACTGCTATCCAGTGCTAAAGTGCAAGTGCTCCTATGTAGAATGTATGTGTAATTGGATTTCCATGATTAGCATATTTGATTTACTGTTAAGTCCCTAGTAAAGTGCACTAGAGGTTCCCAGGGCTTGTACATCAAATATTACTAGTGGGCCTGCAGCACTGGTTGTGCCACCCACATGAGTAGCCCTGTAATCATGTCTCAAACCTGGCACTGCAGTGTCTGAGTTGCAGTTTTAAACTACCATTTTGACTTGGCAAGTGTACCCACTTACCAGGCTTAAACCTTCCATTTTCTCACATGTAAGACACCCCTAAGGTAGGCCCTAGGTAGCCCCGGGGGCAAGGTGCGGTGTATGTTTAAGGTTGGACATATAATAATGTGTTTTATATGTCCTGACAGTGAGATACTGCCAAATTCGTTTTTCACAGTTGCAAGGCCTCTCTCTCTCATAGGTTAACATAGGGGCTACCTTTAAATGTGATTAAAGTGTAGCTCCCTTTGGGATCAGATGGACATTTGGAGTTTGGGGTCTCTGAACTCACATTTTAGAAATACATCTTTTAATAAAGTTGGTTTTGAAATTGTGTGTTTGGAAATGCCACTTTTAGAAAGTGAGCATTTTCTTGTTTAAACCAATCTGTGACTCTGCCTGTTTGTGGATTCCCTGTCCGGGTCAGTTTTACAGTTGGGCTATTTGCACCTCTCTCTAGACAGTGACACAAAGGAGCTGTGGTGTAGCCTGCATATCCTGATGAGCCATCTGTGCTAGGAGGGAGGGGAGGAGTGGTCTCTTACACTTAAAAAGGCTGTGCCTTCCCTCGCAGAATACAGTCTCCAACCCCTTGGTGTGTGTCTGGGGCCTGGCCTGGGCAAGGCAGGATCTCACAAACAAGAGAGACTTTCCTTTGAAGTTGGCCTACTTAAAAGGTAGAAAGGGGTATAAGAAGGGCACCCAAACCCCTGAAAAATGAGATCACTTCTGGAAATCACGATGAACCTCTGCCAAGGTGAAGAGCTGAGGGGGAGTGCTGCCCTGCCTGTGACTGTGCTTTGTGGAGCTATCCTGCAGTTGCAGCTTCTGCCTGTGAAAGGGGATGAAGTCTGGACTTTGTTGTGCATTCCTGCTTGTTAAGAAATCTCCAAGGGCTTGACCTGAGCTTGTCTCCTGTGATTGAAGTCTCAGGGCCATAAAATACTTCCCCTGCCAGCACCTGGACTCTCTGATGAGTCTCCTGCCCTGCCTAGTGGTGCCCTATCCAGTTCCTGGGCCCTTGAATGGGAAGCTGGCAGACAAAGACTGAAAATCCACAGACAGACCACCGTGTGGGGAAATGTTCGACACACCTTCCGAGACACAGCTGAGAAACGACACACACTCACCCGTGCAGTGTTATTTTGACGCAACCCAGGTACTTTTCCATGCTGACAGTGTCCCCGCTGTTTTCTGAAGGATTTAAGACTCTTATTCTTTAAAAATACATAACTTGACTTGTGTATGTTGGATTTTTGTCGTTTTGGTCTTGTTTTGTTTAGATAAATATTACATATTTTTCTAAACCTGTGTTGCCATTTTGTAGTGTTTTCACTGAGTTACTGTGTGTGTTGGTTCAAATACTTTACACCGAGACTCTGAAGTTAAGCCTTCCTGCTCGTGCCAAGCTATCAAGGGGGTGAGTGGGTTAGCTAAGGGTGATTCTCCTTTACCCTGACTAGAGTGAGGGTCCTTGCTTGAACAGGAGGTAACCTGACTGCCAACCAAAGACCCAATTTCTAACACAGTCAAACTGGGGTATGTCTGCTTGTAGTCAGAAGAGGAACCCATTGCCCAGCGGGACGCGCTGTTTTCACGGAGAGGCGGCCGGGGCAGGAGCCAAGCCCCCGAGCCGATTGGGTGAGACAAAAGGGGCGGGAGCGGGCCCTTTAAAAGACGCTTGCGCGCCCGCGGCCGCTGGACGCGCTGTTTTCACGGAGAGGCGGCCGGGGCAGGAGCCAAGCCCCCGAGCCGATTGGGTGAGACAAAAGGGGCGGGAGCGGCCCCTTTAAAAGACACTCGCGCGCCCGCTGCCGCGGGACGCGCTGTTTTCACGGAGAGGCGGCCGGGCAGGAGCCAAGCCCCCGAGCCGATTGGGTGAGACAAAAGGGGCGGGTGTGGACCCTTTAAAAGACACTCGCGCACCCGCTGCCGCGGGACGCGCTGTTTTCAAGGAGAGGCGGCCTGGGCAGGAGCCAAGCCCCCGAGCCGATTGGGTGAGACAAAAGGGGCGGGAGCGGCCCCTTTAAAAGACACTCGCACGCCCACTGCCGCGGGACGCTCTGTTTTCACGGAGAGGCGGCCGGGGCAGGAGCCAAGCCCCCGAGCCGATTGGGTGAGACAAAAGGGGCGGGAGCGGCCCCTTTAAAAGACACTCGCGCACCCGCTGCCGCGGGATGCGCGCGGGCGAAGCCCGGGCCAAGGGCGGTCCCGTCTGCGCCCGTCAGCAACCGGAGGAGGCCGGGCCGGGCCACATCTCTTTATTTTTATTCTGTTCTCTCTCCGTACTCAGGACTGAGGAGCCTCCAGTCTTCCCCCTGGTGAGGGGTTCCAAGTTGATTAATAGTGGGTGGGGCCAGCTGTTCAATCATATTACCAACCTAATGTTTAAACAAGGGGCCCGCAAACAAGAGGGAAAGATGGGCAGACGGAAAGGGGGAGGAGCGGTAGATAAGCATGGGTCTAACAAAACCCTTGATGTTTTTTTGCAAAAAGCCGTCGGGGCATTAGAGAAGGAGATAGAGCTGATAGAGCGTCGCTTAGCTGCCCCTTCTTCTACAACCAATAGTCCATCCCCTGTAGGCCTTGAATCCCAGCCCCCCCCTGCCGACAGACTTGCAGCCTGGGCTTACTACCCCCTCGACCTTATTCTGTAGTACCCCCCAGGTGCTCCAGGCTCAAACTCTGACTAATCCTAATGCCCTCATTGTATCAACCACGTTGACCCAGAGCCCTTCCAAAGGAGGGCCCTCAACTGCAGCGGATTCCAATAGCAAGGGCAAAAGGAAACGTAGGGAGCCCGCCATAAAAAATAAACGCACCAGGATTTTGAGCCCCCCCCTACCCTGACCGGTCTCTAAATAAAGACAAGATCAGATCCCCTTTAGAGAACGCCATAGGCCAACAGGCAAATGATCAAATAAGGGATTTTATAAGTGAAGAGCTTACTAAGCTACTCCTCCCCATTGCAGCTCGCCTCCAAATGATTGAGGACAAATTGGAAGGTCTAATCAAGAACCAGCTGCTAGCACCTCTTCAACCCACAGAATCCCAATCTCTCCCTCCTCATTCTCAATCTACCCACACCCATGCTAATGCTTATAGATCTTCTGCTCTAAGGCTCAAGAGCTTTTACCATAAATCAGGAAGGAAATATACCTGTTAGAGCAGCCAACATTTTAAAGAATAACTCCGCTAAGATTCCTGCCCTCCCTTTAGAAGGAACTGTTCCCTCTAACAGTGCAACAGCTACTGCCGGTGAAGTTCATACAGTACATGACTCCCCCCTAATAGGCCCTTTGAAGAAGGCCCAGACGAAAGTTAGGTCTGATCTGAGAGTGCTGCATCTTCCTCCGGAGGCCAGCCCTTATGTCCATATTATTACTAACGTTCCTGAACTTAAAACCAAATCCACGGAATCTTTTATTGAACTAAAAAATAAGGTTACACATTGGTTATATGTAAACGCGGGGTTTGCATTTTCTATGATACCCTCGATACTAATGGTGAGAAGGGTGGGGTGGGTGGGCTCTTTGGAAAAGATTGGTTCAGGGGATTGCATTGTCATCAACTTCAATTCTCCTGGTCTTGTTCAACTGCTCTTTTCCAATGCAAATAGACCCTATCCTTTACCAGGGGCTGTTTCCCTAAGCAGATTACACGTGTTTTATCCACCACCTTCGACTTTTGCATATAGTAAGCTGCCATTGGTGCACAGAGTCCCCCCCGGCTCCCAGCCACAGTCTAATTCTGAAGCAGACCCGCGATGCTCTCTGACCCGTCTCTCTGAGATAGATTGACTAATTAACGGATCAAGTGGAGCGGTTATGAGTAGCTATGAAACTGAGCACACTGCTTACCCGCCCCCAGTGCCTTTACGCCAACTTCACCAATGTCCTTGATAGACCAAGTCAATCTGGGAATCCCCGAGAGTACCATACCCCCACCCAATGAGGAGGGAGATTCACTCACGACAATTGCCACTAACAACTTGGGGCTTATCCCCTCTATCAATTCGACAGATATGAATTTGTCTAGCTTAGCACACAATGGGGCGATTAATTTACAGGGTAACAGAAAAAAGGGTTATCATATGTTTGCGGGGAACAGTAAGGCTGCTGATTATACTTCTCCTCTTAGGGTACATTCCCCGAGAGAAGCCAGTCATGTTAAAACAAATTTCCTTACCACGGTTCTTAGCTCGAATATAGCTGGGCTGGAGAGCAAATTGCAAAGTCCTGGATGGGGCCAATTTATTGACGAATATCAGATCTGTCTATTTCAAGAAACTTGGGAACTGGGACCCAAACATAGACCAGGCTTTAAAAGCTATTGGGTGGCATCACGTAAGACGCCCACTGGGAGACCTTCGGGAGGGCTATTAATATGGCTAAGTAGTTCCCTCAGGTGTAAGGTCGAAGACATAGATACGGGCTGCCCGGATCTACAGGCTTTACTAGTTTCTAATCTTGAGGATAGATCCCTATTAATAATTAATATCTGCAATAGAAGTGCAGGCAGCCTTTACGACTCTGATTCTCTTTCTTCATTGGACACCCTTCTTCACAACAATATTTCATCCCATTTCATACTGATTGCAGGGGACTTTAATGTTTCATTTGAGCCCAATACCCTGGTCCAAGAGCTATACAAAGAAGAGGACGCCTATTGGGGCATCCCCCAGTTAACTGCAAGCAAAAAAACGAGATTGAACAAAACAGTGCGCCTAGTGGCCGATATTACATTAACACACGGTCTTCGAGCTTGTAATGGTCGCTCTCGCTCTGATATTAACTTGCACCCCACCTTTAGGCGTGGAGAGCACAGGAGCCAGATTGACTACATACTCCTTGACATTCGTCTGTGGGGTCACATGTTTGACATGAGGGTACATGAGCACGAAGAGAGTGACCACGATCCATTGATTTTATCAACCAGAGGCCTTTCTCCTCGCTTGAACCTCCTCATTCAAAGGCATATGCACAACAGCTCGTCTTATCAAATAACAGACATAATGTAAAATGGGACTCTGTTGTTTCATCCCCCGAGCACCTCTCATTAATATATAATTTATTAGCTGATCAAATGCATCATATGATTCCATATAATGAGGACGATGATGTTGAGGGGATATTATTAGCCCACACTGAACTGTTTAATTCTTTAAAGCTTCTCTTTACAAAAGAGATTATTAACAAACCCAAGAAAAAGGGCTGTGCACAGTGGTTTAGTAACTCATGTAGGAAAGCACAGCTTAACTTATTGAGATCATTAAAAGAAGACCACCCAGAGCTCATAAGAATAGCTAGAAAGGATTATAAACAGGAATGTCTTAAGGCGCGCAGAACCTGGGAAGAGGCCGGATGGGCAGCTATCTTGGAGACTGCCAAAACAAATGACACTTACAAGTTTTGGAAATTGATAGCAGATGACTGTAGCGATCCAGCCTCTTTACCCGGCTCTACAATTCTTTCTGCAGTATGGGCGGAGCATTTCGGCCAATTATATGACGGTCCATCTGAAGTATCTGTTAGGACCTGCGACGTTTCAATAACCCAAGGAGCCCCCCGATTAAATTTACTCTTGATGAAACTAGAGCTGCAATTGATTCATTTAAATGGGGAAAGGCCCCCGGCCCTGCTAAGATCCCGGGCGATCTATACAAGACAAGACCTGATATTTGGGCACCTTATCTCAACTTAATCTGCAATGCAGTTGCAGCGGGAGCTCCTGCTCCATCTACTTGGAAAGGGGCTGAGATAGTTCCCATTTTCAAGAAAGCCTGCCCCAACAATCCTGCTAATTATCGACCGATATGTTTACTTGACAACTCCCAAAAGATTTATGCAAAACAGCTCTTGTCCCACTTAGACGAATGGATCTCGGAGTTTGAAGTCTTATCTGATTTACAAGCGGGGTTTAGACCCGCGGTTAGCACCATAGACCAAGCCCTAAGATTCCTGCCAATCAAATGGAAGAATGTGGACCTGGGGGGGGGGGAATTTGTATGTGATTTTCATCGACCTTAGAGCCGCTTTTGATTTGATCCCCAGGAATATGCTTTGGTTAACTCTTTCAAACATGGGGGTCCCATCTGGTCTTTTGAAACTCACTGTTAGATTACATGATAACACTTATGCACAAATCAGGTGCAGCAAGGATGGTGAACTGACAGACCGTGTAGCTATTAAAAGAGGTGTTAGACAGGGCTGTGTTTTGGCCCCCACTCTCTTTTTGCTTTATATTAACAACTGCATCCACTACCTAGAAAATTGTATTAATGACTCGCCCAAATTGGCTGGAAAGAAAATTGTGTGTCTGCTCTATGCAGACGATACAATTCTCCTAGCTAAATCTCCAATAGGAATCCAAAATTTGGTCAATCAATTTTGTGATTTTTGCAGAGACTATGGGTTGGATGTCAACGTTAAGAAAACGAAATTTATGATTTTCAGCACCTCAAGGAAAAAATCCTGTGCAAGAATAGTAATGAATTCAATTCCGTTGGAAAAAGTGGAAGAATTTGACTATCTAGGTATCAGGCTTTCTAATACTGGTAGCTGGGAGGCAGCTATTGACAAAGGATCACTTATTATAAGCCAAAGAGGTGGGGCACTAGCTCGTAGAGCTAGAAAGGCATTGAGTCCCCCCCTGAATACAATTGCTGAGATTTATAATGTACAAATCTGTGCGGCTGCCCTGTATGGAGCGGAACTTTGGGGCTCACATAGAAAATTGGACTCTCTACAAACCAAAGAAAATCATTTCCTTAGACAGGTTTCCAGGTTAGGAAAAGGCACACCAATGACCCCTCTCAGGCTTGACCTTGGATTAAATAGTATTAAAAACACAGCAGCCCTGAGACCCCTTTCCTACTGGATTCGCCTATGGAAAACTACCGAACGTGAACCATTCAGGGTGGCGTTAAGAGAACTCTTAGCATCGCCCCAAGGACTGAAGAAAATCCCATGGCTGAAGGAGATGAAAGCTGCCTGGGACAACCTAGGATTTCCCCTCTATTGGAAACATCCCGAGTTGATTCCCTTTAACGCAAGACAACTTGTCAAAAGAATGTATTGGGATCTTCTGCACCGCAACAGGGCGGGCAGGCTAACATCAGAATTCCTCCAGCTCAAACACGAACCCCGGCCCGAGAGCTTCATGGATCTCCCTATACCTGCATATGCTCGTACTTTTTTTCTCCAGCTAAGATATGGTATCCTGCTGATTAATAGTTTCACGGCTTGTTGGTCATCAAGTATTTCTCTGACTGACAGATGTATAATTTTTCCACCATTGCAAGGAAACAACTGAGCATATGCTGTTTTTCTGCCCCCTTTACAAGAGCCCTAGAGGGAGGTGGATTATTCCTCTTTGTAAAAACGTATTACTGCAGGACCGAGCTAACGCTACCAGAATATGCAGATACGATACTTCTACACTGGTAGTTAGCTCAGTCTCCAAATATCTAACCGAAGCCTGGTCTATTCGCCGTAGGTACATATCAGCCACGGGTTCCTGAGTCAGCTCTTTTGTGTATAGAAGGTGGTTTTAACATGAAATTTATATTTTTGATGTTAAACTTTTAAATCTTCAGACACTATAGGTACTATGTCATTGAAGCAAACTCTATCTAACTTTTATGAGGTTTCTCCAGGAATCTCTTTTTTACGAACCTTTGTCCCCGTATAGGAAAAGATGAGACCTTACAAGTTTATAGAGATGGTCTTTTAGCCGAATTGTTATGATATCTTATACAAAAGCTTATTATTTAAGTATTTATTATATAGTTTTTACTGTTTTTAAGTACGCTTAAAGTTTTAGTGCCAAGGAGCACACTGTCGATATTTATATGATTGCAGGTTCCATGTTTTAATAGTACTACCTATGTTCAAATGGTTCAAATTTTACTATGTAATACTTTATTATGTAAGATTGTTTTTATGTTTCTTAATGGTCTAAATTTTTAGACCGAATGAATATAAATTAAAAAAAAAAAAAAAACATTGTCCAAACATGGGGAAACTTTTCCCACTCCACTAGTGCATGGAGTCACTTCAATCTCTCTGCTTGGGTCAAAGCATACATGTTTCTGCGTGCCCTGAATGGCACCGATCTGCCTTTATATGATGTATGATTTTTAGTCTGCAAGTCCTCTGCTTCGTTTTTTGTCACTGCCTTGTTACGATTAGGAGTCACATGGATCCAGGCCTCCCTCACAACAACCTACAGTTTACTTACCTCTCTGCACCTGAATGGTCAATAGCGAGCTTACCACCCCGCCCTCTCCCGAGCCTGACTACTTTTAGCAGTGTCAGGATTTCTACTGTTGCTTTCCTGCTTTCTGTCTATTGACTTGCTCTTGTGTCTCATGGCTGTGCTTAGAAGTATGTTCTCTGGGCCATGTACGTGATTCCTAGGCAACTGAGTCCTCTACTGTGACAGAAGTGTCAAATGCCTTTCTTCTGCTTTTCATAACCTGCCCAGTCCTCCACTCCTCCTTTCAAGGCCATGAACTAAGAAATCCAGTGGTTAATTCACCTGCTGGAGCCATCTGTGCTTTTTATTGGTCATAAAGTAAGATAGCAGCTAACGTGCCTACTGCAAAGCACAACGTGTAACATGCAGCTTATAAATTGGTATTTTCTGTAGATAATTAGCTCAGTTGGTTACTGTGTTTGCCACAGAGATCCTTTTCTTACAATCAGTTTATGTTACATTTATTCTATTGTAGCACAGAAAGCTATGAATTGGCATCAAGGAGCTGTATCTCATGTGCAAGACATAGGTTTAGAAACTTACTGTTTATTTCCATCAATCTTTGTTATTATAAGGTTCCTAAAAAACCTTCCTTTGACCAGCAATAAAAAGTAATTAGCACATACAACCCTAACCACTACATTATGTTTTACATCCTGACTTTGTGTTTCTTCAGAACTCAAAAGATATAGGGGGTCATTAAGACCTCGGCGGTCTTTTTGCAAGACCGCCGTGCGGAAGACCGCCTGTGCAGGCGGTTTGCCGCTCGGCGTATTATGACTGTTGGCTGCTCTCCATCGTTCTTCCGACGGAGAGCCACCAACAGCCATACTTGCGGGCGGCGGGGAAGTGGAGGTTGCTCCACCTCCACCGCCACGCCAACAGAACACCGCCCAGCGAATCACGTCCTGTGATTCGCTGTGGCGGTGTTCTGTTGGCGGTGTGGTGTCGGCAGAGCTGCCCCCATGGCTCCCGTCCCCTCCAGGAGGATCGACGGACCAGGTAAGTCGATCGTCCGTTAGGGGAGGGTGGTGTGTGGGTACGTGTATGCTTGCGGGGGTGTTGTGTGTATGGGAATGAGTGCGTGTATGGCTGTGGGTATGGCTGTATGGATGTGTGCGTGTATGTTTGAATGTGGGTGTGCGTGTCTGACTGTGTGTGTGGATGTAGGTATGTATGTCGGGGTGTGTGCGTGTGTGTGTTGGTGGTGCCTGCATGCGTGTCAGGTGTGTGTGAGTAATGTTATGTTGGGGGTCGGGGTGGGGAGGTGGGCCCTGCCACCTTTGGGGGGTGGCAGGGGTGGTGGGGGGGTAGGGGAGGGAGTCGGTGGGGGGTAGGGGAGACTCCTATCAGTGCCAGGGAAGGAATTCCCTGGCACTGATAGTGCTTACCGCCATGGATTTCATGGCGGTTGAAACCGCTGGAAATCCACGGTGGTAAGCCGGGTCCAAATACCGCCGGCCGTATACTGACGGCCGCCAGGCTGGAGACCCAGGTCTCCAGCCCGGCGGGCGGGACGGAGAACCGGCGGATGACCATTGCGGTAACCGACATGGTCATAATTCACCAAGCTAAGACCGCCAGCTTGTTGGCGGTCTTACCGCCGGTTCTCCGCCATCTGCCAGGGTTGTAATGACCCCCATAATGCCTACAAGTTTGGATAATATGTGACTCCTACACTTTATGGCCTTCACTGTCTTATGTAACATTTCCAGCACATTGACTTACAGTGGTAGTCAATGTGCTGAAGTAGAAAGTTCTACATAAATGGCTACTGGTGTAATTCACTCATTTATTCAAATATATCTGCCATTTTAATTCTGCATCCCTTTATGTCAAGAAGGTCAGATTTTGCATCCAAATCATAGTTTATCTCTTAAGCACTTGTGAAGTGGCGCTTGGCATGAGAGCTAAAGATGATGGACACATGAGCCTACTGCTGTGCACAAGCCCTTCGTTTATCCTGCAGTATCTGTGAACCAAGGAGACGGTTGCCTGGCTGAAGATATGGTGGCGCAAGGGTGGCTCATTTGGCAGCAATTTTGGGCTGAAGATGCCTGCTACCCACATGATAGTGGCTTCCAGAATTGCAGCGGCACACCGGGCCCTGCCTGCAAGATGGCAGACAGCTTCTGAAGTGGGATGTAGCTGAAGACAGACGAGAAGCCACCTGGTGGGTAGTGCGGTCCCCCCATGCAGTCCTGAGCCCAGGTGAGTTAGTGGTTCCCCCCTCCCCTGTCCCCTTGCCATTCCGCAATTGACAGTACTGCCTGACACGCTCCTGTCGGTGTGCGCTGTGCAGGAAGACCTCGGGCCTGAATCAGGGCTCTGCGTCAGCACAGAAAGTAGAGGAGGGAGAGGGACCTCGGCTGTCCAGAACCCAGGGAGCCCCTGAAGGCTGCAACAAATAGAAGAATGGACAGCGGGCCCTGCTTGGGCAGACAAACCTATTACCAGCAGGGCCCCGACACCAGAAAGGAGGTCAATTCCTACAACAACCTCTCTGTGCACAGTGGGAGGCCTGGATAGTGCGGAGTTTGTAGATCCTAGGAGTTTGAGGCTGCAGAGGTGTGGGCCCAGGATCCGTCCCATGGTACTGACCCAGACAGAATCATAAGAAGGCTGAGTACAAGCCTTCCTGGCTTTGGGTGAGTGAAGGGGCCACAGGCAATGGAGTAAGTGATGGCCTGGTGGCAATAACTGGGGGGCTGGAAAGCCTGAGGGTCACTGAGGCACCACTGGCCTGGTCTGTGAGTGGTCTGACCCCACAGAGTGAGGGGGTGCTACTAGCTGGGGGGGACATTTGACCAATTACAGGTCTGGAAGAATGTGAGCCCCCACCGGGAAGGTGCCTCTTGTAATCTAGCAACAGTACCCTTAACAAAAACATGAAGAATGGAGCCATTGGGCCTGGACACCCCTGAGTGGCACCTGTGTACTTGGAGGCCTGCCTCCCCGTGGCCCTGATCAAGTGGTAGAACGCCTAACCTCCTGGCCACTTACTACAATGCATTGCCGATCTGTGTCACTCCTGGAGGTGGAAGGAGTGGCATCATCACAATGGGAAAAAGTGAGACCAATAACCCAGTGACACAACTTACCACCAGCGAACACTTTCCTCTACCAACTGGGAAACCCTCAGAGTCTGAGTGCCTAGAGACCTCCTTGCATTCAACCTTTGATAATGTCCTTGCAGCCGTAGCAGACACTAAGGCTACTTTACATTAGAGCGGTTTATGTGGGACTAGGTCTGCTTCAGGCAGAACACCGTAAACTGACAGACCTGGTTAAGGACCTTGAAACTTCAATGGGAGACATACAGCCTGGGTACATCACGCTGACACACAAGGTGGAAGATCTAGCAGCAAGAGTGCACATGCTAGAAAAACATGCAGAGTACCTCAAAAGCACTGTAATAAAATTAAAGTGATGGAGCCACTGGAGGGGGCACAGGGGCTCAATATGATAAAGTGCCTGGAACACTGGCTTAAATCTGAAGTGGCACCGAATCTTCTTTCCCTTTACTTTGCACCGGAAAGGGCACATACGGTCCTGGCCCGTCCATGGGCCCCGGGTCACCCGCCTCACCCAGTGGTGTCCCTATTGCTGCACTATCGTGACTGAGATATCATGTTGCAGAAGGCGCAAGCAGGGGGTCCCTGCTCAGTTAAAAATGACAGTTTCAATCTTCCCAGACTTTACAGCGGTGGTTCAGGCACAACGTGCTTCTTTCCTGGCTGTCAAGAAAGCCCTATGTGACGAGTGACTCATTGATGTTCCTGGCAAAGCTCGGAGGTGGCCCAGGACTGGTTAGAGGCCGCAGAAATTGCTTGACACTCCCATGGACTGAACACAGACAGGACATACTAAACAAAGATCCAGGAAGTGAGCACCGGGGTCTCAAGATGGGAGGTTTCTGAAGATACTGTCCCCCTCCCAAACAGAGAGGGAACGAGTTGTGACTCTGCAGGCAATGACGGAGATTGTATTTTCCCAGAAAACTGATGTGAAAGCTGGCACTCCTTTGGAACACGGATTGTTACCTGTAGACACTGACACATCACTCAGTACTGTCGCATGCACAAAATATCTCCACAGTCAGAAGGTGACTTGGCATAAAAGAAAAGTATTGCTGGAGGAGAGTTGGCGGTGAGACGTGCTAATCATGATGGCTG
Source organism: Pleurodeles waltl (assembly GCF_031143425.1). NCBI lineage: Eukaryota > Metazoa > Chordata > Amphibia > Caudata > Salamandridae > Pleurodeles > Pleurodeles waltl. The sequence goes on along the minus strand of NC_090448.1, from coordinate 244,804,018 downwards.
CAGGGTCTTTCGAGCGATGACCCTGATCCTCTGCTTTACCAGGGGGGAGTGACCTGGGGAGGCCCTTGTGCAAAACCATGTATATTTATGGTCTGCCTTTGTCGACCTTGCTGGCGTAAATTATGCCTCCTGCCTGGGACTGGAACCTAGTTTGTCGAACCTGGCTGATCGGCCACTTGTTCCTAAACTGTGGACCTGGACTACTTAGGAGCCTGGGCTAGCACTACAGAGTGGGTTTTTGTTTGGTGCTGCCTGCCCCAACTGGATTAGCCCCCGCCAAAGTACTGGAGGCGGTACTCTTGTCTTAATGTTTTTGCTTTGTTTACAGGTTTGGGCAGTCAGCCATTGCAGGGCTATTCATGTGATGAGATGTTTCTGGTTTGTTTGGTTGTCTGTATCAGGGGTTTCTGTCTCTGTCTTGTGGGGGCACCTTAGGGCCAAGTGCCAGTTATGACCAGCCCTAGACCTACAATAACCTTCCTATTTTAGAAAATTCATGGAATAGGATCTGTGGTCACACAACACAACATACATAGATACCTGAGGGAGTGGGGAGTACAGGTGGCAATGTTACAGGAAACACACCTTGCGGGGGAGAGGCTGAAAGGCCATGACGTTGATGGTGGGGGCAGCTGTATGCAACCTCTTACTCTGCATACGTTGATGGGCCTCATATGGATCAAAGTGGCAACGCCATTTGAGCTGACCCAGTCAGAGATAAACAAAGAGGTTTGGTATGTGGGGGTGCAATGAGTATCTGGCAGAAACAGCTAAGCCAGGCTAGGGACTACTCGTTTTTCTCTAATATTTAGCAACTACATACAAGGCTCGATATGGTATTCCACCTTGGTAGGCCAAAGCATGATACATTCAGACTACCTGGACTACACCCTTTCAGATCACAGCCCCTTACTCCTGAAGCCCTACCCTGTATAGTACCGACCGGCAGTACCCATGTGGAGAGTGAACACCCTCCTCCTAGAAAACTCGACTTTTAAGGACACACTGCCATTGCAGACACACAATCAGGGCACAGACTCCTCTGGTTTAATTAGGTGGTCTGTAGCCACTGCCTGGGACAGTGGAGTCAGGAGGGAACTACAGGGGGAACTTAACACATTTGAGAGTAGACTCCATGACATTGATAACACCTTGGGGGTGGAAGTGGATGCACTGGTGCACCAATTGGAGGCCAGCAAACAGTATAAAGTCCTATTGGAATGTCTGAGGTGTTACGCTGCAAAGATTACCTCACAAGATCGCATGATAAGGAGAGTAAAGCTGGCAGACTTCTGGCTTGGCTTGTAAGCTAAGACACGAGGGACCCTTATCACCTGAATTGTTTCAGGAGATGGCATGACACTTCACTCCCCAAGATGATCAACGTGTTCTTTCAAGATTATTACTAATTTCTTTACAGACAACCTGAATCCCTCATACCAGAGACTGTTAACGATTTCCTAGCATGCATGCCACTGCAGATCTTGGACCAGGGAGCCCAGGAGACCCCTAGATTAAGGGACTGGCAAGTGGAAAGACTCCGGGCTCAGATGGCCTCCCTGCAGAGTTTCACTCTGTTTGCTGGGGCCTTGCCCCCCAGACTGGAGAAGCTGTATGCTGGGGTGCCATGTTGATGCCACTCCCCAAGTCCACAGACCTCAGCGCTCCCACATCTGCTTTCCGATCCACTGTCCATGTTAAACATGGATTTCAAAATCCTGAGCAAGATTTTGGCCTTTCAAATTCTTCCCCAAATGACCCGGTTGATACACCATGATCAAAACCGGTTTATACTGACACACAACACTTCACTAAAATTCTGCAGATTTTACTACAACCTTTACTACCCTGATACCCTGCTACTTCGCCGTGCTATTATTATGTCAGTGGGCTTGGAGAAGTATTTGATTTGGTGAGCTGGATTTTGTTTTTTGCGGTCATGCGCAAAATAGGACTTGGGGAAACATGGATCAATGGGTCCAGCTGTTGTACATTGTTCCCACTGCCAGGGTCAAAACAGGGTTTATGATCACTACACAATATGATGTATACCGAGGCACTAGACAAGGGTGCCCATTGTCCCCCCTTTTATTAGCATTAGCACTAAAGCCACTGGAAGTACTCTTTCATGAGGAGGGAGTGGGGGCAGGAATATAAATCGAAGGTAGGGAGCACCTCATCTCGTTATAAGCAGACAATATACTGCTCTATCTGCAATAGGGTCCAACCTTGGCAGTTCTTGCAATGGATCTAATGAGTGGGTTTGCAGCTGTGTCAGGCCTTAGGGTCAATAGCTCAAAGACATTTTTGTTTCCCTTAAAAGCTGGTGTTCCAAACCCTCGAAGTTTACCTGGGGACCTAATGTGGCCACCCTTGACAATTAAAAACCTGGGTATGTGGGTTTTCACTCTCTGGATGACTTATTGGAAGGGAATCTGGTAGGTGCTCTTTGCTCTCTTAGATTCCACGTCGCTTTCTGGTGATCCCTCAAGCTCCCCATCATGGCCCGAAACTCACTGTCCAAAATGGTTATGCTGCCAAAGATATTGTGTTATTTTACTAACATACTGGTCAAAATACCAGGTTCCTCATTCAAATAGCTGGACACGCAGAGACCCGATAGAGAACCGATCTGGGATGGGGGCAGACATAGGGTATCTCTGGCAGTCCTTAGGTGCCACCGCACAGAGGGGGTCTGGGTTACCCACACTTCGAATTATACTACCTGGCTGCACAAATGCAGTGGATTTCCCATTGTCTAGATGAGCTCCACTGTTGAGAGTTCAACACATGGGATTTTTATCATCAGGGGGACCCTGCTAGCTATACTAATCTGCCCAGGAGTCGAAATACCCCACTCTGGATTACTACTGACAGTGGCCCTGAAATGCTGGAAAAGGTGACCGCAATTGAGAGTGGATGCCTCAACTTATGCTTCAGTGCTGTAGATGATAGGTCTTGCACGTGGAGACCTGCTTGCTCTCTTCAGGGCAACCCAGCTTTTGGCCTGGATGGAGGCTGGACTGCTACCAGATGGGAACTCTAACGCCATTAAAAAGCTTAATGGACCAATATGACCTACCTCTAGGACACTTTTTAATGTACGAGGCACTGATGAGAACATTTAGGGACTTGTGGCAGGGTGGTAGGGATGAACCAAAGAGATACACAGTCTTACAATCTGTGGTCACAATGGGATCTGCGGGACAACTAGTGAAATGTCTCTACAGATCACTGATGGACATGACCATGAGACCCCTGGGGAAGACACAAAGAAACAGGAGGCAGCACTGGGCCAAGAACTCACGGTCACAGCATGGAGTAAGGCATTGGGGTATGTTAAGTGTGTCTCTAGAAACACAAGACTTAAATACACTCAGTACAAGTACTAGATATGACGTACTTAACACCACACCAACTACAGGTTATGTATGGGGGAGAGTTCAGGCCATGCCCTAGATGTAACAAATTGGATGCCGACTTTGCACATATGACTTTGGTCTGCTCCCACCTTTGGCAGTATTGGGAGGGGGTGCTAGAGTCACTTAACACAACAATAGGGCCCTCATTAGGAGGCTGGCGGTCATCAAACTGCCAGCCTCGTTGTGGCAGTTTTACCACCGCGGACCCAGCAGTAAAGACCGCCACATCACAAGTTGTGGGGTTTGGCAGAAGCCAAATATCTACAACGCCACCTGTCCCACCGGTGCAGTCGCTCCGACGCGGCCGGCGGTGAGCACCTCCAAACCGGCGGTCTGCTGGCTGCAGCGGCTTCGGCAGTCTTAGAAAAACACCACCAAAGTCTTAATAAGGGCCTAGGTCTCGCACTTCACTGTACGCTGGAAACATGTCTGTTGTGCTACTTCTCCAGACTGTGGAATGCAAAAATTTGTACCAATTTCTTGAATTTATTCCTGGCATTAGCAAAGAGGTGCATAGCCCTCCTTTGGAAGTCTCAGGTGGCCCCCACTCTTGAGGCATGGAGGAGGGAAGTCACCATGTGGGTGAGAGTACAGAGGAGAGGGCTCTACTTACAGAAGATGCAGCATCCAGGGGACACTGTAGGAGATGGAATAGATGACAGGGACACAACACCAACCAGGGGCTCCAGTACAGATCATACAGAGACTACTTGGATAGATACATTTGGACACTAGATGGGGGCTGGAGGGAGCTAGTCACTGAGTCTGGATGCTTAATATGTGAGTATCAAAGAGTGGGGGGTGTTGGACATCATCCCCCCATGGTGTGTGGTCTTGCTACAGCAGCTAGATTACCACATGACCCCCCCTAGTGCATGGTCCCATTCTCCACCTGTGCCATTCCTGGGTGCCTCTACCCTGATCCCTGGATGAAATGCAAGCTTTGTCTTTTGGGGGACTCATTGGATTAAGCCGTGGTCCATGGCCCGGTTTCTCCCTCCTCTTGGCACCCCATGATACAGGTTTTCTGCAGATCACCATCTATATGACTCACACAAGTGTGGAATGAAACAACCCCTAGGACAGCATAGTTAATTTGTTTCTGTTACCTCATTGTTTGATTTTCTCTTTTTCATTTAAGGTTGTAATTCATGGCCCACCACAGGCACCTATGGGAAATTTTCTGGGATGTCACTGTACATGGATGTTAACCTTAGTTGCAGGAATAGACACCCCTGTAGGGGATCTGACAATTGCTTGTAGTCAATGAGGGTCTGTGTTCTGCAGATATTGGAGGGGCAGACCCTGGCTTTGCCTCCTCTTGTGATGCAGTTTAAAAACAAAAAAGGCATAACTTTGCTCGCCATTACTATAACAACTGGCAGTGAAAGAACATTTTGGGACACACACCTAGGGCTCCTGTTACACACTTGCTCAATGTAAATTATGGACGCTCCTTCCCCAAAGGCTCTTGTGAACAGTAAGCATACTAAGATTAACTGATATTTGTATTTGTGCAAGGAGTGACGTGTTGATGTAATGGCATTGATTTGTGGAAGTGCAAAATAAATATATAAAAAAAAAAAAATAGCACTTGTAAAGTGACAAGAAGCACTCCAGAGAATTGACATCAAGGTGTTAGAATGTAGGTAGAATCCAGCAAGGTTAAGACGCAAACAAAAACAGGGCTGTAAGTAAGGTATTAGTGCTGGGCCCAGCTGGAACTTAAATGAAGAAACCCGGACTCATACCTTACTGGTTGTTTCTTCAAATGCAAAGTAGACAAATTTCAGGCTCTGCAAAATGTGTCCCATTGTCAGAAAATTTAACTGGGACAAATTCAGCGTATTTCATCAGGGTTGCCCCGGTACTGGATCTCGCTCAGTTATATAGAAGGTGGATCACGCCAGATCCCCCTCATTTGCGTCACAGGATGGAGAGAATAATCTGTGTCATTTTTTTTTAGGTTGAGCATAGCAGCGCGCAAGTGCTGCTTTTCCGATGTGTTGGTATGTCTCTGGGCTTTAAACCACGCCCACCCTCGCTCATCACTATCACTTGTTCATGGGCTTGCCTTTCAAAAATCTTTTGTTTTCATTGGTAACTACTTTACGTTTGTCCCTCCTTAGGACGGTTTTGTTACCGCCTTGGCCATCGACCCTGTTACATGGATAAATGCACTTTTGCAGATAACTTTGACTGTGATAACGCGTCCAGCCCTTAAAAATTACCTGGACCTGGACACGTTGGAGGTCGGTGAACCTTTTAGCCGAGTTGGGCTCTCCTCATCCTAGAATAGCCAGGTTACTTAGATCAATATTCAATTACTATTGTAATCGGTACTCAATACTCAATTAATAGATCGAAATAACACATTAGAAATGAATAACAGTTGGTATTTCGGCGCACCATGACCTTTCAGTCATGAATAACCACACCAGTTTATTAAAAGTTAGTGAATTTATTTCCCTATATTAACAAAGCTAGCACAATGTATATAAGTCTCAAAACCAAATGATATATGTATACGAACATTACTAGCTGTCCATAACGGTGGAAAAAACGCAATCTACGCAAAATCTGAATTATAATATATTCAGTTATAGCAATGCAAATCACTAATATGAGTAACTGTATTTGACTAATTTCATACATTGGTCAGCATAACAAGATTTCAAATTAGCATGGTGCATCGAATGAATACCTTGACTAACCTCTAATTAGCATTGTCATGTGGGGCTTCATGCAAAGCTAATTTAGTCAACACAAATTTGGAAAACTTCTAGCTTGGGCCCTATAAAAATAGCAGTTGGTACCTAAAAGGAAAAACACAATGCATAATACAATTATCCTTTCATATTTACCAAATACAATCAGCATTCAAGAAAGTCTTCGTCCCTCAGGTACCGGTTCAATCAGCATGGGGCAGATTTCAAAGGGGGCAAAGTTAAGGGCAAGCTTCCTTGCAGCGGCAAGGAAAATGGGGCAAAGTTACTGCATGGGCAAGACGGGGCAAATCAAAGTTAAAGTCTCTAGGGTGAGAATTCTTAAAGTCTCTTTCTCTGGAATAGAGAAAGGGGCATTGGGATGTCGTCCAAAATGGAGTCTGGCGTTTGGCTTCAAATTGGCATCAAGGAAAATGGCTGACTTCTCTTTCTCCAGTGAGTTTAAGTAAGAAACATTCCAAATTCTGCAGGGTATTCCATTGGAGAGTTCATAGGGTGGCTTCAAATTGACCAAAAAAAATGTCTTTCTACTAGCACTCATTTATGCATACATTGTCCTTGGAGCCTTGGAACACAAGTTGCCAATTATTTTTGGTATCTGTACCCTCATTGTCCGCACCTGCAGAGACTGACCTTGCTTCAAAGGGGATGAAACCGGCCTAGCACGAAACCTTGGAGATAAGGGTATTAGTCATCTCTACTGGAAAAATACAACTTTAAGTAAGAATATATGTTTCATTAGTTCAAGGAAAAGCCACGCAGTTAGAATTTGAGACGAGGCAACTATGCCAAAGCCTCTACTAAATTTAAGCTAAGCATAAAACAGTTTCAATAAGAAATCATGGCACACATTTGCAATTATGACGGATTACTACATTATTCAATTCTTCATGACTAATAAAGCTCGTTTATAATGAGGGCGAACTATCCCGAGGGCACAATTTCCCTCGTACATTATTTTCTTTACTAAAATCACACTACATCATACGATTTTGGTTACATGATGTATGAATATATGTTGAACCCTCTTTTTCTGCGTCATCAACTGCGAGCTAACTTCTTTTTCCTTTTGTCTCTCTCTTCACGCTCCCGGCAGCACTTTGAATCAACTCTCTTATGTCAACTGTTTTACTTTTTGTTTTCAGTTTGTGTGGCAAGAAAAGTCCAGTTAGGAATTTACAACGCTAATAGCTCTACCTCGAGCAAACTTAGGAATTTACAATGTTAATACCTGTACCTCGAGCAAATGCGAGACCCATTGCATTGCAAATGCTTGTTTTATTTACTGGGGCCAGGAGTTAAGCAGTTGAGCCCTGCTTCTCTAGGCTGCCTCTTGTGTCTGATTCTTGAAAGACATAGGATGCAACAGGAAATTCTCCCAGTTTTGGCTTATAGAGACACTGTGGCAGTGGTTCTTAAGTCTTTGACTTCTGAGGACACCCACTTAATCATTAATGGGATCTGGGGACCCCCACAGAATAATTATTGGAATCTGGGGACCTCCCCTAAGTCATTATTGGAATCCGGAGACCGCAGTCAAAGCAATTTTGATAATTTGAACCGCAAAACAACTTACAAAAATACAGAAAAGGCATTTATCAAACAAATATACAAATGATGAAACATTTTATTGAATTCAGAAACAAAATATAAAAAAATACTTTTAATGGGAAGATTGGAGCTTTTCGAAATTTAATTTAGGCTAGCTACCGTCCATTCTAAATTCTGTTCAATGCACTTGCACTGCTCCCACAAGTTAATCTTAGGATACCATCTTAATTTTTAGCCTCCAATTTCAAATTCCTTCGTATATACAGAACTTTTTAAAAAAAATGTTTTACATTTTGCTTTGTTATTTACATACACATTATTAATCTGTTAATATTATTTGATTTTCTAAGCAGTCGTGGACCCCCAGAGAAGGTGCCACAGACCCCTAGGGCTCCCTGGACCACGGGTTAACAACCAGCTATGTCAGTGTACTCAGCAAACCTTACAGGCTGTTGCAACCCCCTTTATCATCCTTTTTTAACACCATTATATTTCCAAAATGGTGCAATATCTAGAGATAATTTTTTTATAAAGATCGATGTCCTTGTTGGGCTCACTAAAATGTTGCTCAAAGTGTCACACCTAAGGCGTGAAACACTCAAAGTGTTACACACAAAGGCCCATATTTATACTTTTTTAGCACCGCGTTTGCATCATTTTGTGCCGCTAAAGCGGTGCAAATTAACAAACTACAACTGTATTTTGTAAGGTTGTGCCGCTTTTGCATCAAAAAGCGGCGCAAATGTGGCGCTAAAAAAGTGTAAATATGGGCCAAAAACTCTGCAAACTTGGAAATGTCACACACATGCGAAGTGGAAACTTGGCAGATGCGCATGCTGCCTGTTCCTGGATTCTTGGTCCTCCTCCTCACTGGGAAAAAAATGTTACCGAAATAGACACGCGAGCTGAAAAGTGCCCCGGATGTAAATGTTTCGAGACTCCACATCAGATTGGCTCGCAAGTTCACCCATTGCTTTGAGACAAGAAAAAACGTAAACGCACAATAACCATTGATTTTGTTGCATCACTTCAATAATATTGATATTGTTTATCCCCCTGTATTCTCTCTTTTTGGTCTATGGAAAACATTTTATGGAAATTCATGGTGCTCTTCTGCTTTACATTTCTTGTTTTATACCTCGCATATGTACTTTTTATCTATTCGGGCATCAAGGCAATACACGTACAGATCTTGAACTCACGACATAGAATCTCGCCATCATTTTTGACGAGTGCCTCTGATTCTCTCGGTCTTTATTTAGCTTTCTTCGGGAAAGTGACGTGGGAGCAAAGGCTGAAGAGTGAAATGTTTAGCTATCAACCCCATTACTAGCTAGAGCTGGTTGTACTGCGTTGACATGTTTCCAGTTTACTTCAATTATATTTCCACCGATGTTCGACATCATAGACAAAAGAGTAACCACACTTAAAGGTTTTCAATAAAGAGAGATTTCGTTGTATCCCTTGCATGGAATGTTAGCGTAAACTATTCTTTGGGTTAGAGGGACACCGTGCGGTGCTCTTTATATTTTCAACTGGACTGCTTGCAATTTTTGTAATGGCCCAGCTTATTCTATCTACCACCGACAGCCTTGTTTAATCTTGGGTTTACGATACGTACCTATTCAATATATGCATCACAATCGTAGGAGTATGCTCTTAAAATGTTAGCAGTTTGGCACTTATCCTTTAAAAAATGAACACTGGCCTCTACAAAATGGTGTGTATGATATAAATGCAGCATCAGTTTAAATCGAGGCCTATATTTAACCACATCCATCTGGACAGTAAATAGATTTGAATCATGCCCTTCATTCTGTTGCGCTCGTGCCACCCAAAATCTTGATCTTACACTCTGAACTATACAGCGCTCTGAAGTATATGTAATGCGAGAGGCAGCACTATGTAATGCCACTAAAAAATAAATGTATGAATTATTCATTGACTTCACTTAGGCTAAAAAGGCTGCCTATAATGTGACCTTCTTTCCTGGAAACTGGCCTATGTGCATGCATAATAGACGATATCGTTGGAGTGAGTGTTGGGTGGCCTTGATAGACTCCACCTTTGCTGACTGATAAGTTAAATTTATAAAGAACACACATCTACTGAAGTTCTCCCAAATGTAATGTTCTGTTACTAACTAGATCTGAGAAACCAAGAATTTCTGTTTGATATGTGTAATGAATTAATATATTAAGACACACCTATAGCCAAATGCATAGTATTAATCACATTTTATTAACCCTGTACAAAGTAATATTGTTAGAGCTGTCAGCCTTAGTGTTTCCCCTAAACATTTTGCTGTTGCCTTCCCCTTTTGCAGAAGTTAGTTTTTGTTGGCCTCAGGACTCTGTGCACTTTACCACTGCTAACCAGTGCTAAAGTACCCGTGCTCTCTCCTTTAAACATGGAAAAATTGGCTTACGCCTGGTGGCATATTCAATTTACTTAAATGTCCCTTGTAGAGTAGTATACCATGTACCCAGGGCCTGTAAATTAAATGATACCTGTGGGCCCGATGTACCACCCACTTAAGTAGCCCCTTAAAACATGTCCCTGTCATTGCAGCCTGAATGCAGTTTAAATGACCAACTCGACTTCGTAATATAGCGTTTAGCTAAGCTTTAAGTTAAAGTCCCCTTTTATTGCTTATATGGCAGGGTTAGAAAAATCTACTCGACCACTGGCATTGGCAAGCTTTATTTTATGAGGTCGAGCTATTTTTAGATTCCACGCAACCCCCCCCCCCCCCCTACTTCTAGCTTCTGGGAGTGAACAAAGAACAGGTATTCTGTGCAGTTAAAAACGGAATTAGCAATGAAGATGCCTTTAAATCTTACTCTTGTCACATTTGCTCTATGTTCAGAGACAGAGGTCAAAAGTCACTTTGTCTTCTTGAAATACAAATACTTTTCCTTGTGACTGCAGAGTTTCAGGATTTTGTAAGGTGAACTGGCTGATTTATGTGAAATGAAAGGCTTTTGGTATCAGTTTTTTCCTAAAACACAACATTTATATAGCTAACTCAACTTTGCAAACATTTCAAAATATATTTCAATAACTGTGAAAGACCATTTTATTTACTTCTGTGTGATGAAATAAATATTTTAATAGAATGGAAAAAAAAGTCAGAACACTTCACTTGGTGATGTGCAAATGATAAATGTTTTCTGAAACCCATTTTCACAGTTTATTGTTAATACACTGGATAGTTTTATCAGTAAAGCTGCAAGTTAGTGGGAAGGCATTTGGACATTTCTTCGAAATTTACTGTCTGCAAATGATAGTGTGCTACCACATCATGCTTTAGTAATATATCTATTAAAAGTGAGTGTTTAAACATAAACTGAGAAACTCTCTTGCCCTGATGGCTAAGCTGTTAGCAAACTAAGAGGCAAGTCATGCATGGATCATGTGTACCCTTTATGTGGGCTAGATTTATTATACCTGATGTAAATATTTAGTGTATTTAATCAAACAAAATAATTTTTTTTTACAGTAGAAATGCTGAACTCACATATTTGAAGGTGAACTCATATATGAGAATGAAGAAAAGGCGACTGTAAAATACAATGTTTGCACGGTGATCACACAATTTGAGACCCGTTTCCGGGTAAAGTACATTACAGTTAGGTCAAGTAGATTATTCAAGCTACTCGACCTGCAGGTCTAGTAATATTTTTATGATTTTTCGAGGCCTGATATGTCACCCCTAGGGTAGGCTGCAGGCAGTCCATAGGGTAGGGTGCATTGTTATTAAAAGGTCGGACATGTGCTTTTAGATTTTACATGTCTTGCTAGTGAAAAGCTCCCAAATGTGTTTTTCACTACTCCCGGTCCACTTATCCCATAAGGTAACATTGGGTTGCCTTATTACATTTATTAAGCGATAACATTTCATTTGGAACAGGTAGGAATTTCATGTTTGTTGTATGAGCAATTGAAATTAAATTCCTCTTTAATGGCAAGGTCAGATTTTAAGTTACAATTCGGAAAATGCCACTTTATAATGTTGACATTTTCCTCCCCTAAACTATTTCATGCCTGAAGACTTTCCTGGGTCAAATGACAGGGTGTAGTTGGCAGTTGAACTTTGTTTATTCCTCCCAGACATCCATACAATGGAGAGATTAGGTGCACCTGGATGTGACATTAAATGGCAGGCTTGGGGGTGGAGCTGGACACAGAACTGAATAGGCTGTTCTCTACCTTCACACAAAAGACTTATCAACCCCTACACTGTTCCTGGAGCCAACCTGGAGCTAGGGCAGGGAGTCATGAAACGTCAAGTGCTTCAAAAATAATTCTCTAGAAATGTCTCCTACTTCAAAGAAGGCAACATGTATAAAAAAAAAAGACCCTCAGACCCACTTTTCGTTACTGTCTGGATCTGCAGAAGGACTGCATGCTGTTGTGGCCTGCTGTCTACTCCACCAGACTGCTTTGCTGCACCTGGAAGTACTTCTTTGCTGCCTGGACCCTGCCTAGACCCTTCAGTGGTCTGTTGTGCTGCTTGGTTCTTCACCTAAACCCAGGATTATTAGAGTGACTCCGAGGGCTGGCATGCTGGCCTCTGGTTCTGAGCCTCAAGGACAGAAAAGGCTTCCACCTTCTTGAAGCCTCACCTGGACCCAGCCTGCATGAGTCCTAACTCCCCACGTGGTGCTCCTCCAGTCCTGGACCCTTGGTGATGCTAGAGGTGCCCAGAAAGCCTAAATACAAAACTTGGGACTTAGAACTTGTTTGGCTAATAACTTCTCAGGACTGCAGGGAAGACCGGGACCAACCTGCTCGTCTCTCCACCCAAGGTGCATCACTGTCGACCCGACTTCCTGACAATTCCCACTACGTTCTTCTCTGCAGCAGCACATTCTGTTCAACAATACCTTGGCGAAGGGGTTAACAGCCTCCTGGATTTCTCGTCTGGTACAGCATCCAGCTTCGTCCCGTTGAAGATTTTCAACTTCCAAAAAAGTGAGTAAGTCATAATGTAGAAATCTTCACTGAAAATCCATCAGCAGCTCCCCGATGGCGATATCACCTCCTCCTCTTCCTCAGATATATCCTACTGCCTTGCCCAGCTGAACTTTACCTTCTCAGAACTTTTTCTTAAAGATTTCTTCTAAGTCCGAAGGTAAGCCCTGCCTGGGTCCAATTTGACCCTGCTTCACAGTGGTTGTCCATACTTTTTTACTTTGACTCAGTCTTGCGCGACTGGATGCCTGCAGTTGGCACTTTGATTTTCTAGGAGCTAGATTTTACTAAAAACTTTAAAAATTCATACCACTGGTTCCAGTGATTGGATTTTTGTCATTTAGGTGTCAAATAATTTATTCAAATTGAATGTAGCTTTTTAAATTTATGTGAGATTTTTCTTGTGTTGTGTTTTCACTTTATTAGTTTGTTTGCTGCATAAATACTCTACATGTTGCCTCTAAATTAAGCCTCACTGCTTTTGTGCCAAGCTACCAGAGGGTTAAGTACAGGTTAATTTAGTGTATTTTATAATTCTCCCTGACAAGGATTGTGGCTGTTGCTTGAACAGGGGTCAACGTTTTCAATCAACAACCCAATTTCTCCCAGAGCTATACTGTTTACAGAATGTTGAAGTTATACTGCATAGCACAAAGCTGCTTGTCTTGTCACAGTGCTTTAATATTCTTGTAATTTTTTTAAACACTGGACTGGCTGCTTCCAATCTGTGAGCCTTAAATGTTTAAAAGCAACATAGCAAAAACCTAAATTTTTAACATTTCAGTTGTAGAAATGGAGGGGCTGTGCTGGCATGTGTTTTTCTCTAAAGCTTATAATGAATGAAGGACTGAAGGTCGTGTTCATTTTCACGAGGGACTCCCCTCTCATGAAATTGGAACTTTTTGATTATCTTCACAATGGCCCGTACCTTGGGAGATGCTGATGGAGATTCTGATGCACCATTTGGTTCAGCCCCCAGGTACCTCACTTATGAGAACTAAGTAGACTGACTGAATTCTTTCTAAGGTTGCTTATGTTCCCATTCAGGGACATACTGGCTTGGCACTTTGGGTCTTGTTGTTCCTGGGGGAACAGGATCAAAGCCTGATTTGCACAAGGTCTTCTCTGAAATTATATAGGTGGTGACTAATGAAAGACTGGAAAGTGGCTCAAGAGATTGCTAGCAACTGAAACTTTTTCAAGAAAGGACATTTGTCTTTTACTCATACATCGTTCTGTGTCTCAGATGAAAAGATGACTTTATTTGGTTTGATAGGCATGAATTAAGAGATATTTGATTGTTCGTGAATCTGAGTGTTGAATGTATGTCTAGTGAGAATGGGTTCAGCAGAGAGTTTTCTACAGAGGGTGTAAGCACAGGCTCTGTGCTCTCCATGTCTTGGGCATAATGCAGGCACACACCCAGTGCTCTTTTATCATACCCTGACATATGCAGATGGTGGCTTCATTTAAGATGCAGATATGTTTGGCCTGGAAAGAATGAGTAACAGTGTTTGGTTTGCGATATTGATTTGTCCCAAATACACTTTGGGTGGCATTATTGGTTTTCCAAAATACACCTAAATATGTGGGCCCATATTTATACTTTTTGACGCAAAACTGCGCTAACGCAGTTTTGCGTAAAAAAAATTTGCGCCGGCTAACGCCATTCTGAAGCACCATGCGGGCGCCGTATTTATTGAATGACGTTAGCCGGCGTTAGCCGGCGTTAGCCGCCGTCGCCGTCTGGTGTGCGTTAAAAAAAACGACGTACACCAGGCAGCGCCGGCGTTGGGGGTTATGGGGCTTGGGTGTCAAGAAATGGGGCAAGTCAGGTTGAGGCAATTTTTTCGCCTCAACCCGATTTGCGCCATTTGTTTTCACTCCCAACCCCCATAGAAATGACTCCTGTCTTAGCAAAGACAGGAGTCATGCCCCCTTGCCCAATGGCCATGCCCAGGGGACTTCTGTCCCCTGGGCATGGTCATTGGGCATAGTGGCATGTAGGGGGGCACAAATCAGGCCCCCCTATGCCACAAAAAAAAAAAAAAAACACTTACCTGAACTTACCTTAATGTCCCTGGGATGGGTCCCTCCAGCCTTGGGTGTCCTCCTGGGGTGGGCAAGGGTGACAGGGGGTGTCCCTGGGGGCATGGGAGGGCACCTCTGGGCTCCTTCAGAGCTCACAGGTCCCTTAACGCCTGCCTTTTGCAGGCACTAAAAAACGTCACAAAAGCGGCCGGACGTCATTTTTTTTGACCCGCCCACTCCCGGGCGTGAATTTTGCCCGGGAGTATAAATCCGACGCACATGCCTCGGAGTCGATTTTTTAGACGGGAACGCCTACCTTGCATATAATTAACACAAAGTAGGTGTCCACGCTAAAAAATTACGCTAACTCCATGGACTTTGGCGCTAGAACGCCAAAGTATAAATATGGAGTTAGTTTAGCGTCGAAATTGCGTTAAAAAAAACCGACGCAATTCTGGCGCAAACGGAGTATAAATATGCCCCGTGGAGTCTCCACAGAGTGAGCTAAGGTAGCAGCTTTGGGGTGCAACATTTTGGTAGCTCCAAATAAGCATTATAGGCCTAAAAAATTGTTCTTGCCATAGAAAAGTTTACATACTAGAGCATTAAGATGCAATTTTTCCAGAAATTCCGAACATCCTTAAATTGCCCTGACTGTGGGTACTCAGAGGCTTTTGCCACTGGTAACAAAGATGAGGAGGCCAAGTCTTACTCAGGGAGGTAGTGTTGGTTAGGAACTCAGAGCTCAGTGAATCATGTAGCACTAGTTGTAACATCAATTTCCACTGATTGCTATTACATATGAGGAAAAACAACATCATTTTCAAATCACAGCAAAATTCTATATATACAAAATGTAAAGGACATAAATGTGGTAAACAGTTGCCAAGGTGTCAAATGCTGTGCAGGGATAATCAGATGGTATTTGCTTAGGGTGCTACCCAGTGGTAAGACAATGTATTGAAAATACTGTTGAAGGAAAGCATGGCACAATACCCTTTCAGGAAAATGGACAGCTATGGCTCACTTGAAGTGCCTCTGGGTTCTTAATTACGCATCCCCCACCACCCAAGTTCAGTCAGTGTAATTTTCAAGTAGCACTTGAGAATGATCGTCAAGGTTAATTTTTCTCCATGCAAATGCCACATACTTGCACTGTACCATAAGAGTCCTGTGGTTAGTGGGTCAACCATCTTCCCCTGGCTGAGAGCAGTGGTGGCATGGCCCCTGATGGTGTTCAGTGTTGCGCAGCCCTTCAGAAATAGTCACGCTGACTCAGCTCTGGCTTGGGCAATACAAAAGGATGATGGACGGAGTGCTGAACAATGCAAACACTCACCCCCAGTCACAGATCTGTGTTTAATCCATCGTTCTTTTGCTCACCATGCCACCCCAGTTCGGACCTAGCCATATGCAAATCAGTCTTGACCCTGTTCCTCATGGGAACAGTCCAGCCCAAACTGCCAAGCCAGGTCCTCACTGGACCGGAAACAAGCATCCTGGGACCGGTTTCAGGGTTTCACCCTTCATCAGCCAGGCTAGCTTGAATCCAGTAGCACAGTGAGCAAGGGACCGACGTCTGGGCATACCCTTCCCACTTAGGGCAACTTTAGCAATACAAAAGAATGATGGACGGAGTGCTGAACAATGCAAACACTCACCCCCAGTCACAGATCTGGGTTTAATCCATTGTTCTTTTGCTCACCATGCCACCCCAGTTTGGACCCAGCCATATGCAAATCAGTCTTGACCCTGTTCCTCATGGGAACAGTCCATCCCGAACTGCCAAGCCAGGTCCTCACTGGACCGGAAACAAGCATCCTGGGACCGGTTTCAGGGTTTCACCCAAGCTCTGGCTTGGTCAGTGCTGTGCATCCTCATGTCTAGTGTTCAGGAATGTGCTCTGGCTGAGGAGGGGGGGTGGCATGCCAAGCCAACCCTCTCTAGGCACTTTTGTTGCCTTTGCTGCAACCGCTTAAGAGCAGCCTTGGTTCTTTAGGTACCGCATAGTCACTAGTGATTCATCTCAATGTAGGGTGATCATGGGATACAGTTGTGTTCTATGTGACCTCCAAGCCATCACAGGCTGTTCAGCTTTTGGGCACGTTGTATGAGTCACAGGGGGTCTTGTGGCCTCTTCACATGGTCTAGCAGTACCTAGCCTTCTCTAAGATGCAGCGTTCTGTGTACTGTTCCTCCGAACTCAGCTCCTTGCAGTCCTGTTCTTCTCAGTAGCATTTTCTACCTGTAAGAGCATTTCCAGCACCCTTTCTCAGCAGTCAGTCAGCTCGATCCCTCAAGGTAGGCCCAATAGAGTTTTTCAGGATAAAGAACTTCCCAGTCCCCAACCCTGCACCTGGTAAAGGAGTGCTGGCAGTCAATGAACCCAACCCTAGAGAATATAAGTTTGTCCCTGTTGCCACAGTTTTGGGGCCCCGGATTTAGGTAAATAATTGTTTGTTGCAGTAGCTGCTAGCTTCTTCCCTATACTTAAACTAGGTGTGCAGACAGGGTGTTTATATTTCAGAAGTCCAACTCTGGAATCAGTTTCAGGCAGTTCCTTGCTATTGCATATTCCTCTCCATCTGGTCCAGCTTTAATCTTTGTCTCACAATGTCAGAGGAAGGTAGAGTGTGGTCACAAGTCTCCTGTCAGCGGAAACCCAAAATAAAAACACAAAAGCGGGTGAGGGCTCCCAGTAACTATCATTCAACTTACTATTGTTAAAGATTAAATTGTGCTTCAAAAGCACGCTCCGTCTCCTAACCCCACAACTTAGAGTCTGGTCCTCTTCAGAGGATCTTGGGAATGCTTTGGCAAAGCCCTGCAATTTACATTACTGTCTGGGCTCCCGCCAACCTCCATCTTATATACTACCATGTTCAAGAAATCAATATGGATTCCTGGGTTGCCCCAATCACATGCAACATACCTATCCCATGCACATTCTACTGCAAATATATAACATGTGTATATATGGACCGTGTATGTTCCCTACGTATAGAATGAAAAGATCAGATTGCAGTGGAATAGCAGATCAATGTATAACCAGAGATGTCAATAGGCAACCTTACCTGGCAGGCAACAGATAAAAAGGGCTGCCCTGTCATTATAATCCATTGCTGTCAGCACTGTGGGGGTCATTTCAACCCTGGCGGTCGGTGTTAAAGCGGCGGCCAACCCGCCAACAGGCAGGCGGTAAAAAAAATGGAATTCTGACCCTGGCGGGAACCGCCAACACAGCCCACCACTTTAACACTCCGACCGCCACGGCGGTGCAAACAAACAGCGCAGCGGTCACCGCCAACAGACAGGTGGCAGACAATGTACCGCCCACCCTATCACGACCCACCAATCCGCCACCTTTTCCGGTGGAAACAGACCACGAACGGGAAAACGCTCACCTCTATACACTCCACGAGGAATCTGGACAGCATGGAACCCGAATTAAACATCCTACCAGCGATTGTCTACCTGCTCCTCTACCAGGAGCACGAATGCCGCCGCAGGAGACAACGGTGAGTACTGCACCTACGACAAAGGGGAGGGGGGAGGAGAAAAGATTACGGGCACACACATACGCGACACCCCCCCCCAAATCCCCACACACCAATGCAGAGCAACAAGTCAGAGTTACACCCCCCAAGCCCCCCGGAATAATTCAAAGACAAAATAAAATGATCATTAAAATAGAAGTATATTAAAGCATATTTGAACTTAAGTGAAATATGAGATTTGTAAAATAAATAAATCACAACATGAACAATGTATACATAGTCCAAAAGTCCGGCACATATTGGCTACATGCCATTGTTCGTGGGCCAATGTGCATAAACACATGGGCAAAGCCCACACACGAGACCCGATTCCATTGGAGAGAACACTGCTGGGGCATCATATAATAAAACCACAGGCACCTCAGGGGGAAGGGAAGCGGGGGCACCTCAGCCACATGAGTCCACGACGCCAGATCCACGAGGGGCCTCCATGCCCACTGTACCATCCTGGGGAGTGCAAAGCCACAGTCTCTCAAGTCTCTACAGTGGGTGGATTGCCCACTGTACCATCCTGGGGAGTGCAAAGCCACAGTCCATCAGGTGGATTACAGACTCCACTGGTTATGGAGGAGGCATGGTGCCCAGAGTGCTTTGTGAAGCCCTGCCCGACACAGATCCAGCCCTGCCAATGGGCCAGCGGTGCTTGAGATGAAGGGCCGAGCGGAGCGGTGCTTGAGATGAAGGGCCCAGCGGAGCGGTGCTTGACAGGAAGGGCCCAGCGGAGCGGTGCTTGACAGGAAGGGCCCAGCGGAGCGGTGCTTGAGATGAAGGGCCCCGCGGAGCGGTGCTTGAGATGAAGGGCCCAGCGGAGCGGTGCTTAAGATGAAGGCCCCAGCGGAGCGGTGCTTGACAGGAAGGGCCCAGCGGAGCGGTGCTTGAGATGACGGGCCCAGCGGAGCGGTGCTTGACAGGAAGGGCCCAGCGGAGCGGTGCTTGACAGGAAGGGCCCAGCGGAGCGGTGCTTGATATGAAGGGCTCAGCAGAGCAGTGCTTGACAGGAAGGGCCCAGCGGAGCGGTGCTTGAGATGAAGGGCCCAGCGGAGCGGTGCAGAGACGGCGGGGCCGTGTTCAGCGGTGCTTCTCACGGCGGGGCCCTGTTCAGCGGTGCTTCTCTTGGTGGGGCCCTGTTCAGCGGTGCTTCTCACGGCGGGGCCCTGTTCAGCGGTGCTTCTCTTGGCGGGGCCCTGTTCAGCGGTGCTTCTCACGGCGGGGCCCTGTTCAGCGGTGCTTCTCACGGCGGGGCCCTGTTCAGCGGTGCTTGTCTTGTGTTCCTAGGGAACCAGATCTGGGCAATTATTCCCGCTCAGTCGCCATCCGACCTATCGCTTGCGGGGCCCTCCTGTGCTGGACTCCTGGGCCCATGGGTGTCCTCCGTCACACCCCAAATGGGGCTGGTGGGGCCCTCCTGGGCAGCTCGCCTGCTGCCGGACTTGTCCGCCCTGCTGCCCTTGCCCCCCTTGGCCGAATCTCTGGGGCCCTTGCCTCCCTTTGTGGATGGGCCAGGTGACGGTGCAAGGGTGGTGTCTTTGGGGGAAGCCGTCTCAGGCCTGTCGCGCCGGCCCTTCCCTTTCTTGGTTCTTTTCCCAGGGGGTGGGCTGGCTGTCCCCTTGCAGCTGTCCGATGTTCCTGCCCTAGGAGCTGGTGGACTCCAATAGCCCTGAACGATGGTCCTAGTAGGTGCAGGGCTTGTGGTGGCTGAGGTGCTGTTTGGACTCTTACGAGATGGAGGCGGTGGGCCAGGTGATGCAAAGAGGTTAATTTTGGAGAGGAACAACTTTTTAGGAGCAATGGGAAGGGTAGGTGCAATGGGTATGGGAGTGGAGGAAGAGGATGTGGTTGTAGGAGAGTCAAGTGTGCTGTCTTTGGGTGCAGGTGCTTGTGCTGGGGGCTGTGGTGAGGTGGATGGCTGTTGGGTGGGTGGCTGCCGGCGTTTGTGTGGCTTGGAAGAGGGAGTGACAGACACACTGGGAGAGGACACAGGGGACGTGTAAATGGCAGTGGGGGTGGTGACTGCACGTGTGCGGACTGTTCTGGTGGGTGTGCTGGTGATGGACGTACTGGCTGATGGTGGTGTGCATGCAGGTGTGAGTGGAGACGTCACAGGGAGGGAGGAGGGAGACGAGGAGGAGGGGGACACAGAGGAGGCAGTGGCTGTTGGCATGTCTGCATGTGGATGTTGCTTGGGTGAATGCTTGTGTGATCTGTGGTGCTTATGTCTGGATGAGCTGCCCTTGGGTGTTGAGGTGTGTGCAGGCTGGTCTGTAGGTGTGTCTGGGATAGGCAGAGGAACAGGGGAGTGGGAGGGTTGAGGAAGTTGGAGGGGGGAGGCTAGAGACAGGGACAATTGCTGCCGTCAGTGCTGAGGCCAGAGCATTGAACGATCGCTGATGGGCAGCCTGACCCGAATGAATGCCCTCCAGGTATGCATTGCTCCGATGCACCTCCCTTTCTACCCCCTGGATGGCATTCAAAATGGTAGACTGCCCAACAATGAGCGTCTGGAGGAGATCAATGATCTCCGCACTGAGGGCAGCAGGGGTAACTGGGGCAGGACCTGAGGTGCCAGGGGCGAAGGAGATGGCCGGCTTCCTGCCCGAGCGGGCACGGGCGGAAGCTGAGGGGCTGCTGGGAGGGCGGAGCTGGTGCGCTGGGTGGCGGCTGTACTTGTTGTTGCGGTGGGCACGGATGTTGCCGCCACCACAAGGGAGCTCCCTTCTGAGGACGTGTCGGTGTCGCTGACATCTCCACGGGTCCCCATTGTGGAGCCCCCCTCGCCCTCCGTCTCACTGGTTAACTCCGAGTCGGTTGCAGGGCCCTCCGGGGCCATGTGAGATGCAGCTCCCTCGTGCTCCGATGCCACTTCTCCTCAGCCTGATGATGCTAATGCACACATGAACAGGAAAACCAAGAAAAAGGGGGGGGGGAGAAAGAAAGACATGTTGAGTGCATGCATTGGCGGCACCGTTGGCGGAGAGGACAGACACAGAAGCACCCTGCACTACGCCGCACACTCGGGGTACACTACTCAATTATAGTGACTTGGCCTACAAGTCTATGGACGAGAAATGCACACATAGGTGAGCCCGGGCCATGGATAGCTGTACTTAGCACCCTACAGAGGTGGGGGGCGGGGGCACAGGGCCATGTCTAACGGAGGGGCCTAGCCTACAGAAACCGCCCTGGCCTAGAGATAGCCATAGCCCTCCTCCCCCACCCAGACGCCTCCACTGTGCGCTAATATAGCGGAATGTGCTGATACTCACCCCCTTGTGTCTGCTGTGATGTCCTCACACGCCCATCCAAATCGGGGTAGGCCACCTCCAGGATCCGGGACATCAGGGGGGTCAATTGATGACTGGCACCCCTCCTACGTTGGGAGGCCATCCCCAGCAGAGCCTCGGCGGTCTTTCTGCTCCCGCGGCGTATGTCCTCCCACATCTTGCGGCAGTGGGTGCCCCGTCTGTTGTGGACCCCCAGGGCCCGGACGTCCTTGGCGATGGCACGCCAAATGTCGATCTTCTGATGGGTGCTGACCTATGTGACATGTACAGGGTTGAAAAAAAAATATCATCACTTTTCTGCATGGTCGATGTGCGCGGCCCCCCCTCCCCAACCTTGCCATGTGGCACATGCTCTCATCTGTCGTGCGTTGCACTCCTCATTCGCTCCCCTCCCCACCATCTTACATCCACCCCACTCAACACAGGCATAGCCCATACTACGTGCTCCCAGTGTACTTACCTGTTGGTCTGGAGGACCGTAGAGTAGCGCATACTGGGGGAGGACCCCATCAACAAGTTTATCCAATTCCTCAGATGTGAAGGCAGGGGCCCTTTCCCCAGTCGCAGCAGCCATTGTCTCTTCCAAACCGAGTTCACAGCAGCACTTGCAGTATGGGTCCTCTCCTGTGGATGATCAGGTCTCGAGTGATTAAGCAAGTAGAAAATGGCGGTCACGCCCGCGGCGGTGCGTACCGCGACCGCCGGCGCACATCGTCATTGGCTCCTGAGACCCATAGGGTTCAATGTTAACCAATGCTGCTTTGCGCCGCGGTCTTCGACCGCCTACCGCCACGGTGTGCCACGCCAGCGCATTGACCTCACATCCCATTGTCACACTTCACAGGTCAGGCAGCCGCCATTTCAAGGGCCCACATGGCTTAATTTGTTCTGCGTCACACAGGCCTAGGCCTTGCATTGCCACTCATACAAGCCATTCAATGCATAGCGAATCGTGTTCTGTGCAAGCTGTGGTTACGTACCTGTGGGTTGCTTGACTCTGTGCTCCATGTTGTCCTTCCTAGGCACCGTCCGCTGGGACTTGCGAGGAGATGGAGGAATCCTCCCGTGTACAGGCCGCTGGTGGACCTGTCGACAATGGAAGAAAGACATGTCATACTTACATACAGACTTGACCGAGCCACTATACAGGAACTGTGTGCCCAGCTGGAGCCAGACCTGATGTCCCCCATTCGCCAACCCACAGGGATTCCCCCTCTGGTGCAGGTTCTGTCAGTACTCCATTTTTTGGCAAGTGGATCATTGCAAACAACAGTGGCCATATCATCAGGGATGTCTCAGCCTATGTTTTCTAAGGTTTTGTCCAGAGTGTTGTCTGCCCTGATGAAATACATGCGGAGCTACATTGTTTTCCCTGAGGTGGCCGATTTGGCTACGGTGAAGGGTGATTTCTATGCCCTTGGACATATCCCCAACATCATTGGTGCCATTGATGGGACCCATGTGGCCTTGGTTCCCCCCAGTGGAAGTGAGCAGGTGTACAGGAACAGAAAAAGTTATCATTCTATGAATGTCCAGGTGGTCTGTTTGGCTGACCAGTACATCTCCCATGTAAAAGCCAAGTTCCCTGGGTCAGTGCATGACGCGTACATCATGCGAAATAGCAGCATCCCTTATGTGATGGAACAGCTACAGAGACACCGTGTGTGGCTAATAGGTGACTCTGGTTACCCCAACCTGTCGTGGCTACTTACCCCAGTGAGGAATCCCAGGACAAGGGCAGAGGAACGCTACAATGAGGCCCATGGGCGAACTAGGAGGATTATAGAAAGAACCTTCGGCCTCCTGAAGGCCAGGTTTAGGTGCCTGTCTATGACAGGGGGATCCCTAATGTACTCACCAAAGAAGGTGTGCCATATCATTGTGGCCTGCTGCATGCTTCACAACCTGGCTTTGCGACGACAGGTGCCTTTCCTGCAGGAGGATGGTCCAGATGGTGGTGTTGTAGCAGCTGTGGAGCCTGTGGAGAGTGAAGAGGAGGAGGACGACGGGGACGACACAGACAACAGGGACACAGTGATACAACAGTATTTTCAGTAGCACACAGGTACGAATCAACCACGCCATTTAACATTTACTTAAAGTCTCCTGCCTCTCTACTGTCTGAGTTCCCCCCCAGTTCCTGTTAACTGAGTTGTGACTTTCCCTTCCGTTTTCAGAGCTGTGGGCCCCACTGCGTGACCTCTGCTTTGTTTGCCCATGGACTACAGCTGTGTGACAGTGGTATGTTGTCATCACAATGTAACTGAACATTTTGGCACCGTTATGTCTAAAACATTTGTTAAAAATTCAAGCAGACTCCAGATTTTTTTAGTGCAAGAAGTGATTTACTTAAAGTGCTAAATTTAAGGAACATGATTGTAAAACGGGGATGGGTGATGGTGGAGTAATGTCCATGGCAGAGTCCAGTTCTCAGTCGCACAGGTGCATTGTCCATATGCCTGTGGAAGGATGGAGCAGGGGCAGTTCAAGGTTGGACAGGGTGACAATGTGGGACAGTGGGATGACATCAGGGGGTATCGTTTGCTGGCAGGGGTCTTGGCATCCTACTCTGTCTTCTTGTGAGATCTCAGGTTCCGCTTGTGGGGTGCTTCTTCTTTTGCAGGAGGTGGGGTTCTGGTGGCCTGTCGTTGTGTGGGGGCCTCCTGTCCACTAGCACCGGCGGAGGTGGTAGGCTGTTCCTGGTCCAGGCTAGTAAAAGGGGCCCTTTCTGGTGCCACATGGTCCCGCAATGTGGTGACTACCTGGTTGAGGGCCACTACGATGGTCCCCATTGCGGAACTAATGTTCCTCAGTTCCTCTCTGAACCCCATGTACTGTTCCTCCTGCAGTACCTGGATCTCCTGGAACCTGGCCAGTACAGTAGCCATCGTCTCCTGGGAGCAGTGGTATGCTCCCATGATGGAGGAGAGGGCCTCTTGGAGAGTCGGTTCCCTGGGCCTGTCCCCCCCCGTCGCACAGCAGCCCTCCCAGCTCCCCTGTGTTCCTGGGCCTCTGTCCCCTGGACGGTATGCCCACTACCACTGCCCCCAGGTCCCTGTTGTTGTTGGGGTGGTGGGTCAACCTGGGTGCCCTGTAGTGGTGGACACACCGCTGATTGACGTATCCTGGGGACAGAGGCATGGGCCCGCTGGGTGGGAGCTGTGCTGGTGTTCCCAGAGGGGGTTAGGTCTGGTGTAGCCTGTGGCTGTCTGTGGGGAACCGACTGTCCCGAGGTCCCCGATGGGCCGGGCTGGTCATCAGGGTCCAGGAAGACAGAGCTGCTGTCGTCACTGGGGGCCTCTTCTGGGGGTGGGATGGACATCTCTGGACCCTCCTGTGCGGTGTGGTGGCGTTCGGGACCTGCAGGGGTATAAGAGTATGGTTATTGCTTCTGTGTGTGGCATTTCGTGTAATGGGTGGGTGGCCGTGTCCCCCAGTGCTGGCATTCCCTTGTGGGGGCTTTTGTGATGGTGGCTTGTGGGGGTGATGGGTGTGTGCAGTGGGCATGCTTTGGGGATGGTTGTCCATGCTTTGGGGACGCACACAGGGCTAGGTTTTGGGATGGGTGGGATGTGATGGTGAGCCATTTGCAAGGAGTTGGTGTGATGGGGGTGGGGGTGAGGGTGGGGGTATGATTTGGCATGCAGGTGGGGTGGGGGGAATGGAGTAGTGAAGATTTGACTTACCAGAGTCCATTCCTCCACCTACTCCTGCGAGGCCCTCAGGATGCAGGATGTGCAAGACTTCCTCCTCCCATGCTGTGAATTCTGGGGGAGTAGGTGGGGGTCCGCCGCCAGTCTTCTGCACCGCAATATTATGCCTTGATACCATGGAACGCACCTTCCCCCGTAGGTCGTTCCACCGCTTCCTGATGTCGTCCCGATTGCGTGGATGCTGTCCCACTGCGTTGACCCTGTCCACTATTCTGCTCCATAGCTCCATCTTCCTGGCAATGGTGGTGTGCTGCACCTGTGCCCTGAAGAGCTGGGGCTCTACACAAACTATTTCCTCCACCATGACCCTGAGTTCTGCGTCAGAGAACCTGGGGTGTCTTTGGGGTGCCATGGGGTGGTGTGGATGAGGTGAGGGGTGGTGTATGTGTTGTAGAGTGTGGTGAGTGTGGTGGTGTATGGTGTTTTGTGCGTGGAAATTGTGTGGGTGATGTTGTGATTTGCCTCTGTGTGATGGTCTACTCTATGCTGTGCTCTCTCTCTCTGTCCTTCACTCGCAATTGTGGTCGTAAGGGTTTGTGGGTGATGTGGGTGTGTGTTTTATATTTAATTGGGTGTGTGGGAGTGGTGTTTGTATGTGTCTCAGGTGTGTGTATTTTGAATTATCCAATGTGGTAGTGTTTTGTAAAGGTGTGTGTATTTTGACCGCGGCGGTGTGTACCGCCAATGGAATACCGCGGTTGAAAGACCGCTGCAGGGATTTGTGGGTCGGAATGGTATGGGCGTATTTCTGTTGGCGTGATGGTGGAGGTTTGGTCATCGCCAGTTTCCCGCTGACCTTTGGTGTGGCGGACTTTTGTGGATGTCGGGTTTTTGGCGGTTTGCCAGTTGCGGGTCAGAATGACCGTGGCGGTTTACCGCGGCCGTGGCGGTGTTATGGCGGCCTTCTGGCCGGCGGTAAGCGACTTTTACCGCCGAGGTCAGAATGACCCCCTGTGTGTCTTCTACAGCCCAGGGAGTTGATGACAGTCATGCTCAGAAAGGGTATGGCAGATGGTGTATTTCTCCAGACCAGAGAGCCCAGCTCCAAGTATCTTTCCAAATGAACACACAGCTCATATGCATTATTGTCATGTTTGCTGAAGCAAAAACCCATAACCAAAATAAATTGAGGAACTTGAGACGGAGGTGCACACTCACCTGAGCCATGCAGGCAACCTTTTTTGTCCCAGTACTGCCCAATGGCTGCTCGCTTGGAGCCTATTCCTTCTTGCTAACTTATAGGTGCCAGATTTCCAAAGCTTCCAAATAAAGAAAGAGTCATGAGGTCCGTTGTGTGCAGAGAGCGCAATGTTGGCAGAAAGAATGTCAAAAAGACTGCCATTTAGAAGGGCTGGGCATTCTGGTTCAACACAGTTCGTACACACAATCTGTCTATACAGTGCGCATGACTCTCATGCAAAAATACAACTTCCAGAGTAACATGACACAGCCACCTTACTTACCCCAGTTTACCCTAAGTCTCTGTTCTCGGAATATTTGAGGTTATTTTATGTCACAATGTTTACTTTACCATGTTCCTTGCCAGACCAGGGCCAAGGAAAGGTTTAAGGGCAGTCGGAAAACAAAAAGCTCCTTAGGGATATTGATATTTTTGATACGTGATAAGATTGGCAAAAAGAGAAGGAAGGAAGCTGAAAAGTGTTTGCCCATGTTAATGATTAACATGAATTGTGTGTAGTCATATAATCCATATACATCGTAAAGATTGTAGGCAATTGTCTGGGTTGGGCTACTACCGGCATACCAAAACAGGCTGATGCCATGGCAGTATTGTAGTAGCTAAGTTTATTATTTTAGACGTTTTTCATATGGGAATATAATAATAAAATACAAAGACAGTCAATATTAAACGGTACTTCAAATTAACATTTAATTATTATTTGCTTTAAAAGATATCCCGCGTGGACATATGGAGCCACCACATAGTATAAAATATACCATACACTTTCCAGATTTGAAATTGGGATATTTATGTTTATCGAAGCACATATAAATAGAAATGCCAAGTAAAAAATAAATACAGCTTCAAGTGTTCTAGAGAATTATATGGTAGTGTAGAGTAAAAAGGTCCAGTTAGGTACTGTCTTATATCCTAATACAGAGGATAGCCACAGGCCTTACATATTTATCATTCTGAGTTCATAGTGTTGCTCTGTGGTGTATTTGTTTCTACATGACCCATCAGTTATCGCTGCAGATTCCTCAAATGACAATTCCAGAATATTTGTTATTTAAGAATTGCTTTTGGTAACTATAGGCAGCGCCACTGAAATTATGCTGCAGGGAGGATCAGATTATGCATCAGAGTTGACTAGATTACAAACCAACAAAAAGCAAATTATGTGGCATAAAGCTTCACATATTGTGATATTATTACTTCATTATTGTGAGTTTTTTACACATAGTCAGCCTCTCTGGGCAAAGGCTCATTAGTACCATTTCAACAACCAAATACAGCAATAAGCAACTGAAAGATGACCAGTCAATCTTTGCGAAGGTTTGTGCATTGCGCAGGAACACGTTTCCACCTTTTTAGTAACTTTTGTTCTGTTTGGGGGTAGAAACATTTTTTATGTTAAAATCTACAGATTATGCAGCAGATGGTGGATTATGTAACAAATCCATAATAATGCAGAAAACGCCACAGCTGCTGATTCGCATAATTCGCGTCGCTCTGACTATGGCGTACTAGGACAGCGTTAGGGGAACATGAACCACTTTGCGGCAGCATGTATGTCGCCATCAATTTAGGGTCAAGGAACACTGGTCAGGCAGACTCTGCCTCCTGTACGTACTGATTTTATGCTGGCATGATGCCGACAAAATCTGGAGTTTTGGACTCCACTGAAGTACAAAAGGGGCGGCTCGGTTTAGCAGACATCAGGGGCTTGAAAATATCAGGTATCTAAATAAAGCACGTATTGGGAATGTCCTTGTTCTGATTATTGCAGTGACATTCTTATCCCATCACACTGACTGTGGAAGGGATGTATTTCAACAAGTCTTTCATAAAGAAAGGCTCTGCTTATTTCCTTGGGTTCTGGGACGCAGCTTGTTTTGGAGGACTAAGGTAGTTGCCAAGTTAAACAGAGAGTACATGTGCATTCGAACAATTACATGTTCATAGAGTTTTTGCAAAAATATAACTTTCAGCTTCTCAGAAATACTTTGTCGCTAATTGTTAATAAATTTATTGTACAATTACCTTTATGAGTAAATGTACTGTTAACAAAGTGCTTAATCTCCAGGTCTACGATTCCCAAAATTTCGCTGTGACATTTTTTGTATAAAGTTTACTATTTCCGTGTATATTTTGGCAAACCTAAAAAAGCATATATTTTACATGTAAAAAATGGAAATACGTTTCTGCATATTTTTGGGGTTATAACTTTGTTTTACCAAGGTCCATAATGTAAAATATATATATATGTATGAACAACAAGGAGATTCAGAATTTTGTGAACCTACATATTAGTACATAGGTCTGTTCTCAAAATTCGTTTCCATTCGCAAAAAGTCAGATAATAATTTGCAGCTAATTTTTGGAAATGGAAATTCAATACATTAGGCCTAAAGGTTGATGTAAACAATAATCCACTCGTTTAGGATGAAATTATGCAAAATTCTCTAAAAATAGACAGCTCCATTCCTAAGTTTCCATTAATTTCTTGAGGAAGTAAATTTCTGGCTGAAGGTTTGACCCAAAAAGGTTTTCTTTAGAAATAGAAGAAGTTGTAGAGCTCAGATCCATGAAGCAAAAGGTAGTTACAGACACTCTCCGAAGTAGGTTCCATGGCTGCTTCATTAGTTTGATTGCTATAGGGAATGTTTTGCCACAAACCTTTTATGAAAGTGTGGTCCTGCAAACAGCGTAGTGGGTTAACTCTTCATGGTACATAGATGATAGTCCTTTCATGCAAGGTTTCTTCAGGTTCCTGAGCTAAAGCAGGCTCAATGCACTTTGATTGGTCAGACAGAAGTAGATTGTGACAAATTTGATGTGGTTGAATACATCAGATCTAAATACCATTAATATATTACTACTATGGCGAAAGAGTCCCTAAAAACCACAAGGAAGCCACCATTTATTTTGTTACCTTGATAGAAGTTGACTGTCAGCTGCTTCTCCATATTACTCGCAAGGTGGGTCTAACTAGAAAATGTACCTTTAATAATTGTTGCAATAGTCCAAACAGTCTTCTTGTTGCATTGGGGTTGCATATATGATAATATTGTGGGATCCTGTGCAGCAGACTTTACAGCGGTGAGCACTATGCTGCTGGCTCTCATACAGTGCGCAGAAAAAGAAGTGTTGCAGCACAGTAATGTGCTCTTATAACAGGACCCTAAGAAGGCCAATGTATATATTCTTAAGCTGTGCTACCTTCTCATGTTTAGTACTGTGAGAGCCAAAGGAAATATTAATATTAATAATTAATTAATTAATAATTCCCTTCCTACTGCTCATCATGCTATGTCTTATGTCCTGCATTAATATACAGCTGTCAGAAAGGTAACATGTGGAAAGTGTGTCCCTAATGTTCCCTTCCTGTTGGTTCAATAAAGAGATTCTGACATTCATATCCAGGCTTCAATCAGCCCCCTCATTATTCTAGCTCTATTTCTTCATGGTGTCGGGCAAGGAGCACTCTACAATGGTCAATTGGTAAAACCCTGCCATTTTCTTTGGGAATCTATACAGGTTCTCCTAATTGTGAGGAAGATACCTGGGATCCCTTTTGCAATATCGTCTAGCATAAGGCAACACATTATAACCTTACCAAGCTTGTGCTTGTGTATAAAAGTCAGAAAAGGGGATTTGAAATTCTAGCTCTACACCATTCTAGGCCAGAGCACAAACTAAGATCTCTTTGCTGTGGGTAAACTAGTTCTTGGTCACTTGTGTGACGTTTCCTTAACAATGATAGTGCACTGCATTCATAAAAGAGCTAGGTGGTCACTCCTCTGTTTCTCTGTTAAGAAAGGCAGGTTACAAAAGTGGTAGGTATGTTCTTAGTACAACATGCGCAGTCAAGGGCCTTTAGCTGTATCAAACTTAAAGCAGGATCTATTGGTTCGCAAGAGGGTAATCACATCTCCTGCAATGAATTATAACTACAACTTCAGGTATTTCTTGTTAGACAGACCTCGTGAATGTGTGTGTGAAGAAAGTTTATAGGCGGAAAATTATTAACCCTGATTTGCTGACTCAGAAACAGCAGCGGGTTGATCAGAGTAATGGGATTTTCAAATTCAGGAATTCTTTCTCCATTGTGGAATTTCACAATCACAAATTTACTGCTAGGGACCAGTTTGTGGAAATTGTTGAAAAAAGTAGTTAAACATCCACAACGTTGTGGGTTTGTGTGCTTTGTTTTACATTCTGGAAACACTGGCAAATGTGTGCCTGTCAAAGACAGGATTGGGAGTGTTCCAAACATCAGGATCAGTAGGAAAATACTTGGTGTTTCCAAATTTCACACAATTTGCTTCAGCATAATTATGTGAAATGTTTGGAAAATTACACAAATAATGTGAAATGAAATCTGCCACTTAGCTATATATTTTAGCTTGAAATGTTTGTTGTTATCCATTTTGGGCGTGAGGTCGCATCTCACACTGAAAGAATTGTGCAAAAAGCACAAGTGCCATGAACAACAGCTCGTCGCAATCTGGTTGTACGTGTTTTACAAACATTCCTGCATTATAACTTTGCCATTATTACTCGATGTGGCGCAATGGCTTACTATTGGGAATTTCTTGTTATTATTGTCACATGAAATACCCAAGATCACGTAAATTATGCTGCTATTATTCAAATTTGGACTGGGCCTAGAACACACACATATTTAATACAGGACTACGAACAGAAGTTTATCCAAAAAAAAATATATATATAGTGAACATAATAAATCTAAAGCAATGTAATGTTCAAATTCATATTTTTGTCACATTCCTGCATGTTAAACGTCCATCATGTGGGAATTTCTACCTGTGTAAATGATTTGCAACTAAGCACTGCAAATCATAAATTTGCTCCTGCTTCGAGTATCAATTCAAGAGCATATTGTGAACTTCCTTCAACTTTATGAAAAGGGTTAATAATGTATTTTATACTTTTACTAGATGTGAATCAGTATATGATGGAATATTTTATTAATTTAAATGTAAGGCAGGGAAATGGAGATTCTTGGTCAGCATGTCTTAGTTTGTCAAACATAACATTGTCAGGTTCTGAATTCATGTATTGAGGAGGTGCCCTTCCTTGGAGTACAAGTGTTCACATAAATTCAGATTGCAATAGAAACTGCGCGTTTCAGCTTATGAAGGTGGCCCTTATTTAAAAAAAAACGATGTGGTAAGCAAACACAGGGGAAATGCTGTCAGTTTTGTAGTTGGATATTTAGAGTTCTTAAAACATGTAGCCCATAAAGCATATAGTAATATAGCACAAAACTGTATAGATATAGGGCGTGCCACCATTTTCACAGTTTGCCTTGCATTTTAATAAACTCCAAAATTGGAGTTCTTTTCCTTGTGTGCGTGTTTTAGTTGATACAAACGTATGCGGTTTTGATCGTGTTAACACTTGACACACTTAATTAGCTTCAAATTCAGAGTTGCACAAATTATGTTGCTACCAATAACTTCTAAACACTGTTTATGATAATATATGGACGTTTTGTTATGTAAAAGGTAAACAAAAATAGTTCGTTATGCTGAGGTGTGAGAGGAAGTCTGTGTTACACTCACAATTTTGTTTGCCATTGCAAAGTGCAGTGAAATCTGCCAGTGGCCACATCACAAAAAGTCCTCTGTGGGGAATGTTGGATTTTTGGCATATTTTGAGCCCTTCTGGCTCATGCCTGTACTGTCCGTTTTACGAGTATTACAAGAGAAGAAGCTCGGAGTTGTACATTCGGAACATCCATTTCAGGTTCCTCAGATGAGGTGGGGATCAAGTTGTCATGCGGTTCTATTCACAAAGAAATAAGAAAATCTATACTTGTACATTATTACCTTTGTTCGTGTGTACATTTTCAAATTACTGGAAATTCTCTAAGGTTGCCTGGCGAATCCTAGGGAACCTGTGACATTTGGAGGTTCCCTACTGTATGCCTGGAAAACCTGTGAAAATTCGAATTTACAATATTTCTATGGCAATTCTGCATGTGTAATTGTACAGAGTGTATGATAACTCATTCAAATGTGCGCTATGGCACTTCCAAAATGTTGTTCCAGCTGATAAACCCATTTCCCTACACTGCCTGTAAATTTAGGGTTATTCCATTCCCATTCCAACCCTCGAAACAATGTGCTTCATAGGAATAAATATTTGGGACGTTTCGAGGGTTAGAATGGTCTTAGAACAGTTTTGTGAATACCCAAAAACTGAGGTTTGGGGCTGTGCACACACTTTCCATTTCCCTGCAAACAGGTGATTCCCAAGCAGTATTACATCATAATGGGCTATATTACGGATTATTAAATTAATTTAAGGAAGAGTATTTGTATTTTGAGATTAGAAAACTTGGATTTGCCCTCAGGTAAACTTCCACATGCAAATAGATTTGTGAACCAAAACAATGGTGTCAGTGATGACAGTTGTGGATCAACCAGTGGATGAGCAGTTTAAGAGGATTCCAAGGTCAGTTATGATGGTTCTGTTTGTTAAACTATCTTGTGAACCTGCTGCTTCCTGACAAGGAAAGATCTAGTCAAGTTTGCTGATTGACTGCTTTCTTGAAAAAATGTCCCAGGGAAAGATATTTATTTACTAAATCAGCTTGTTGTTTTCCCTTAAGTGAAGGAATTATTTTCAATGTAAATGTGAATTTGGCTGGATGCACAATACAAATCTTTCTCACATGTCCCTCTTTTATAGTTTATTTATACTTCTAAAGATGTCACTGGGTGAATTATAACTGGAATAGAAATCGCTCTTGGAAACCTTGTGGTGTTCTCATTTTCCCAACCTGTCCAGAAAATAGAAAATGCCTTCTGTGCCAACGTCCATAATTACTGGACAGTTTTATGGAGCTGAACTTTGGATGGCACAAAATGGTTTGTGTTTACTTGGCTGCAACTAAACCAATCTAATTGTATAGTCAACACTCTGGCTCTTAGTCAGCAGTAATATGTTACTAATTCTGTTTAGCAGGTACAGAATGGCTAAGGCACTTGCAGATCAAGCACTGGACTTGATCCGTGTTACCCTTACTAGACGAGCTACCTGAACTTAAATGTATAAACATGAGGACGAATTATCACCATATTAGCTCATTACCTGTAGTCACAGGTGAGTTCTAGAACATACCTATGATATGAACATGTCATTACTAGTCAGCTGTAATAAAAAAAATTACAGATGACTAGTGATACCGCAGTAGCTCGCCTTAGCTAGCTGGACACCAGGGATACTTGCTGCCCCTTCGATTTTGTATGGCACATTAGAGTATGGTCATACCAGCACAGTCTCTATTTGGTGACAATAGGGTGAATAAGTGACCTTGCTCCTGAAGGGGCACACACATGTTTCCCGGACATCGAACCTCACCCTTCCATTCCTAAGAAAAGCTGTCCACCTTCTTAAGCATCTGTTTTTCCACATACCATCACACTTAGGACAAATAATGCAGCACTGGTGAAAAAAAAGTAAACAAAAAAAAAAAAAGGTATTTAAGTCAGTAATGCGGCCCCAGTAACTTTGTGATTTATATTTCCAGAAGACTCTGGTGTTTAACCAGGACTATACAAGCTGTAGTATGGAGACAAGTCAGAGCCCTAGAGAACCTTCATCTGAATAGGGGAAATTATGGAGGTCTGGGTGAAGTGCTTAGTTGCAAAATTGTTATACCAACAACTCAATCTCAGGCTATTCAAATACCAAATCTAATCTTTCTAACACACATTTTAGTTATTTTGAATATTAAAAATCTAATCGGGAATACACTGTACTGTTCACATTGGAAAATGTGTTGATAAAACATATCTCCCCATGGCATAGGGTGCCTAGACTTAATAGCTCTTGGGAGAGTAAAATTAAGGGTTGTCTTAAAGTTGTGCAGCACATTGAAAAACATATAAATTGTATTTCACTTCCCTACCCTAAGTCCCACGAGGAGCTTTAGAGACTATAATGGTAAAAAAAAAAAAAACTCACATGTCCAACCAAATCGAACTTTACAGCAAGGGTTAGGTTGATTATATTTTGATAAATCTTGAATATTGGTACCCATTATAAAGTATTGAAGTGATCAGAAATTCATCATAAGCCTTTAATCTTTGATTTAAACAAACAGTAAGAGGAGAATCAACTTTAATTGATCTGCAAAATATTATCCCACACATTTTCCTCCCGACTTTGCCTAAATTGAAACTTTTCTTTAAAAAACGTATTACGTCTCATTAAGTATTCATTCATGGCACATTGGCAACAGTTGTTCAACTCAATCTTACAAAGCTTTGTCCTGCACATTGTCTTTCTTGGAGCCAAGGATCAGGTTGCCTGTCCATTGCTACCACACATCTAATTAAATGACCAATAGTATACATATATCTCTACCTTACATCAGCATTGCTTGGGTGTTCTGATCTAGTGAATATGGCATGCTTTGCCCATAAGACAGTGATCATGCAGATACAAACATCATATGCTTCCATTCCTAAGATATATTGGTGGTTGTTTCTGTCTGATCTGAATACTGCCACTCAACAGTATCCCTTTGGCTACAAAGCAGTGCACCAATTGGATGGAACATTTTCCAGATATTTTCCCTGGAAACAGAAACAGGGTTTGTGATGGATGATGAATGTGGGAAATGTTTTGTGGTGTGAAACATGAGTTTTGAGTGGTACAAGACTGTCAGGTTGTAGTTGTAAATGATGGCTTTATTGTATTTAGTGAACTAATCCCTATAATCTGAAAATAACAACGATCAACGAGGCACCAGGAATGACAAGGGATTCCTACAGCTGCTGGTTTTGTAGTATCCTCTTGTGATGTGCACAGGAACAGAAGTGTTGTCCTGACACTGTCTGCCTGAATGTTTAAGTTGTTGATGTCTCTGTTTGTGAGACTGATGTTTGTAAGTGGCTTTCTTCAGAATATTGCCTCAGCTCTATCAGTTTCTGAGGTGGATAAGTGCAAGCATCTCTCTGCGGATGAAGTTTAATATATATGTATTTTGTGGCAGTCTCAGCCTTACATTTTTAAAGTTTGCCATTATTGGCATGTTTTAGAACTCAGACATAATACCTAAGTGATAAGTGACTGATGGAAAAGTGACAGAAAGTTCTGACTTTTATTTTACCTGTTGACAGTTCCTCTATGGATAGAATGGCAAACAAGTGATAGTTGGGACATGCCTTGACAAGGTAATGTTAGTTATTTTAAAATTGACTGTTAAGAGCTCTTTACCTTTAAAAAAAAGGTAAAAGTGATAATGCCAAGACAAACGGGTTGTGCATTTTCATAACCTCCTTTCTCTTCCCACCCTGTGTCTTGGCAGGACCCCTGTTTTCTTGACAATGTTTGCATAGTACTTCTGGCTGGGACCATGTACAGATAAGGCAACCATGCAACTCAGATTGCTCTTTTATTGCCTGAGCACTGCGATCATAAAGTACGTAGGAGTAAGCCTGTGTGTTGGTTCGTTCATCCGGACATTTCTATAATCCCAACACTTAAACAAACATCCATAAACTTGAGAAACCGTGCAAGCACCTCTCAAAGCTATCAGGGTGGTGACAGAGAGGTCTCCAATCATGTTGTGATTAACCGTTTATAGGAGAAATACAGACAGAGGCACATTCTGTACCAACATTTAATTTTGTTTAATCTTACTTGCACAAATCCCACGCAGATGGAAAACCATGTCCGGTGGTCGAGCCTTCTCCTGCATTGCTCCTAAAGGGTGAAATGAGGTGCAGCTACACATAAAGGTCACCTCATTTCTTGAATTTCACTACAAGCTGAAACCTTGCTTTTCGAGTAGTCCTACTCGGCCCTAGGTGTGCCTAGACGCACTCCTGCTCAGTGCCAGGATATGCTCCTGGGTGATAGTGCGCTCTACATATCTGCATAACAAATGAGAACTTCCAGATTTAGAGGCCTGGATGCATTCAATCTATCAGCGTCCAGTTTTCTACCTCTAAATGCCTTCCAGTATCCCTCTGTCCATTCCCTGTGCCTAGTGTTTGACTCCTACAAATCCCACTGGCTGCTGTGAATTCCATGTAACACACACATTTAATGAATGTATATCAGAAGGATGCTTAAGGTTCCACATCTATATCGAGAATATCTTTTAGTCTCTGAAAGTTATTGCTACCAACACTATGGGCATTTAAATATTTTGACTCCGAAAAGTTGAATTACTTCCCAAATTAAAGAAAAGCAAAGGGGCCTCAATGTGTTCTGGGAGAAGCAGGTCTTTGGAACCAATTCAGGAATACACAATGTTGCTCCTCCCGACACAGTGGAGACATTTCAAGATAATGGGGTGTCGGGTAGAAATTGTCATACCAGGATTAAGCAGAATGGACCTTCAGTGAACCAGGCAGGCAGAGACAGGATCCTAAAATAATTCCTGTACGGTGCATGCCCCACGAGTAGTAAGCTTAATGCCCACACACTTACCATTACATTTGTGGACACAGACTTTATGCTTTAAGAATACAACATATCTGTTTTAACAGCAATACCTGCTACTTCAAAGAAATTGCATTTATTCACAAGAGAGGTCCTAAAAGTTATTGTGTCTTCAATCAGTTATCCAAGGCTTCAATTGGCTGCATTGTTTCGTAATGAGGCAATTGGTTAAATAGTGGGAAATTGGAGATGTTAAGACAAGAAGATGAGACTAGCAGTCCAGACTCATAAGTATTACTCCCATGCTGCAACACAGTGACGTAACAAAACTTAGGGGGGGCCCCTGCAAAGTACATGGAGTGGCTCGCCCTCTCTACTTACTCAGGAGCTCTTAGGCCTGAGTACTGTGCTGAGGGGACCATCACAGGTCAGGGGTCCATTCGGACTGATTGGACTGTGGGAGCCTTTGTTACACCATTGGTGTTGGACCTGGCTTTTTGACAGGGTCATCCCCAAACTTTTTGCCTCCTTCCTCCTATTTATTCTGCCTGTTGTTGTTGGCTTTTGAACTCTGGGCACTTTACCACTGCTAACCAGTGCTAAAGTGCATATGCTCTATGTGTAAATTGTACTGTTGATTGGTTTATCCATGATTGGCTATTTGATTTACTTGTAAGACCCTAGTAGAGTGCACTATATGTGCCTAGGGCCTGTAGATTAAATGCTACTAGTGGGCCTGCAGCACTGGTTGTGCCACCCACTTCAGTAGCCCCTTAACCTTGTCTCAGGCCTGCCATTGCAAGGCCTGTGTGTGCAGTTTCACTGCCACTTCGACTTGGCATTTAAAAGTACTTGCCACGCCTAAAACTCCCCTTTTTCTACATATAAGTCACCCCTAATGTGTGCCCTAGGTAACCCCTAGAGCAGGGTGCTGTGTGGGTAAAAGGCAGGACATGTACCTGTGTAGTTTATGTGTCCTGATAGTGTAAAGCTCCTAAATTCGTTTTTACACTACTGTGAGGCCTGCTCCCTTCATAGGCTAACATTGGGGCTGCCCTCATACATTGTTGAAGTGGCAGCTGCTGATCTGAAAGGAGCAGGAAGGTCATATTTAGTATGGCCAGAATGGTAATACAAAATCCTGCTGACTGGTGAAGTCGGATTTCATTTTACTATTCTAGAAATGCCACTTTTAGAAAGTGAGCATTTCTTTGCACTTAAATCTTTCTGTGCCCTACAATCCACGTCTGGCCAGGTTTAGTTGACAGCTCCTTGTGCATTCACTCAGACACACCCCAAACACAGGGTACTCACCCTCACTTGCATACATCTGCATTTTGAATGGGTCTTCCTGGGCTGGGAGGGTGGAGGGCCTTCCCTCACACAAAGGACTGCCACACCCCCTACTGGGACCCTGGCAGACAGGATTGAACTGAAAGGGGACCTGGTGCACTTCTTAGCCACTCTTTGAAGTCACCCCCACTTCAAAGGCACAATTTAGTATAAAACAGGGCCTCTGCCCTACCTCATCAGACACTTGCTGGAGAAGAAACCTGAACCAGAACCTGCATCCTGCCAAGAAGAACTGCCTGGCTGCTCAAAGGATTCACCTGTCTGCTTTTTACAAAGGACTGCTGCCTTGCTGTTGGCCTGCTGCCTTGCTGAACTCTTGTCTGGCTGCAAAAGTGCTTTCCAAGGGCTTGGATAGAGCTTGCCTCCTGTTCCCTGAAGTCTCAGGACCAAAAAGACTTCTCTTTTGGACTCCTCGTGCGCCGAAAAATTCGATGCACAGCTTGCTCCGCGGTGAGAAATTCACTGCACGGCGATCCAGAAAGACGCCGCTCGATGCGACGCCTGCGGTGCGACCGGAAATTCGACGCACGGCCTCGCATGGACAACGCCGCCTGACTTCCAGAGAGGAAATCGACGCGACGGCTGCCGTGAGAAAGAAAATTCCACGCACAGCCTCCCGGAACGACGCGCAGCCGGATAACAAGCCGAGGAATCCACGCACAGACCCTGGGACATCTGGTAATCCTGCGATCCATAGAAGAAGACGGTCCGCATGCCAGAAAACGACGCACGTCTTCCCAGAGTGGAAAATAACGACGCAAGTCCGTGTGTGAAGGGGCGAAACCGACGCACACACCATTTTTCTTCCCGTACAACGATGCACGTCTCCCCGCGTGGAAAATAACGACGCAAGTCCGTGTGTGAAGGGGCGTAACCGACGCACACACCATTTTTCCACGCATCTCCTCTTCTGCGGCCCTCTGCGGAGATTTTCCACTCCAAACCCGGTACTTTGTGCTTGAAAGAGACTTTGTTTACTTTTTAAAGACTTAAGACACTTCATATCACTTTTTAGTGATATCTTTACAAATTCATATTGCATCTTTGATCGTTTTGACCTGCAAATACCCAGATAAATATTATATATTTTTCTAAACACTGTGTGGTGTATTTTTGTGGTGCTATATTGTGTTATTGTATGATTTATTGCACAAATGCTTTACACATTGCCTTCTAAGTTAAGCCTGACTGCTCGTGCCAAGCTACCAGAGGGTGGGCATAGGATAATTTGGATTGTGTGTGACTTACCCTGACTAGAGTGAGGGTTCTTGCTTGGACAGAGGGTAACCTGACTGCCAACCAAAAAACCCATTTCTAACATTGGTGATCAGCGGTGAGGACAGGACTTGTATTTGTGCAGTGACATACAATAGCTAAGTATTTCACTACCTACCCACAGTTGAAGGTCAACTTGATTTTTTTCATCTTTTTGCTTTTGGTTCTCTGATGTCCTCCTGGATATATTGTTGATGTTTTGGACTTTGGTTTTTGGTTTTGCCTGTGATACCTTGCCAGATTGGGAATGGGTACCTACTTCACAGACGACTACGGTGTATCATACATTGTGCCTGTTGAATCCTTCACCAAGGCTGAGCTAAGGGGACTTTGCAGAAAATGGGGACTTCCTATGTCAAGGAGATCCACTAAGATGGAACTGCTAGATATCTATGTAGCCTGGGGAGAAGCCCAATGGGCAGAGGAACAGGCAACAAAGAACCAAAAGAATCATAGCCCTAAGAATGATTATGAGGAGGAGGACTGCTCAGATGAGGAGGAGGACTACTCAGATGAGGAAAGAGAACCAGTGAGAGATGTAGGGCTCCTAGCTCCAGAGCGGAGGATGCAAGAGCTAGATGAGTTTATTGAGAGGGCTGAGGCAGCAAGAGCCTTAGCCCTGGAAAAAGAAAGGGTTGCAGCTCAGGAGCTGAGCTGTGAAGAGCTGAAACTGGAAGCCGGAAGGGCTGAGTCCAGTTCAGATGGTGGCAGCAAAAATCTTCCATCCAGTACTGCTGAAGAAGGGCACAGGCCCAGAGATGTGGTGCCCAACTTGAAGAAGGGAGTTGACACACCCCAGGCGGTTCAAGAGTATGAGGTAGTTCCCGTTATGCACAGGGTCCCTGAGAAGGATTGGGGAACTGGCACAGGGAGTCATATTCCTACTTGGGGGAGGGACACTTTACTGGCTCTAGAAGAGAGTGACAGGGAGAAGGGTTCCCCCCTGGTGGACGTCCTAGATATAGAGGGTGGAGACATCCCAGAAGAGTATGGGTTGAGTGTCAGGGACAGTCAGATACTGCCTCACCAGTCTCAGGAGGGTGATGTAGAGTGCTTTTTCAAGGCTGAGTCACTGGATGGTTAGGTGAAGGGTACTGTGGTTAATACTTGTGATGGGCCCAGTGATGTAATTGCAGGAGAGCATATGTCTGGTCCTTATTTTCCAGAGCTACGCCAACACCAGGTGGTGTGTGAGTACTCTGACCCCAGGGAGCTTACAATGGAGGCAGACTTCTGGGTGAATACCAGAGAGTCTGAAGAGGCATTTGGCGGTGCTCCTGAAGGGAGTGGTCTAGGTGTTTCCCAACCAAGTGAGGTGGGAGAGGATTGTAGTGTCCCAGGTAGGTCCCAGGTCCTAGAGGGTTCCATGAGGGAACGCCAGGAGGGAAGCCTAGCCTGTACAGTAGGGCCACCTGTTGAGGGAGGCCCCACAGTGTAGGAAGAACTTGGGGGGGGTGACTGTAGCCAGCATCCCACCAGTTCTGGTGTCTGGCTGTACCACTCCTAGTGAGGGGGTGCAGAAGTCCAGACAGAGGGTTGAGAGGGGGTTGCGGACCCCAGTGGAGGTCCTGGAGAGTCAGGGGTCAGCTCTGAGAGCAGAGCCCCCAGGAATTACCCAGGTGAAACCGTTTCTGGTTTGGGGGAGATACAGAATCTGCCAGGTGGGCAGAGGTCAGGAGACCTGCACCAACCAGACTCTTGTGTAGCCCTTGGGGACGGTGTGTCCCTTGTGGGGGGTGAGCGTGCCCCCCAGGAAGTCCTGGCGTGCCAGGCAATTGTTTAACCTCAGGGTGGTGACTCTGGGTTGGGTGACCAGGTTCAGGGGTTAAACTACTCTGGCCTGGTGGGGGGTCAGTGTGCCCCCCCAAGTAGTCCTGGTGTGCCAGGCAATTGTTCAACCTCAGGGTGGTGACTCTGGGTTGGATGACCAGGTTCAGGGATTAAACTCTGGCCTGGTGGGCGATCAGTGTGCCCCCCAAGAAGTCCTGGTGTGCCAGGCAATTGATCAACCTCAGGGTGGTGACTCTGAGTTGGATGGCCAGGTTCAGAGATTAAACTCTGACCTGGTGGGGGGTAGGTGTGCCCCCCAGAAAGTCCTGGTTTGCCAGACAGTGATCCAGTCTGAGGGTACAGACCCTGGGCTGGAAGACCAGGTTCAAGGTGTCCCCCCGGACCTGGAGGGAGGGTCTACTGATAACAGTGCCCCTACCATATTGTCTTCTGAGGAGGCCACTCCTAGTTGGAGGGTGCTGGACCCCAGAAGGGAGGGCAGGTGGAGGGAAGCCTCACCCCGGGCCCTAGTCCAACCTGAAGGTACAGACCCCAGGTTGGAGGGCCAGTTGCAGGTTAACAGCCCTGCCCTGGTAGAGAAATGGTGCAGGGCGGCTTCTATAAGCACCCTGACCATGTTGGACTCTGGGGGTACCGCTCCAGGAGG
The DNA here is from genome assembly GCF_031143425.1 of Pleurodeles waltl. Lineage (NCBI taxonomy): Eukaryota > Metazoa > Chordata > Amphibia > Caudata > Salamandridae > Pleurodeles > Pleurodeles waltl. The sequence goes on along the minus strand of NC_090448.1, from coordinate 244,762,081 downwards.
GAGGGTACAGGGCCCCAGAGGGGAGGACCAGGTTCAGGCTGTCATCCCTGACCTGGTGGAAGGGAGAGTGGTTAAAGGGTGCCCAGCACCTGGGGCTACCGCCTCCACTCTCCACAGCCACAGTGGTTGGAGAGCTTTGAGAGGCCTGGGGCCTGGCTCTCATCCCTGACAGCTGTCAGTAACCACTGTGGCTTGCTGTCTGGGTGGACAGAGTTATCCTTGGGGAGGGGACCAGTGTCACACCCCGGGGGTAGAGTGGGCAACACCACTGTGTTGGTCCTGGTGGTACTATCCTGCTCCTGGGATACGTCTTTGAGCAAAGTAAGATTAGGTGCTGCACAGATGGTATCCACAGGTAAGGAGAAAGGCTCCCCATTGGTTGGCTTAGTGGGCCCCGAGAGTATGGACAGAGGGATCCAATTGGAGTCTGGAAGGCGAAGAACTGGAGCATGCCCCTGCTGTTGTGGGCCTGGGTCCTTGTTCTATTGTCTTAAACAGGGAAGTACATCAGGATAGTGATTGTTCTCCCCTGGCTTTAGGTTGGTGGGGGGGTCATGTTGGACCTGACTTTTTGACAGGGTCATCCCCAAACTCTTTGCCTCCTTCCTCCTATTTTTTCGGACCTGTTGTTGTTGGCTTTTGAACTCTGGGCACTTTACCACTGCTAACCAGTGCTAAAGTGCATATGTTCTCTGTGTAAATTGTACTGTTGATTGGTTTATACATGATTGGCTATTTGATTTACTTGTAAGACCCTAGTAGAGTGCATTATATGTGCCTAGGGCCTTTAGATTAAATGCTACTAGTGGGCCTGCAGCACTGGTTGTGCCACCCACTTCAGTAGCCCCTTAACCTTGTCTCAGGCCTGCCATTGCAAGGCCTGTGTGTGCAGTTTCACTGCCACTTCGACTTGGCATTTAAAAGTACTTGCCAAGCCTAAAACTCCCCTTTTTCTACATATAAGTCACCCCTAATGTGTGCCCTAGGTAGCCCCTAGAGCAGGGTGCTGTGTGGGTAAAAGGCAGGACATGTACCTGTGTAGTTTATATGTCCTGGTAGTGTAAAGCTCCTAAATTCGTTTTTACACTACTGTGAGGCCTGCTCCCTTTATAGGCTAACATTGGGGCTGCCCTCATACATTGTTGAAGTGGCAGCTGCTGATCTGAAAGGAGCAGGAAGGTCACATTTAGTATGGCCAGAATGGTAATACAAAATCCTGCTGACTGGTGAAGTCGGATTTAATATTACTATTCTAGAAATGCCACTTTTAGAAAGTGAGCATTTCTTTGCACTTAAATCTTTCTGTGCCCTATAATCCATGTCTGGCTAGGTTTAGTTGACAGCTCCTCGTGCATTCACTCAGACACACCCCAAACACAGGGTACTCAGCCTCACTTGCATACATCTGCATTTTGAATGGGTCTTCCTGGGCTGGGAGGGTGGAGGGCCTGCCCTCACTCAAAGGACTGCCACACCCCCTACTGGGACCATGGCAGACAGGATTGAACTGAAAGGGGACCTGGTGCACTTCTTAGCCACTCTTACTTCAAAGGCACAATTTAGTATAAAACAGGGCCTCTGCCCTACCTCATCAGACACTTGGTGGGAAAGAAGAAACCAGAACCTGCATCCTGCCAAGAAGAACTGCCTGGCTGCTCAAAGGACTCACCTGTCTGCTTTCTACAAAGGACTGCTGCCTTGCTGTTGGCCTGCTGCCTTGCTGAACTCTTGTCTGGCTGCAAAAGTGCTCTCCAAGGGCTTGGATAGAGCTTGCCTCTTGTTCCCTGATTGTATTGGATTGGATTGTATGTGACTTACCCTGACTAGAGTGAGGGTTCTTGCTTGGACAGAGGGTAACCTGACTGTCAACCAAAAACCCCATTTCTAACAACTGGCAACACACCCTAAGTATCCTCTTTTCTTGGTGACATGTCTTAATCCACTAATAGTGAATGTCACAGAAGAACCACTGCATACTGAACTGGGAGCATAGATAACAATAAATAAATCAAATTAAAGGAAAAGTACACCGGCAAGATCAGTAAAGTATTGCCAAGTGACAAGAGAAGCAAGCAAAGTATTGTGCAAGAACAGAATAAGCAAAGTCTTCTACAAGACAGGACTATACAAGTTTCACAACAGAGCAGGACAAGTGAAGTCTTGCACAGCACAATACAAAATCTCCCATTAGAACCAGACATAGACGCCCTCTAAGACAGAGGGCAGTTAATTAAGGAACAAAGGTAAAAGAGTTTGCAGCAGACAAGAAGGTTTCACAAATGGAGAAAGATGTTAAAAACTACTAGCTAGTTTTTAAAGAGCAGGTCCGAGCACATTCAATGGAGGTAGAATTGGTCTGACAGATCTTCTCATCCATTCTGTTTCCATTAGCTTTTTTATATTTCAGAGCTGTGATTTTCTGAAAGTCTGACCAGAACTGACCTGCTTAATTCTCTGGCTGAAAGTCTGAAGTCTAGCTTTAACTAAGTAGTCCTTATTTTGTATTCTTTTTTGTGAGTAAGCAAAGATAAAGAGCAGTCCAGTTCCATTCTTAGAACCTAGGCACTCCTCCAGTGACTAGTTGACCGTATCTTTGACTTTGACTGTGTTGCGTAGTACTAAAACAAGCACAACCCTTGATTATAATAATTGTAAGTTATAAATGAAACAAGAAGTGGATCACACGTTGATGTTTCATTCTCTGTCCTAATTAATATTTAAGACCAATCTCAGAACTGATTGCTTAGAGTGTACATTATTGATCACATAAATCTACAGCGGTGCACAATGTAGTTATGCTTCGGAGATTCTTTATTCTAAGCGATTCAAGCTGGAATTGATTGTTTACCAATATTTTCTTGATGAAAACAGTAAGTCATTTTTTAATGCTTCACTAAATTTTACCCTTGTTTGTTCTTTGACTATGTAGAGCACTCTCTTGGCTTTCGGCTTGTGACTCGACCAGCATGATGATCAGGGAAACATGGGGAAAGTCCAATTCTTTGTGATTGGATTATAGACAGGTGAGTCCTGAAGGACTCAGTGCCTCTATAGAAGTGTCTAAGTAATGACCCAAACCAGCTGTGCACTGAGAATGTTTTCCCATTCCAAGATGCCCATCTGCCTACACCACCACATTGGGTAGCCTTGCCATATGACCCAACATCTCTTTAGACTTGGACAAGATTGAACTTTCTGCAGTGCTCCTTAGCTGTACTATGTCCAACCATCTTGTGAGCAGCATAGACACTCAAATTATGTCCTGGCATGGCACGGTGCCATGGATTGCATTGAAGTACACAAGTTCTACCAACCATGCCATGAAACCACCAAACATGTTAATCGTGCAACAGCGTATTTGCATTTAATCTAAGTTCGTGGAATGTTATATCTGTTTATTCATTGGCATGCATACTTTGTATTCTTGTGAGTATTCAATCAAATCGTTAACTGTCATATATTTCATGACTATCCGGAAATTCAAACTGAAAAAAAAATTCAAACAGAAGTCCAAACAAATAAGTCAGAAATCTTTTGTGAATGAGCTCCACGGTCTGCAATGTAACTTTCACAATATCATTCCAGTTCTCTGTGGTGCAATGAAAAACACAGGCACTGAGTTTGTACAAATACATATTTTCATCTTTAAGACTAGCAAAAGCCTGTTACAAGGTCATACGAATACCTGAAGTAGTAATAAAAAGGTTTGCTTCCCAGCAATAAAGAGTCATGTTTTATTATTATAACTGAAAAATAAGTCATTTCTAAAAAAGTAAGAGAAAAGTGGCTGCTTGCCATGGGAATATTTACTCACCAAGAACCAGATTCACACCTTGTTTGGCCCCCGAGTGGTTTAAAAACCCATTGGTGATGCCAAAGAGCAAATGCTGAATCTCAAAATCAGGATCTGCAGACATTTACATCGCACACATAAAACTACCATTGGAAATCCACCAGTTTGGCACATTTTCTGCTGTTCAAAGTCCAGAATGGAATCATGAATGTTCCCAAGGAAGAACTGCAGTGATATTTAGAAGGTAGCAAACACCACAAACTCGTATCTTTGTGGCTCTTCTCGTGTCATTCAGTCTTTTTAAGCTTAATATTTTATTTTATTTTTTAGTTAAGGAAAAAAAATAGATACAATCAAGAGCACACCAGAGGGTAAATAACAGCGTTTTTGGAAGGGAAGCTCACGAAGGGAAGGTATGTTTGCATTGAAGTACAAAGTGGGAAGGAAGGTTTAGGGTCAGGGCTGTGAAATGTATTGCCCACAGTATGAGTGGGAAGCACTACTTCTGTTTCTCTTTAGTGCGGTAGAGTTTCAGTGAAGCGTGCTCAATATCTCTTTCAACTAGCTTATTTTTAAGGATGTGAATGTGGCATATATCATTCCAATGTTGTGAGAAGGAGGTACATTAGGGTTTTTCCATGTGGTTTTGAGCTTCTGTAGCATAACCTCTGTCAGCAGGTCTAAGGGCCCTATTATGAGTTTTGGTTTGCCAAACATGCGGTGGAGGTCAGAACGCCACACTTCTGGCAGACCGACCTCCATATTACAACCCTGGCGGTTGGACCGCATGGGGACCACAGCAAGGATCATTGATCCCGGCGGGCTAGTGGCGATCGAAGTAGTGGTCAGCCACAGCAGTGCGGAGTTCAGCACCTTTGTGCTGGGCACAAGTCCCATTTCCACAGGGTCCCTGCCATGAAAAGGCTGTTGGAAAGGCAGCGCAGGGGCTATAGCAGACAGTGCGCATTCTGAGGGTGCTGTGGGCCCCCTTCTGTGCTATGGCATAGTCCTCGGAGCCGAGGCCAATGCCTCCGCACTGGTTCCACCTGGCTGACTGGGGGGAAATGTCCTACTATGGAGATTTCTGATGGTCCACCCAGTGGAAACATTGGAATTGGCCTGGTGGGGGGACCACCAGTTCCACAGCGGTCTCCTCTCCATGGGCCTGGTGAGCTGACAGTCAGTCCGCCAGTCTCGTAATGAGGCCCTTATTGTTTTGTTGGGTAATAGAAGTGCCTTAGTTGCAATAGACATCAAAGAACAATTCCTTAAAGGTGAAGTTTCAGTTTGACACTTATATCTGTGGTGATTTCAGTGGTGATTCTTTTCCAATAATCACTTAACTTGGGACAAAAAAAGAGTATGTGCTCAGTGTCAGCATTCTCTCTCTGACAGTGCCACCATCGATCATTGTCAGCTAGGTTGGCTTGTATAGCTTACTGGGTGACCATACATTTCTATGTAGCATTAACTATATTTGCAAGATGGAGGCTGATTTAGAACCACTATTTGCTTTAACCCATATATCTTTTTCATCCTGTTGTCATAGAGGTATTTTGAGCGAAGGAGTCCGTGCTTCAAGCGAAATGGCCAGAGTTGGAAGATTTACTGGGCTGACTCTGTTTTGAAAATAATTCCATTTAAAGTGTTTCTTTCTGGTCGTCTAGGCCATATTATTCCTTAACAGTGCTAAAAGGTATAATGCCTTAGTTCATGTATATTCAGTTGATTGTGAATATATCCTTGTGGAGCAAGAGTTCCAGGAATTAAGTTGTGCAGAGGTATATAGTTTGCTGGTAACCCCTAAGGATTTGTGCAGCCATTCTCTATTATAAAGACTGAAGAGGTAGTAATAATTCATGATTATTTCCTTTGTTCTCTAGTGTTGCCTACTTGGGTTTATTTTTATTTATAGTGGCAAGGAATGTATCAATATGTATCGGGCTGACAAGCAACATATCTAAGGTGATGCAAGGGGACTGAGCAGCTGTTTGTTGTCAGCCATTGATGTGCTTGAGCCAGTTTGATTGCAATCTGATACTTGGTAAGGTCTCTCTGTGTAGAGTTGTATCTAGGAGTAGTATTAAATATGTATGTGTGTGTAAATATACATATGTTTATATACCTTTGTGAATAGGTCCCTAAGTCTCAAGTTAGAAAAGAATATGCCAATCTACATAAAGAAATGGTTACAACAAGATGGAATACAATTTTACCATTGAGGCCATCATTCCGAATGACATCTTAATTCCTATGGGGGTGTTAGCATCAGTTACCAGCCCTCCAGGCACAGCACAAATCTTCATGTTAAATTCCAGAGGTTAACTAAGGATTACTGGCGGAATCAGACCCAAAATGACAGATTCCCCTTGTAATTCAGTTCCTCATTTCTTAGTGGACCCACAAGGTCCATCTCTAAATCAGCCCGATTTGCCCCATCCCAGTTACTGGTCCCCAATTATCAGCTACTCCAGGGGTGAGCAAATACTGGCCTATGTTCTGGGCTACTGTTGCGGCTAGATTGTTTGTAAACAACCACTTTTCAGTCAGTACATGGTATGTTCTGTAAAGGTCAGTATTCATACTCATGAAATCTAGCATAGTATTCTCTTGAAGGAGGAAGATGTCCAGCTCTTAAGTATTATTGCTTTTCAACTATTAAGCTCTGAACAATCCAACCCTTTTGACATAGTTAAATACATCCTTCAGCTATTTTGTACTGCTAAGAAATATGTTTCTTGCATTCCATGACAATACACACTAGATTTGAATCTTTTCCAAATTTCATCTTCAACAGTCTCTCCCTTTTAATGCATATATTGACATGAAGTGTGCAGCAGCAGACAAGGGCATGGAAATTGTGGTCTTTGAAAAATGTTCCTGACAATGTTTGTAAATTACACTATGCCTTAAATCTACTGAAATCAAGGAAGCAAAATGAACCTTAGATTTGTGAGTATGCCAATCATGTCTTTCAAAGAGGTGAGAACATGACAATGCTCCTTGTTCATAGTAAGAAGAGTGCCTCAACCTTTTCAGGTTTAACACGTGTTAAATTATCAATATGGCAATGCACTCAATTATTCAGCCTTTTTCAAATCTTACTTGAGTTCATTTATGGGCTTTTGAAAAAAGCATTGTAGGTTTCTTTGGAAACAAAGATCTCAAACGAATGTTTGTGAGCTGAGACTACATAAATTGTCTTTTTTGTTATCTTTTAACAATAGTGCATTATGTGTGATGCAGTGCCCCTCAAATGTCATGAAATCATGAAGTTAAAGGGGAACAAACTTAGTTAAAAACTGCCTTTGAAACGTTGCATCTGTGACAAAGAACTCGTTTTTTTTTTTCAAGCAAATGTACTTTGCGACTTTCATAGGTTATAATAAAATGAAGCAGTGCCACTTTGTAGCTATCAGGAGTTTCACAAAGCTTTAAAATGATAGTACTTCTAAATCATTCAAAATCTGTTGTTTTGTGCAGTTCCTATTTTGTCATTAACCTTTCCTGCTCATAATTGTGTACTTGTTACGCTTTCGTTGTATTTTATGGTAGATCATTGTGTGTAGCCAGAAGTATTCTTTTTGCCTTTTTATGTCATGTTTGCTGCAGCCTTACCATACCATTGCCACAATCATGGGACCCAACTTACAAATCCATTTGGCATTGTAAGTGAAAGTAAAGTACACAAATAGCTTGCATTATAAATCCAGAAAGGGGAATTGCTCACACTTAACGTTATCACAGTTTATTGGAATATTGTGCATGAGTAAATCATCTTCAAGTGGTGAGTAGAGTATCATCTTGTCCTGAAAATTTGGAAATACCTGCAAAACTAATAATTTTGGAGATATTTAAAACATTTCCTGGAACCTGTCCTTATCTGGAAACAGTTGAAGATTAACTCTTGTTAGCGAAGCAAGTGAGTTCTTTCCACAGTGGCATTGAAAGGGAACACCCACAAAATTAGTAACACTGTTGGGAAAGGAGTTTTGCCACAGAGTATGAAAAATATCCTTGAACATGTGCTAAGCCAAAGGCATTTTCAAATTCAAAGTTCTGCTGTTTGTACAATTCCACACAGACAACTGTTGTCTTATCATGCCTTATCATGCATGTAACTGCAAATTCACAAACTGTTTTCAGAAAGACTCCTGGAAACTTGTGATTGTGATAGGCTTCCAGGAGTATGCTTCGAAACCTTTGTGAATTCCAAAAATGTGTAAATCTGCTCGCAATCAAGGGTATAACCTAAGGGTATAAGATTTATGTATTGTATTAAGTCGGCCTTTTGAGTGTCCCCTGTTGTCAGATGATGTGGAATGGAAATCAGTGATGTTCTGAGAGACCTAACTAAAAAATGTCTCACCTGCTTAACTTTTTAAAACTCAGGTTTAGCTACTAGCAAAAAACTGTACGTTTGTACCTAATGGAAACAACAAAACTATTACACATTGGTAAAAACACTTAGGTCTAGATTTACAAAACTGTTACATAACACTGTGTAGCACCCAAAAGTGCTATGTTGCATAGAGGCAGAGGGAGAGAGGAGGAAAGTGCCATATCTTTTTAGAAAGTGCTCTCTCCTTGCAGGTGGTGCACAGGCTTCCAAGCGGCAAGTGCATACCTTTGCAGCATGGGGGCAAAAGTGTCTGTGTGAGTCTAGCAAAGTTTTATACTGGAAGGGTGCCCTTCCAATACTATGCCTAGACAAACCCTAAAACTTTCCTTACTTTGAATATGTGCTGTACAGTATAGCACATAAGCAAAGTGGGAAATGTTAGGAGAAATAAATGCATTTTACAGTTTTGATGCCTAATTCAAAGTGGCATTCGTTGTGGTGGTTAACCCTGTGTACTATTGTTAGTAGATAGGGTTTCACGTCACAAATCATGAGGGCTTGCATGTGAATGCCTATGTAAACCCATGGAACGCTCCCTTGATGCAGATTAAGGCAAATCAGTATTTTGGTCTGTTTGTGGTACTTTGAGGTAAAGTTCTGGTGCCAAACAAGTTTTGCTGTGGAAAGTAAATCTGAAAAAAAACAATTTGCACAGTTTTACATCATTTTTATGACGTTAACACAGCAAAAAATGTTTGCACGTGTGAGCCTTAATGTTTGTGATTTCTTAATAATTCAAGAAGCCAGGCCTTCCACTGGGCTTCATATGTGAAAGTATGTGCAGAAAGTTAGTTAAAACCTGAAGCCTGGCTTTTGGGAGGACTGGAGGTGAAACTTTGAACCTTTTTTTGTATTTTTCTCTTGCAGAGTGGAACACTGAAGGAGTCCGAGCTAAACAAGATCCCAACACAGAGACCACCACCCCAAGGTTGTTTACAGTACATTCTCGACTGTAATGGGGTTGCAGTAGGAGCAAAACAAGTCCAGGCTGTCTAACTAAAATGATAATGCAATGGGGGGTTGGTTAAAAGAAAAATAAAACGAGACATACCAGTTTTTGTAATGTTTCAGTGCTGACCTGGACTGTGTTTTTCTATGCAGTGTCACCTCTACCCGTCTACTCGTTTTACTTGTTCTTGTTTGTGCTTGTAATGCTCTCCCTTAGATCTCTGTATACATTGTGGTAGCAGGGCTGTTGTCAAATGCGTGCAAATAACTGTGCCTCTTCTGAGTCTAGTTTGACTGTATCTTATGGACAGTGATCGTGTGATATTTTTTAGTATTTTACATTGTGGGCCAAAAATAGTTAATATAGATCATTGCTTAATTCTGTGAATGGGTGTGTGCAAGTAAAACTTGTATTATTATTTTTGCATGAAAACATAGAAAATATATATATATAATACATATATATTTAAAGGACTAATTTAATATATTTGTTGAAACTGAAAGCATTTTTCTTTTTATAATTTTATAAAGTCTATTGATATTTCAGTTACTATGTAAAGGAAACAGTATGCAACTTTGTTCTAGTGAATCGGTGTGCCACTAAGAAAATGCCGTTCCTGGCAACACTGGATCGTGATATATTTTACATGCAGGTGTTTATATTTTTAGCAAATCTGCATCAAATACGTACTTACGTGCTCTGTAAATCATTCACTTATGTGCAATTTTGCAGAGGAAAATATGGGAAGAGTTCAGATTGCGATAACATGTTTTCCACTTTTGTTGTGGACCCGATGTCTGTGTTTTTTAAAAAAAATTAAGGCATGTGTTTGCTATGAGAATATATTTATTTGTGGAGAACAAGCATTTCACTTACAGGGTGCATTAATTCCTGGTTGGGCTTGCGAAATGCATAGTCCTTTAGGGCTTGGTCCATAATGACCAGAGAGCAACTTGTAAAAACATATAGGTTGATAGGTCTATTAACGTGTCAGATCAAATAACATGGCAGCTTTAATGTGTCATATCAAATACATGGCAGTTTTTCAATCGTCATGCTTTTAAGGAGCCAATGAGTACATTGGCAGTATGGCTGGATTTGTCTACTATTTTAGCTGCAGACCAGTAGTTGTCCACAACTAAAAAGACTGCCCTTCAATTTGCCCTTGGTCAGCATGTAAATATTGTGGTTTGAAACACTGATGTAGTGTTGACATCTTTTGACTGTTGAGCCTTTTTAAAGCCATAATTGCTTTTACGACTTGTGCATACTCAATAGTTTAGCCAATGCACCGTAAAGCAATACCCAAGCCGGCAATTAAACTATTTTGACATATCAATCCTACCCTGCATATCAGCACATGCTGTCTGCACCACTTATACACAACCTAGTGATACCAAAAACACACTGAACTGCATTTCTGTCCGAGAAAAAAACATTTGAAAAGACAGTGGCCACACAGTTAACAAGCAAGATTCTGTTTTAGGTGAAACATACTTGCATATTATGTTTTTTGACTCACATTCCAAACTCAAATTGATGGCAATGGTGTTTGAGCTTCTATTTTTTTTATAGCTGCCGGATGTTGCATGTGTTTTATTATTATTTGTAGTTGATATTGCACGGCAAACAAAGCATGAAAAGTGATCAGTGTTTGCTTCCTGTTTACGCATATTATGGTTTCATTTTGGAAAAACGATGATAAGCCTAATTGCCAATTTCCGGTCGGTGGTCACGTCTTCTATATCACCGCCTCATCTGAATTTTTGCTGGAAAGCGAAATACTATAGTCTGTATTCAAAAGAAACTGACTCCAGAAAAGGCACCATAAACCTTCCATTGAACATAGCTATACCCCTGTATGAATCAAAACTCATTGCAGCATGTTGTCAATGAACAAGGTGTGCCACTTTGCATGAACTATTTGGCTGAGTCTCTAAGGAAGTGTTTTACTTGACATTTGTAACCTGTGTGTGTAACAAAATGATTTCAAACCAGGTAGACTTAAGTGTGTTGTTTGTGGAAGGAATGTCAATTCCTATGCTCATTGTTCTGTACTCATCTAACACATAACCACACAGACCGAAGACAAGCCAAAGTGGTTAAGGTTTTGCATGTCAGCATGCTTTGATGCAATATTTTAGGTGGGGTAAGAGAAGCAGGTGTTGTATAGTGTAGGGTAAATGTTAATTCTTTTGTAAACCCTTTGTTATTGTTGTTACCTCTTTTTTGTACTAACCTGGCTGTGAGAAATTGAACAAATGCTGGAAGTGTGACTGCAGTATTTCTTTTATGTGAAATATCTTGTACAGCTTTATGTGCAATAAAAGAACATTACATCTGCCTTCAGTCTAAAGTTGTAACATTTCTGGCTGATCAATGTGCATGTGGAATTTTTTTGAAGCTTTGACATGCAATAGGAGGGAGGCCAATATTTTAACATGCGTTATTGCGAAAATTAGAGCAGGTAAAAACAGTGGGTGACTCACACTGTGGCTCTATTGGAAATAGCTAGGTAAATCTCATTATACAGGGCTAGGTATTCCAAAATACCATATCAGATATGATTTATTTAACTTTCTTGTGCATTAACACACAACAAAAGTATAGATGCATAGAGTGCAATGCAGATACCCACAAAATACTGAGTAGAATAATATTCATAGGTTTTATTTTAAAGTGCTTTAATATGTCAACATCGTAAACAACCCGTTATAATTCTACCTTCATTATAAAACTCATGTTAGAATGATTCTAAATAATGACAGATAAAATAATCAAATTAAAAAATCACACAAAGTGTATGTAATTACTGTAATCTACATTTACAGTTGTTTGTGACTGGTGAATTGTCATTTCAAATACAATGTACAAAACATAATTTTGTTTATATATGTGTTTTGTTGTAATCAGAGAGTCAGATGTGTCTGTTGAACTGTATCTGCTACAACTTTTATGCAATGTAAATATTTCAGTACTCTTTGTTTAATCGATATGTAATCGATATGTTTGTGTTTTTGTGTATTATCCTCAAGAGCAACATATTTGAGATCCGTTGTTGTAACATATTATCTGTGATAGGAGATTTAAAAGACGGACAAAACCATATCAGATGGCATTAATCTTGTCTTTCTAGAGTGGCAAAAAGCAATTTCAGTAAACCACGGGGCTACTCACAATACACACCTTTCACTGAGGCAATGTTGGCATTATAAGTGTCTTTATGAATGACTGAACCATTTTAAATAAGACACAGGTATAACCTTTATGATGGGCTTGAGGCAATAGGTGTGGTAATCAATACAGATATAAATTTGCAGAGGCCTAAAAGATTTTATCTTTATATCTTTTTGTCCAGAGAAAAGGCAGCTTTTTTGCTTTTTTACTGCATAGGCAACTTTGTTTAGGAATTTTCACTTGCAAATTATTTTTAAAAAGTCACAAAGGTGGCTAAGTTTAAAATTGCACACCCCATTTTAGATCTCAGTTCTCATAAAATATAATTACTTGCAGCATATTTACAGTATTTATTTCCACTTTTTTACATTCAATTTCCTTACTAATTGGTATCATTTACACAAATACCTCCAACAATTTGAAATTGTTGCAACACAATTTTATATGATCAGTTTCTATTTTCCAGGCATACACAGTATGCCTTCCCATGTTAAATATTTTTTGAATCAGTACAGCATCCCTTATGCATTCTGTTATTAATGACTTTTTAGTTTACCTGCCCATGATATTTCCTACTTTTTGTAATGTAAAATTACAAAAACATAAGTTTATTATAGATATATTGTAAAATGTGGGCATTGTCAAAGATAAAGTCGGCATTTACAATGTCCTTACCACGGTAATTCCAATTCAAACAGGAACTATACATAGACAGAAATGTCTTTTATTAAATAAACTGATTTCACAATACAGACAGTTTACAAGGGAAGCCACTGCAATGTTTCTATAATAGCTTCATTATTTATATTAAGTGTCCAGCTTCCTAAAACGTAAGTAGGTTTTAAGAGCATAATTTTACACTCATCAGATTACATAGGAATTTGTAGTTGTATTTTGAATTTGAGGTAATAGGTATACCCAAGTGTTTCCCTACATTTCAGTGATTAAATGATAATCTACTTCCTTAAAATAATCCTGGTAGGCCATTTATAGTGCATAGAAGTAGAACTAAATTACAAAATCCAAATGCCTTCTCTAATTTTCCTTTCAATGCTAACACTTCGTACTTGGTTGTATGTCAGAATGTCCTTGCCAAAAATGTAATCAAACATAAATATACGATCCTAAATATCATCTCAAGAAAAAAGATAGTCAGAAAATATGTAGTCCACAATTTTCTGGTACCACACCATGGGGGTTATTCCAACTTTGGAGGAGGTGGTAATCCGTCCCAAATGTGACGGATTTACCACCAGCCGTATTACGAGTTCCATAGGATATAATGGACTCGTAATACGGCTGGTGGTATATCCGTCACTTTACCGTCACTTTTGGGACGGATTACCACTTCCTCCAAAGTTGGAATAACCCCACATGTGTTAAAATAACCTGATATATTACTTAAGGATGAATCTTGAAATACTGTAGAATACTCATAGGTACACATATATACTCTGAATAAGGCCAGTTTTTAAAAAAAAGCTTTTATGTTTAGCCACTCATAACCAGAAATGTGAAATACATGGCAAGCACTCTATATTTTATTACTAATGATTTTACAGTGAACCTAAGGCCTCATATCAATATGGCCTTATTCTGGACATGTTATCCACATCCCAAGCAAGGCAAAATCATTGTGGGTCTGAAAGCATCTCTTAAAGAAGTGATTGAACAACGATTTTTGTAATCAATTTGGCCAAGCCTACTTCTTTTTTAATTTATTGGTGAAATATTACCAATAGTGAATGCAAGTAAACAGTACCAACATGATTTGCAAATCAGATAGCACTAAAAAGCCAGCAGTCCCACATAGAATTCATACCCAAAAGAGTTTAACATTAGACTAAGCTGCAGAGTTGAGTTTAGAAAAAACATCCTTCTTAACAAAAGTTCTCATCTTCATGGAGACAGAAGATCACAAAAGATACGTGAACTTGGAACTGAATATAGAATTTCAGGATGGGTTCTAATACACTTTTCCTTCACAAAGGCAGAGTCTTGTGATATTCAGTTGAGCCTTCTCCAATGACTGATATATGGCCAAGCTAATCAGAGAGATTACTTGAAAAATGTCCCTCACAGCTATGGGAGGTGTTGAAAGAGGCCAGCAGAGACATGAAATGTAAACATGTCCCTTCTTTTTTTAATCCTGTGAGTGACAAGTGTGAATACAAGTGTGTGCCTACTGCCAACCATACACAATTTGAGTAGATGTGATGTTGTGTTGCAGTCTTTTACAAAGCACCATTTGTATTACAAAAGAATTCTCTTGCTGGTCATAAATTAACTATTTCAGCAACATCAAATACATACGTGGTGAAACGACTTAGAAGAAAATTTCATTTAAGAGATATGTTCACAGATTGGGCTCATGCATTTTTACCATTTCAGTTTCTTTTTTGCAAGTGGGTGGAAATTTCACAGCTTCACCACAAGAAAAGAGAAGGCATGACCACACAATTGGCCCTCCTGATTCTAGGAACACATATTAGAGCCTTAGCTACTGATGTTTCATCCATTGTTTGGTAATATTTTCTAAACCGTTGCCTCAGGAAGATGAATCCCATTGAAACATTGCATTTTGACTAATAGGAAGTGTACTAAATTGTACATGCTGCCTAACTGGAAGCCATTGTAATGCACACCTTGGTCTGTATGACACATCAGGTGCACTTTCACTGTTTGTGCTATGGCGCACCTTGAAATAGGTGCACTGTGAGCAAACAGGGAGAGTGCAATCTATTATAGTGAATTCACTACTTCTAGGGCAGCAGTGATCTCATGCTGCTCTGGGGGCAGCACATTCAAGTGAAATATGGAGCAGCTGCTTCAATGCTGCTCCTTGTTTCACTGTGCAAGCAGCAACCTACCTGCACCTTAAAGATGGCTTTGAGATCCCTTTGCAGGCGGGTGCAGTGAATGACTGCACCCGCCTGCAAGGGGATGTCTGGGGGGTCCACGGAACCCCCTTTCTACCCCCCAGAGGGATGCCATCAGAGGGCACACGGATAGTGCACCACCTTTTTGTGGATCGCTTTTGCGACAGCTCTGGTGCTACAAGTGTGCCATTGCTACCTGTATTATAGAAGTACCCTCACAAGCGCCTGCGGCTCCTTCTGTAATGTCATAGTGTTTTAGGGGTTCACACAGCAGACGCACTTGCCCATTGCGTCCATGGGGCACTTTGTGTAATACAGACCCTTATGAGGTATGTTGTGATGCAATATGATCATACCCTGGGTATATATTGCTGTATTTTGTAAGCAATATAATATAATAAACATATGGCTACTCCATTATAGATGACAATAGCAGACACTGTTCAGGAGATGATTAATCCTAGGCTAGCTTGCATGTTTTGCTGGGAGGTCAGATAGCCAAAGAGTTTCTTTGAGAGTTGAAAGCAATAACAACAATGCTCACTGAGTTTTTCATCTGGCTTTTCATGGACTGTTTCTGGTACATCCAGATTTCAAGGTGGTTTAATTTGTCCACAGCTATACGGCATGGACCTAAAACAGAAGGCAAGACTTCCTTTGGCAAATTAGCTGTAAATGCTCTGGTCAACGTAATTTATGTTTTACTGGGGATGAAGTCCTAGGACCTAGTTTTTATCTCATGTGTATTTATTCAGAGACCAATTTCCAGGTGAAGAACTTCAAAGCCTCTATTTCCTCGAGGACAAATGAGCCTAAGAATCAACTAATAGCACATTTGGAGAACAACTTATTTCATGGCCATAGTAACTTCATAAGAGAAAGAAGATACACATTAAAGAGCAGAGGGGACAGTGCTGCCCATCAGGGAAGCCCCTACTGAGAGGTGTACAGCACACTATTCACTGCTTCCTTCTTGCCTCACAGGAATGAGTCACACTAGAAAATCACATTCTAATCCCACACACTGTCCATTGGTCATACTTTTGTAGCTGTGCTGTAAAAGTCCACTGATAGATCAAAAAAAACACTGAAACCATCAATGAAAGCTGCTATGACTGCTTCAGTACAATAGGTTTACAAATGCCCTTCGTGTTTTTCTCCAGTAGATGATGGATAACTATGTAGGCTTGAATTTATATTATTTAGGCATTTTCTTAAAACTCGAAGAGGTTAGAAATTAGCCTGTAATCGGAAAATTGAGATGACTTGGCCTACTGTTTAAATTGTGGAGTAAACATTGCTCCCTTTAAACAAGGTTCAGACTACTCATGCTTTATTGATGCATTTAGCACAGCATTTATCTGAAGGTTGCAAGTGGGAGTAAAGCTATTTCTTCGAATAGTTTTGCTGGAAACATGTCCAGTGGTGGACCAGTGATTGTACAACATTTTATAAACGTAGTTGTCTCTGTCAAAGTGATTGTAGTAAACAGATTGAGTTGTTTTTTGACCGTCATGTCACATTTAATTGAGCTTTCAATACTAAAGCTAGCACACCTCAACTCACGCTCAGTATGAATTTTTTAATTAAGTGTGAGAAGTAAAGCCTCAATCAATCCAAAGTGATTTGCATACAGTGAAAATAAGCTTTTGCTGTGTCTGTTGTTCATGGTTTAACAATTGTTCCCAACCTTCTTTTTGCCGACAGTGATAGGATGCTAGGACACAGTTTAAGTAGACAGTAAGAGTTATCTTCTGACATATGGCACGAATGTGTGCATCTGGACGGATAGAGATCCATTGTTGGATTTCTTTCAACAAAAGTAATATGTCCTCAACTTGGTTACTGAAGAAACTGGTCTGATGTTTCTTTTCATCACGTTTGAAGTAATTTTAGATTTAGTAAAATCCACAGTGATCCCAACGTCCTGTGATGAAAATGAATGCACTTTTCCTACAGATTATGACAATTTTTGTTAATCAGGTGGCAGAGTGGATATGTCCACTAGACAGGAGATACACAAGTGAAGGGGTGGCTCATATTAAGGCTATTGCTGTCTTTTCTTAGAATTTCCAGACGGGACATCACTTTGGAATTAGCCTATTGATGGCAATTTTGGAATTGAAAAGTTGTCTAGTCTTTTTACTCCTTGTGGTTTAAAAGTGACTGAATGTTTTTCATGGAGCAATAACCCACTCCCACACAGCACCATTCTAGTTTTGTGAAGCATGGAACAAGCAAATGTGGGGTAATCCAAATACTGTAATGAGGCACAATCTGAACAGCAGAGGTTCTGCATAGGATCATCATCATAGACGAGTAATTTATTTACCCTCTGACTGTTCTCTAAGAAGAGATCAATTAATTGGTGCCTATTCGCAAACTGCATGCTGTAGTACATTTATTAGTATTACTATAATACTATTTAAAAAGTAAAAAATTATTTTCACAATCATACATGCTAAGCACTGCACCTTAGCCTCTCCTATCTTCTATGTGGCGAAATATCCTCATTGAGTGCAGATATCTGTGGGAGGGACAAGTGAAGTGACTGGAAAATGGGGAGTCCTGATGACTAAATTGGTGGCATTTATTGAGGGTTTAAGGAAAGAATGTGTAGTTTAGCGAGGGACATACACCACCCACAAAACAGCAAACTTATTCCTACAACCACAATGTCTCAAAACAGTAGTAAGTGAACTCCTGCTCAGTCCAGCAATGCATACTAGTAGTACTGCAGCATCTTTCCATATAAGATGAGGTAGGGTTTTAAAATAACACCTGTTGGAAATGGCCTTTCTGCAGTGTCACCCCCAATCGTTTTGCCTTCCTCCTTCTCTTATTCTTACCTCATTTTGCTTGCTTTAGGACTCTGTGCACTTTACCACTGCTAATCAGTGCTAAAGTACATATGCTCTCTCCCTAAAACATGGTGACATTGGCTCATACCCAATTGGCATATTTAATTTACTTGTAAGTCCCAAGCAAAATGCACTACATGTGCCCAGGGCCTGTAAATTAAATACTACTAGTGGGCCTGCAGCACTGTTTGTGCCTCTCCCATAAGTAGCCCCTAACCTTGTCTCAGATCTGCCACTGTAAGGCCTGTGTGTGCAGTTTCACTGCCACTTCGACTTGGCATTTAAAAGTAATAGCCAAGCCTTAAACTCCCCTTTTTCTACATATAAGTCACCCCTAAGGTAGGCCCGAGGTAGCCCATAGGGCCGGGTGCTATGTAGGTAAAAGGCAGGACAGGAACATGTGTGTTCTATATGTCCCGGTAGTGTAAAACTCCTAAATTCTTTCTACACTGCTGGGAGGTCTGCTCCTTTCATAGGATAGCATTATGGTAACCATCATATACTGTTTGAGTGGTAGATTCTGATCTGAAAGGACTAACCAGGACATATTTAGTATAGCCAGAATAGTAATAGAAAATCCTGCTTATTGGTGAAGTTAGATTTAATATTACTATTTTAGAAATTCCACTTTAGAAAGTGAACATTTCTCTACCCTTAAATCCCTTAAATCCTTCTGTGCCTTCCAATCCATGTCTGGCTAGGTTAGTTGACAGCTCTCTTGTGCATTTCACTCAGACAACCTCAAACACAGGATGCTCAGTCACACCTGCACACATCTGCATACTGAATGGGTCTTCCTGGGATGGGAGGGTGGAGGGCCTTACACTTACATGTCGAAGGACAGTAGCCTGCCCTCACACAATGTACTGTTAAACCCACTACTGTGACTCTGGTAGACAGAATGGAACTGAAAGGGGACCTTGTGTACTTTTAAGCCACTCATTGAAGTCTCCCCCACTTCAAAGGCACATTTGGGTATTTAAGCAGGGTCACTGACCCTACGAACTCAGGCACTTCTACAGATACCTCTGCAGACACTTCTGGACATTTCTTGACAAGATACCTACTGGGAAAGGAACTCTGAACTAGAACCTGCAACCTGCCAAGAGAAGCTGCCTGGCTGCCCAAAGGACTCACCTGACTGCTTTGCTTAGAAGGACTGTTGCCTTGAGGTTGTCCTGCTGCTTTGCTGCCCTCTGGCTCTGCTGAGAAGTGCTCTCCAAGAGCTTGGATTGAGCTTGCCTCCTGTTCTCTGAAGTCTCAGGGCCAAAAAGACTTCATCTCTGCAAAGAACTCCATATGTGGTGAAAAGTTGACGCACAGCCTGCACCGCAGTGACAAAATCACCACACTCCAAACCAGAACAACGCAGCCCAGCTCCCCGGGTGGAGAGCGACGCAGCACCAGCATTGTGACCAGACCTTCAACCAACAGGCCACTGGATCGACGCATAGCCGAGCCGGAAAGACACAGCCCGACTTCCTGCAAAGAGGAATTGATGCAGCGCCTGAAATTTCCCTGCATTGCCCACCGGATCGATGCAGCTCCTGTGACCTCATCCGCATGCCAAGGATTTCTCCATATCGTCCCTGGGGCTTAAATCGAAGCTGGACCCTGGCTGCATGGAAAATATTGACGCATCGTCTGTGTGCACCCAGAGAAACTGATGCACACCCCCCCAGTTTTCCATGCATCTCCCCCTCTGCGGTCTCTTGTGAATAATTTAGGCGCAAACCAGGTACTTTGTGCTTGCAAGAGACATTTATTGCTTTTAAGAACTTAAGACTCTTTTTATTATTTTCTAAAGTGGTACTTATCAGATCTTGATCGTTTCGACCTGCATTTAATCAGATAAATATTCCATATTTTTCTAAATCTGTGTGGTGTATTTTTGTTGCATTTATACTGTGTTATTGCATGATTTAGTGCACAAATACTTTACACATTGCCTTCTAAGTTAAGCCTGACTGCTCAGTGCCAAGCTACCAGAGGGTGGGCACAGGATAATCTGAATTGTATGTGACTTACCCTGACTAGAGGGAGGGACCTTTTTTGGACAGGGGAGTAACCGGACTGCCAACTAAAGACCCCATTTCTGTTAGACTTTTCATCCTTGGCATGGTCTCCCTTAACTTTTTGCCTCTGTTTCCCAGGTTGTTGATGTGTGCTGGACTCTGATTTTGCTGTTCTTCTTCTTTCTCTGGGCACTTTACCACTGCTAACCAGTGCTAAAGTGCAAGTGCTTGTTTACAGAATGTGTATGTAATTGGTTTATCCATGAATGGCATATTTGATTTATTAGTAAGTCCTTAGTACAGTGCACTAGAGGTGCCCAGGGCCTGTAAATGAAATGCTACTAGTGGGCCTACAGCACTGGTTGTGCCACCAACACAAGTAGCCCTGTAATCATGTCTCAGACCTGCCACTGCAATATCTGTGTGTGTAGATGTAACTGTAAAATCGACTTGGCAAGTGTACCCACTTGCCAGGCCTAAACCTTCCCTTTTCTTACATGTAAGGGACCCCTAAGGTAGGCCCTAGGTTGCCCCAAGGGCAGGGTGCACTGTATGGTTAAGGTAGGACATATAGTAATGTGCTTTATATGTCCTAATAGTGAAATATTGCTAAATTTGTGTTTCAGTGTTGTGAGGCCTGTCCCTCTAATAGGTTAACATGGGGGCTACCTTTAAATCTGATGAAAGTGTAGATTTCCTTTGGGAGCGGATAGACATGTGGAGTTTGGGGTCTCTGAGTTCACATTCAAGAGAGACTTTGCTTTGAAGTAGGCCTACTTCAAAGGAGAAATTGGGTATAAGAAGGGCACCCAAAACCACAGACTTTATAACACTTCCGGAAACCAAGAGGAACCTTTGCCTGGAGAAGAGCTGAAGAGCTGAGGAAGAAGAGCTGCCCTGCCTGTGACTGTGCTTTGTGGAGCTATCCTGCAGTTGCTGCTTCTGCCAGAGTAAGAGGGCAAAGACTGAACTTTGTGTGCCTTCCATCTTGTGATGATCTCCAAGGGCTTGATTTAGAGCTTGCCTCCTGTTGTTTGAAGTCTCAGGGACAGCAAAGACTTCTCTCTGCCAGCACCTGGAATCTCTGGAGAGACTCCTACTCTGCCAAGTGGTGCCCATCCAGTTCCTGGGACCCTGAAAGGAGAAGCTGGCAGCCTAAGAGGAAGAAATCCATGCACAGAACGCTGTGCGGGGAAAAGATCAACGTGACTCTTATCTGCGGCAGAAAAATCGACGCGCCGCCGTCTTCCAGCTGAAAATCATGCTCTCCTGCAAACGTGACCTGATGATCGATGCCCGGGGCTGGAGAAAGGACGCACAGCATCGCTGACGGAGGATGGTGAGATCGCAACCCACACTGCGTGGTTTTCAGATCATCGTGCTGCTGGATTTCCGACGCAAACACCGCTGGGCGTGTAAAAACAATGCAAGGCCTGCCCGGATCTGAGAGTGCTGACCGGAACGACACATCGCTGTCCTGCGGAGAGAAGAAATGATGTGCCCCGATCTGACGAAAGGAGTAACGACGCGAGGTCGCGCTCGTGAGTGATACCGATGCATCACAAGCCCTTTTTGACACACAGTCACCCGTGCGGGGCTATTTTTGACACACCCAAGGTACATTTTCACGCTAACAGTGTTAGTGTGTGTTTAAAACTACATGAAGAATCTTTTTGCTTTTTAATTGATAACTAGACTTGTGTATTGTGGATTTTTGTCATTTTGGTCTTGTTTTGTTTAGATAAATATTTATCATTTTTCTAAACCTGTGTTGTGTCATTTTGCAGTGTTTTAATTAAGTTAATGTGTGTGTTGGTGCAAATGCTTTACACCTATCACTCTGACGTTAAGCCTACTGCTCGTGCCAAGGTACCAAGGGGGTAAGCAGGGGTTAGCTGAGGGTGATTCTCTTTTTCCCTGACTAGAGCGAGGGTCCTTGCTTGGACAAGGGGTAACCTGACTGCCAACCAAAGACCCCATTTCTAACAAACACCCTATAGGAAATAATGTTACAATAAATGAATTTATTTTGACTTTAGAAAATATTAGATAATATATATTCACTGAAAAAACAAAAGTTAAAGGGACATTATAGGGACATTTTAGTTAGGTGAAAATGTTGCTTAAGAATGCTGTTTTACTCAAACAAAACCACTAAAATTTACTAGTTATATTAATCTCAAGTAACCATCTCCCATACCCTAAAGTAACTGTAACTCACAACCCCACCATGCAGAGTTTGTCATCAATGAGGTAATTTCAGATGTTACCATAATGTTATCAATGATTTGATAGAACATGTAATGATTGACATGCAGGGTCATAAGCAGGGCACGGTTATGATGTGAGTTATCACCCTCCCCCTCCCTAAACCAATAGTGGCACAGGTGACCCCATCCCTGGGGTTTTAATTAGGTGCCTTGGTGCCAGCTGCGGCACAAAACACCATATTGTGAGCCGAAGGGAGAGACCCAGGCATGGGCGTTGATTCACCAAAATTCCAGGGGTAGTGAAAGAGACATCACATACCCTTTGACGCTAATGACATCACAGGAAGTGATTATATGACTACTTATCCTGGTTTTTCCAGGAAGGCCAGTCACACGGCCTAACATCTCATCAATTAAGGATTTGAGTTGGATAGTATCACAAAGTGTTTTTTGGACTGCTTTGGATTATTCTGTATCAAGGGACATTTCATGCGCATTCCCATGCAGCCACCCTTGGGTTTTGAGGCATAGCCTCATCTACAAAAATTGGAAGACAGAAATTAGTGCCACAGTCTTATACCACTCGAGAGAAGTTTAACAAGTAGAAATGTTTTCATTTCTTCTCATTTTTCCAACTTTGCATGTGTGCTGCATTATACAGCATACATACAAATGGAAAAAAGCCTTAAAATATAGGGCCTCATTACAACCCTGGCGGTCAAAGACTGCCAGGGTTGTTTTCGCGATTGTACCGCCAACAGGCTGGCGGTACAATTTGCCATATTATGACCGCGGCGGTAGCACCGCAGTCGCACCGCCGGGACCGGTGGTTTCCCGCCATCGTTGTCCCGGCGGTTATAATCGCTGGGGATTATGACTCCCCTTCCCGCCAGCCTGTCCATGGCGTTAGAGACCGCCAGGGAAAGGCTGGTGGGAAGGGGAGTTGTGGACCCCTGGGGGCCCCTGCACTGCCCATGCACTTGGCATGGACAGTGCAGGGGCCCCCAGGCACAGCCCCACCCTGCTTTTCACTGTCTGTACAGCAGACAGTGAAAAGCGCGACAGGTGCAGCTGCACCCATTGTACGGCCGCAACACTGCCAGCTCCATTAGGTGTTTCCACCCGCCGGCCCAGCGGGGATGTTGTATTGCGGCCGGCGGGATTACGGCTGCATAGGTAGCCGCTTGGTGGTCCAACCTTGGCGGCAACCTCCACCGCCCGCCAAGGTTGTAGTGAGGGCCATAGTCTTTGTCCTGAAAGTGACCATTTTCCAGCACTAAACCTATGCATAAATTAAAACACGTCCACCTTGCACTATTGCACAAGGTTATGTTCATTGGCGTGCAGCTGCCAAAAGTCCACCAGTGCTCTGGGAGAGAAGATATGGCACATTTTGTCTCACCCCTTTGATGCAAGGCAGTGGAGCAACTTTGGTGCAGCATTGCCTTGCATCAAACCATAGTAAATCTGGGCCTCAATCTTGCACAATCTCTTTCGCCATCTGTAACTTGATTCTTTTTCACTCACACACATGCTTACACATACAGAAACATTTTCTCACACGTAAACATGCTGACACATACAGGCATGCATGCAACATATATTTAACACCATTTTTACTTACCACCATTTTTACTTAGCACAGCTGCAACCTTAGGTCCTAAGTGTGCTCCATTTTGTATTACATTGTAAAATAAAAAATAGGCAGATACTAAAGAATATGATGTCCCTGAGTTGTTTTGCCATTGAATTCACCTCCCTGAGGCCAGGGGTTGCAAAAGCAGTGCCATGGTTCGCAAGGGGCAAGCTGCAACCTCTGGTGACCCCTGAATGATGTCCATGGCCCCAGTGGCCCAGCAGTCCCTCTGGCTCCCAGCATGCATCCATCCTGAGTGCATCGAGAGTCTGCATTGCTCCTGTCCTATGGGAGCAGCTGTTTTTGCATGCTCCCGCTGAGCAGAAGCTGTCTTAGTTTTCCTGCCATTAACAACACAGGCCAGGTAAACACATGTCTGCTCCTATCTGGCAGGAGCATTTTAAAGCTCCGCTGGCTGAGAGCAGATAAGAGTTAAACTACTGTGTACCTGCGGTGTACTCCCTGTGGCACAGTGGGTGTGAGTGAGGCAATAAGGAGTGAATAGTGGGGGCTCAAGTTATAGTTGGCACTGTTAACTATAATTGGTGAATTCCTCAGTTATTTAATTCAAATTGTTAATGTTGTCATTGGCAAATTCACCTAATTCACCTAATTGTAGCATTAATTTAACCTTTGAGAAAAAAATATATCATATATTATTGTGAAATATGTATTAATATGAAATATTTGATTTTGTAATAACTTTTAAATATAAAATACATTTTACTATTTAAAAAAAAAAATTACATTAATTTAAATAAATTCTATATATATCTTTAATCATTTTACTACGTAATAAATATTTAAAATGAGTATTTCATTAAACATGTGCTTAATAGTGCAGTAGCATTTGTATATTTTGATCCACATTTAAAGTAAATACATTCAAATAATTTACATTAATAGTTAACTTAAAATATTTTACAATACTTTTCAAAGTTTAATACACTTTGTAAAATGTCCTTATACTTTCTCAAAGCATACATACTTTGCCCCTGTGACGAAGACGTCTGCCTACATATGAGAAGTTACTAGTCGTAACTTTGCACTCATAAATTTAGTTCCAAACCCTGTTTCAGGGGTCGGTGATGAAGAAGTGTACACTTTGTAGTAAAAATCCAGTTAGAAATAACGACTAGCCAAAAGTAGTACATTTACTATAAAGTGCATGTGTGAATGTACCCTTGTAGATTTACTCACCTGTAAATATACCTTTGTGAATATGCCCTCTGTATAATGAGAGCAGTTTAATGAGGGAGGATATACCCTGTTCTATTTTTTTTCTCACCCCCCATTGCATGTGTTTAGTTTTAGTAACCATATTTTGATAGACATCCATAGAGAAAGAGTGCCATTGATTACCGAATGTAGGTAATGTTTTCCATTGATCAGCTGATTGTATAGAGAGAGAAAATACATTAGGGTGATATTTGGAAGAAATTGGAAACTTATGGGACCCTTAAACTTAGATAACTCTAAGAATAGCTCCTCCATCTAGCCAGAAGCAGCACAGGCTTTGTTGATGAAATATTGAGGTAGAGTTTTAACTTTTTGTGCAATGCAATGAAGCACCAAAGTTGCTGGTCTGCATTGCCTATGGAGAATAAAGCAGCCCAGAGCAATAGCTCATAACATAGCATTACTGCTCTCGTCCTCAGTGCTGCCTAACATGGTATTCAGGCAACATATTGGGAAAGAATATCTTGTGAACAACATATTGTGACAAAAATACTGTAAAGGTAGGTTTTTATAGGTAAGCAAAGTTGTATTATATATAACTCCATATATGTGTACCTTGATGAGAGCCTCACCTTCAAGGTATGTAGATGTGGAGTTAAGAATAGTAAATCTGTACTTACCTATATGCACTTACCTTCTCAATATTTGGTCCTCGATATTTTTTACATGATATTCTGTCCCCACAATATGTTTTGTTTCCGATATTCTGTCAGTGAGCCCCCTAACACCACACACACCTTTGCACCACAGTGCAAAGGTGTTTGTGTGATGTCTGGCATAGGATTTTCACTGGAAGGCTATCTTAGGTTACAAAATCCTATGTCTAGACATACTTTTGAACCCTTCACATATTGAAATTGTGCTCTACAGTACAAATGCAATGTGTGAAAAGTTAAAAGGAAATCAAACATTTCTTCTTCTTACGGCTTGTCTCAAGTATTATTTTTGGTAGCAAGCCCTATCTAAAATGTTAGTAGGCAGGGCTTTCAATCTAAAACCATCAGTGTTAGTGTGTCAGCACCAATGTAATACCCATTCGATGCAAAGTAGCACAAATCCTTTTGTGTGTTGCTTTAAGGGCTATTTTCCAGTCCAATAGCACTGGAAAGTAAACATCTTATCAGCATATAACACTACTTTGTGGCTGCACAATTGTTTTTATAAATCTGCACCATCATTTGTATTTCTTTGCCATAGTCGGTAGAACATGGGATGCACAGGGCCAGTATGAGGGTTCAGAGTGCCACTGACATCCGCTAAAGAGGTCTAGTACTAGTGTGTTGTGGTTCCAGGGCTAGATGTAGGGTGTAATTTATTGCAGACCATCCATGTGTACATATTATGTAAATTAAGTGAGGTAGTTGTGTATATAGTAAACAGCACAAGAGTATCTGGTTACCTTTAAATGTCTCTTCTCCAGAAAACTTGCCTCCTTTCACTACAAGGGGCGTTTGGTGGCCACAGAACTAGCCAGGTTTGGTTTTCCAATGGAGTCTCATCTATATCAAACAGAGCAGGCTGAGGATTCAGAGTTCATCATCTGACACAGGGGTCCTGCCCTGTTAGAAGGTGCTCAGAACTGAGATTTCCAGTATTGTTTTACAATAAAGAGATAAGGTGCTGTAAAAGAGAGTAGATTGGACAGTGAGAATTGCCTTGAGACTGGCTTAGGAAGTATCACAAATACCTGGCTTGTAACACCTATAATAAAAGTCTCCCACCATCAGCTTCTCAGATCACATCTGAACGTGGAGCCCTTGAAGGGCTTTTAACTTGAACCCAAACAATGAGGCAGATTTTAAGCAGTGAAATCAGCTAGCCTCCTCTATTGCCAAAGACATAAATGACAAGAGAAAGCAGCTTAACACCCTGAAGGGCCCAAGTTTGGACTTTTGTAGATTCCTGGCTAGAGTGAGTCGTTGAACTTGCATCTCACTGCATCTCTGATGGGGGGACATTTCTTGACAGTCTGGGAGCTCTAGGAGTGGCAAGAAGAGGGGTATTCATCATGTAGAAAAAGTTAGACATTTTCAATCTCCATAGACATTGTGCTAAGCGTTTCTGAAAAAGACAGCACATTGGCAGCCATGATGTGCCAGTTTGCAAAATTTTAAACTTTTTGGTGGAATGTTGAAGGCTGCAGTAGGACTAGTGAAAGAAAACTTCTCCCTCTGTACCATCCATATCAGCTTTAATATCATGCCTTACTCCTTTGAAGCATTTCAAGATCCAAATAAGGTAGCTATATCTGAAAGTAAAACGTAAGAGCAGGGAAAGTACTTACAGTAAGTTGAGGACTTCATTACCTACATTTTTCAAGGTTGTTCCTTTCTGAGCGTTAGCCTCAATCTCAAGGCTTCAGAGTGACCCCAACATTCCACAGTCTCATCCCACTGCACTGAAGAAGGTGGATTTAAAAAATAAAGACTGAGTTAGAGTTTAAACTGCAGGGCTTACCAAACCACCTCTCCATCACAAGGAGCCTGCAATTACACCTAAGTACCTAAGCATAACTTATTTGCATTTAATTGGTCTTTTTTTACTTAAAAAAAAGAAATTATTTATCTGCTTCCCTTTATCCTATTTTGACAATTTTGTGATCATTTATCTCATTGTTCTCCTTCTTACTGTATTGGCGTTGACATTTTATTGTTTGTTTTTTGGAGGAAAGCATGCCGATTTGTGCCATTTTTAACAGGGTTAAAGCCCAAGTTTTCTCTTTGAAACTGTGGTTACGAGATAGGTTGGGCTATTTTGTCAAACTAATAATCAAGGATTTCACTGCAGTCTTATATGTAGGGTCTCTCCCTTTTACTAAGAGGGACTGATTGCAATGTGTTTTCCTGCAAAAGCCCAGGTGGGAAGATTATACATGGACTTGATGAGAGCCCATCTTTCGGGACCACCTGTAGATGCACAACCCATTTATTGTATTTGCCTTGCTAAAACGAACATTGAATAAATACCACATAGACCTACTGAGAGCATGGGACATTGACCACAGATGAAAAAAATGATGTATGTGCATAGCAGCTGGAGGCGGAAGTTCCATTGATTTGTAGCTCTTTCCATTACTCATGAGTGTCAATGGAACAGCAGCCACAGTGATCACTGGAAGGAGCCCTGTGTGCCAACACACCATGAGATGGATATGCCCAGCTGTATCATTCCAGAACTTCAGAGAAAGTTGGAACAGTCAGACCTTTGCATACAAGAAATCCTCATCCTATTTCATCCATACCACAACTTCTGGGATGGTGGATACGGTGGTGAGCTTTTACAGCCATTAGAGCCCAAGAGCTGAAAGAGGATGAGGCTTCAGAATCTTCTGTGCATGTGGAACCAGCTGGCAAGGATGTACTTACTCTCTCACCTCTTCTCCCTGCCAACACCAGTGCAGTCAGTCCTCCTTTAAAAGGATCAGTGTTCCTTATTTCATTCCCAGAGGTATGTGACAAACGTGATGCAATTTGTACTGGGCACAATGCACCAAGTACAAACAGTAATTTTGGAGATGGATTAGTAAATTCATTAGTCATCTGTCATCAGACCACACAGGCAAGCAAACACATTTTTGGGTGATTTTTGCACACCTGGGCATTAATAAACAAAAAACACCCACACAGAGCCTACATGCACCCACCACCACTATCGTCATCAGCCCAAACCACACCTACCCACACCTCCATCTCTATCCTGAAACAGATTGTGTATTTCCCTGAACCACCTGCTGGTGTTCCCGAACACTAGAATTGTTGGATATGAGAATGTTACATATTGAAGATGTTTGAATGAGAAAAAGGAAGATGCAGAACGCAGCACTCATTAAGCGTTTTGATGTGGAGACCCTGTGGCAGACGTGGGGACAGCAGTGTGTTTTTTCTGTGTGTGTGTGTATATGTGTAATCTTTGAGTAAGTGTCATTTTCCCTGATTTTAATTTGTCCTCTACCCCCTTTGTAGTTCCGCTGCATGTCATTTAATTATTCCTGATAATGCCTTCATCTTTTTCTGTTCGCCTTTGTAATCGTACCATTGCCAATTGTTTTTCTTACATCTAACCTTCTTCCATTGCATTTGCAACCTTTGCATTTGTCAATTAGTGCTTCTCACTGTGTCCCACTAGAAGTAAAGATCATAGCCATGTCTATGTATAGTTCTAACATATTTTTTTGTTTGCATCTGGTAACTGAAACATTCAGTCGATCACTGGTATACACTTGTACAAGTCATGATGTTTCCAGTTTATAGTAAACAGCTAAACGTCTGGTTGCTCGCTTCTTTTGGCTTTAGTTCGATGACCTGCTCTGTTTCTTGTTTTTGCTATAGTGCCAGGAACAGCTGGCATTGAGGTTCATGGTGCATTCCATTCTCTCATTCCATTCTCTCATTCCACCGATGTATGCATGCAGTGACCAAGGCGCTGAGCTACACCTGTATGCTTCAGAGCACAGTAACATAATAATAAGTAAACTCTTTAGATGAAAATGTATATTATTTAAGCGTGAATCCTTGCTCTGAGGTACTCACTGCCAGACTGATGGAGAGCTCTAGGTACCAGCAGCAAGGTCTTGAAAAGTATCCTCTTCCTGATGGGAAGCCAGTGCAATACCCTTAAATATGGGGAAATGTTTTTCTCAATGGCAGGCTGTGACCTTTACGGGCTGTTGTGTTTTTGACCACCTGCAACTTACTGATCAAATAGTCAGGCAGGCCCAAGTACAGTGCATCACCATAGTCAACCATAGATGTTATTAAGGCCTGTACTACCTATTCCCTAGCTGAGAAAGAGAGAAAGTGCAGAAACCTTCTTAGCACACGCAGCACATTAAAACAAGTCCCTACCACCGCATCAACCTACGGTCAAAAGGAGACCTCGCCATCAAACCTATTGCCTAGATTCTTAACAGAGCTAGCCTGGTGTAATGGAGGAGGAGCTTCCGCCAGCCAAAAACACTGCCATGGCTCATGTGCCCTTACACCAAAGAATAGTAGCTCAGTCATTTTGGCATTACATTTGAGCTTGTGGTGTCTCAGCCATTGAAAAACTGCTATCAGACACTTCATCCCTGCCCCAAGAAAGCAGAAGCTGGGTGTCATCAGTGTAGAAGATTATTTTTGCTCCCAGTTCCTCTGCCAAGAGAGCAAGAGGAGTGTGATAAATATTAAATAGAGTAGGGCTCAGAGCCGAGCCCTGTGGCACTACCACTTGTAGACCACAAGACCCAGATGAAAAAGGAGGGCATCAAACTTTTTGACCTCTTTCCTCTAGGAGCGAAGCCATCTAGTCCCACGCAAGCCCCCTAACTCCAGTGGCTTGAAGACGGGCCAAGAGTGTAGTGTGGGGTACTGTGTAGAAGGCTGCTAAAAGATCTAGCATAATCAGCACAGCCCTGCCCCGACATCTAAGGTACCCCTGATGTAATCTACCACTTCCACTAGCACTGTGCCTGTACTGAAACTGAGACAGAAGTCAGATGGGCAGGGGTGCAACAAATTACTTTCCAAGTACTTGGAAAGCTGATGGTTAACATGCTTCTCCAGAATGTTTGAGAAGTATTGAAGCAAGGAAATAGGTCTGTAGTTGGATGGTTCACCCGGGTCAATGAGAGGCAACAGTTTTGCTTGGCTCCAGGCGTGAGGACCTATAGCTGATGACAGAGAAGCATTCAGAACTTTATTGGCCAAAGGATTAATGACACCTGCCCCTTAAAGCCAACAGGCCCGGGGGACACAGGTCAGACAGAGAGCCATAGTTAAGGCTGCAGATTGCTGAAAGAGATCCTTCCAAGAAGAGGGGATCAAACCTATCAAGTGAGGCAGTTGTTCACTCCATCCTACTGTGGGTCCCTGCTGCCATACGCTAGCCTCTGGGGATGTTAAGGTTTTCACAATTTTGAAAACTTCCTTAGACTTGTTACCAGCTTTTGAAATACTATCATCAATGTAGGAGTTTTGTTTTGCAATTTTGATCTCTTTGTGATTTTTTTTTTAAAGCAGATTTATAACTGGCTCTAGCAGTCGGACTATATGATTGCCTCCACTGTCTTTCAAGATGCTTACACTCACTCTTGACCTCTTTGATGGAGTTTGTGTACCATGGATAGGAAGGCTTAGCTCTGTGAGAGAGCTGCAGCAGTTCATGTGCATGCTCAAGCGTAGTGAAACCAATCCAGCTGCCAAAAGGCCGACATCATTAACCATGTCACCTGAGAGAAGGCGTTCTCTCCTCTTATGAAAAGCTCTCGACCCCTGAGACACTGACCCACCCTGTGGTTCAGTCCTCCCTACAGATGCGGACTTAAATTTAAGCAGATGGTGATCAGACCAAATCAGCGGAATGGGAGCATCCCCTTCTAGTTTCATATTGGCGAATACCTGATCTAACACATGCCAGCTTGATGTGACAGGGCCAAGGAAGAGATACTGTCCTGTAGCGAGACCACCTCCTTCTCCTCTGTATTGTCCAAGGAATCTCCCAGAAGAATAAAGTGAGCGTACCTCAAGACCAAATGTTTCAAAGCGTTACACAAGGAGTTGAGGAAAAGGCCTCACCACCACCTCACCTTACATGATCCAATTAAACATGCAATGCTTGGCTTAGGTTGGGGGTTTCACAGCCAACAATAGTTATATTAATGAAGCTGCTAAAGACAGTTTCACTCCAGAAGACGGCACAGGGTAGGAACTCTTTCCTGTAATTTGCTGCATGACTGCAGCAATAGACTTATACATTTCTGTTGGGTAGAAGCGCAGCTTTGGTATGTACAATCTTAACTTCTGGTGTTCCTGAATAACTTAATGGCATCTGAAAAACTCTGGTGGGCTTGAGAACAGATTGTGCCGATAGTACTGTGAGGCTCTGCAAGCAACCCTGAGTGAGCAATAAACAATTGTCTTATAGCTGTATATATAATTGTTTACTACAGCTACTGCTGTGCACTACTGCATTAGCAATAGTGTGCTAAATTCTGAGGTACACTAATATTTCACAAGTTTCTCTTCACAACTGCATAAGCATCGTATAATGGTTTGACAATATATGGCTATAATGTGCTTCAAAATTATTAATTTTGTTCCATTTTAAAAACACAGTTTAAACAGAGAGAATTTTGCAAATCCACCTAGAGAGGATCCGACTTGTTACAATCTCTTCCTCAGTGCAATGTTGGGATAGCTGTAACCATTTTGCTGGAATTCCTTTAACCCTCAATGAACAATTGTGCAACGCTCCACAGGACCACCATCACAGACTAGTGGAGAAGTAGGATTCCCTCGCAGTCTTATGTTGCTAGTACAAGACCTATTTTTACAGTGCTTTTACTACCATGCATCCAAGGCATAGGAACGCTGGGTGTCTGAGGGGTGCTGCAATTGTTCCAACCATCCTTTATTTTGGGATAGCAGTATGTATCGAAGGTGTTTCAGCATCCATGTGTTGTACAAACAGATATAGCACAGGTTGGCTCAACGTGAACCTTTTGGAGTGAGGCAATAGAGTAGGCAAGCTGCCCAAAGATTATAGCGCTGGAAGGGTTGCAAATGAGCGAAGGATACCAAGACAACAGGAAGGACCAGGCATCAATGGTATGATAGGTAAATATATAAGTAATGCTAGTGTGTGCTCCACATCTTGTGTGGGCTCTTGCATAAGGAGTCATTGGCCTTTCACGTGGGTAGGCAAAGTAGGGCTTTTTTTTAGGCCTTACATTAATATACTGGCAAGTGGGTCTGATGCTTTTCCAATGACAGGTAGTCCTGTTGGCACTGCTCAGATATATAAATATGGTATAAAGAGGATGTTTAGGTAAACTTAACAGAATTAAAAATGATTAAAAGAGTTCAAGAAAAGAAGGTGCGGGAGTCCCTAATAGGGCAGAAAAGCAGTCTGTCAAAATTCAAATTTAGCATGCCCATATCACATGTTCTGGTAATTTTCACTGATTAGTCCAATAGCAAGGGTGCAGGGATCTTTGCAAATGCAAATTGCATGTTTTTAGAAATCTCCAAAGCGGGTTTTTATGTAAGAATACCATTAGCAAAAATATTGTGTAGCAGAACGTCCATATCCTAAATATTGTTTTTAAAATTATCTTCCCATTATGTGCAGTTTTTTCTATCATGAACTCCAATGGGGCAATATTTGTATATACAACATTTAGAACACAATATTTCGGTAATATTATATTTTAGTTATGTTATTCATGTACCATACTAAACGATGCAATATCAAATAATTATATTGATAAGGTATCAAGCCTCGTGCCCGTTTTGGAATAATCTGACAAAAGGAACCGAAAGAAAAGGTGACAATTAGGCATGGGCACTGGGACATATGAAAGGAGCAGAAAGGGGACTTTCTTGGGAATAGAACCAACCAGGAATCTTTAAGATTGTGTTAGTGCCAGCCATAGGATCTCACCATGGACCCTAACCACAGTACCAAAAAAGATAGACTCAATTTACCCTGTACTAACACTCATAACACATACCAAGACGTATTACTATGGGCTGATCTTTGTTGCTTTTTGGCAGATTCATCAAGTGTGAATTGAAATGCACTATTGATTGGGAATATCTGTGTGAGGAGCGGCACTTGTGCAACATGTAATTTGCTATACTTAGATTCATGATCTAACGTGCTTAAATCTTACCTGAATTTTCATATATGTTTAGACTGCCAGCCTTGTGTAACAGCGCCACCAAAGTCAATGGTAATTTGTGTAATTGCTGAGACTACCGGGTCCCAGTCTAGTAACATTAGCCCCCACAGCCCTCACGGTGACAAGGGGAGGGGCCCCCTCAGCACAGTACACTGGGATGGGTGGCTGCTGGCCCCTGACTGGGTCCAGGGGGGAGGGGAGCTCTCCTCCATGTACTTTGCAGGGGTGGCCTTACGTTTGTTATGCCAATGTCAGGTCCTCAGTCTGTGCATATAGGCTATTGTTCCTCACGCAGCACAACCACTTCCTACCAATCCTCCTTTGCACCTGAAGGTCACACATCCTCAGGTGCGCTAATCCCTCCCAGTCATCTAAACTAACCCTCACAACATATACAAAGTCTGGTCATACATTAATTCTCATTACTATGGGCTGAACGGTGCCTCATGAAACCAAACATTACATGCATAATCATTGCTCTCCTAATGACTGGTGGCAAGGATGAGATATCTCAGGAGAAATGAGATTAGAAGATGATAGGAAGAAAATTATTGCATTGCTCGCAGATTCCTAAAGTAGAGGTAAGTACATCAAGGAGCCATCTGAGTCATGCTAGATAGGCCAGGATGCAATGGCATTGATAATTGAATTGGTGGTTAACTTGGCCTATATTTGCCTAGTTGCTGCAGTTCACTAGTTGACAAAATAATTTATGTAGCTGGTAATATCAGAAGAACAAGAATATAAATGAGTCCTATCTGAATTATCAGAAAAGATGCTATCAAAGACTATGAAGACTAATGCTCCCCATAAAGATTCCTGAACGAGCTATGCAACAAAGACTTCAAGGTCTTTCTTTCACCTGAATTAAGTTGTCTTTCATGAAATTAATTGCATGTTGGAGTCAGAATAATTATGAAATGGACCACGTGCTTGGTCTGTGGTCACTAGTGTCTTTTTGCTAGATGACATTAGTAAACACATCACTAATGTTATCCAAAGATATACTGAACATTTCACCTACTTTTTGCGCTGAATGTAAATAGTTACTGATTGGTATTCACAAATGCTCCTCAAGGCCATAATATACTAATCAAATGAGAGTCAGCTTTGTCTAGGTAGTGAAACTATCATGATCTTTTGAGATATGCCTAAGCCAAAGGGTAAAGAAGCAAAGCAGGCTTCATTGAAAATTAAATTCCCTACCTGATCAAGAGCTATCCAATCATCATCTATCTTTAGTAATTTGCTAATATGGTTTTAAACTACAAAATGTTGTGATCGCTATCTGTGGGCTGGCATATTGAGGCTTCTTTTGTAAACCGTCATACCACTCTCCTGCATGCAACCTTAGATCTGCTAAGAGTCAAGATTAACACGCAAGAAAAACAATCAAGCCGAGTGATGGGATCTAAACTCACGAAACAAGCATTGTCAAACTTCACTTTTATCCCTTTCAAAGCCAGGGTTTCTATGGGTTTCCATGCATTTCAGGACTTATACACATGTCATAAAACTGCTAAATGATTAAGATGTGATTACCAAGCATTCGGCCTTACCAATGTTTGTTTACATTGAAAAAAGAAGACATCATCGAAACTGTTAGCATCGCAACACATGCAATAACCATGTGAGTATGGGAAAACTCAAGCATGAGGATGTGAAGGAGATCTAGTAAATAGAGGTGGAAGCATGGAAAGCCATGCACTCCCATGAAGTGCTGCAAGAAAAACAACACTAGTACCCTTATTGCCCTTATTGCTAGCAGAGAAAGGCATCAAATAAGAGTAGGGAACTGAGATAGACAAGGACACCACCTTATCATGGGTGAAGGGCTGACCTAAAGCTCACTAGGTGAACTGTGTTCTCAATAGGTTTTCAACAACAGATAAGTAAAGCTATTGGAAGATGAGACCGAAACCTACGTCTGCTTTAAGGAATGTCCCTATCTTTCAATCCTTTTGAACGCCAATAGATTTACAGTTTCACAGGACCTTTTGACACCTATGATGCTACTGCAGTGAACAATGTATCAATCTCCTCCCCGGTCAAGGTGGGCCTGGACCCACCTTTGAATGGTGAACAGAGA
The DNA here is from genome assembly GCF_031143425.1 of Pleurodeles waltl. Lineage (NCBI taxonomy): Eukaryota > Metazoa > Chordata > Amphibia > Caudata > Salamandridae > Pleurodeles > Pleurodeles waltl. Next base: position 244,726,169 of record NC_090448.1, on the reverse strand, counting down.
CTGCAGAAGTCACATTTACCAGAGCCAGATTCAGCAAACTGCAGGGACATTGATCCAGGAGCTCCTGCTTTATCAAAGCTAAACCAAGTTTTTTATACCCTCAGATCTTCAAATACCATGACTTGAGTTGAATGGAAACTTGTTGAACTAGTATACATACATTAATTAAAGGAATAAGTAATTCAACTGAAAATTGTAATCTTTCAATTATCAGGCCAGCATTAACTGGGTATGGTTGTCTATAAAGTTAGAGGGCTCAATAGTTTTTTATGGATAAGTGCTTACTAAATGCTCGAAGGTAATGGCACAAAACTGAGACCAAATATCAAGCCACCAGGAGAACCTGTGGTCATGTAGTCAAAGATATTATCTGAAGAAGAGGAGTGCTATTGTGGGTCTAATAGGCCTGCCCTTTATAGAATGATGTATTTCTCTTTTGTTAGGAATCAACCACTACTATTATGGTGGTACGACCTTAGATGTTGGCAACTTTTTCCATGAAATGTATGGAAAACTATAACCATAACTGCTGAGGGGTGGTAAATAACCATTGCAATCCCATAGATCAAAAACATTATTTGTTTATCTTAAATTCAATTCTGTCTTCCAGCGTGAACAATAATACTGAATGTGTTCCCTACAGATCAGGATAGATATGCAATAGTTCATCCAAACCCAGCTCAATAATGTGAATCTGGATAGATTCAAATCCAACTTTCCCCCAATGTTAAGTCACTTGGATTTTTCCTGGACACCAGTCTCACCCACAAGGAAGGAATCACTAAAAAAAGCAAGATGACTTTGTTCCATCTCTCTCTACTAGAGAAAGTAAATCGATTTCTCAAAAAGTAATTTCAGAACGTACTTTCAAGGTGTTCCATATACATGGCGTTGTGCCATTGTATTAGGATGGTGGCAATGCCCTACTACAAGGCCTAGCAGCCTGGATCCTGAATCCACTTGTGGACATCCCATATGCCACAGCATGCCTTACTGATGGCCTGAAGAAATATGATCACATCACTACCACCACAACGGAACCTCACTGGTTCTTATTGCTTTTCCACACCATCTTCAAAACAGTTCCATCAACTACAAAGCCATCTCAGCCGATACCCCCATTTGTCTTGCTGACAAGCTCCCTACCTCTAGTGGTTCTCAGCTGCAAAGGGACACCAGCAGACTGGAGACGGAGAAATGCAAAAAAGAAAAACCAATTAAAAAATGGAGGTCTAGGAAATGCATTGACGCCTGTAACCACATTGTCATGACATGTCGTGCACATCAACATTTAATTGCATTGTTTATTTTTGATATTTTATTTGTTTAAATTGATATATATTGCATTTTTCAAAACACATACACAATACATTGAAATAGGAAAGCAGCATAGTTTGCCGAAGTATCTGTTAACATTGTGGGCTGTGTCAAAAGGCAGGTTAAAGTGTCTTGAGGGATAGTAAAATATTATGTTCTGTAGCTAGGGACTTTCATCAGGAAAGGTAGGAACCGAGGCTTGAGTTTGTAGACCTTAAAACTCTTCATGAGGTTGTTAGTCACAGTTTGAAGGTGAAGAAAGTTCCCTGGCATTGGATTGCACTTGTGGGAACTGCCAGTTATTTCGGGAACAGAGAAGCCCAAGCCCAGTATTGCGCTTGTGGATGGTTGGAGCTTGGTGATAGTCAAAACCAATGAACCAGGAATTCTGAATTTGTGGTTTTGAGGTTTTTGTATTCCAAAACAGCACAGTAACTACTGTTGTCAATTTTCACTTTTTCTGTAATCATATAAAGACTTTGACTAAAACAGCAACCAGCTTCAAGAATCTACTTCTGCAAGTCCAGTATTTAGGTTTCTCACCATCTCTGATTTTCAAAAGAAAGTAGGTAAGCAAAGCACAAGTAACAGGACAGATTGCACACACAATACCTCTCTGAGCGAGAGGTAAACCTCATAAGTGTCTTCCCAATTCTGGAATGCATATTCTTTTGTCTGATAAGGCAACCGGGCCTGGTGAGAATACCTATGAAGTAATTGTGACCCACCAAGTCAATGGGGGACATTGAATATACTGTCCTGATGGAGACTGACAACCATATTGTGAGATACACACTTCCCTGTCAGTGAACTTAGTGCCTGAGATGGATCTGCTGGCAAGGCTTTAGAAAAGAAAATATATAAATCACCCTGACATGCATGTAGTTTTCTCTCTGCGTGAGGGCTATTCATTTTCCTCTGAGAGACTGCCATGCGTGGTGGTCCCAGCTGGGGAAGTCAAAAATGCTAAACCTAATTACCGAGTTTTTAAGCTTTTGAGCCACATATTCAAAATTTTGCAGACGTTGGCCCACACCCTGTATTCAGTAGTCTCTTGTTCCAAAGCCTTAGAAGGTCTAATTCTGGACTTCTAATCTGAGCTTTAATACGGGTCAATTAAATATTTAATGGAAGTCATGTACTGATGGGGCTTGTGAGAACCCTAACCTCTACCATCTAGACTAATTAACATCTACACAGATTTTCCTGCTCATCAGTCCAACTCAGAAGTTTCCAAAAAGCTCCATTATCATGTGGATTGGATTTTGGAGCTTATTTCTGATTCGGAACAATGTGAACTCTATTTGGCTCGAACAAGCAGACCTTGTTTGGTCTTTTATTTATTTATATTGTTTTGCATAGTAAGTGCAAGACCCAGATGGCGTCCATGTGCCACATGCTGTTGCAATAAAACAATAGCACAATGAGAGAATGCCATAAAAATAGGATAATTCACATCACATATCTTAGTAGAATGTGAATCAAAAAATCCACTCACACATTTCAGAAGTCTTATATTGATATTGACAGAAGACTATGATGTCTGTAATGAGACTCACAAATATGCAGAATCTAATTTCGCAAGGCATACCCTCGCTAGGTGATCCCACATACAGGTGTGACAGTAATAACACTAATAAACCAGAAGCTCTGCATCTCATTGAAAAAATAGAAAAGGAAATTGTGCAATGAATAGAGTAATGGAGAAATTGAGGGCAATGTATTGGGGGGAAAAAACAACCTAAGCAATTGCATACTGAAGTTGTGTTAACAAACAATAAATTCCTTTTGTATGTGCAGCAAAGTTGTGAGAACAAGATGCATGTATAATACATGCCATGCCACTAGAGTGTGATGCTTTACTGAGTGTGCTTCTATTCCCATATTTTTCTATTGCTCTTCTGGCTCAGCGTCTGGCTCATGGCACACATCCACACATAACTCACTCTTCATTTAAGTGAAAAACGAAATATTGCATCTACAATTCACAAACATTTGCTATTCAAATGTAATTGATGAAACTTTCAAAGAAGACCCTATTTAATACAAAATATAATGGAACGAAATATACCTAGATTAATAAAATACTTTAGGATGTTTTATTTAGTCCTTGAAAGTTCAGATATGCCTTTTAAATTAGAAAGTCATACATCCATGATATTATGACAATTAGCTTATAACCATGCCTGCTATACCCAGCATTACACAGTTAAAAAACACATTTGGGCTCAATGAAGAGGCATGTCTCAAATCCTCCATTAAATGTATTGGGATGAATTAAAAATGTAAAAAGGAAAATCACATAAGAGAAAAACGTAATGAACTAATTTACAGGTGGACAGTGAGTGCGCATCCCACAAATAACTATGGATGCCCGCAATTGCCCACCTCTCAGTTCTCCCAGATCACTTAGGGGATGGGGAACTGATTTGTTTACGATGCAAGAGTCTCAGTTGGGTCTGCTGTCAAAAACACCTTCCCAGCGGGCAAGCTGCTGAGAATCTCTTGCTTTATGGAATTGGAAGTTCCACCCTATTTAGGGTAGGTCTTCTGATGCTGTTTTTTCACGATTAGCCAGTCATCATTGAACTATTTGGTAGTTTGTTTGAAAAGACGTACTCAGTTCAACCTATTCATATGAATAGGAAGGTGAGAATGTATATAAGACACGACACAAAGAAAAGTTGAAATTCATAAGATGTACTCCGCTTTCTAATTACACCTGGGTCATAGAAAAAATTTATGTGACCATTCATAGTTCCAAAGGTATTTAGTAATTATCAAAGTGATGTAATGTGAAGTTAGATGCTCTTCAAAATATGTAAGGTCAGTGGCGAAGGGGTGATTTCCTCACTTTCAAATTTCTGTCATTGACCATTACCACTTACAGGACACACAGACCAACTATTAGATTTTGGTATTACAAAACTAACCACTACTTATTATGGGACCTTAGGTGAATCAGAGGATGTTTTGTCTCTCAAGTGCCAAACAAATCTGTCTACTAAGCTGTCTCCAAGTTATTGGAACCTTTGGCCTTCTATGTGTCATGGTTCTTGAATGTAGACTTCTAAAACTCATTACCTATCCTACTGGGATTTGTCAATGTGAGCAAACCCTTCAGAAAAGAACAGATGCACACTGGCTTGCAGGACATAATAGTTTTTTTTTCTAATAGGTTTGCCAGATTCATAGCCCTCTATTTGAGGTCCATAAACATGGGTGGGATTCAAGAGTGGAACGTTTTCTATAGTCGTCATTTTTGGATCCCTATAATTCATTAACCTCGACGCGTGCAATGCATTGGCTCATCAGAATACTGCTCGTTTAAAAAATTACAATCCTGATGATGACCCCCTAATGGTAATGTGCTGAAATGCCATCAATTCCCATTAGGAAAATTGATTTAAGAAAAATGTATGATCTTGCTGTATTAAACTAAGGAATGATCCCATGTTACTGGGACCAAATAGAGGAAGACAATTCGTTGTTCTCCATCCCCTTTCATGTACCAAATATACAATTTTATTTTCATTTATTTTACATTGCCTTGTGTGATCACTGAGCACTGATTATGAAGTTATGTCTGTTTCTATAAGCATTGTTACAGAGAAATGTCTTGGGTTTGTTGGTTTATCCTATTTTTACTGTTATGATTATGACAAGATTGAAAACTATGTTTTTCTGATGTAAGCCATCAGAAACCATTATTTAAATATACATGTATTGCCCCTAGACCGAGGTAGTTTAAAAGAGCAGCCCTTGTTCATTATTCTGATCCAAATATTTCGATACATTCCTTTCGCTGAAACAATTAAATTGCGGTAATGTAGTAATTAACATCTGTGCTGGGTTTCTCAGTTGATCTGTAGTTGGGTAAACATTTTGCTTCCCCTGCAGTTATTAAAAAGCAAACATTTCCAGAAATTAAGGAAAATGTGATTACAGATAAACAGAAAAGGGAATGCTTGTACCATCATATAGAGGGTTTTGTCTATAAATTATAGGTATTACGACTGTAGATAAACAATGAAAATTGTAAAAACGTTGACGATTAAAGCAAAAACGCAACATTCAATGCACGTTTGCTAAAGACATAAAACACAGGTTAAAACCCTTTTCTAAATTCCTAAAGAATTCATCATATCCTCCTCAAATTTGTTTTGCATAAATAACAGCCATCTATTACTTAGTAGTAAAAGGTTATGTTTACCAACTTGGCATTTAAGAGAATGGCTGAACAATCATTATTGTTAATCCTCACTGGAAGTTACACAGTGTGTCGAAAGTGTCAAAGCAACTAAAGTAATTAATTGCATTGATTACCACCGGTGTTTTAGCTAAAGCTTTGTTTATTATTGTCATTAATAGCTACAGAGCAGTTTATACCTGGGGAAATACGAATTCCTCATAAGGAACAGCTTCCATATTTGAACAAAAACTGGATGTGAAGTCTAATAAAAGTATTTAACACTGTAACATTTTGAAGTTTTTCTTGTACTGAAACTAGGGGGCCCAGTGCAACCCCAGGAAATGCAATCACAAAGCCAGGAGCTGTTGCAACCACAAAGCGGGCTCTCATCATCACGATCTCCTGTCCAGGACCATCTTCAGCAGCCTGCCATCTCCAAGCCTCAGAAACCACCAAAGCCTCCCGCGCCCACAACCACCCAGCCACGATCCCAGGGGCAACCATCTTCCAGTGCTGGGACACTGCCACAGCCTGTGCCACAGCAGAAGCCGCAGCCTCATCCACAGCTGAAGTAAGATCTCTCTGTGTGTTTCTACTTGGTAGCTATCATTGTAAATTAATAACCATCATTTAAAGAGTGGGTGCATGCAAAGAAAACTCAATGAGACTAGAAAATTACCATCCTTTTTTACAATGAAAAGTAACTCTAATAGCAAGGTGGACACCTATCGAAATTGAGAGAGGGTTGTCAACGAAAACTGTTTTTCTTTAATCATTTATTTTACAACGTTTGCCTGATTGACTGATCTGGTAGGTACATATAGTTCATTACCAGCTAATATGACGTGGTATGATTCATTTTAGTGTGCACACATCCTACTGAAGTGATGAAGGTGCATGTATAAACTGGAAATATGTTGGTCGAGTCTTTGTTACACTTGTGGAATGATTATAGCCTAGAATATTGAAATCCTTTGAGAAATGACCAACCAAAAATTCATATCTTTCATAAGTTACTAGGCCAATGATCGACTTCTTGAACTTTAAGGACTTGAGTCTACCATGGTTGGCAAGGATGGCTTAGCAGAAACAGGGAAACTTCCTTACTGGTCTCTGGTTAAATTGAGGGCCTGGCTGGTCCAACTCTGGTAGACAGAATTAATTCCATGTGGGCGTCTTGTGCAGGACCTACCTCTCATCTTTATATTATGAGTAAAAATATTTTTTACTTTCCATTACTGCTCCAAGTCTCAATGAGCACCTAACAGGTCTTAAATAGATAAATAATGGGTTACTCTTTGTGCATTCTCTAATACTGTATGGCCAAGTCATGATCTGTCCCAAAACAAATGTGTTTCCAAATTAACAAAGTGACCTTGGCATTATCTACTGGTGTTAATTCCAGGCTAAGCAGACACATGACCAAGAGGAAGTCAAACATTTCAGTTTACTGCTTTCTGTGCCTTTGTCCTGTGCTTTCCTTTATATGAAATCATCAATAAAGCGTGACCGGAGAGGGTGTGGAGCCTGCAGGCCTTGCACACTCGTTTCAGAGCTAAAGGGTCTTCACCCTTTTAATTAGTATGATGGACAACATGTCTTCATAGACACCTCCCTAGTTTGCTACACTGGGGTTCACTAAATACTGATCAGTATGTGCTAAAATATATTTAATGCTTTCCAAAAGGGCAAAAGACAGACAATACAGACGACTTTATGTTGAGTGTGGCTGGCTGAACTTTCAGTTAACATTTTAAAACCTTTTAAAAAATCACGATGAACCATAATGTTGCAAATATAATATCAAGCAAGTTATACATCTCATTCTGAATTACACACCTTTGTACATTCTATAAGGATATATGTCGTCAATTTGAAGATGTTACAGTATGTTTTGGCATCTTGAAGCATCCTGGGATTATTTACCTCCACATTGCGTGGCCACTAGCCTGCTGCAAAAGCGACGCAAAACATTTCATCTATTTACCAACCATTCTAAAAGCCTGTGCGTGCAGCATATAATAACTGCTGCTCGAGCGTCCTCACAAGCCATAATAAATGTAGGCCTCTGTGCGTTGTTCCCTTTGCCTGTTTGTACTGTTTTCCTAAAACTAACGCAATAACAGAAACAAAAGAGCTGGTCTATAATGCCATTTATCTCCAGTACCTTTTTTTAAAGTTCTTTTCATGTGCAAGGCATATTACTTATGAACACTTTACATCAGTGCTATAAATTGGCCGGTACTGTTCGGTACAGAGTACCAGTACTTTTTTATTTTGAGAGGGAGAGTACCTACACTTCTCAAGTAAAATGTAATACTTTTAATTGTAGAGTACAGGCACTTTGCAGAAATAAGTAGGTACTCTGGTACAGAGTTATTGCACTTCTGTTTATCCATTTCAAGCACTGCTTTACGTGAGAACAAAGGGACTCATTTAGCACTCAATGGGTGGTCCGGGAGGCCACAGACTCAGGCGAGGCCCTCAGCTCCATCTTCTCGGCATACGACATCCTGGCCCATTTAGAGGCGCTTTTAGCAACGTTGAACGATGATAGTGCCACAATGCTGCTGCGGTCCACTTTTCATTGTTTTTTTTCTTTTTCAGAAGCAGCCCCTCAAAGCAGGGGGTTGTTTCTGAAAATATAAAAAAGCATTTTCCTGTGATGCAGGAGTTTTACTTCTGTGCGTCATGGACAGCATTCTGTTGTCCAATCTTGAACCACCACGATTCTGTGCAGCACAATCCTGTGGCAGATACCCTGTCCTTTGCGCATCTGCCACTGTGACCTGATGGCCCTGTTATGGATTTGCCTGCAGGTGAAGGAGTTCCAACAGCATAGACATCTGAGGTTCTGCCATTGGAATTGGAGCAGTATGTTAGTGCCTTCTAATAAGTAGTTCCACAGCCTCTGAGTTACCAATACCTGGTTACCAGTAACTCTGAGGGTGCAGAATGAACAGGGATTACAGGTGGAATCCTGGGATTTCTATGAGCAAAGAGGAATTAAGATGCAGAAATCACTCAATGAAAGTAAACAAATCCATGGTCCATGGTGTCCTGTTCTGGATTGTATTCTCTTCACAGCACCGGCAAGCATAACAACTGCATAAAAGATAGCAACTGTCGTGATGCTATTGACTCATCTTTATTAATTCCTCAGCTCTTCTACATGGCCTTCTGATGTGGAGCTACTCTCCACACCTCCTCTTCTCTCTGCTTCCCTCAATGTAATGAGTGGGAAAACCAAAGCTTCCTGTCTCCTCCCAGGAAGTTCCTAGCATCTCACTTCTCGACGAGCCAGTTAGACCACTGACCTACTTATCTAACAGTGTCCTTTCCTAGAGGACCTGACACATGGGCCTCATAATTCTGATTTGGGAGGTGACAGATGTTACCTGCCCATTTGGAATTTGGTGGTCGCTAATAATACCAGAGTAAATTCTCTTTGATTGTGTATAAATAAGGAAAAATTGTCTACATGATTTTATGAATTGTTCCCTTGCATCCAGAATCACACTCTGGAGTAGTAGGGAGGAATATTATCACTAATTTAGTGTATGAACACCATTAACGAACAAGGTATAAAATGCCTATCTACGATTGAACGAAAACGTACACCTTTTCATAAAGTTAGATGTGACCAATGCATTTATTTAATAAATGTATACAGCAGAACTGCCCCAGTCCTCTTATGTTTCTCTTGAAATGGAAAGCCCCTTCTGGGTACTATATATAAGAACTTTGGAGCTCCTTTAGGTCTTTGTGCGGTGGGAGCCATTTTTGGGGTGGGGTTGCCCCGACTACATGGTCAGCAGTTCTCAATTATACACTTAACATGTTTGCCAGGACTGTTTATCCAGCCCCGATGAGCCAGCCTTCCTTGATTATGTAGCTATTGAATGTACTTGCTTCTTCATGCTTTTCCATCTTTATTTAAGAGTGCAGCCATATTTGGAAGTGCATGCAGAGATGTGCAGTGAGTAGGTAAGCTTGAGTCTCAACTTGGAATGCAGCCACTTCCTCTTTGGGGAATTCTTAGTTAGAGATATAATTGAAGGTTCCTCTTGAAATAGTACTTGCTTCTCAGAACATACTTTGTTAGGCCAGAGTCAGGAAGCTACTATGTAATCAGAGTATGGGGTATTGATTTGGGCTGTCCCATACACTTTCTATTACTTCTCAATAATATTGTCCAGCTGAAAAGTCCCTGATTCTATTCTTAGATGGTTACAAGAATGCACAGATTATATGGCTCACCCATAAATTGCAATGCTTTCTAACCACTAGTCATTGATTGCATGTCTGCTGATCATTTACATTGGATGATTCTTGCAATCAAAGAGACAAACTTCAGGACCATTTACATGTGGAGTGTTAACAATTTACCTGACATCAGCAGACTTCTAGTTTGCTACACACCAGTGGGGTTCTGATGAGAAATCCGTTGCACTCAAATCTGTGGACCATTGAGACAACTCTTGCGTGCAGCTCCCCAGAAATATGCTAGTTATCACCATATGCTGCCTGGATATTTTCAGAAATGACTCAAGGCCTGCTCCAGGTACCATATTTAGTGGTTATTGGGCCATGGGCAGTGTTAGACCTGGCATCCTTGGTGTAATTTCCAATTACCTTTTGCCTTCAAACCTCCTGTTTCTGCTGACTTAGTTTTTGCTAGGATTCTGCATACTTTACCATTTCTGACCAGTGCTAAAGTGTTTGTGCTCTTTCTGTAAAACATGGCAAAATTGGCTTATCCACAACCATCCCCAATCAGCATATGTAATTTACTTGTAAGTTCCTAGGCCTGCAGCACTGAAAGTGCCACCCACTTGAGTAGACTTTTAAAAAATGCCTCAGCCCTGCCATAACAGAGCCTGAGTGTACAGTTTTGAACTACCATTTCGACCTGTCAAAGTAAACCCTTTGCCAGGTCCAAACCTTCCTTTTTAATACATATAGGTGACCCATAAGGTAGGCTCTAGGCAGTCCCAAGGACAGGGTGCAGTGTATTTAAAAAGTTGGACATGTACTTTTAAGTTTCACATGTCCTGGTGGTGAAAACACTTTTAAATGTGTTTTTCATCAGTGCAAGGCCTATCTCTCTCTTAGGTTCACACTGGAATTACCTTATTACACCTCATAAGCGTAATTTCCAAATTGGGAGATATAACTGCTCCTCCCCAAATTTCATGTCTCTGGAATTACAATTTTAAATCCTAAATTATAATGAAGTTGGATTTTAATTTGCAATTCTGAAAATGCCTCTTTTAGAAAGTTGCCATTTTCTTTAACCATTTGGTGCCTACTGCCTGTTTCTGATCACATGTCTCAAGTGGGTTGACAGCTGGGCTTTTTGTATTCCTCCTAGACAGCTACACACAATGGGAGCTCAGGTGTGACCTGACATATTAGGCCTTGATGGGCCATCCTGAGCAGGGTGGGAGGGAGGAGCCGGGCACAGCCTCACTTACAAATTAATAAGCTGTGTCCTGTCCATAAAAAAAGGGCTGAATAAACCCCTGTATTGATTCTGGGACCAGGGCAGGAAGGGCTGGAACTCTGTGCACTTCAACTTCAATGTCTTTGAAATCACCCCCACTTCAAAGGCCCAACTGGGTATATGTGTTGGACCTCTGACACCACCACTTCAGTCTACTTCTGGACCTGTGGATACTCCGCCAGGAAGAAGGGCTTCTATGACCGATCTTGCTGCTCTATCTTCTTTTTTAGTGGTAGTTTACCCTTTTCCTAACTGTCCAGTGATATTAAGTCAGGAGGGCTAAAGTCTGTAACTTGGAGAGCTAACATAATAAAAATATCTTTATTCCCTTTATATTACTCGCAATATTGGCTTCCAGTACGTATAATTTCTCCCCCAGCTGTAGTCATAAGAAATCATGTTATTGAGGAATACCAACTTGATCAAAAGCTTTTAAAGCTACTGGATTTTAACAAACTGTCATCAGCTTACTGATGAGAACAAATGCAGTAGTGGGGTGTATGCCCATCTTCAATGCATGCATTGTATATTGATGAATGAGATATGCCACGACACATTTTAAATCTACATTAGAACTATATTCTTCACCAGATTTTACACCATACATCTGCACAGAAAAAGACATCACTGTGTCAGAACCCATTCGCACTGTGTCACTGGAACCAAGCTATACCTGGCTAATGAGCCCTAACTTGGGCGAAACCAGTCCTGGGTTGCTTGTGCTCTGGTTCAGGGAGGACTTGGCCTGGCAATTCAGTCTGCACTGTTCTCATTGGAGCAGGGTCAAGACTGAATTACATATGGCTGGATCTAAATTGGGGTGCTATGGTGTGCAAAATAACTATGGAGTGGGATGTGGCCCGAGTGATTACCAGTGGCTAAGACAAATTCAAGCATTCCATCCATCACTTTTTGTATACATTACAACAGGAAGTGACATCAATAGACTTTCCATCATCCATCTGCACAGGAGGGACATCACTGGTTTCTTACAAAAACTGTATTTAAAAGAGGAAGCCAAGCAAGCAGACTTATTTTCATTACCCATATGCACAGTAAGTGACCAAAGGATTCCCCATCATCTTCTGCACAGGAAGTGACATCACTGTATTTCCCACCATCATCTGCACAAGAAGCAACAACACTGGTTTACCACCAAAACTGTGTTTAAAAGAAGAAGCCAAGCAGGAGTATTCGTTTGCTTCATGCCTCTGCACATGAAGTGATATCACTGGTTTTACCATCATCCATCTACGAAGGAAGTGACATTACTGGTTGCCTACCAAAACTGTCTTTAAAAGAAGCCAAGCAAGAGGACTCATTTCCATCATGCATCTGCACAGGACGTCACATCACTGGATTTCCCATTATCCATCTGCGCAGAAAGTGGCATCACTGGTTTCCCGTCATAACTATCTTTAAAGGAAGCCAATTACGAGGACACTAATTTCCATTATCCATCTGCACAATGAGTGCAATCACTGGATTTCTCAACAACAATCTGCACAGGAAGTGACATTCCTGGATTTACCACCATTCAGCTGCACAAGAAGTGACATCACTGAATTTCCCAAAATCATCTGCACAGGAAGTGACCACTGGTTTCCCACAAAAACTGTCTTTAAAATTAAAAGAAGTGTAGCAACTAATTTCCATTATCCATCTGCACAGGAAGTGGCATCACCAGATTTCCCATCATCCACTGGCACAGGAAGTAACATAATTGATTTCCCGTCAAAACTATGTTTAAAAGAGGAAACCAAGCGAGAAGACTAATTTCCTTCATCCACATGCATTGGAAATTCTCACTGGATTTCCCATTATCCATTTGCACAGGAAGTGATATCACTCACCAGGGCCTACCTAATGACAGCTGCAGCACAGATGCACAGTGATGTGCGCAGTAGGCACTTTGCTTGCATGCCAAAGGCATGCCCATATGTGCCTGTTTATGCCTGGACTCCGTCCAGCACCAGCAACCCTAGTCCTCTCTCCACTCCTGCCGATACACCTCTGTGATAGTTACCACTGTCAACCTCAGATACCACTCCCCCTGCTGCTGCCACACCACACAACACCAAAGGAGCATTCTACTTTGCTTCCTTCAACTTTTCATGCACTTAGCCGCATCCAGCACTCACCACACCCACACCAACAGCATGGACACCCCACTCTCTGGCACTCACACAGTCCTGCAACCACCCAAACGATACTTTGCACTCACATGCATATTCCTCAACACATGCTCACTCACTAAAATTGTCCCAAACATCAGGGACCTGTTGCATGGCAACTCCCCAGATCTACTTTTCCTCACTGAAACCTGGCTGAAACCTGCCCCTCGCATTGGCATTGACATCATCACGGCCCCTCCTCCCCAGCTACAAGATCACCAGACAGGACAGACATCACAAGCCTGGGAACAGAATCACCATCATCAACATGAACGCCATCTGCTGCCCCACCTCCAAAGACAGAACATCCTCTAACTTCAAACACCTGTTGTTCATGCTCCATCTCACAGTCAACTTCACCCTAAGCAACACTCTCACCTTCAGACCACCTGGACCGTGAAACAACTTCACCAACACCATCAGAGACTGTCACACCACTCACCCTCGACACAAGCAATTACATCCTACTTGATGACCTGCATTTCCACATGGAAGACCCAACCCCAAACTCAAAAGCACTCATCTAAGACTTTGGAAAGCTGGGCCTCACTCAAGGAGTAAAGGGACTTACCCACATCTCTGGACATCGCCTGTACCCTATTGTCACCACCTTTGACAACATCCAAGTCAAACAAGCCACACCAGTCTCCTGAACTGACCATGACCTCATCAATATTAGCATCCCCGTACCAGTCCAATGCACATTCACCATCTGCAGACCAGCCTGCTGAAATTGGAGCAAGAACTGCTCACAACACCCAACAGCCTAAACACACCAACAGCCTTCCCAAATCTATCAAAAATGTCCAGTAATTGGATCACCTCCTTCACCAACTCCCTTCCCCCCCCATAAACATTAAAGTCAATAAAACAAGATCTAGACCACAGGCCAGTTGGTACATGGAGTTAAGCAGACTTATGAAACACCACAAAAAACAGCTGGAACACAAGGGGAGAATGAGCCAGGACAATGCACGCAGGAGTACATTCAAATCCACTGGTACTGTTCACCTCAGACACTTGCGGCCTCATCTGCGGAGTTCTGCAAGGACTCACCCTTAACCCAACCGTCTTCAAATCACACATGATCCCTCTTACCAGCATCATCTGCTCTCACAACATCAACGTCCTTTCCTGTGCAGATGACAACAGTTCATTCTCTCCCTCGCTGACAAACTGCCCAGTACTCAAACCAAGTTCAATGCCTGCATGACTTTAATCACCCACTGGAGACCAGCTGTCTGAAACTGAACACTGACAAGACCAAAATCATGTTCTTTGGGAGGAGCATTTCACTGTCGGACTCCACCTGATGGCCAGCAGAGCTAGGAATCACGCCCACCACCCTCTATCCATCCAAAGAACCTCAGGATTGTCTTAGACAGAAAAATCAGCATTACTGCCCCAGTCAGTGCTGTCACTGCTTCCTGCGTCCATAACTTGAAGATGCTGAGGAACATTTGCAAATGGTTCCTAATCAGTGCCAGAAAACCATTACACAGGCCCTTGTCACAAGCAGGCTGGACTACAGGAGGACCGTCTATGCAGCGATTAACAAAAGATTCACCGGAAAGCTACAGACCATTCAGAACTTGGCCCCCAGAATCACTCTCAACCTTCTATGCTGCACTCACCTCACACCACACCTGAAGGAGCTCCACTAGACCCCCATAGACAGTTCATACTCCTCACTCACACTTTTAAGGCACTACATAACACTAGCCTAGCATAACTGAACAATTGCATCTGCTTTTACAATCCTTCCAGGCTCGTCCTCCTCATCTGGGTTCCTGCTTGCACATACCACGCATACGTAAAACCAGATCCAGTGGTTGAGCCTTCTCCTACATTGCTCCTAAAGTATGGAATGAACTGTCACTACTCATAAGAGCCTCCTAAGAGCCACCTTCTCAATTCTTGAATTCTTGAATTCCACAAGAAGCGGAAAACCTGGCTTTTCAAGTAGGCCCACTAGGCCCTAGGTTTGGCTGTACTCACACCTGCTCAGCACCAGGATACCCTCTACACATCTGCATAATAGAACGTAACCTAACGTATTCCTTGGTAACAAGCTCTGTCTGGCAAGTCTTCAAAATCAGCAATTGCAAAGAATACAAAATACTTTTGTTGTCCCTTGCATGTAAAAGATCAATATTTCATTCCAATTGAGTGTTTGAACTATTTCTTCTAAACTGAATCTTTATGCTAAGTGGAGTAAAGTTATGCGAGCGGAAATTAAATGAAAACCTTCAATTCATCCAAACAGAAAACATGAACCATAGAAAGTGCTGTCTCATCTAGATAAACATTGTTAGAGTTAAAAATATAGCTGTTGATTACTGGCTCATTCGGCTCTCTCAGTGGGAATGTACAGTATTGAAAGATAAGTCTTTCTCTGCTTTTTTATATGTATGTCAACATTGCTGAATCATTGCTAATTGTGCCCCTATCTGTTTAAGGCGTTTAGGGTGAGACAGCAGCAGGTGTCCAGCATAGCCTGATCATAGTTGACTGAGAATGCAGGGGAAGCAGGCTAAAACTGTACTTGCAAGCTAGATGGTGATTTATTTTCCAAGAGTCGGTGCGACTTTATAAGTAGACAGGAGTCTTCCATGTCTACTTTGTGCTTGTAGAGGAGTACACGTGTAGGCTAGGTAATCCGTGACACTGAAGTTGTAATCAATTGTCGATAGTTAGGTTTTACGTATACCTACATAGATTTTGGCTGCACTTGGGTCACTGTGGTCTAAGCTATGTGTGCTCTCCTGACAGGAATGCAGCGTTTGTGACATTTGCAGTAGAATTTAAACCTTTAAGAGAAATTGTTAGTGGACAAAGCACTGGCTGTTGCCGTTGACCTACATTTTAGTACAAGTATGTTGCCTGCCACATATTTGTCTCGTTGTGGGCAGAAAGGTGATATCTGTTTCTGTATATTTTAAGTTGTATGCAGTAAATCAGCTGTCGGGGTGACTGCATGGTTACAGTGCTTTGAGTCAGTGTAACTAATAGAATGGGAGTATCCAGTGCGGTGGGTTAATTTGGTTGCGTCCTTAATTGTGGCTTTTGGGTGAAGTCCCCAGTGGTCTGAGTGATTTATTTGAAAGTATGTTAATTAGGTATCTATATGACACTGAATGTAGTTGCCTACACCAACATCTTGACCTTCCCTACTCAGCTGTTTATAGGGTGGCTGAATTGAACGTGGCTCCGTGGTTATTGACATTTGAAATGGTGAAGTGGGTGTGTTTGTGTGTATGTTTTTTCAGAGTCCTAACGCCTTGCCGTTTGGGAAGCGAGAAAAGGCTTTGCTTACCTCTGAGTACATTGTGCTCCTATATAAGCATTTGCACATTGCATTTGTAGTTTGCCACAGGTTGTAGTCAGTTTGATTAAAAATGTTGATATGTCTGAAAACAGATGACAGTTTCGTGCAAGGTGTGTGGGTATGCTAGTTTATTCAGCAGGCGTGATTGAGTGTTTCGTTGTTCTACAATCTCTTGGATCTGTGTTTGTGATGTTCACACGTGCTTCACTTTATTATTCATGCCTTTCTATACGTTGTAGACGTCTGCTTTTGTCCTCACACTGTTGCTTGGCAAACTTTATCAGTTCATTTCCCAGTGCTTTGATCGTCTCAGGGGCTATTTCGTAGATTTTCCGACTTTATTTTTTAGATTTATTTTTATAAGATTTGCAACAAATGAGAAATAATTCCTGAATTTTATTGTCGATCTAGCTTTCACGTCGAGGGTAATGATACATGATTTGTGTCACTTTTTAACAAATGTCTCACTGATGTTTGATGAAGAGTGGAAAAAAAATCATCTCGTCGTTGGAATATTCATTCCTCTATGGTTGAATCCAACAGGTCAAAGTAGGACAGCATTTTATTCAATACAATCTCGTTCTATTGTTGCATTGATTTAGGCACCGCATTCCTCTCTCTTCTTTAACATTCATGTGCAACCACTGGCTGGGGTCATCAGAGATATATTGTCTCCCCCTTGCTGGACCAACAGGAGAGGCAGGATAATGGACCTGGTCATTGTAGTATATTGTCAATCAAATTGTTGATGAGGGACAGCAAATTGCCACCGAATGACTCAAAAAAGAGAAAATGTTTCTTAACAGAATTTCACCAAACTCGTCATGACTCAGAAGTCCAGAATTCTTGAACCTTCTACACACACTATGATAGCAGCACATACATAGTAGTTTGGTTTGACAACAAGTCAAGTACAGTCTCCATGAAACATGAGTTGAGCAATGTGCCCCGATCAGCCTTTCTACTTCAAGTCCACCTCTACTATTTAAGGAAAATACGTTGACAGGGAGAAGAGAAGAACCCTGGCAGGTCAGTTTTATGGAGCAATCTGCCATTCTATCCTAGTTAGGCGGAGGATTGCACCTATTTTAAGAAGGGTTTCAAGACTGAATTATTTATGAAAAGCAATGTCCATTTAGAACTGTTCTAAGAAACAGCCTCTTTGTGTGGTCACCCCCATTTTCTGCTTGTTGGTAGTGCTGCTTTTTTAACTCTTCACATTGGAACACAACTGGCCAGTCCCCATTGTATGTGCTCTGATCCCTAAAACATGGTATAATTGACTAATATCCAGTTTACACAATTAAGTTTCCCATAAAGCTATAACATATGGTGAGGGTAAAACACAATGACATGGTAGTTAAATTGTCCATTTGTAAATCTCTACAGCTGCTTTACAAGGAAGCGTCCCAGTGGACTAAATTGCACATTGTGCCTTTCACTAGATTGTTAAGGAAAACCTGACTTCATGCCTACATATATATATGAAGCTTGACTGCTGCAGCTGTTAAACCTGCAGGTGAACTTGTCAAAATAACCATATTTTGACAGGAGAGGGTCCTAGTTTTAATTAAAGTCAGTTAGTTTGGCTGACAGAGTGCAACATTTACATGCATCATATATAGTATATATACTACATACTGTACACTGAGTGCAAATTTCTTTATCAGTCAGGAGGCAAAAACTTTGTTTAGAATGCCCCACTTGTTGTATCTGACCTCTGTTCATCACAGGCACATTGAAGTCACACTAAGGTCCCAGTCAACTGATAATGGTGACTTGATTGTCGCTTTACTTTTTCTTGGTGCTTTTTGCCCAAGACCTTTAACAACTAATTTTCTTCTGTTTGGATTTCAATAATTTTTGTGTCATTTTTCTTATTACATTTTTTGATGTATAAAATTTGATTTTGGGATTTTTAATGTGTTCTGTGTTTACTTTTTAATTGTTTTGCTACTGCTACATAGGTCGCACACTTTTCTTAAGTTAAGCTTGTCTGCTTCATACCATAGCTCGAAGGATTGAGCCCAGGTTTAAATTACTGAAAGTGTGTGTTTAATTTAAGAACTTGGTGAGATTATTCCTTGTGGTGGATTCACGTCCACCCCAATTAATTACCCACTTTTAATTATGATATGGTACAGCTGCTGCACAATGACCTGTTTTCATTTAGGGCGATCAGTTTATTTTAAGAACCATCTAAAGACAGCATTACGTCTAAAAACATATCCTTGTTCTATGTAATATACCACAATCTAGCACTTTTGTCCAGTGCTTTGAAGATATCCAGGTAGTAAGTAAGCAGCAGAATAGCAAAAAAATCAATTTACAATACTTACAATGTAGTAGATGAACAATATTTTCTCTTAGCACTCCATAAAAGATGAATGCACTTATGAAAATAGTTACATATTTTTTAATGGTATCAAATGCCAAAGTCCCTGGTTTGAAAGAAGAAACTGTCAATAGAACATTAAACTACTTTTCTAATATGTTATCTATGATGTTTCACTACTGGAGATTGCTGAGCTAAATTGAGTACCATCAGAAATTAGTGAGAGCTCTTCCTCTGAATTTGTTATTACATTTTTATGTTCTAATGGTAATGATGATTTCTTAATCTGTTATAAACACAATCGCACTAATCAATAAATAAGCCAATCTGCATGATAGGCTGATAAATGTGTTTCATGCATCTCTGCTATTTCATGGCTCTTTACTTAGAAATCTCTCAAATCAGAATTGAGGTAAATCTCATAAGGTATTAGGTTTGCCTTCAAGAGCGTCCAACAATCACATTTTGGTGGTAGAGATGGCATGTTTATTATGTGAGTTCCTATTGTGTGATGGTCCTTGACTTTGATGTTCTAGACAGTGACACCGTATCTAATGTGAGATGTAGACCAGGCAGTCTGATGCAGGTACACTGACATTCCTAACTCAGTCATTTGTGATTTGTTGTGAAATCTATTGAAGGCCACAAAATATGTCAGAAGATAGCTTGTTTCAGCAGAGTAGAGACTGAAAAAGTTATTTATGATGTATAGAGTTCTTTTAGCTTTTTTATCAGTCTTTATGAAGGGGAATATGAAACATAGTTCTAATTTGACTGGGTTTTTTCTGTTCTTTGTCTTGCAGCAAATCTCAATCCCTGACAAATGCCTTTGGATTTGGCGACTCCTCCTTTTTCCGCTCAAGCGTGAACGAAGATGATAGCAAGGCTGAAACAATCCGAAATTTGAGAAAATCATTTGCCAGCCTCTTTTCAGACTAGGTTTTAAGACTATCAGCTAGATCTGCTCTTAACACAACACATAGTAGAATAAGAAACCAGTGTTTATTTCATGTCCTGTGGCCCTTTTGTAACCATTCGTTTTGTGCTGCTTTGTTGAGAAGCAATATAGTACTGCTGATAAGGACTCTGTCATGGTAAAACATCTGGTTACTCAGGATAAAGAGGGTAGCACTGCCATCACTTCGGCATCTTCAGCTTGGTAGGCGAGGGCAGGGAGGCCGGGTGTGGGAGACAAGGTGGGTTGGATGGTAGAAAGGGAAGGGGCGGGTCTGACTGTGAAATTGTGGCCTTAAGGTGTGTCCTCTACATTTCTTTGTAAATATTTGTGGTAAAAAATATTGATGATGTTTCCCTGCTTTCTTTAATAATTGTGATTGCATTCCAATGTTATATTTAGTTTTAAAAATGTGTTAATCTAAACTAATGGCATTCTTCCAGTCCCTACACTTATGCCTTTCAAAATAGTTCTCACGCTGAACATAGTAAGTCCTTGATTTTCGGTATTTGTTAGCACAGTACCTTCCAGTCTGTTTTGAGCAGATTCAATGATGCACTGCTCAGCAAGAAAACACCACCTTCCTTAAGCATTTCACCCTTTTCAATACATTACAAGTGTTGAAAATACATTATAGTACTTATAAAAAATTTTAGGAAGAAAATGTTCACCAAATGCATCCTGAAATTATCTATTTTATATTTTATTTAGCTTCCTTATGACGTGAATCACACATGTCCATGGACAACATGAAATAGAATAAATTCAAACATTCCTACGCTCTAAATACTTTTGCAATGAAAGATAGTCTGAGAAAGACATACAGACAATGGCTCACTAATGACATATAAGACCAAAGTAAGCATATTCGGACTCCAAACCTGCAACAAGCTATAGCTACATTGTAAAAGTTATATTTAGGCAGGGAATCAACATAGGCCCCTGAAGCCCCTGCCGTGTGGGAAGGCAGCCCTTTTTAGTGGTCCCAAGCCCTTTAAAGGTGCCTCGTTCAGCCCAAGGACAAATAATATATGTATTGCCCTCACCAAATGCTGCGTTAGGGCCCCATTATTTCGCACTACACTGCTGCATGGAGGAACAATAGTATTGCAGTACCTCAAAGGACTGTATATTCATGACTGATGTGCAATGTTAATCAATCATTCTGGGAAGGCCAACAATGGTCTTGTCAATTCTTAGGCTACCCTGCAGGGAGAAAAAAAAATAGCTTGGAAAAAAATTATTCCATAAAAGAAAATAAGAGATCCATAGTGGACGTTATTAGTCTAACATCAGCAGCAAAATTTAAATAAATCCAGGAATCATGAACCTCAAGTGCCTGTGTTCCAATATTGAGGATGCTCACACCTAGGGCCTCATTAATAGTTTGGTGAATGGAAAACTCTGTCCGCCAAACTCCTGACAGTGTGGCTGTCACCTACGCAGCCACCCCCCCTCCACAGTCATTAAGAGTTTCCCGCTAGGTCGGCAGGCAGAAACCTATGTTTCCTCCCACTGGCCTAGCAGGAAACAGGCAACAGCATTGTCTCCAGTTTGTAATTGGTTGCAATGGTGTAGCCTATATGCACCAGGACCCTCGCCTGTAAGTCAGACAGTGAACATTGCGAGGGTGCTGGGCAGGGGGGTCCTGACCTGCCCATGCCAAGCTCATGGGCAGTGCAGGGGCCCCCCTGCACCTGTCCTCTGCCAGCGTTGTCATGGCGGTGTTACTGCTATGGAAAGGTTGGCGGAGAATGAGGTCCGCTAATACGCCTGCTGCCCTGGTGTATTAGGATCTCCGCCACTGCCAGACCGCCTGGATCCAAGATCCTGGCGGTTCCCTGGCCGTCAGACTTCCAGGGTTGTTATGTGGCGGTCGGACTGCTACATCCGCAGCAGTCCAGACCCCGACCGCAAGAGTGGTGACCGTAAGACTGCAACACTTGTAATGAGGGCCTTAGTGCCTGATGGGAGAGCCAATTTTATCTTCCACCGTTTAGTTTTCAAAGAACCTTAGGACAAGAAGAAATTGTGATTTTTGGGGTGTTTATTTGTTTCTACTTATAAATTCTCCCCAGAAGGCATGCAGCTTGACATTCCACCTGAGCATTACAATGTTAAATATGTAATTTGGGGAAATTGCACTTCAATCTTACTACTAGCCCTCTGGGTGATTGCCATTATTTGTTCTGACTATGGCATAGCCAAAAGGAATATTAACACAGTTCCTCAATTGGTAATGGTTTTCATGTGTTTAGAAACCTAATGGAAATATTGAAGAGACAGCAATGGTTTACATCTTTGTCCTCTTATCTCTAAGATTTCTAGGAGAAATAAAGTGCAATTTATTGTAAATTACTATACAGTGGACCCCTCCATAAGTCGTAATCCACTATTAAGAAACTGCATTTTTAAAGTCCCTCGACATCTGGTTTAAAATCTGAAGCTTTTTTTCTGAATAGCGAGTTCATCGTTAGTCAAGGGGGGAATTATTAAATAAAGATCTTTCTTTTTTCTTTTGTGATAGGAGCGGTGCCAAAGTAAATGCCATCTCTGAAAATATGCCAGAGCAAATCAAACTCTAACTTGTGGATACACCACATATTTAATGTAATTCTAGATCATTAAAACCAACATTGCAATTGATGTGGATGCAATAGTTTAATTTTTGGCACAGGTATAAAAAGAACACAAATACAGGTGTGGCAAATATATACAAGGGTGATATGTACAGTGAAACAATGATGGCATTCTCCTCAAGTGAGTGGACTGTGCCAGTGATTATTTACAATAGTGAAAAACATGTGTTTTCTAAATTTGCTGGCTTCTTCAATATTATTAGATAGAAAGTTGCCTCTGTAATTGTCTCAGACGTTGTCCTGATGAAGAATAACCTCGGTATGTCCTCAATTATAAGGATTTTGGACCGATATGGACACATATTGTCTCAACTCTGGACAAGAAAAGGCAAAAAATACACTTTCTCTCACTGATACTGATGTATCTTTACATTGAATGCAGTACAGTGAAATGCAGCTTTCACTGACCAAGAAATGCAAATCACTGTCAAACAGCTTTGTAACATAACACTGATAGAAAGCTTCTAAGTTGTTTATTTTCCATCAAAATATAGGTGGTACATTCCTCTGCTTGACTATAACGAAACATTTGGCGTGACTGGCGAATACATGGCATGGATTACAACAATAAAATCAATCAACTGAGTATTTAAACATAGAGTTAATTAATGTCAAAAGACGACCACAACAGCAATTAATTATGAATATTTTTTAATTCATGTTTAAAACCTCCTTTATAATTCTTCAAAATTCTAATTTCATTTTCATGGATATTTCAACCTGAACACTCCAGTACTTTCTCCGACTTATTTATTACTTCATCTATTGACTAGCAGACGTTTTAATGATGAAAGAAAACTTTAATACTGGACAGACAATGGCAGTATAAGTTCCGCAAATCAGTAATGCATAAAGGAAAAATCAATATGGGGAAAATGCCCCACATGCACCATGGCCTTTTGTGCTTTGCCTGCGAGTTAGATTGTTATATAGCAAAAGATTCTTCATTGTGCATTAATCTTCAGACGTGACACAATGAGTACACTTTGGGTGTTTCTTACATTTGACAGTTTGGCAGTGACTTTGAATTGTAGGCATGTTCTCTGTTTCTATGGAAGATGTCCTTAGCCTCCATTGTGTATGAAGAGTGGATCAGGAAGAAATAAACAAAGCCCTGATCTTGTCGGTATTATAGCGGAGGTGAAACACTGAAGAGTAGTCATGGTCCATACTCCATAGAAGGGCAGGAAGGTGGCACAATGCTTGAAGGCCAGGGTCGTTACTTTATTAGAAGGAAAGATAGTGAGGCATTGAAAAGTGCCCAAGGTCCCTACTATGGTGGACGGCAAGTGGTACTATACCTTTTATGTGGGGAAAGGAAACAGAGAAGTGTGGCCTTCATCACTCCTTAATTTGTACCACGCGGAAGTCACACCATTAAGGGAGACCATGGTCATAACTGTTTCGGGAGGCAGGAAAGTGACACATTGAAGAGGGACATGGTCCCACTATGTCTGAAGGCTGGGAAGTAACATAAATTAAATCGGAGACAGCTCCTACATTATCAGACGACTCGGAAGTAGCACAGTTAAGTGGGACAACTGACATTTCTCTATTGGGAAGACGTGAAATGAAACAAGGAAGGACGGTGATAGCCCATGTAATATCGGATACTAGGCACTTGACACAATTCCAGTTGATCATGGTCAGCACTTTGCTGAAAGGCAGATAAGTGGCACAATTATGTTGTCGCACACCTTCCTTTAGAGCCGGGTAATTTAGAGACACAGTGGATGATAGCCATAGTCCCCACCCTTTCAGAAGATGAGACAATGAAATTTGTTTTCAAGGCAAGGAAGTAGCACAATACGTGGTTTCCATGCTCTTCAATATTACCTGTCAGATAATTAAACCAAAACTCGGCCTTAACTTTTGACAATCTTGCTTGTGTCTGAACTTCCACCATTCTCTGTACCTTTGTGCACTTAATCCATGTAAAACAATGTCACCCTTCGTAAATTCATTGTCAGAAACTATTGTATTTTCTCATGTATCGATGAAACGTGTCTGTTTTTGACGACTTCTAAAATTTGGTCTTCTGTTATTCTGTAAGTGATATGCATGGCCTTTTATTGCCAAATGTATGTTTTTGGACCCTCCGCTAATAAATACCAAGTGCATGTTCTTGACTAAGAGCAATCTCCTACCAAATTGCTTTCTATATAGCTTTAGATAATTCATCATGTTCTGTTAATACTTTTTCTTTCCTATTATTGTTATTCATACACCCCAGCTTAAGTATCAAAATGGGACCTCAATGACTGTCTGCGTGAACATGTTTTTTTGTCTCCATTTTTCTTTGCAGAACATGTAACAGGCCTATTAACAATGATTATCAATACTAAACTAGGTAAATCATAAAGGCTCATCTGTGAGGTTTGAGGGTATGGCCAACAGCAGTGGTATTGATGTTACATGTGTAGCAGAATAATCTGAATGTATTAAGGAATCATGTGTCATTCGAATAATTAGGAAGGCAAATGAATGTGAAAAGATAATATGACTTCTGCTTTCCTGGAAAACTGGGTGTATTAACACTGAGTCAGTTGTGATTAGGCAGACCAGAAATCCACATGAAAATTCTACTCTACCCATGTTCTACTAAGAGCCTAAAAATGACTTCAGGATATAAAGGCCCTTAACATGCAATACTGATGAAACAGTGGCTTAACACAATGATGGGCAGCTCTTGAAATGTCAACGCGTAATGTGTGTAGCAAAATACTACACCAATTGGATTAAAAGTGCTGAAAAAAGACAAAACGTAGCAGAGGTAGGTGCAAATAGGAAAGTGTTAGGCGCACAATCAACAGGCTGTATCTTTTTTGTTTCAGGGGTTTATTTAAAACACATCAAAACAATAATTTAGCATCAAAACAATAATTTAGCATCAATAAATATGTACATCCCCATCTGTAATATTGGTGAGTCTTAGGCTTCATTTTCTTTGTAATTCCTGATGTCCCCACTTTTGATTCAGAAGGTGTTGCTTGGACACCACTACTCTGCTACTACTGGTCCTGATCCCAGCCTCACCCTGCTGGCTTTTACTTGCTCTCTTTCGCTCACAATGCTTGGCCTCGTTTTCTGACACTTTTTAGGCCGGGCATAGCAGCGCACAAGTGCTGCTTTTCCGATTGTTGCTACCTATGTGGGCTTTAAACCATGCCCCCTTGTACCCATCACTTTCAATCGTTCATGGGCTTGCCTTTCAAAAATCCTTTGATGACATTGGTAAATGCTTTACGTTTGTCCTTCCTTGGAGCACTTCTGTTACCGCCTTCACAATCGCCCCTGTTATGTGGATAATTGCACTTTTGCCAATAAGTTTGAATGCGAGCGAACTGCTTTTTCTTTTTGTCCCTCTCCTTGGTTCTCATGCTTATGGCGGCCATGGCAGTTTGAATCTGATTGCTTATGTCTAGTGTTTTACTTTTTCATTTTCAATTTATGTGGCAAGAAAAGTCCACCTAGGAATTTACAACGCTAATAGCTCTAACTCGAGCAAACACAAGATCCATTGCATTGCAAATGCTTGTTCTTTCTTTTTCTCTGTGCTGTTGAGCCCTTTTCCTCTCACACTGCCCCACTGTTCTTACATTGTCTGCCTTTGCACTGTCTTTCTCCCCTACACTTGTGGCCTCTTCCTTGCCTCTCTTTGTAACATGTTTC
This sequence comes from Pleurodeles waltl, assembly GCF_031143425.1. NCBI lineage: Eukaryota > Metazoa > Chordata > Amphibia > Caudata > Salamandridae > Pleurodeles > Pleurodeles waltl. The sequence goes on along the minus strand of NC_090448.1, from coordinate 244,700,051 downwards.
TGCTTTTGTTTCCTCCATTTTGCCTCTTTTCCTTCGTGTTTCTTTGCTTCTTTTGCCTTCTTTGACTTTCAGGTGCTGCTTCCTGCCCTGTTGGTCTCTCACCTGCTCCTCCTTCATGTAACCACCTCCTGTATCTCTCCTAACATCACTCACATCTGCCCACCGCCCCCAGGTTCTCCTTCTCTTCCCACCCCTTCTTAATGGAGGCTGCACCGCTGACCGGCTGTTGAGAAGATGTTGTCTGACCCTGCCTGACTGACTTACCTGATTGCCTCAATTAGGCCCCCGTCTCTGCTGATGCATGTCTTGGAGTTCAGCCTCACTCTGTCCACTTTTCACTTGCTCTCTTTCTATCACACCTTTCTGTCTCTCTTTTTGCCACTTTTTCTTTCTTTTTCTATGTGCATTTTATCACTTATTTGCTCCTTTGCCTCGCTCTTCTCACTCTGTCAGCTTTCACTCTCTCTCTTTCTCTCACACCTCAATTGTTACCACTTTTTCTGCTTTCCTTCACTTTGTTTGCTCCACTTTGCCACTTTTCTGGTGTTTATTTGCCACTTTTGCCTGGTCTGGCTTTCATTTTCTACTTTCCTGCCTTGTTGCCTATTTTGTGCTGCAATCTCACCTTCTTTTTTTCACCAACACTTCCTGTGAGTCTCCTGCCACTAACCCGGGCATCACCCAGGCCCAACCATCATCTCCAGGTTCTCCTCACCCTCACACACCTTCTTAATGGAAGCTGCAGTGCAGACGTTCAGCTGATGTGCGCTGAGGGCCCACTGCTCGCACACTGAAGGCATGCCAAAGGCAATCCTGTCAGTGTCCATCTGCTCCTGACCACCACCAGTACCAGGGCCTTTGGTCCTATGCCACACCAGCATAGTCCAAGACATGTCTCCCTGTATTGCTGCTCAGCCACTTTATAACACTGAAGTAGTTTTCTCTTGTTCCAACTGCAGCTTCTCCGCAAACCTCACTACCCTGTCACTGCACTTGCAATACCGCTCCCAGCAATACAGATAGTACCACAACAAACCTCAGTGACCTGCATCTGACTAGGCTCACACTTTCTCACTAACCATTCTTTCAAAATCTGGGACCTTCTTTACAATCTCTACCTGGACATACTCTTATTTAGAGACCTGGCTCAAACTCACATAAGCCCCTAATATAGCAATGTTCACTCCTGTGATATACCATCACCAGACAGGATAGGCCCAGTAACACAGAGGAGGAACGGCAGTTATCTTACAAGGAACACACCCATTGCACCCTGACCAAAGTTCGCACTGGTGACAAACTAGAACACCTGATATTCAGAATAAACATCTTCAACACCACTACCCCAGGAGTAGACATGCTGTAGCGACCACCTGGACCAAGAATTGAGTTTGGAAACTCTATTGCAAACATCATCAACCAACTTGTAATCAACTCCATCCTACTCGACCACTTGAATGTCCACCTTGAGGACCTCAATGACCTGAAAACCACCAACCTCCTAGACAGCCTGAACACTTTCAAACTGTCACAATGAGTGAAAGACTAAATCCACATCACCGGCCGTCAGCTAGGCCCCAACATTATCAACAATATCTTAGTCGAAAATGCCACCCTGCTCACCTGGGGTCACCATTCACTTCATGCTTCATGTCAACAAACATCAAAGAACTTCCCTCCGAAGACCACCTGCTGCAAATAGAACAATATATCCCAAGAAACATGGTCTACAGAACTGCATAAACAACTGCACCCGCTCTCCCCCCACCAAGGCAACTGTACCCGCTCCTTTGGCAACTTCAGTCTCTCGATCACCACTTGCGCAGATACCCTGGCATCTCTCAAAACCAAGACCGCAAATTGGACCATGTCACAAGCTACCTGGTCCAATGATACAGTGAAAGCCCTCAATGCACCGAGGGCCAGATTTAAGTAAAAGTGGTGCAGCGTGGTGCTGCGCCAAAATTGCCTGTGCCGCACTGCGTCACTTTAGAAACACAGGGTTGCATCATACTTAAGTGAATATGGTGCACCCCTGTGTTTCCCTCTGTGCTGGTGCTACATTTAGCTGCCAACGCCAATGCAGGCATCCTTGCACCATCGTGCAAGGATGTCTGCGTTTAGGGATGTGATTGTTTATGTGCGGGAAGGTGTCCCTTCCTGCACATTAACAATCACTAATGGCGCTTTGGCACTTTGCCAAAGCGTCATTTTTAAATGATTGTTTATGTGTGGGAAGGGACACCTTCCCGCACATAAACAATAATTTCTGCCATTTAACTTAATGGCACATTGTAAATGTGACGCAGTGCTTAGCGCCACAGGAGCGTCACAAAACATAACGCTCCTGTGGCACTAGAGGCCTATAAATACGGTCCGAGTGTCAATGGACACTCACACACTGCAACTGTGACAAAGAAACCTACAAATCAGTTCTCTGACAATGCCATCAACAGTTGATAGCCACCAAGTACTCATCCCTAACAAAATGAATGGATAACCACACACAGTGCAAGCAAACTCTTCTCCATCGTAAAGGAATTCAGTACACCCACCACCAACTCCTGCACCATTGCGCCTGACAGGATCTCTACTTTCAGCTCACAATTTTCCTCTGCAATTAATTAAGCACTATGTATGACAACTTTGCACCCCGATTGAATCCTTCCACCCCAGCTGCCCTTCCATGAGATAAAAACAGCTTTCCAGGAACCATCCTGACCTGTCGTCGCACCTTCATCCCCTCCAGATGCCCCATAGGATCCTTGCCACACACTCCTTTGCAAGCAGACTCCAGCCTATGTGCAGTGCAGTTACCCAAATCTTCAATGACTCCCTAACCCCAGCTACCTTCCTGGACCCCTAGAAACATGCCACTGTCTTTTCATTACTGAAGAAACCCACTGCAGACTCATTGTCTCAAGTCATCTTCAGACCCATCTCATTGCATCCATATCCAGCGATTGTCCTGAAGAAACTGAGCAACAAGAGACTAGCTAACCACATGGATAACAACTACCTCCTGACCCATCCCAATCAAGCTTTGGACCTAATCACAGCAATGAAATCTCCAACATCTTGTGAAGAACCTTCAGAATCAACATCATCTCATACAGCTACGACATGCCAATCATCCTATTTCTCTCCAAGGATACCGGTAACACCCAAGCAAAGTTAATGAAATATATGTTAAAAGTCGGCCTTTGGATGAGGGCCAATTGCCTCAAACTCCACTCAGACAGGATGGAGTTCGCACTCTTCAAGAAAGACTCAACTCTATGGTCCTCAGCCAGGTGGCCGTCAGAACTTGGACCCATTCCACCCCTTCTGGCCAGCCCAGGAACCTGGGAATCGTGGTTGACAACAAACGTTTGATGGCCAGCCTAGTCATCTCAGTTACTTACTCCAGCTTCCAGCATCCACACCCTCAAGAATATCTTCTGCTGGCTTCTGATTGATAGCCTCCAAAATTATCCAAGCACTCATCATCAGCAGGCTAGACTACGGAAACATACTCTATGTTGGAATCTCCACCCAACTCCCAAGCACTGCAGACCATTCAGCATGTAACAGTTAGACTCAGACTGAATCTTGCTCCACTCACCCACATCTTCCAAGACCTCAGAAACCTTCACTGGCTCCCTATACACAAATGTGCCCAGTTCAAATTATTCACACATGCAAAGCATTACTTAATTTAGGCCCTAGCTACCTGAACAACTCATATCAGTTTCCACTCACTTCCCAGACACCTCCACTCTGTAAACCTCCTGCTCACCACTGTCTCCCACAACTGAAAAGCCAGCAGCCATGCCTTCTCGTGCCTGGCTCCTAGAGACTGGAAGCATTCAACCTTCATATTAGAGCCACCTGCTCATACCTACAATTCAGAAAAAAAATGAAAATGTGCTTCTTCACAAAGGACTCAGGGCGGAAAGCAACCCCTCATCTCATCAGTGGCAGGATACCCTCCCGGTTTAGGTGTGCACTTTACAAGCACGCTTAACATAACATTATTGTCATCAACACTTAACAAGCTCTGACAAAGCTAATACGTTTTACGTTGTACAATCCATGCGCTCAGACAAACAACATCAATGACACAGATGATGCATGCATCCAAATATGTAGATCAACTTACCTAGAGACCAAACCACATACACCCACCCTTGAATGCAGAGCAGTAAACAAAGTTGCTCACATAAGCACCCATTCTCATAGTCTTGCAGCCATCTACAGAGAGGCCAAGAGACAATGGTTATGAAAATATGATTACTTGGGTAGCACTTAATGTGCCCTAATACCACCATAATGCACTAAATGTGAAAGATGAATCTAAACAAAAGAAAGAGAGAGAGAATAAGGATGGTGTCTAGCAAATGAGTGATCAGCACTAAAAAGAATGAGAAGTCAATAATAGGCATTTGTTGTGGTTGTGTAGGCATGTAGGAAGCCGGAAAAGAAAATTGGAGTGGAACGAAGGGAACAAGAGAGGGTCAGAGGAGCACACCAGGGATGGAAGAGGTACTGTTTGGGGAACCAGGGCCTGACAAAGTTATAAATGTAGACTATTAGAGAGATGCCAAAGCCAGGTACCCATGTACACAGGCTAATACATAGACTGACACACAACTGCAGTAAACTGAGAAACACCTATACAGTCCAAAACAACAATGATGCTCTTAGAAAGCATACATGAAGGCACCATCCGGGGGTAAGGGAGTGAACGAATAAAAAGTAGACGAGTGGATCAACTGATGTAGGATTCATCTCTCCCAATCTTTACATTGTTTGCAGATAAAATCCAATTAGAAGCAAAAGAAACGATTGTGTCAACACCAAATTAATCTTTAGCCTCCCCTTGGAGAAATCACTTAAACGGCGTGAGGAACACTTCAGCATCCATGCCCTTTCAGTTATTGCATTCTTTTAAACTGTCACCTATTGGTGACAATGCAGTTTCCTCTACATGCTTTTTTCATCCTTAGCCTCTTTGCTATATTCACAAATATGCTAAACCACCATTCAGTCGTTTGACGCACACAGGTTTGCCAGATTGCTCCATCTGCACCAAATTCCCGACGTCCAACCCTGGGCAATCACTTTGCAAATCATTGTTTCCAAATGCTTTGGTTAAATGAAGTAACCAACACTACAACTCTCAGGTTAAACTGTTTTGTTAAATAAAAAAGTAGGACCACAAACTTGGTGCCATCCCTATGTGCAGCGAGCTATTGCTTGTTTTCATATTCTTTCTTTCAAACAAATGTAATGCCTGCTTTATTATAACAAGATGAAAAAAAAAGCCACACATTTGAATTATTTTGCTGCGCTAAACATGTTGTTTATTATGTGTTTATTATGCTATTTTTTACTGCCCTGCTTCCACACTACTTAATCCATGTTGCCATTTGGCAACAAGAATAGTAACTGCTATACAAGTTCTTTTTGATTTCCTGTTAAGCTCAAATATGTGCATCTGTTTCTTGTTGACATTTGCTCCGGTGCAATAAATCATTGTAATACAGAAATGGATGTAACACACAGAACACTGCACCAAAAATGATGATGTTAACATCAGTACACACTAAACATTGTGCAGAAAATTATGAAAATATCAGTCGGGAATCAATAACCACCACAAAATTATTAGCACAAAAGTCACGTAAAGTACTCTCTGTACAAAAAACACTCTGGTCCATATTTATGGGCTTTTGGTGCAGGGCAGCAAGACACCTTGGTGCGCTGCCCTATGTCAAAAGGGAATGGCAGGAATGTGCCATGCCTATAGCATATGGAACATTTCTGTCTTTTCCTCCTCTGCTGGTGAACAATGGGTTGCCGAGCGCCAAGAAAGGCACCCTTGCACCATAGTGTGAAGGTGTCTGCATTGCATGCAGGATTGTGCTTGTGCTGGAGGGGCAGCTTCCTGAACAAAAACAATCCCCTGCATAATCGAGCACACATAGAAAGAGAAAAAAACAAGAAGGTATGAAAACTATTTCTCCTCATTACACCTCCCATGGGAGTCATACGATTTTGGCGCATCACCAGGTTTACAAGTCCTTGTAAATCTGGGGTGCGTCAAAATACATGGGTGTTGAGTGGGAACACCCACTGCAGTGCCCATGGAACGCCTCCCTTGCACTGAGTAAGGCAATGCAGCAATTTGCGTTGGCTTGCTTTGCTCCATATTTATGAGGCCAGGCCATTCAAAGCCAAACACAGTGGCTTTGCTTGGCCTCATAGATATGATTGGCAGGTTTGCTCCACCCTTGCACAAGGGGCTCAGAATTGTACCTGTTTGTTTTTAACAGCACTGTTCGGTCACCAATGGAAACAAGACAAACTGCATTAGCGTGTGAGAAAGACACTCCATTCCTGAGTAATAATACTTGTGAAGCTCTCTCTCCCAATCAACGGCAAAGCAATTAATTCTACATACCAACTCCCTGTTGCCTTCATGTATAATCTATGCAATCATTTTTCATGAATGGCTAAAGCGACACTCAGTTAAATGTAATCGGTTCAAATGCCATTGAGTCAAACCTAAATATGAAGTTTCTCCCCTTTATTTCATATACAGATCTCGTGCTGTTTTTAAGATACGCCACTCCTAGTGAAAGCATCAGCATATGAATGATCACTGCACTTAGGACAAATATTTCAAAATGTAATTATCTGGAAGTGAACACTGCAAACATATCAAATGGGTATTAAACTTAGATAATAGTGAAGATACGTGACTTGTTGAGCTCTTTAGAATCTTTAAAAGACTTCATATCATCTTCTTCCTTGTCACAGTCTTTACAAACAATGTGCTTTCCAATCATGAAGACTTGCACTATTTTGGTGAGACAGTTGAATTGTACGAAAAAATGTGTTTATTAAGCTAAGAATTACGCCAGAATGCCATGGACTAGAACACATCCCTTCTAAACTGCTTTTGATAGGTGGACTCATGCTGTTTATGGGCTCTGACGGAAGGACTCCTTTCTTCTTCGTTATTCTGTGGTGAAGAAAAGTCCGAAAGTGGAGCATGCTGTCTAACAAACAGAAGTCAGTCATCGCGAGTGGTTGATACCTGATGCAAAGAGGTCACTTTGCAGTCACAAGAAGCCGAGACTGCTACAGCTTCAACGTTTGTTCAATACGAGAACAATCCGATGCCAGCCAAGGGTCCAGGGGCACCTCCTGTGGATTAGGACTCACTCCAGTAGATGCCAGCAGCAAGGCTCAGTCTGGTCTAGTTGCTGCTGGTCTGCTGGGCAGTTGCAAGGAGGCCTCTTAAGCCTGCTGTGTTCTGTAGCTCAAACAGGAGGTCAGTCAACTGACCCTTATATTTACCTCTGTGAAGCCTATGGTCAACCCAAGCAAGTAAAATCTTCCTTCCTTGGGAAGCAGGGCAGTCATTCCTCTGAATTTTCCACAGGTCCCAGAGTGTTCTGATGAGAGGTTCCGAAGGTGCCACATTTACACCTCATCCCAATCTTTGTGTGAGGAATTCCCTGGTCTACTCCCAGGTCAGTTCTTTCTCTGAGCCCTGGCTTCATACTGTCTATGGTGACAAAGTCAAGGGGAGCTTTGGTGTCAGCTTTGATTGTGTGTGCTGCAGGCAGGTCCCTTTGAAGTGTAACCAGAGCAGAGCACAACTCCTCCCCAGCCATTCTGTCAATAATCAGCCATATCTAAATGTCTAGTTTATCAGTGTTCATTGTAGTAGCGGTTGTAATAGCAGATAAGGTACTGTACAGAGTGCCCCAGTCTGCCCCTACACCCTGTCCCCTCACACATAGCCCTCTTTTGCCACAAAGTCTAGATAAAATACACATCCCTCAACTAGAGAGCCATTCATGGTCATGTGACCCATGACGCTGGCAGAAAGGTGCAGTTGCTTTAGGGCAAAAAAGAAACTTCCAACTTTCCAGAAGTGGCATTTTCAGAATGGTAACTTAAAATTCGACTTTACCATTAAAGAGGGTATTATATTAAAATTAATTTGAGAGGAAACATAATTTTTCTCCCTGGTCCCAAATTGGAGTTATCCCTTAATAAGTGTAATAAGGTAATCTGGTGCTAGTCTTTGGATACCAGAGCCTTACAGGAGTTAAAAAAAGACTTTAGGAGTTTTTTCACTGCCAGGACCTTTAAAACTTAAGAAACCTAAACCCACACATCACACTTTTTAAATATCATGCACCCTACCCCATGAACCTTTAGTGCCTACCTTAGGGGTGACTTATTAGTATTGGAAAAGAGGATTGTTAGACTTGGCATTCTTGGCGTGGTCTCCCCTAACTGTTTGCCTCTGTTTTCCAGGTTGTTGATGTGTGCTGGACTCCGTTTTTGCTGTATTTGTCACTCTGGACACTTTGTCACTGCTATCCAGTGCTAAAGTGCAATTGCTCCTATGTAAAATGTATGTGTAATTGGCTTCCCATGATTGGCATATTTGATTTACTAGTAAGTCCCTAGTACAGTGCACTAGAGGTGCCCAGGCCCTGTAAATCAAATGCTACTAGTGGGCCTGCAGCACTGGTTGTGCCCGCCACATTAGTAGCTTTGAAAACATGTCTCAGACCTGCCACTGCAGTGTCTGTGAGTGCAGTTTGAACTGCTGATTTGACTTGGCAAGTGTACCCACTTGCAAGGCCTAAACCTTCCCTTTTCTTACATGTAAGACACCCCTAAGGTAGGCCCCAGGTAGCCCCATGGGCTGGGTGCAGTGTATGTTTAAGGAAGGACATATACTAAGGTGTTTCTGACAGTGAAATACTGCCAAACTCATTTTTCACTGCTGCAAGGCTTATCTTTCTCATAGGTTAACATGGGGGCTACCTTTAAGTTCTGCATGTCCTGATGAGCCACCTGTGCTAGGAAGGAGGAGAAGACCGGTCACTCACATCTGAAAGGGCTGTGATTGCCCTCACACAATGCAGTCTCATGCCCCCTTGGTGTGTGTTTGGGGCCTGGCCTGGGCAAGGCAGGATCTCACAAACAAGAGAGACTTTCCTTTGAAGTAGATGTACTTCAAAGGCAGAAAGGGGTATAAGAAGAGCACCCAAAACACCTGAAAATTAGATAACTTCTGGAATCAAGAGGAACATCTGCCAAGGAGAAGAGCTGAAGAGCTGAGGAGAAGTGCTGGACTGCCTGTGACTGTGCTTTGTGGAGCTATCCTGCAGTTGCTGCTTCTGCCTGTGGAAGGGGACACAGACTAGACACAGACTAGACTTTGTTGTGGATTCCTGCTTGTGAAGAATCTCCAAGGGCTTGAACTCAGCTTGCCTCCTGTTGTTAAAGTCTCAGGGCCATCAAAGACTTCCCCTGCCAGCACCTGGACTCTCTGCTGAGACTCCTGCCCTGCCAAGGAGTGCCCTATCCAGTTCCTTGGCCCTTGAAAAGTGAAGCTGGCAGACAAAGACTGAAAATTCAAGCACAGACCGCCTTGCGGGGAAATTTTCGACGCACCTCCTTGATGCGGCTGATAAACAATGTGCTGCCGGCTTTGCAGCTGAAATCAATGCTCCACCTGCATCGGGCTGGAAGATCAACACAACACGGCTGGAGAAACGACACACAACACCCGCTAACGGAGGCTGATAACTACGCAAACCCCATGCAGCATGGTTTTGTGATAGCCTGTGACTGGATTTTCAACGCTTCATCGCTGGCTGCGGAAAAACAACACAAAGCCTGCCCGGACCCGAGGTGCCTGTCCAGATTGATGCATCGCTCTCTCGCAGGAGAGAAGAAATGATGCACGCTCACCCGACCAGAGGAGGAATGATGCACAAGCTTGCTTGTAAGTGAGAAATTGGCACATCGCTGGTCTTTTTCGACACACACTCGCCTGTGCAGTGTTATTTTGACGCTACCCAGGTACTTTTGTACGCTAACAACATTCTCACCATTTTCTAAAGGATTTAAGACTCTTATTCTTTGAAAGTTCATAAATTGACTTGTGTATGTTGGATTTTTGTTGTTTTGGTCTTGTTTTGTTTAGATAAATATTCTCTATTCTTCTAAACATGTGTTGTCATTTTGTAGGGTTTTCACTGAATTACTGTGTGTGTTGGTACAAATACTTTACACATTGCTTCTGAAGTTAAGCCTGCCTGCTCTTGCCAAGCTACCAAGGGGGTGAGCTGGGGTTAACTGAGGGTGATTCTCCTTTACCCTGACTAGAGTGAAGGTCCTTGCTTGGACACGGGGTAACCTGACTGCCAACCAAAGACCCCATTTCTAACATGGATTTATATCTGTTAAAAGGTTTCTTTTGCCAAGTTATTATGGCAGTTTAAAACAACACTATAGGCCGCCATAGCAGGCGTGAGACATGTTTTACAGAGCTATTTGAGTGGGTGGTTCAATGTATACTGTGACCCACTTATAGCATATCATTTACACATCCTGGGCACATGTAATACCATTTATCAGGGACCAGTGAATGAATTAAATGTGCCAATTAGGTGTAAGCCATTTTTACCGTGCTTTAGGGAGGGAGCACAAGCACTTTACCATTGGGTGGCAGGGATAAAGTGCACAAAGTCCTAATGCCCATAAAAACAAATTCAGTAAAACAAGCGGTGAAGGTAAAAAGTTTGGGGAAACACCATGCCAAGGATATCCAATGTAACACCTCTCTGACCCCTGGTGTCCTTTCATGGGAATTCTTCATTGAAATACGTTTTGTTACTGAAGAACATGACAAGCATGTCCACAGCAATCGCACTGTTCCACCTACCCTAGGGTTCCTAGTTGAACTACTTTCACATGTTTGCCTCTGACCTGTACCGATAGCCTACTTGCTGGATGTTAACCCTTAAGAAGCCTATTTGAAATGTGATTAAAAACAATGAGAGATTTTGGAACAGCACCCAAACTTGCATTTTAAGGCATGCATGTTCTTATCAATATTGATAACAAACCATTTTCAGATGTAGATGTGTAAGAAATTGAGTTATTGGTTAAGGGGGTATTAGCTCACCTCAAGCAACAGCAGCAATACTTATCAAAGTGAACCACAAAAGTCACTATATTAAACTGTGGTTAATCCTCTGGTACTTTTGCACAAAGACTAGTCAGGCTTAAGTTAGTTAATATTTATGCAGCTCACAAAGAGTAATAAAGAGAAAACACAACACAAGAAAAATCCCAAGCCAATTTAGAAACATAGGCCCGTATTTATACTTTTTTTAGCGCCGCATTTGCGCCGCATTTGCGCCGCTTTTTGACGCAAAACGGTGCAAACCTACAAAATACAATGGTATTTTGCAAGTTTGCGCCGTTTTTGCGTCAAAAAACGACGCAAATGCGACGCAAAAAAAGTATAAATACGGGCCATAGAGTATTTGTTAATAAACAAAATGATACCAGAATAACAAATCCAATCAGTAGAACCAGAGAGATTGATTTTTAAAGTTATAAGTGAAATAAGCACTAAGAAGCAGAAAGTGCTGACTGAGATCATCTGAGTGTACTGCATCGGGACACAATCAAAAGTTCAGCCTGACTGTGATTGAGCACACTCCTGGTACTGAGCAAGGTTGGACCCACTGAGGTTTGTATCTTGGTTTTGAGATGCATAATCATGGTTTGCTCAGTGCTGCACAGCGTCGGTTCGGGAGAAGCAGCCAGTCAGGAGTTGCTACGTGCTGTGGTGCAGGGTTCTGTGTCAGGCTGTGTCACTCTTATGCGGTTTCAGTAAACACATTTTATGGCATGCAAATTCTTCCCAATATCAATGTCAAACAGTTTTTAGAATCATTGTAGATGTGAGAGAAATCGGGTTCTTGGTTGATGGCGTCTGAGCCATATTTAAGCAACAGCCACAATATTTTTCAGGGTTTACCACAAAAGTCAATGAACTAATGTTTGCTTAACCCTCTGGTAGCTTGGCACAAAGACCAGTAAGTCTTAACTTGGAGGCAATGTGTAAAAAATGTATGGGGCACACAAACAGTAATGAAGTGAAAACACAACACAAGGAAAATCCCACACCATTTTAGGAATAGAGAGTAAAATTTAATAAATTGTTTTATACCAAAAGGACAAAAATACAATCACTGATACTGGAGAATGCAATTTAAAAGATTTAGATAAAAGTATCAGCCAAGTGGTACAAGGTGCCTACTGAGGGTATCTAGTGGCACTGGACGAAGTCACAAGTTCAGGCCTACTGCGATGAAGTGAAGGCTGGGAACAGAACAACTGTTGCTTGAAACACATTTTGCCCACTGAGGATTGTACCTTATGTCATTTGTGCGCAGTCTGTGCGGTGTTGCTTTGCGAGGCTTTGCTTCATTTGGTGCCTGGCCTATGCGGTGAGGCTCTGCAGGAATTTGTGTTGATCTGTATTGGTTCCAATGAGCTGCACAGCGAGGCTTTGCATTGCTCTGCTTTGGTTCCAATGAAACTGGCTGTGTGGTGAGACTTTGTGGGGATTTGCAGGGCTTTGTGTCAATTCCATGAGGCTGGAAGCTGTGCAACAAAGCTTTGTGGGGCTTTGAGTCCCTTCGCACCGGTTCAAATGAAGCTTGCAGCTGTGAAGTGAGACTTTATGGGAGTTCATGTCACTTTGTGCTTTATTTGGGGAACCTTCAGTTAGGCCAGGAGGAGCCTTTAATGATGCCAGCCAGCATCCCATAACCTGGAAAGGCACCACTTGGGAATCAGAAACAAACTCCAGCAAAGGCCGGTCGGGCTCAGGCGTGTCCAGTTGAAGGTCTAGTGCAGCAGGTCAGCTGGGCAGTTGCAGTGAGGTCTCTAGAGTTTGTTGTGCCCCTTTAGCTCAGAACAGGTGGCCAATTAGCTGACCCTTGGAGTCACTCAGCCTGGGATTAAGGGAGCAGGTCCATTCTTCTTTCTCTGACAACAGGGCAGGCTCCAGGCAGCAGGATATTCTTCTGGCAGCAGGGCGGCCTTTCTTCTGTAGTATCTACAGGTTGGGGAGTTCATTGAAGAGTGGGTCTGTGAGTTCCCTTTTTATACCTGGTGCCCACTTTGATGTGGAAGAAACTTCTGCAGTTTGCCCCTCCAGAAGTGTGTTTGAAATATCCTCCATTCCTGCTCGGGTCCCAGTAAGTATGCAGGCAAAATGGGCCAGTGTGAAGTCTTTTGTGTGTGAGCTGAAGCAGCGCCTCTGAAGTGTAAGTGTGACAACTCTGGCCCCTTATAAAGATAGGATGAGCCATCGTGCCAGAACCCAGACTCTCTATTGTGTGGCTGCCTGGGCAGAATTCACAAGAACAAACTGTCAACTACACCTAGTAATGTGACCCAGAATCATACTGCAAGCACCAAAGGATTAGGGCAAGGAAATGTCAACATTATAAAAGTGCCATTTTCATAACTGTGACTTAAGATCCAACTTTAACATTAAAGAGGGTTTTAAATTAATATTCCTCAGACACCAAACATGAAATTTCTACCTACTCCCAATCAAACGTTTCACTTATTAAATGGAACAAGGTAACCTAATGTTATCCCATTGGAGAGGAAGGCCTTGAAATAGTGAAAAACTAATTTGAGAGTTTTTCACTAACAAGACATGTAAAAATTAAATGTTCATGGCCAACTTTTTACAAACCGCATACCCTGCCCTATGGGCTGTTTATGGCCTAACCTAGGGGTAACTTATATGTATTAAAAGGGATGAGTTAGGCCTGGTGAAAGGTTTATTTTTCCAGGTTCAAATAACAGTTTAAAACTGCGCACAGAGGCTGCAATGTGAGACCTGAGACAAGTTTTAAAGGGCAACTTAAGTGGGTGGGAGATTAAGAGCTGCAAGCATGCATGAGAGCCGGGTGTGGTGTGGCATAGCGGCAGCCATGCCCGAGTCGGCTGCTGCTCCAAGTAGAAGGTGGCTGCAGCTTGCCGGAGAAGATTAGGTGGATTAGGACGGCTGCAGTGGTGCGGGCCTCACTGCGCCCCATCCCCTTTTCCTGTTGTATGACAGAGCACCTCTGTGGTCACGTGGCGGGCTGAAGAGGGGAGGCTCTGGAAATGGTGTGGCGACCCGCTGGGAGGCTGGAGACAGAGTGGTGAGCTTGAGCCATGGAGTGGGGGCAGCACGGCCTGTGGCGCAGTCAGATGGCCCAGGCAAGACTAACGCACCGAACCACAGCAAATTCCTCTGACTCGGTGACCACTGGCAGGGTGAGACAGGCATTCCATCCAGAACACACCAGAGAGACTGAACACCCCGACCCCCCCATTGATCTAATATATAGGACAAGGCTAGTAGTGGATTCAGAGCTTCCCTTCCCCCTCTCTGGACCACATCATTATTACCATGATGGTAATGGGGTCCGGCGTGGTGCGCCCCCGGTGATTTCCCCAGTTGGCTGACTTTACATCCTGAATTTGACCCAGCTGGCTTCACCTCACACTGAGGGGACTGTTCACTTTGGAATTGAGATTGCCATGCAACAGGCTATGACCTGCTGAAGGACATTAACCGGAGCCCGTGGTGGTGACCTGGCTAGACTGCGGTTAACAGGTTGTGCCTCCTTACACCACTGACCGGGATGCTGAGGTAAACAGGAGCCTTGTGGCCTGGACTAGCACAGTGCATTCAGCTATAACGTCTCCCTGTGGGGCCTGGATGCCCTGATCTAGAGCATCGACTTGACCCAGCACTGCATGGCCCAGCAGAATACCATGGAGTAGTGGCCTGGTGTGAGACCTTTACATCTAGACACCGGTGAGGCCTGCCACAGGTGTGGTGGGGGCCATTCCGCGACAAGTCATATTTGCTTGGCAGTTCTGATGAGCTAAAAAAACAGTGTTGGCGCTAACCTGTTCCACCGATCTTTGTTAGCATGATGGGTCGCAATAGAACCAAGCCTCCCAGACTGGATGAATGTGCGCAGGCATGTTCCCCCACCTCTGAGGGCTCCTTTGCCTCGACTCCAGTAGACTGTATTCCCCCCACGTGGGGAGAGCCTCCGCTCTACAAATTGGCTATCATCCTGCAGAAAATACGCGACTCGTAGCCATAGAAAAGAAACTCTGCGCCCTTACCACATTTATTAGTTTGCTGAAAGATGGTCATCATAAGCTTGCGGACAGAGTTAAGTCGACGGCCAAACATTAACTACCTTAACGCCAGAACATGCAGAGCAGGGTTCTGTGATCGCCCAATTGCGTAAGCAGGTGGAGTAGCTTCAGGACCGAGCAGAGGATGCCGAAGGCAGGGCACGCAGAAATAACACCTGCATAGTGGGTTTGCCAGAAGGTTTCGAAGGTAATCGCCCCTCCCAGTCCGTTGAAACATGGCTGCAGTCACAGGTGGCTCCTGAAGCTCTCTCCACTCTCTTCACAGTGGAATGTGCGCACCGTGTACCTACCAGGAAACCCATTCCAGGTGCCCCTGCGCAACCGATAGTGGCAAAAATATTGAACTTTAGAGACAGAGACATGCTACTTTGTGCAGCCCGAGAGGACGCACCACTTACTGTAGCAGGGTCCAGAGTGTCTCTCTATCCGGACTTCACAATGATGGTACAGCACCGGAGGGCTTCCTTTCAGGAAGTGAAGCTCCAGCTCAGAACCCTTGGCCTTGTGTATGCATTGATATTCCTAGCTAAGCTTAAAATTATACATGAATGGCGATCTCATTTCTTTGATTCACCAGCTGCAGCCAGAGAGTGGCTAGATCAGAATTTCCTGGGATCGCAAGATGGACAATCACTTTGGACTGTGCCTCAGACGCCTAGCTGCTGGGGCCAGTGTAGCCACCATAAACCTGGCACTGTGATGGGCAGGGGAGCTGTTCTGTCCCCTCAACAGGCCGGGTGAGTCACCTTGAAGCCATTCAACTTGCCACTACTCTGCACAATTCCGGTCGTAGGTCCAGCACAGAATCATCCCTGGCTGGGGACTCAGAAACTGAGGGCAGCACAGCCCATTTCCCGCTTGTAACACCACAGATAGCCAATGACTTATAAAGGCCCGGAATGTTGTGACTCCTATCTACATGCTTCCAATACAGGGTTGCTGCCTGCGAGGTTCTTGAGAAGATGCCCCTCCCACACTACAACCCATATTGTTACAACTATCGCTGTCTATAGTTCTGATTGTTGCTCACCAGCCCATTAATTGTTTCCTGGTATCTACATGCAATATCCTCATATTCTCTGCCATAGTATGGGTAATTGTTATATGTGCATTTAGTCATAGATGGAGCCTGGGTCTGAGCCTTCGTTAATGAGACAGGAACATGTTTGTCTTTCAGATGTATGGCATGCCACAAGGACCACGACACCCCATTAGCGTAAGCCTTTCTATCTGTTTGGTTAGGTTAATTTGTCGTGCACTGTTTCTCCCACTGGGCAACATATTGGGTAATGTTAGTTGTTATTATGCTTCTGTCATTGCTAGACACGGGTGGAGCACATTGGATTCTTAGTGGGGGCACTGACTTGCATTCTATATACTAATTGTAATGGCCACAGTTACTAAATCTTACAATATAATCACCTGGAATGTTAGGGGGCTGGGACCAATTTATAAACGTCACAGGGTGTTGGCACATTTGCACTTGCGTCGTACTCACATGGCTTTCCTACCGGCAACTCACCTTACTACACCAGAAGCCCTAAAGTTACAATGCAAATGGGGTAGTTACTCCATACCTCCTTTTCTGCTTATGCCCGGGAAGCAGCCATATGGATTCGGGCCGGAATTCTGTTCTTAGCCCAAGACACAAAAATCGATACACAGGGCTGTTAGGTGCTGCTAAGGGGTCTCCTTTATGGTGAGCAAATAATGTTGGGATGTTTTCATGCACCGAAATAAGAACAAGACATATTCCTTGCCAGTCTCTCCACAGTGTTACCAGACTGGGCCTATTTCCCTTGGGTTCTGAGCGGGGATTCTAATGTTGTGCTCGAAGTTCTTCTTGACAGCTCACATCCACCCCTCCAGAATACTGCGTCGATTAGAAACTCCAGAGCATTGCAACAATGGGCTGAGGGTTGGGATCGCTTGGATGTGTGGCACAGTCATAATATTGATTCTAAAGAATATTCCTTTTACTCCCCCAACACATGCTGCAATCTCGCATAGATCGGTTCCGATGCACCTCCTGTTTGCAACCCCATATCACCCATGCCAAATAGTTAAGCAAAACATTGTTAGACCACAATCCACTTGAAATCACACTCTCTTGGGGCCGAGATACCAACATGGCTCTTACAACCCACGTTATTAGAAGGCACAGAATTTGTTGAGACACTGGCAACCACTTGTTAGAAATGGGGTCTTTAGTTGACAGTCAGGTTACCCCCTGATCAAGCAAGGACTCTCACTCTAGTCAGGGTAAAAGAGAATCACCCTGAGCCAACCCCTGCTAACCTCTTGGTAGCATGGTAGAGCGGTAAGCTTAACTTCAGAGTGCTCGGTGTAAAGTATTTGTACCAACACACACAGTAACTTAATGAAAACACTACAAAATGACACAACACAGGTTTAGAAAAATAGAAAATATTTATCTAAACAAAACAAGACCAAAATGACAAACATCCACAATACACAAGTCAAGTTATCAATTAAAAATCCAAAAGAGTCTTTAAGTAGTTTTAAACACACACTAACACTGTTAGCATGAAAATTTACCTTGGGTGTGTCAAAAATAACCCCGCACGGACGAGTGTCCATCAAAAAGGGCTTGCAATGCGTTGATTCCACTCACCAGCGGGACCTTGCGTTGTTTCTCCTTTCGTTGGGTTGGGGCCAACTCTCTACAGGAGAGCGATGCACTCTCGGGTCCGGGCAGGCCTTGCATTGTTTTTACACACCCAGCGGTGTTTGCGTCAGAAATCCAGCTGCACTATGATTCGAAAACCACGCAGCGCGGGTTGCGATCTTCCCAGCCTGTCAGTGATGCTGCATGTCGTTTCTCCAGCTTTGTGCGTTGATTCTTTGGTCGCATTGCAGGCGAGCATCGATTTTCAGCCGCGAAGCCGGCAGCGCGTTGATTTTTCAGCCGCAGATCAGAGTTGCATCGATCTTCTCCCCGCACGGCGTTCTGTGTGTGGATTTCTTCCTCTTAGGCTGCCAGCTTCTCTTTTCAGGGTCACAGGAACTGGATAGGCACCACAGGTCAGAGTAGGAGTCTCTCCAGAAGCTCCAGGTGCTGGCAGAGAGAAGTCTTTGCTGTCCCTGATACTTCAAACAACAGGAGGCAAGCTCTAAGTCAAGCCCTTGGAGTTTTCTTCTCCAGATGGAAGGCACACAAAGTCCAATCTTTGCCCTCTTACTCTGGCAGAAGCAGCAACTGCCGGATAGCTCCACAAAGCACAGTCACAGGCAGGGCAGCTCTTCTTCCTCAGCTCTTCAGCTCTTCTCCAGGCAGAGGTTCCGCTTGGTTTACAGAAGTGTTCCAAAGTCTGTGGTTTTGGGTGCCCTTGTTATACCCATTTTGGCCTTTGAAGTAGGGGTACTTCAAAGTAAAGTCTCTTTTGAATGAGAAATCCTGCCTTGCCCAGGCCAGGCCCCAGACACTCACCAGGGGGTTGGAGATTGCATTGTGTGAGGGCAGGCACAGCCCTTTCAGGTGTGAGTGACCACTCCTCCCCTCCCTCCTAGCACAGATGGCTCATCAGGAAATGCAGACTACACCCTAGCTCCCTTTGTGTCATTGTCTAGTGTGAGGTGCAACCAGCCCAACTGTCAAACTGACCCAGACAGGGAATCCACAAACAGGCAGAGTCACAGAAATGGTATAAGTAAGAAAATGCTCACTTTCTAAAAGTGGCATTTTCAAACACACAATCTTAAAATCTACTTTACTAAAAGATGTATTTTCAAATTGTGAGCTCAGAGACCCCAAACTCCACATGTCCATCCGCTTTCAAAGGGAATCTACACTTTCATCAGATTTAAAGGTAGCCCCCATGTTAACCTATGAGAGGGACAGGCCTTGCAACAGTGAAAAACGAATTTAGCAATATTTCACTATTAGGACATATAAAACACATTACTATATGTCCTACTTTAACCATACACTGCACCCTGCCCTTGGGGCTACCTAGGGTGTACCTTAGGGGTGCCTTACATGTAAGAAAAGGAAAGGTTTAGGCCTGGCAAGTGGGTACACTTGCCAAGTCGAATTTACAGTTAAAACTGCACACACAAGCACTGCAGTGGCAGGTCTGAGACATGATTACAGAGCTACTTATGTGGGTGGCACAACCAGTGCTGCAGGCCCACCAGTAGCATTTGATTTACAGGCCCTGGCACCTCTAGTGCACTTTACTAGGGGCTTACTAGTAAATCAAATATGCCAATTATGGATAAGCCAATTACATACACATTTTGTAAAGGAGCACTTGCACTTTAGCACTGGTTAGCAGTGGTAAAGTGCCCAGAGTAACAAAAACAGTAAAATCAGAGTCCAGCACACATCAACAACCTGGCGAACAGAGGTAACAAGTTAAGGGAGACCACGCCAAGGATGAAAAGTCTAACACCCCTATTGATGCATTTTTTCAGAAAACACTGGAATGGCTTCCACCCCCACTGGTTGAGTGGGAGACCTTTAAGGTGGTTTTGTGGGGGTCATCCATTTCTACACTGGCAGGAGTGCAGGGGGGAAGTAGTGAAAGACCTCACGCAACTAGAAAATAATCTGGGTGTTGGGGAGCAGGTGGTGGCACGGGGTGACACAAACTAGACACACTTAGTATCAGCTTGAATCCGCCATGCGGAGCTCCTTGAGCATCTTAAGGTCATTGATTACAGGTCTTACACTCAAAAGGCGCATACGGAAGCAGACAAGGCTGGCGCACTCCTAGCCAAATTAATTGGGTCGCGGCAATCTTCTACACCTATGCTAACAATAACTCCCCACGCTTGGGCAAAGTGGATACTCAAATAGGCATAAATGTTGCCTCCCGTTGATAGTATGCCAACCTACACGCTGTGCCTCTGCCTCCGCCTATTGAACTTGCCACCATATGCTCATTTCTGCTCCATCACATACTCCCTCAAGTGACAGTTGCAGAGAAGGAAGCGCTGAGAGCTCCGATTGCGACAGCAGGGATCCGGGAAGCGCTCAGGGAGCTGGCAGGTAATTAAACCCTGGGTCTGATGGATTGTCCGTGGAGTTTTACTCCATATATGCCAATCGTCTACTCCCCCATCTTGAGAAATTATATAATAGGTCACTGGAAGAGGGAATTCTTCCTGCTACAACTCGGGAAGCAGTAGTGACCTCGCTCCTCAAGTCTAAAACGCCCCCTGTAAAGATGTCATCCTGTAGACCTCTGTCTATTTTAAATTCAGAGTATAAGCTCTTCAGTAAAACACTGGCGCGCCGCCTCCTTCCACTCCTTCCGCAGCTCCTACACACGGACGAAAGCAGCTTTGTTCCTCACCACGGCACGTAGATGAACATTCGTCAGCTATTCCAGCTGATGGATGAGACGAATCTCCACTATCCTCATGCCGGCTGCATCTCCTTAGATATGTGGCAAGCATTTGACACTCTTAGTTGGGATTATATGTTAGCAACTCTGGAAGCCTATGGAATAACCCCAGATTATGTCCGGTGGGTGCAACTCCTCTATTTGGATCACACTGCTAGAGCTAAGACTTGTGCACATATCTCCACCTCCTACCGAAAATA
This sequence comes from Pleurodeles waltl, assembly GCF_031143425.1. Lineage (NCBI taxonomy): Eukaryota > Metazoa > Chordata > Amphibia > Caudata > Salamandridae > Pleurodeles > Pleurodeles waltl. Next base: position 244,679,416 of record NC_090448.1, on the reverse strand, counting down.
TATTTTGGAACTAGACAAGGCTGTCCCCTATCCCCCCTTTTATTTGTATTTTCATTGTAGTCCCTCACACACCACCTTCACCATAGTGCAGGGGATTGGGTAATTGTGCTTGGTCCCACCACTCACTCTTATTTTTCACACGCAGAGGATATGATCCTATATTATAGGGCTTTAAGAAAGGACACTGGGCGAGTGGCACAAATATTATCTCAATTTGAAATTCTCTCTGGACTTCAAATTAATCCAGATAAATCCTATGTATACTCCTTTGGGGGCACTTACCCAGGACCCTCTATCTGATTCAAATCCATGACCATCGCAACAGCACCCATGACCTTTCGTTATCTCGGTGTCCGGGTATACCGTGATCATGCAGATTTGTTGGAAGGCAATTTAATGTGAGTGATTACATTCCCCCTGTCCCAAAATGATTTTTCAACCACGCCCCTTTCTGTGTCAAGTAAGGAGACAGTGGCAAAAATGGTAGTATTACCTCTTGTTATATATTGTTTTGTTAATTTGCCACTTATGGTGCTGACGCGTGTATTTCAGAAATTAAACTCATTGCTGATTGATCTGATATGGGGGAAGAGCCGACGCTGAATCAGTCTAGTGAAACTACACTCGTCTCCCGACATGGGAGGTCGGGGGGCCCATATTTTAAAGGCTATTGCATAACAGGCCTACTACAATGGTTATCCTACTGGCTATCTGGCCATAATCTAGGAGAAATAAATTGCACTGCTGCAATGCTGAGGAGAGGCTTCTTACATCGATTGCTATGTTCAAGCCCCCCTAAGCTACCTACAGTTGCTATCTTGCAGTAGTGCATTGTTTTAGCATACTGGAAGCTAGTAGTGTGATACATTACCTTATCGGTCTCATATGCACCAAATGTGCCACTTTGCGGTCTTCCCATCCCCTCAGGGACTATTGCTGCTACCATGCTCTGTGTCTGGCAACAACAAGGAGTCCGTTCATTGCTAGACCTGTTCAAAGACAGCATGCTAATGCTGCATTATGACTTTGTGCAAGCTCATGGATTGCCTGAGGTCTTTTACTGACCCATTCTAAAATAATGCTAGCCTATGTGCACAACTACTGGGCTCCAAACGGCTCTGAAACGGTAACACATGAATTCCTTCAGGCTCTTCACATGATGGAACATGGTAGAAATCTAGTCAGATAGCTATATCGGGGACTCCGTGCACATCTCAACACATCTTTAGATTTGCTCAAAACAAAATGGGCAGCCTATATTGGAAGGGATATCACACATAAGGAATAGACCTTTCTACTTCAGTACGCTAAAAAAGTTTCCCACAATTCTAGATTCAAACTGTTAAAAATTTTCCTCTTTCATCGTGCATATCTCACACCGCAAAGACTCAACACAATATACCTACAGCATCAGCTCACTGTCCTCGGTGTCATACTCCAGATACTGACCTCCTTCAAATGATCTGGGCATGCCCTTCCCTCTCACAGCACTGGCCTGCAATAGGAGCATCATTAACAGACATGACAAGCGTTGCTATGGAGCTTTAGCAACACAAAAAGGCGATGGATGGAGTGCTGAAACTTTTCAACCACTCACCCCCAGTCACAGATCTGGGTTTAATCCATTGTTGCTATGAAGCTAACACCCGATTATTTTTTATTAGGACTATACCCGAGACCACGAGGCTCTAAAGTGACTTCACGCTTTGTGGACTCTTAGTGAAGGCACAGTTAACGAGGTGTTGGAAGTCACCCCATGCTCCATCCATAATCTCTTGGAGAGAGGAAGTACAGTGCTAGGGCCAAGCTGAAAGTTTGGCACTCCGACACGAAGAATACAGAGGACTATGACAGAAACCGATATTATTAGAATGGGATGCATTGTTGGAGACATTTAGAATGCATAGTGAGACTTAGGGGTCAGAATACTGAAACTGGTGTTGCTACCAGTGAAGCGCTCTGCTCCAGTGGAAGGCTTAGGTCCTCAGTTCTTTATACTTATAGATTCAGGAAGTTCCCACCCTCACCCACCCCTTCACCCCGTACCAGCAAGTTGTACCCATGTAGACAGCCTCATAAAGTCCTCAACACGAATTAACACACACGCCCCCACTTACTTTGTTTATTTTTCCACAGATTAAATTGGACTTGCTTCCCACATTTGTTTAGTTACCATTTCAATTGGCAGAAGTTAGTTGGGGGGTGGGTAGATATGGGTTGGCTTTATATCTTATGCAATGTTGGATTGTGCTGATGTTGGTCTGATCCATTTAACTGTCCGATAATAATCAGGACTAAATGTTCCTTCGACTTGGATGTACACCAAAATTCTTGTCTAATACAATGTAGCTGCCATAGATATATCCCCATTACAATCATCCTACTCAGACGTCTGAACATAATCTTTGATTAAATGGTCAAGTCACTGTTAATTAACAAACCAAGATTAATGTGGTCTTTACTTTTTTTTTAAGGAATATAATGATGGTAGTGTCTTCTGTGGGTAAAACAACTGTTACTATGCTGAAAACAATGTATGCCATCAGGTCAACCATATATTGACAGTGGAAGCATGCAAACAGCATATGTAATAGATATATATATATACACACACAGGACTTATCCCAATTACACAGAGATAGTGATGTTCCAGCTCAATTGGTATAAATATATAATACGAAGAACCTAATTGTCTGGGTTTGCAGGATGTGGGGGTGTTGCTGGGTTGCTCCAAATGTCTTTCTCTGCCTTTGAAGACCAGTTTGGCAGCCCTCCCCCTTCCTGCCTCTCCATCTGCTGAGGGGAGATCTCTTCCCACAGGCACATCTCTTTGTGTGAAGCCAGGCCACTTCACACCTCATCAAGCCAGTCTGGCCAGGCTGTCAGAGGCTGGCCAATCAAAGCACAGCAACAAAAACACTGCAGGGCTGAAGTTGGCAACTTTTCAGGTAAAGTTTAAAACTCTTTACCTGAACAAGTTATATTAAATTCAACAACTGGAAGTTGTGGGATTTATTATAACAATTAATTTGCTACCAAACCTCTAGTATCTGTTACTTAAGGGGACTTTTAAAATTAAAATTAAGTCTCCCCATTCTAGCCTATGAAGGCCATTCATTACAATGAGGGAAAAGCAAATTTGGCTGTTTTTACCTCACCAGGGTTTATTAAACAATTTTTATAAGGTCCCTGCTTATAGGTACATGGCACCCAGCCCTAGGGGCACATAGGGCACACCTAAGGGGTGACTTATATGTAAAAATAAGGTAGTTTAAGACTTTGGAACTACTTTTAATTCCAAAGTCAAATTTGCATATAACTTTAATTTAAAAGTAGCCAGCAAGGCAGGCCTACCTTTAAAATGACACTGGGCACCTCAGCAGTGCACCTATGGGGGACCACCTATGTGGTCCCTAAACCTACATGCCCTACCATATACTAGGGACTTATAGGTAGGTTGACTTAGCCAATTATAATTAGCCTAATTTGCATATTGATTTTACACAGAGCATAGGCCCTGGGACTGGTTACCAGTACCCAGGGCACCATCAGAGTTAGGAAAACACCAGCAGAAAGTGGAAAATGGGGCCCTCTGCAATCAGCCCTGTTTTCTCACACCTTTCGTTATACAATGATAGTTATAAAATAAGGTCTGAAATGGACATGCTGTGCACATGGAGTACATAAGTGATACGATAATGAGGGTAATCTTTATGTAATAATCGCTGCTTTTGTTCAAGATAATATCTACCATACATCTTTGCACTGTGAATTTCAGTACTTAAAGTTCATCGAAGAATTACCTAGGTAATTTTCAATGCAAAATGGTATTACAAATGTTTCAAAAGTGGGAGGTAAATGCACAAGCAAAGTGAAGGAATTGGAACGGTACACATTTAATTACCGAATTGTATTTTGGCGCATTGTTAATCAACAAGGCAGAGAAGGACATTTGGAGCACCCCAGCAACACCCCGACATCCTCCAACCCCAGACAACTAGTTGCCCCTTGATTAGATTAGGAGCGGGCAGGAGAGGGGGTGTGTTTGGGATTTTTAGCCACACCAGTGGGTGGGCTCAGCCAGATGTATTCTCCAAAAATCACTTTCAGCCATGATGGATTTTTGAGGAATGTTGCGTCCTGGGATTGATTTTTGCTGCACTTCCCAGGAAGTGGTCATTACAGGGGGAAGGACCCTGCACCTGATTGGAGAACCAGGACCCCCCTGTTTTTCACCCAGGAACAAGGATAAAACTGGCAGACCTGAACCCACACCTCAGTTCCCTACCAGGTCCCCATCAGATTCTAACAAGGAAGAACCAAAGGAGAAGAAGGACTGCCCTGCTGGTCCCCTGGCCTGCACCTGGACCATGCACTCTGAAGGACTGCACAAGCTGCACATTTGGGCTTCACCACAAGAAGGACTTTGCCTGGCTTCAAGTGGTTCAAGGAGGGACTCCCTGTTTGCTACAGGAGACAAATTGCTAACCAGAGTCCCCTGCACCAACTCCTGAAGAAATCAACCAGCTGACCACTGTCCAGTGGCCAAAAAGGAGTTTGTGCCAGGTGCATTCTGGGAGTTGTAGTCCACACCCCCAAAGATCATCTCAGAGCTTCTGGAGCCTTGGGTTGAACTGTGGACCCCAAAAGAATTTATTTATTTTATTTATTTAATTCATTTTTATATAGCGCAGACTTTACCCGAAGGTGTCAGAGCGCTTCACAATAGGCAAAGTAAAGATACAAGAGGAGAAGAATTACAAGTGAGCCTGTTACAAAAACAAACGTTACATTACATGAGGCAATAGTGATAATTGTGCAAGTATCAAGAGCAAAAAAAATACACGAGGTAGCAAACGATACGTTACGAAAGGAAAAAGTGACGTGTGCAGGTTACAAGAGCACATAAAGTACGAGTAAAGGTAAATAAAATTGCAATAAATGGTAGACACTCAAAACACTCAAACAATAGTTACGTTACATGAGGCAGTGGTGGCCGTTGTGCATGTATCAAAAGTAAACAAGATATAAGAGGTAGCAAATGATACGTAGTAAAAGGAAAGGTGCCGTGTGCATGTTACAGAAGAGTACAAAATACAGGTAGAGGTATAATACTGCACTAAATGGCAGACACTCAAAACACAAAAACACCCTGAGAAGGCACTTCTATAGGCATGGAGAACAGAATTTCCTATAATGGAAGGACTTCCTTCAGAAAACAGAGGGCTAGAATTAAATTTGGAAGTGTCTTTGAAGGAGGAGAGCTTTGAGGTCAGTTTTGAAGGCCTGAGAAGAGGTGGTGGTCCGAAGCTGAGGCGGAAGTGAGTTCCAGATTCTCACCGCGTTGCCTGAAAAGGATTGGGCCATCGATCTTTCCTTCTTGAAAATGGGAGGTTCAAGCAATAGCTTTTCTGCATTACGTGATGGTCTGGAGCCCCCAGAGAGTTTCAGTTTATTCACCAGGTAGCGAGGGGAGGAGGAGTGCAAGGCTTTGTGGGTGATACATGCAGTTTTGAAGATAGATCTTGCCTCTATGGGAAGCCAACGGAGGGTGGATAAAATGGGTGTGATGTGGTCGCTTCTTTTGGCCCCATATATGAAACGAACAGCTGAATGGAGAATAGACTTCAGGGGGGAAAGGTGGGATTTGGGAAGGCCAGTAAGAAGAGAGTTGCAGTAGTCCAATCTGGAGAGAACCAGCGATTGGACCAGGGTTTTAAGGTCGTGCTCCGGGAAGAACCGACGAATCCCCCAAAGAAGGCGCAGTTGGTGTCGAGCAGACTTTGCAATGGAGTCGATGTGGGAGAGTAGATTGAGTTTTTTGTAGAGAATGACACCAAGGGATTTTGCGCTCTCGACAATGATGGGCTTATTGTTCATTAGATTGATCTGATCCATCCATGATTGCACTGGGGGATGAGAAAGTGAGGAGGAATTCTGTTTTGGAGGGATTCAGGATCAGTTGATGAGTTAACATCCAGTTTTGAATGGAGTCGAGAGTAGAGCTAAGGAAGAAGAGATCGTGAGTGGAGGCCACCTTAAGGTAGATCTGAGTGTCATCCGCATATAGATGATAGTGGATCCCGGATTTACTCAACGGTTCTAAATAGAGATTGAACAGTGTGGGTGCAAGTATGGAGCCTTGAGGAACACCTTGACTGACCGCTAAAGGAGCTGAAAGACTGTTCGCTATTTTGATCATTTGGGATCTATCAGAGAGGAAGGAGGCAAAACATTTGAGCACAGTGCCCTCCATGCCCATTCTCTGTTGAAGAGTGTTAAGGAGAGTGTTGTGATTGACAGTGTCAAAGGCTGCAGAAAGGTCAAGAAGAATTAGAAGACAAGACTCCCCTGAATCGAGTATCCGCAGCGCGTCATCAATCACTAGCAGCAGGGCTGTTTCAGTGCTGCAGTTTTGGATGAAGCCGGACTGGAAATTGTCAAGAAGATAATTTTCCTTGATATGGCGAGAGAGTTGTTTCGCTACACATTTTTCTGTGATTTTCGCCAGAAAGGGTAGGTTAGTGATGGGACAGTAGTTGTTGAGGTCGTTCGCATCAGCAGTGGGTTTTTTAAGCAGAGGGGTGACCTGCCCAGTTTTGAAGGAAACAGGAAGGGAGCCTTGACTGAGGGAGAGGTTGACCAGAGTGGTCCAATAGGAAAGAGAATTAGTATAGAAGTCAATGGCAATGGCACTAGGGATGGGGTCAAGAGAATGGTTAGAGGGCTTTGTATCGAGGATGCATTTAAGGAGAGCATCGTCAGAGATGGGGTCAAAGTTTTGCCAAATGGTTAAGGATTTGCGCTCCTCTGTAGGGGTAGGATGAATGACCTGATCTACAAGTGATTTTACTTTTTCGTCAAAGAATACAGCGAATTCCGCTGCTTTCTTTGTGGAATCTTCCAATTTGGAGGTTGGGGGAGAGCTGTTTGGGTTCTTGATGAGGTCGAATAGTTTTTTGGGTCTATTTTTGGCTGAGTCAAGGAGGGATTTGTAGTGCGACGCTTTTCCAAGGAAGATGAGCTTGTGGTACTTGGATCTTGCTGAACGAAGAGTGGCCAAATTTTCAGTGGAGGGCGCTTGTCTCCATTGTTTCTCAAGGGCTCTTAGGAACTTCCTTTCTTCATAGAGGGATTTGTTGAACCAAGGTGCTAAGGGAGTGGGCCTTTTCTTTTTGCTTTGGAGAGGGGCGACATTATTGATTTCGACTGCAAGGACTGTGAGGCATTGGGAGGTGAGTTCGTTAACATCCAGGTCTGGGTCTAGCCTTGGAAGTGATAGCAAAGCAGAATCACAGAGGGTGCTGAGGTCAATATTTTTAGTGTCACAGAACCAGGAAGTAGCCCTCTTAGGCTGGCCAAGAGTTATAGAGTGTGATAGGTGAAGAGAGAATGGGATGAGGAGGTGGTCCGACCAGTCTACATGAATAGGGGTAGCGATAGTCAGCAAGCCTGCTTTAGAAATAACAAGGTCCAGGATTGAGCCTTTAGAGTGTGTTGTTTCTGTGCAGTGTTGGATAAGATCGTTTGCAGAGAGGAAGGTGGCCAGCAGATTCGCATAGGTGTCTTGAGGCGAGCCCCAATGGACATTGAAGTCACCCACGAAGATCTGATTGTTACTTTGCGTGTATTGGTCGCTGATGCAGTCCGTGAGTTCCTCCATAAACGAAGGGCTGCTACCAGGCGGGTGGTAAATAGCATGGAATCTGAGAGGTGAGCGGTGGTGCAATTGAAGCTCAAGAGATAGGCATTCAAAGGTGTGGAAGGAGCTGTTAGGAAGAGCCTTAAGTTGAAGGGAGTTTCTAAAGATGACTGCAACACCTCCCCCAACTTTGTCAATTCTGTCATTTCTAAGTATAGAATAGCCTGTGGGTACAAGGAGATCAAACATAGAGTGAGAGGTATCGTTGAACCAGGTCTCTGTGAGGAAGAGCATGTCAATATTGTGCAAGTTGATGGTATCGGAGATTTCAAGTTTGTGTTTTATTGCAGATCTGCAGTTGTGGAGCAAACAGCACAGCTCTGACTGTTTTGGAGACGGGGGCACTTGGGCTATGGGGGGTGATAGGGATATTGTACTTATATGAGGGCGCTCGGGATTTAGGTGGGCGAGTGGTTCTGACAGAGGAGATGGTCGGAATAGAGTAGATAACAGGGTTACTGGGAAGTGGAAGTGAAGGAAGGGTGGCATTCGAGTGCTTGTGTGGATTTGCAGACGACAGGCTATGCTTAGCTATAATGGGATGTGGGGGTGAGGTGCATCTCGTGGAAGGGTGAGTGTTTGTCAAAGGAATTGAGGTGTGTGGAAAAGTCGAGATCTTGGAGCTTAAAACTAAAATGGTTGCTTCAAGTTGGGAGATGGCGGTGATTAGAGAGCCTACCTTATTTTCCAGAGAGAGTGAGGAAGAGCACGGCATGTTGGGTGGCTCGATGGAAACAGGAGGGGGTGCACTAGGCAGTGTACGGCAGGGAGAGGTGGGGGAACGGGAGGGGAGTAGGGGTATAGGGTTCAGAGGTGGGGAAAGGTTTTGGATGAGAGCAGGAGTTGGTGCGCCAGGGGTGCGAGGAGAGTTGTCGTTGTTGGCATTGCAAGAAGGTTAGGAATTAAGGGCAGAATTAGGGGGCGATAGGAGAGGAGTGGGGCGGTGGGGCGGAAGGAGAGGGGAGGAGTGTGAGGAGTCATAGGGATTAGGGAGGTTTGGAAGGAAGGGAGGGGAGGGGGTTGGATAGGTCCTGGTAGCTAAGTGAGGTGGCTGTGAGGGAGCGGGTATCAGGCAGAGTGGGGGGGATTGGGAGAAAGGGAAGTTGAAGAAAGGAGGTGATTCTGCTCGGTCCGAGGGAGGGAAGGGGTTACCAGGGGAGGAAAGGGGGTAGCACAGCATTGCTGAAGGAGAGTGGGGAGGGAGAGAGATGGAATGTATTTGTGGGGAAATCGGGGTACATAGTGAGGGGAGGAGTGGGTGGAAAAGCAGAGAGAAGGAGGGAACAAGGGGAACGTAGGGAACATAGACAAGGGGAGAGGGCTGGAGGAGAGGTGGTCTAAGGAGGGGGGTGGCTGGGATGGATAGGGGGGAGGAGATGAGAATGGAGTGCCGGGACGGTGCAGAATGGACGAGGAGCGTGTTAGCTAGAGGTAAGGCTGAAGTGAAGAGGGGAGGGGCAAACTGTGAGGGGGGAAGAATAGGAGGGGAGGTCCGAGGGGAGAGAAGAGGGTCGACCTGTGCCTCCCTAGGGTGCAGCCTGTTGGAGAGTGGGGGGGTCAAGGGAGGAGAAAGGGAGTAATTGGTGGAGCTAGATGGAGTGTCAAGGGATAGCCCGGTCGCAGGGGAGGGGAGTAGGGAAGGGAAGAGGCGGTCAAAGAGAGAGAGACAGGTGTCTTTGGCTTGGATCATAACAGTACCGTTGTTATAGAGTGAGATAGTGAGGGAGCCGTTAAAACCCGCAGAGGGGGACATTTTTAGCTGTTTCCCATGAGGGATAGAGGAGGAGGAGGTGACGTTAAAGGAATTGTAAAAGCTGGTAGACCAAGAGGGTATGTCGTGCGTTAAAAAAATTAGATCGTTTTTGAGCCCCCCATACCGACCATTGTAAAACTGATCGACAAAAAGGGAATCGGGGAAACATTCAATGGTGTTATGCTTGAAACGTTTTGCTGCAGCTTTAGTCAGGTTAGAAGGGTAGATGATTTTGTAGCAATTAATTCCAGTCCTAATTCGAGCGGTGGCCATGTTGGGAAATTGTGGAGGAGGAGGGTGGTGGGGATAAGGGAAGGGTGTTACTAGGACGGTGGTGGTGAGGAGAAGTATGAGTGCAAGAAGGGGGCACAAAATCCAGGCGTCGGGTGAAGGAACCTGAGTTATTGTGGAGACAGGAAAGTGAGGCGATTAGGGATCGATTGTTACTTCAGAACAGGGCTGATTTAACAAGATAGGACTGCAGATGGAGTGGTGTAAGAGGAAAATCACTGTACTTATCATCCTGAGATATAAACCACATAAAGCACAGCATCACAATAGGTATCAAACGCATTATACGCCCAAAATCTCAACAGTCTAATATTAGACACTTACCTCCTACGTATCACCAACATTATGGGCAAAAAGCACAGGGTGGAACATAATTTCACTAGCAAAACCCAAAGTATGCAAGACAACCTCAAAATCATAAAACACAGTTTAGAGGTAGCCAGAACAGGGTCTGAAAATCAAACTACAAAAAATACATTTCCTAGCACCACAAATACACAGTGGGGCCTGGCGCCCTATAAACCACCAGGACCCCCTGGTCAACTGGCCAACTCAAAGGGGCTCAAATGCCCTGTGTCCAGAATGTCGGGGCTGCTGCCAATGCAGCGAAAGACCACTGTGCGTACTTGCGCAAACCTAAACGTTGCAACTGGCACTAAGTGCTGCACAGCTGTGAAGAAATGGTGCAAGGAGTGCATCTCACTCCTAACTCAGACAAAACTACCTCCAAAAGCCCTAAGAGTCTAGAGGAAGATAACTTTCAGTAAGACTCCCTGTCGGATCCGTCTAGGTCCCCCCCTATAATCAGGCGGTTTTGCCACTATGAGGGGAGAGGGCGCCCCGCCGTCCTCCACTAATATGGTTCGCTCGTCAGGGCCTCTGTGCCAGCTGAGGCCGCCTCGGAACCCCCCGGGCCCAGGACAGGCCAAGACCCCCCTCTCTCGCCTTCCTCAAGTGAAGTCTGGCTCCCCCCCTGGGGCCCCGAAACACCGCAGCAGCCCCCGTCGAACCTGTCGGGGCTGCCGCTCCGCTCAGTGCGTCGTTGGGACCCCTCCCCTCAGCTTAGGGGGTGAAGAACGCCTCCGCTCCCTCCGGGAGAGTGATCCTCCCGATGGCGGCCGCCATCTTGTTTTATTTGTGGCTCCGTGCTGCTTTGCCTTTGAGCCTCCGGTCTCGAGCCTCGAGCTGGTCAGCCATCTTCCGACCGACCCGCAGCTTCCCCGCACCTTCAGCCACTTCTGAGCGGCGCTGCCCCCGCGCGGAGTTCGGAGTTCAGTTCCCTCATCTCTCACCGCTTCCCAGCGCTGCAGGGCGCCGCCATCTTGGGTCGGGGGACGACTCACGGCGTACTTTATGTGCCGCTCCCTCCGCGGTTGTAAAGTAGTGTCTAATGGAGAGCGCTTTAGTAAAGAACACAAAACTCAAATAAAGGGTGAAATTTGCTGACGTCCGGGTGGTAACAGCCAGAATAAAACAATCTTCTTAAAAGAACATCTGGGAGAAGATTCAGAAGTTTGCAGAAGTTTGGAGAACTTTTGAAAAAAAGCTCCAAATAGGGACCGACCCGCCGCTGCAACTCTAGCTGGCTTGCCTCAAACATGACCCGGCCTGATTTGCAGGTTCTTCCCGATGAAGAAAAGCTCCAAGAAAGAGACTAAGGGGGTCATCCCAACCCTGGCGGTCAGTGTTAAAGCGGCGGCCAACCCGCCAACAGGCAGGCGGTAAAAAAAATGGAATTCTGACCCTGGCGGAAACCGCCAACAAAGACCGCCACTTTAACACTCCGACCGCCACGGCGGGACAAACAAACAGCGCGGCGGTCACCACCAACAGACAGGCGGGAGACAATGTACCGCCCACCCTATCACAACCCACCAATCCGCCACCTTTTCCGGGGCGGTAGCCCCGCCGATAAAAACACGGCGGAAACAGCCATTATGAACGGAAAACGCTCACCTCTACACACTCCATGAGGAATCTGGACAGCATGGAACCCGAACTACACATCCTACCAGCTATTGTCTTCCTGCTCCTCTACCAGGAGCACGAACCCCGTCGCAGAAGACAACGGTGAGTACTGCACCTACGACACAGGGGCGGGTGGAGGCAAAAAATTACGGGGACACACATACGCGACACACCCACCCTCACCCTCACCCACAACTACATACACATCAATGCAGAGCAACAACTCAGAGTGACACCCCTAAACCCCCCGGAAGAAAGCAAAGACAAAATAAAATGACCATGAAATTTGAAGTATATTGTACGGCTAAGTAAAAAAATATATCAAACATCTATAACTATGTATACATATGTAAATTGTCCTGTCCAAATTGGGTATCAGCCATTGTTCGTGGGCCAATGGGCCTAAACACATGGGCAAAGCCAACACAGGATACCCGACTCCAATGGAGAGAACACTGCAGGGGCATCAGATAGCAAAACTACGGGCACCTCAGGGGGAAGGGGGGCACCTCAGCCAGATGAGTCCACGATGCCAGATCCACGAGGGGCCTCCATGGCCATTGTTCAATCCTGGGGAGTGCAAAGCCACAGTCTCACAAGTCTCTACAGTGGGTGGATTGCCCACTGTGCCATCCTGGGGAGTGCAAAGCCACAGTCTCACAAGTCTCTACAGTGGGTGGATTGCCCACTGTGCCATCCTGGGGAGTGCAAAGCCACAGTCTCACAAGTGGATTACAGACTCCACTGGTTCTGGAGGAGGCATGGTGCCCAGAGTGCTTCGTGCAGCCCTGCCCGACACAGATGCGGGCCTGCCCCTTCTGCCAATGGGCCAGCGGTGCTTGAGACGGCGGTGCCCAGCGGAGCGGTGCTTGAGTTGAAGGGCCCAGCGGAGTGGTGCAGAGACGGCGGTGCCCAGCGGAGCGGTGCAGAGACGGCGGTGCCCAGCGGAGCGGAGCTTGAGTTGAAGGGCCCAGCGGAGCGGTGCAGAGACGACGGTGCCCAGTGGAGCGGTGCTTGAGATGAAGGGCCCAGCGGAGCGGTGCAGAGACGGCGGTGCCCAGCGGAGCGGTGCTTGAGTTGAAGGGCCCAGCGGAGCGGTGCAGAGACGGCGGTGCCCAGAGGAGCGGTGCTTGAGATGAAGGGCCCAGCGGAGCGGTGCAGAGACGGCGGTGCCCAGCGGAGCGGTGCTTGAGATGAAGGGCCCTGTTCAGCGGTTCTTGAGACGGCGGTGCCCTGTTCAGCGGTTCTTGACTTGAAGGGCCCTGTTCAGCGGTGCTTGACTTGAAGGGCCCTGTTCAGCGGTTCTTGAGACGGCGGTGCCCTGTTCAGCGGTTCTTGACTTGAAGGGCCCTGTTCAGTGGTGCTTGAGATGAAGGGCCCTGCTCAGCGGTTCTTGAGACGGCGGTGCCCTGTTCAGCGGTTCTTGACTTGAAGGGCCCTGTTCAGCGGTGCTTGAGATGAAGGGCCCTGTTCAGCGATTCTTGAGACGGCGGTGCCCTGTTCAGCGGTTCTTGACTTGAAGGGCCCTGTTCAGCGGTGCTTGACTTGAAGGGCCCTGTTCAGCGGTGCTTGACTTGAAGGGCCCTGTTCAGCGGTTCTTGAGACGGCGGTGCCCTCTTCAGCGGTTCTTGAGACGGCGGTGCCCTGTTCAGCGGTTCTTGACTTGAAGGGCCCTGTTCAGCGGTGCTTGACTTGAAGGGCCCTGTTCAGCGGTTCTTGAGACGGCGGTGCCCTGTTCAGCGGTTCTTGACTTGAAGGGCCCTGTTCAGCGGTGCTTGAGATGAAGGGCCCTGTTCAGCGGTTTTCGAGACGGCAGTGCCCTGTTCAGTGGTCCTTGACTTGAAGGGCCCTGTTCAGCGGTGCTTGAGATGAAGGGCCCTGTTCAGCGGTTCTTGAGACGGCGGTGCCCTGTTCAGCGGTTCTTGACTTGAAGGGCCCTGTTCAGCGGTGCTTGACTTGAAGGGCCCTGTTCAGCGGTGCTTGACTTGAAGGGCCCTGTTCAGCGGTTCTTGAGATGGCGGTGCCCTGTTCAGCGGTTCTTGAGATGGCGGTGCCCTGTTCAGCGGTTCTTGAGACGGTGGTGCCCTGTTCAGCGGTTCTTGACTTGAAGGGCCCTGTTCAGCGGTGCTTGACTTGAAGGGCCCTGTTCAGGGGTTCTTGAGACGGCGGTGCCCTGTTCAGCGGTTCTTGACTTGAAGGGCCCTGTTCAGCAGTGCTTGGCTTGAAGGGCCCTGTTCAGCGGTGCTTGACATGTGTGTCCAGGTCACCAGATCCGGCCATTACATGGATTTCACTCGCCACCTGACATGTGGCTGCCGGGCCCTTCGTGCACATCTGTCTTCTCGCTTGCGGGGCCCTCCTGTGCTGCCATCCCGGGCCCGTGGGTGTCCTCCTGCACACCTGGAATGGGGCTGGTGGGGCCCTCCTGGGCAGCTCCCCTGCTGCCGGACTTGTCGGGCGTGCTGCCCTTGCCACCCTTCCCTGCTCGTCTGTGGCCCTTTCCTCCCTTTGGCGGTGTGCCAGGTGGCACCCCACTCCCTGACGGTGCCAGGGTAGTGCTTTTGGAGCCTGCTGTCTTTGGCCTGTCACGCCAGGCACTGGCTTTCTTGGCTTTTTTTTCAGGGGGTGGGCTGGCCGTCTCTTTACTCCTAGCCGAAGTAGCTGGCCTTGAAGGTGGTGGACTCCAAAATCCTTGGACTATTGTCTTTGTAGGTCCAGGTTTTGTGGGGGCTGAGGTGCTGATTGGAGTCTTATGAGATGGAGGGGGTGGGTCAGTTGTTGGAAAGAGGTCAAGGTTGGAAAGGAAAATCAATTTAGAAAGACAGGGACGGGTAGTTGTAGTGGGTATGGGAGTGGAGGAAGAGGATGTGGTTGTAGGAGAGTGAAGTCTGGTGTCTTTGGGTGCAGGTGCTTGTGCTGGAGGCTGTCGTGAGGTGGATGGCTGTTGGGTGGGTGGCTGCCTGTGTTTGTGTGGTTTGGAAGAGGGGGTGACAGACACACTGGGAGAGGACACAGGGGACGTGTAAATGGTAGTGGGGGTGGTGACTGCACGTGTGCGGAGTGTTCTGGTGGGTGTGCTGGTGATGGACTTAGTGGCTGAAGATGTTGTGCATGCAAGTGTGAGTGGAGACGTCACAGGGAGGGGGGAGGGAGACGAGGAGGAGGGGGACACAGAGGAGGCAGTGGCTGTTGGCATGTCTGCATGTGGATGTTGCTTGGGTGAATGCTTGTGTGATGTGTGGTGCTTATGTCTGGATGAGCTTCCCTTGGGTGTTGAGGTGTGTGCAGGCTGGTCTGTAGGTGTGTCTGGGATAGGCAGAGGTACAGGGGAGTGGGACTGGGTTGAGGAAGTTGGAGGAGGGAGGCAGGAGACAGGGACAATGGCTGCCGTCAGTGCTGAGGCCAGAGCGTTGAACGATTGCTGATGGGCAGCCTGACCCGAATGAATGCCCTCCAGGTATGCATTACTCTGGTGCACCTCCCTTTCTACACCCTGGATGGAATTCAAAAGGGTAGACTGCCCAACAATGAGCGTCCTCAGGAGGTCAATGACCTCCTCACTGAGGGCAGCAGGGAAACTGGGGCAGGGCCTGAGATGCCTGGGGCGAAGGAGATGCCCACCTTCCTGGGTGAGCGGGCACGGGGCGAACGCTGAGGGGCTGCTGGGAGGTCGGAGCTGGTGCGCTGGGTGGCGGCTGTACCTGTTGTTGCGGTGGGCACGGATGTTACCGCCACCACAAGGGAGCTCCCTTCCGAGGACATGTCTGTGTCGCTGGTGTCACCACGTGTCCCCGCTGTGGAGCTCCCCTCACCCTCCGTCTCACTGGTGAAATCCGAGTCAGTTGCATGGCCCTCCATGGCCATGTGAGATGCAGCTCCCTCGTGCTCCGATGCCACTTCTCCTCCGCCTGATGATGCTAATGCACACATGAACAGGAAGACCACCAAAAAGGGGGGGGGGTGGAGAAACAAAGACATGTTGAGTGCATGTATTGGCGACACCGTTGGCGGAGAGGACAGACACAGAATGTGCGCAAATTCAGCAGAATGTGCTTGTACTCACCCCCTTGTGTCTGCTGTGATGTCCCCACGCGCCCATCCAAATCGGGGTAGGCCACCGCCAGGATCCGGGACATCAGGGGGGTCAAGGTACGACTGGCACCCCTCCTACGTTGGGAGGCCATCTCCAGCAGAGCCTCCGCGGTCTTCCTGCTCCCACAGCGGATGTCCTCCCACCTCTTCCGGCAGTGGGTGCCCTGTCTGTTGTGGACCCCCAGGGTCCGGTCGTCCTTGGCGATGGCACGCCAAATGTCGATTTTCTGATGGGCGCTGACCTATGTGACATGTACAGGGGGAGAAAATAAAAAATCATCACCTTCTGCATGCTCGATGTCAGTGGCCCCCCATCCCCACCCTTGCCATGTGGCACATGCTCTCATCTGTCGTTTGATGCATGCCTCATTCACTCCCCTCCCCACCATCTTTCATTCACCCCACTCAACCCAGGCACTGGCCACAAAGCATGGTCCCAGTGTACTTACCTGTTGGTCTGGAGGACCGTAGAGTAGCGCATACTGGGGGAGGACCCCATCCACGAGTTTCTACAATTCTTCAGAAGTGAAGGCAGGGGCCCTTTCCACAGTCGCAGCAGCCATTGTCTCTTCCAGACCGAGGTCACAGCAGCACTTGCAGTATAGGTCCTCTCCTGTGGATGATCACGTATTCGAGTGATTAAGCAGATAGAAAATGGCGGTCACGCCCTCGGCGGTGCGTACCGCGGCGGGCCGTACCGCGACCGCCGGCGCACATCGTCATTGGCTCTTGAAACCCATAGGGTTCAATGTTAACCAATGCGGCTTTGCGCCGCGGTCTTCGACTGCCTACTGCCACGGTGTGCCACGCCAGCGCATTGACCTCACATCCCACTGTCGCACTTCACAGGTCAGGCAGCCGCCATTTCAAGGGCCCCCATATCTTAATTTCTACTGCGTCACACATGCCTAGGCCTTGCATCAACACTCATACAAGCCATTCAATGCATTGAGAATCGTGTACTGTGCAAGCTGTGGGAACGTACCTGTGGGTTGATTGACTCTGTGCTTCATGTTGTCCTTCCTAGGCACCGTCCGCTGGGACTTGCGAGGAGATGGAGGAATCTACCCGTGTACAGACCGCTGGTGGAACTGTCGACAATGGAAGAAAGACATGTCATACTGACATACAGGCTTGACAGAGCCACTATACAGGAACTGTGTGCCCAGCTGGAGCCAGACCTGATGTCACCCAACCGGCAACCCACAGGGATCCCCCCTCTAGTGCAGGTTCTGTCAGTACTCCATTTTTTGGCAAGTGGGTCATTTCAAACAACAGTGGCCATTTCATCAGGGATGTCTCAGCCTATGTTTTCCAAGGTGTTGTCCAGAGTGTTGTCTGCCCTGCTGAAATACATGCGGAGCTACATTGTTTTCCCTGAGGTGGGCGATTTGGCTACAGTGAAGGGTGGTTTCTATGCGCTTGGACATATTCCCAACATCATTGGTGCAATTGATGGGACACATGTTGCTTTGGTCCCCCCCAGCACGAGTGAACAGGTGTACAGGAACAGAAAAAGTTATCATTCCATGAATGTCCAGGTGGTCTGTTTGGCTGACCAGTACATCTCCCATGTAAATGCCAAGTTCCCTGGGTCAGTGCATGACGCGTACATCATGCGAAATAGCAGCATCCCTTACGTGATGGAACTACTTCAGAGACACCGTGTGTGGCTAATTGGTGACTCTGGTTACCCCAACCTGTCATGGCTACTGACCCCAGGGAGGAATCCCAGGACAAGGGCAGAGGAACGGTACAATGAGGCCCATGGGCGTACTAGGAGGGTGATCGAGCGAACCTTCGGCCTCCTGAAGGCCAGGTTTAGGTGCCTCCATATGACAGGTGGAACCCTAATGTACTCACCAAAGAAGGTGTGCCATATCATCGTGGCCTGCTGTATGCTTCACAACCTGGCTTTGCGACGCCAGGTGCCTTTCCTGCAGGAGGATGGTCCAGATGGTTGTGTTGTGGCAGCTGTGGAGCCTGCGGGGAGTGAAGAGGAGGAAGACGAAGAGGACGACACAGACAACAGGGACACAGTAATACAGCAGTATTTTCAATGACATACAGGTAAGAATCAACACCGACATTTTACATTTACTTAAAGTCTCCTGCCTCTCTACTGTCTGAGTTTCCCCCCAGTGTATGTTAACTGAGTTGTGACTTTCCCTTCCAATTTCAGAGATGTGGGCCCCACTCCGTGACCTCTGCTTTGTTTCCCCATGGACTACAGCTGTGTGACAGTGGTATGTTGTCATCACAATGTAACTGGACATTTTGGCACGGTTCTGTGTAATACATTTGTTCAAAAATACAGGCAGACTCCAGATTATTTTTGTGCAATAAGTGTGTTTATTAAAGTGCTCAATTTTGGGTAATGGTTGCAGTTCGGTGATGGGTGATGGTGGAGAAATGTCCATGGCAGAGTCCAGATTTTCAGTCTCACAGGTGTATTGTCCATATGCCTGTGGAAGGTGGAGCAGGGGCAGTTTAAGGTTGGACAGGGTGACAATGTGGGACAGTGGGATGACAATCAGGGGGTATCCTTTCCTGGCGGGGGTCTTGGCATCCTACTCTGTCTTCTTCCAAGATCTCAGGACCCGCTTGCGGGGTGGTTCTCCTTCTGCAGGGGGTGGGGTTCTGGTGGCCTGTTGTTCTTGTGTCGGGGCCTCCTGTCCACTAGCGCCGGCGGAGGCGGTAGCCTGTTCTTGGTCCATGCTAGTGACAGGGGCCCTTTGTGGTGCCACATGGTCCCACAATGTGCTGACAATCTGATTGAGAGCCACAACGATGGTGCCCATTGCGGAAATGATGTTTCTGAGTTCTTCCCTGAACCCCATAAACTGTTCCTCCTGCAGTACCTGGATCTCCTGGAACCTGGCCAGGACCGTCACCATTGTCTCCTGGGAGTGGTGGTATGCTCCCATGATGGAGGATAGGACCTCGTGGAGAGTGGGTTCCCTGGGCCTGTCCCCCCCCTGTCGCACAGTAGCACTCCCAGTTCCCCTGTTTCCCTGGGCCTCTGTCCCCTGGACCGTGTGCCCACTACCACTGCCCCCAGGTCCCTGTTGTTGTTGGGGTGGTGGGTTAACCTGGGTGCCCTGTAGTGGTGGACACACCGCTGCTTGACGTGTCCTGGAGACAGAGGCATGGGCCCGCTGGGTGGGTGCTGTGCTGGTGTTCCCAGAGGGGGGTAGGTCTGCTGTGGCCTGTGGCTGTCTGAGGGGAACCGACTGTCCCGAGGTCCCCGATGGGCCGAGCTAGTCATCTGGGTCCAGGGAGACAGAGCTGCTGTCATCACTGTGGGCCTCTTCTGGGTGTGGAATGGACATTTCTGGACCCTCCTGGGCGGTGTCGTGGCGTTCTGGTCCTGCAGGGGTATAAGAGTATGGGTATTGCTTCTGTGTGTGCCATAGCGTGCAATGGGTGGGTGCCCGTGTACCCCAGTGCTGGCAGTCCCTTGTGGGGGCTGTTGTGACGGTGGTTTGGGGGGGATGGGTATGTGCAGTGGGCATGCTTCGGTGAGGGGTGTCCATGGTTTGTGGTCGCATGCAGGGCTTGGTGTTGGGATGGGTGGGTTGTGATGGTGAGACATTAGCAAGGAGGATGTGTGATGGGGGTGGGAGGGAGGGTGGGGGTATGATTTGGCATGCCAGTGGGTGGGGGGGGATGAAGTAGTTGAGATTAGACTTACCAGAGTCCATTCCTCCGCCTACTCCTGCGAGGCCCTCAGGATGCAGGATCGCCAAGACCTGTTCCTCCCATGTTGTAAATTCTGGGGGTTGAGGTGGGGGTCCGCCGCCAGTCTTCTGCACCGCGATGTTGTGTCTGGATACCATGGAACGCACCTTCCCCCGTAGGTCGTTCCACCGCTTCCTGATGTCGTCCCGATTTCGTGGATGCTGACCCACAGCGTTGACCCTGTCCACTATTCTTTGCCATAGCTCCATCTTCCTGGCAATGGTGGTATTCTGCACCTGTGTCCCGAAGAGCTGGGGCTCTACCCGAACTATTTCCTCCACCATGACCCTGAGTTCAGCGTCTGAAAACCTGGGGTGTCTTTGGGGTGCCATGGGGTGGTGTGCATGAGGTGTGGGGTGGTGTTTGTGGTGATGAGTGTGGTGAGTGTGGTGGTGTGTGGTGTTTTGTGCGTGGATGTTGTGTGAGTGATGGTATAATGTGCCTGTGAATGCTCTGTACTAGCTGGTGGTGTCTCTCTCTGGCCTTAGTTAATAAATGGTGGTCGTAGGGGTTTGTGGGTGATGTGGGTGTGTGTTTTATATTGTGTTGGGTATGTGGGAGTGGTGTTTGTATGTGTATCAGGTGTGTGTATTTCAAAATGTCCAATGTGGCAGTGTTTTGGAGTTGTGTGTGTATTTTGACCGCGGCGGTGTGTACCGCCAATGGAATACCGCGGTTGAAAGACCGCCGCGTGGATTCGTGGGTCGGAATGGAATGGGCGTATTTCTGTTGGCGTGACGGTGGAGGTTTGGTCATCGCCAGTTTTTCGCTGGCCGTTGGTGTGGCGGACTTTTGTGGATGTCGGGTTTTTGGCGGTTTGCCTGTTGCGGGTCAGAATGACCATGGCGGTTTCCCGCGCCCGCGGCGGTGTTATGGCGGTCTTCTGACCTGCGGTAAGCGCCTTTTACCGCCGAGGTCAGAATGACCCCCTAAGTCTGAATGTAGAAAGTTGACCGGAACCTCCCAGCCAGCGTATCCGAGGGGAGTACCAAAGTCATCGGATCAAGATCCATCTTTACCCCGGTCGAAGGATTTTCACCTCGAAAAAACAACTAAGTCTGAAGGTAAAAATTTCCACTGAGGACTCCTGCAACGTGTATCCGAAGAAGAGTTCCAGGAGGTCGGATTGGACTGGCAGGTTCGTCCCGCTGAAGAAAATCTTCAGAAAAACGACTAAGTGCAAAGGTAAACTTTTGACCGAGGCCTCCCACGGGCTGTAGCCGAGCTGGGCTCCATCGTGGTTGGCCTTAAACTTTGATTTTGTCGAGGTGCGACCAGATGACCAGATTGGCGCTTTTTGGTTCTAAGCGCTCGAAAACAATAATTCTTTAAAAATTCAAATCTCCGGTTCCCCTTATCCGATTTTATTTGTTTTTGTGTCATTTTATAGATAAACATATAATCTATTTTTGGAAATTGGTTTTAGATTTTTAAACTGTTTCCTGTGTTTTATTTAATTACTGTTTTGTGATATTTGAATGCTTTACACTCTGTCTCCTAAGTTAAGCCTTGTTGCTCATTTCCAAGCTATCTTGAGCTGGGTTTAATTTACTGAGACCTAACTGGACCTAAGTGGAGGTTAGTGACCTATTGCTAAGAGTAGGTATCTACCTGCCCTTACCAATAACCCATTTTCCAACAACAATAATAATAATACCTGACAATAAGTCAGGCCTTTAGGCCCTGATTTCTACTTTTTGGTGGAAAACTGCACTAATGCAGTTTTGCACCAAAAGGTTTAGCTCCGGCTTGCACCATTTCTGTGCACCAGCCTGGCACCATATTTATGGAATGGAGCAAGCCGGTGCACAGAGTAGGCTAGCGTAAAAAAAATGATGTTAGTCGGGTGGGGCTGGCGGTATGGAAGATGGGGGTGTTGCACCAAAAAATGACATTAGGCAGGTTAGTGTAAAAAACAAATTACTCTAACCTGCCTAGAGTCATTTTCTGATGCAAAACCATCCATACCACATGACTCCTGTTGTAGTGAATCCTAGTTTGTTCTAATGGAATAACAGGAGTTAGCTTAGCCTTTGGCTTTCAGACTCGTGCCCCCGTCACCTAGTGACTTTTAACCTACTTAGCTTGGTCTGTCTTAGCCTATTTAATTATTTAATTCATCTAAGATGGCTGCCTTGTTTATAGTTAGGCCACTTGTTATGCTTTGCATTTTCAGTGCCACCGCGCTAATGCGTCAAGATCAAGTGACAAAGACAAAGAAACAGTAGGTGTTCACACTTAGGGACTTTCCCTCTCTATACTTTCGAGGGATTTGTTTATAATAATTGCCGCCCCAAGCATGACTGTTATCTATTGTTTGGGAACACACCTACGTCAGGGGTCCTGGTAGATCTGTACAAATACATCACACTTTAGACATATATTCAGAGGGATTCCGGCTAGGGGGAATGCCACCATCGCTGATATCGATGCTGCACGTCATCTTGACGCTGACCCAGTCTTCCTGTCGCTGCGGAGTCTGAGATAGAGACCTCATTCCAAGGTAACAAGGGTTGGGGGGTCCTCTCATGGATATGGCATCGGCAGATTAGGTTTAACAAACCCAGCTCTCCTTTAGGTAGGAGGTTATGCCTATCATATTCGGGTATTAGGACATATTACACATCTTATGTCTTTCATATACTATTGCAAGATAGTGGGGGTCTTTGTAATAATGACTCTTGTCTTCACAATTCTGTTTCTTGAACTGTTCATTATCCTAATCATTGCAGCCCATGCAACATATTGCAGATTGCTGTTGTGTTAAATAAAAACTATCGAAACTTTACTGCATCTTCGTTATTGCCTGTGTTTGGTTGAGACATGATGTATCTGTGAGAAAGGGGTAGTCTCCGTTTAACCATGACACTCCCTGAGATGTCTTATTCTTGAGTCCATGCGTAAAGGCTGCCACAAACCACCTTTTACTATTTGTGTTTTTGGTGAGGTGCTGCTAGTGAGCCGGAAAGGTTGGGACGACAGTTGCGACTTGTTGTAGGATAGGCATAGTCACATACAAACATAAGTACTGTCATCCTTAAACCAGCAGTCTTGCTCAGAGCAAGAGTCCAAACTACGACATGGCGCCACCAACGTTCAATACCCCGACTATCACTGTCTCACAGACAACAGGTACCCTGAGTACCATTAAACGGAGGCGTCCGTGGTCTTTGGGAAATTCCTCCTCACCCGAAAAGGTAACACCTGATTAAGCTGTAGTTTGTTCGAGCTCGAACTCATAAAAGGACTTTACTCCCCATTTGGTATTCCGCTTTTCTAAACAAATATGGCTAATGCCATTGAAATTCCTGAAAATGCTAGACAAGCACTAACACAACATTTATTAGCGCATGGCCTTACAGAGGATGGCGGGGATGTTACTCTTATAATAGAAGCTAATGAAGCATACCAAACAGAAACATTTTATTGTTGGGTCACCTTTCCTGAGGTGGAACGAAGAACACATACATTCCACACATATGAAATTGCAAACATACCTCAACTGTACGGAGCATAAAAGTATCATGAAATATCGCTCACATACCAAGATCATTAGAACTGGTTTGAAGGCGCCCTACCACATGTATTACAAAGAGTGAGGCTCGGTCCTTTAAGTAATGATGGACCGACGGCCTATGTTTGCCACATACACACCTCACCCAGGCATTCCAAATATGCCAATAGCAGATCTGCGAGATTTATATAATGAATTAGTGACATTATATAGACTACTAGTTCAGTTCGTAATGTGAACTTTGAACACTACACCAGCGCGTCCAGCACCTGGTGGATACCAATTGGGTACTGGGATTAATCCACAAACAATACATACTATTATGGGTAAGGTACCCACAGAACGAGAAAAAATACTGTTCTGGATTGCCCAGAAGACTAATCATCTGGAAGCTGGGTTTCCCCATACGGGACCACAGGAAAAACATAGACTGCTCACTATGTGTTTGCCCTTTGGGATGGTCCCTCCAGTGGATGACTGTGCCACATGGGGTACAGTCTTCGCTGCCATATACACTACCACACATGGTACCCCGACACTTGCCAATTTACCGAAAGTGTTAAAACAAATTCAGAATGAACAAGGGCTGCACCGGCCTTGGATTTGGGGATTAAATTAATGCGTAACGTTGATGCGGTTTCCTCAATAATACTCAGTAATATTGAAGGGGAAGCTGTAGCACTGGCAATACGTCAGCGTCTCCGGGAAACTCCACACTTGGAACAAGAGAGACAGCTACCAAAAATAATTTCCGACACCTATACTAGTATAGGGCGGGATAGTTTGGGAGCCAAACCAAAGAAATTGGAGTTACAAAGTACCACCCTTAAGGAAGGTACAAAACAGGCACAAGAGGGCTCTAAGAAGTGCTGGGAAAAACAAAAAGAGTTTAAAGATAGAAGAAATAGGAGAGCTGATTCTCCACACCCGGAGAACTCCGAAAGGAGATACAATCTCAGAGATAGGGAGAATATGAAAACTCCAGACAGATATACTGATTCACGTCCCTCTCGTTCCTTTCAGGACGCACCGAGTAGACGTAGCGAGAGAGGGGGCCGTCCTGATCAACGTCCTGAATACGTGAAACAAAAGAAAGACTTGCTGCAGTCTACAATTAAAAAAGAAGAAAAGACTCCTCAGCAAAAGCCACAGTTTAAAAAGAAAAAGGTGGCAGCACTGACAGCTAAAAATGCCAGTACACTTGAGAACACTGTTGAGGAACAAGACGTGGGCAGTGACTCTGTTAGAAAGCGCAGCAGAGCTTACGACATGTCGCCAGAGTCTGAAAGATCATCTGGATGTGACAGCAACTAGCGATTTTATTGCAGTTGAAACTGCAGATGGCCGCTTGCTCCCACCCGACAGGGTTTATGATTTAAAAATTCAGATAGAGGGAGACGTGGAGCGCACCATTGGTGTGGTATTTTGGGATGAACTTACTAGTGACATCCTATTGGCTGAAAGAGACTGGCCACCTGAACACGTCCGTAAGCCCCCACATGGGGAAGATGTCATTTTGCCTTCTTTCTCTGATCTTGTTCCGGAAGCAGAAGAAGAAGCCTATGTTGCTGAATGGGCTTTAGCGCTGGCACCTGCGTTATACCGCAATCATGTGGGTTGGGACAAGTAGTCTCCTTGTCATGTTATTCCTGTTAGGTCTACACCCCAACCACAGCCACAATATCCTGTTAAACATGAAGCAAAAGCCCCGGCGAGGGAGATCCTCACCCAGCTTGAGTACCAGGGAGTAACTGAGCCCTGTACATCTGCAATGAATAACCTGTTATTCCCCGTTGCAAAGCCAGACCATTCCTACAGAGTAGTCATTGATTATAGATATTTAAATAGTCATACACGCACATATGCAATACAAAACTCACATAGCACGGCACTAATAAACAACATAGGGCCATATGTACCAACACATTTTCCCATAGACACAGAATGGGTAAAACCCTTTGCTACATCTGGCCCATAGTGCTTAAAAAATACAAAACAACATTAGATATTTCTAATGTTTTTTACTGCTAGAACTTAGCACATGAAAGTCGGGACCTGAGTGCATTCTCATCTGGCTCTCAGAAACGCTTTTGTCGTTTACCTCAAGGCTATAAAAACAGACCAGGGCTATTTTCAGCCCGTGTAACGTCAATATTACATGATATTGATTCCGAGGCCTTATCTTACGTGGATGACATATATCTCACAGACGACGACCTCGACATTCATCTTGTAAGGGTCGATCGGATCATTTTGGGATTTGCAGACCTCGGGTACAAATTAAACTTTAAGAAAAGTAAGATTGCCTTTCTCATTGTACTGTTCCTGGGATATGAGCTGTCAAACGAGGTGAAGAGCCTGGCCCCGCACTTTCTAAAGAAATGTGCTCAATTGCACCCTCCTAACACGCTTAAGAAACTACAGTCACTACTGGGTTTCTTTAACTTTGGGAGAATATACATTCCAGACTATGCACAACGCATCAAGCCTTTATTTCGAGCATGCCTGATTCCTGTGCAAATGATTTTTTTTTTATTACACTACTCAGCAGACATCCTGTCTGGGGCTAGCAAAAATTAAAGACATGAACATGCCCAGTATCCCCACTCCGGCAAGGTTTAAAGATTGGCAATATTTCCTTAATATCACCGGGGAAAGACTAGATGCAATGGTTAAGGCTGGTACCTATAATTCTTCACTTTCCAGTCCTGGCGGGTGGTTAATATGGCCAACTGACACTAATGAGTGTCAAGCGCGATTTTTTAACTCTTCAGGGGTTTTTTCAATTAACAGGCCAGACCCTTGCTTTGTATCGGGTCAACATAAGGTATAATTACAACATACAGTGTGGGTAAACAGTGGCAACAATGGGTACAGACTAAAATGTTAGCCGCAGTTAAGAAGCATCTAAACACTCTTTCTGAGGATGTAGCCTTGCAGGACTTTCTGCTAGGTCCTAGGAAATAGTGCTCAAAAAGGTTCCTAAAAGCTATGTATAGTGAGATCTGGAAATTTTGACAGATAGAAGCTGCTGTGCATTTAAGGCAATTGGATAAGGAAAACTTAGAAAAGGCTTTAGCAGTTGTCGACAACGGCATGAACACTCTGTGATTTCTTCACTATCAAATATAGTGTCGTCTGCTATGGATATCACTCAGACAGATCTGTCCCGGTTATATCATGGACAGACACAACTACGTTCCATCATGCAGCTGGGTTGGACATTACAGTTGCTGAAACATGGCCACATTCCATGGAAATATATAAACGGGAGTGAATTATTTACTGCTTTTAACTTTTCTGGGGAACAACAGACAATGGCTAAAAGGGAAGCTAGTTTCACCATGCTTCACGTAGAGAAGTTAGACAAGTTGCTCTTCACGGTAGCAGAGAGTCCTTCAACTATTTGGCTCTTGCATGGCATAATTAATTTACCCATTTTGACCTTTCGTTTTTCAAGCTGCCTAAAACATCTTGCAGTGAGAAGGTACGAGCAATGAGGCGATAGCTATAGTAAGGAAGAGTGGGAGCTGCCCTTTGATTATAAATGTCTGAACGCCGAAACAGAAGTCTTTCTTAGTGGAGGCGAATGTGAGACTACTATTAGTCATTCAATGATATGTAAGCAGGTGTCCCTTCACGGTCTTTGCAATGCGGGGGTCGCAAACTTGGCCTGTTTTCTGAAGGGTACTCACGTTCCTTTGATTCGACCGGTATTTCATGTACTTTCCAATGGAAGTTATGTGATACTGAACAATCAAAGTTGTTGCGGCATGCGACCAGGAATTGCCCATGCAATCTCAGTCTCGAAGGTTGTTACGTGTTGCGGACATGTTTTATTCCCCCCCACACACTAGAGATAAAAGTATCTGACATGTGGCCCCACATAAATACTATTAATGTGAACTATGACAAGCTGAGCAGGCTAAAGGCGCTATTGTTTCAAAAACAGGTCGCCTTGACATCCACTAGAGAGACGTATGCTCTCCAGATAGCGAGATCACCAGCCGAGATACAATCCCTATTAAATACCAACTTCCCCAAGCACTTTGGAGAACTGGTATCCAGAATATTCAATGCTCGAAGCACTACTGGGATTGTCCATTTCTTTAAGGCTGTCGGGTCTGGTTTTGTGTCCATTTTCCAGACTGTCCTCAGAGTCATCCCGTCGGCCATCCATTCGCTCTTTTCAAGTGTGTTTGGTGGCTTTCCAATTATTTTGGCTTTGATTGGCAGACTACTACTGCTATTTCTTCTGATTTACAGTGGTTGTTTCTTTCCAGCTATGCAGAGCAATGGAGCCGCTCCCACCAACTCCGCTGTGCCGTGAACGCATGATTGGGATCTTCGGTGCACCCTTGCTGGCGGAATTGGAGCATGACTGGCCGTTGTCATTTTGGCCCCTTCTCTGGTGCGTACAACTCGTTTTCCACTGTGTGTGGTTCCTCTTCAAACACCTGCCTATGGTCTGTCTTGCTGTTGCACCAACATCTCCTGTGGACCACGAACTGCTGATGTCCCTGATGAGGGTTCATACACGGTCATGCCCCTTGAGACTAAGGTTGCTCCGCGAGGCCACCTATGATCCTTTCATTCTAATGTCTACTATGGATGACGGCACTGCAGCGGATGACTTTACACTAGAGACTACTGCTCACTACTGCTCGGTGGATCTGTTTGTCCGCCCAGCGCTCGATTTAACATCAGATGATGTGGACTCATTTTTGACGTCCTTGGTTGGTGACTTCACTGACACTCTTCGAAATCATGACTATAGCAAATGATTTGATGAATTAGCTTGCCATTTCCCTATTAAAAATATGCATTTAAATTGACTTTGCTTTGGCACCCTGTGCTTGCCATGTTTGACATTGACATCTCTGTATGTATTTTTTAGCTGAACTGTTTTTACTCCTTTTTAACACATTTTAAAGAGTTTTTTTAGCTAGTTTTTATGCTTTTAGCTTTTTAGTTCAGAGCAAATTTAGGTTTTGGGTTCCTATTTCTTCGTCATACCTGTTACAGCAATGGGGAGGGTGTTTTGAATCAAAGTTTGTTTTAATGTAATAACAGGAGTTAGCTTAGCCTTTGGCTTGCAGACCCCTACCCCCGTCACCTGGTGACTTTTAACCTACTTAGTTTGCTCCGTCTTAGCCCATTTAATTATTTAATTAATCTAAGATGGCTGCCTTGTTTATAGTTAGGCCACTTGTTTTGCTCTGCATTATCAGTGCCACCGTGCTAAGGTGTCAAGATCAAGTGACAAAGACAAAGAAACAGTAGGCGTTCACACTTAGGGACTTTCCCTCTCTATACTTTCGAGGGATTTGTTTATAATATTTGCCGCCCGAAGCATGTCTGTTACCTATTACTTGGGAACACATCTACGTCTGGGGTCCTGGTAGATCTGTATAAATACATCACACTTTAGAGAGATAATCAGACGGATTCCGACCAGAGGGCATCGGCACCTTCGCTGATATTGATACTGCATGTTGTCTTCTTGACGCTGACCCAGTCTTTGTGTCCATGGGGAGTCTGAGATAGAGACCTCATTCCAAGGTAACGAGGTTTGTGGCTCCTCTCATGGACATGGCATTGGCAGATTAGGTTTAGCAAACCCAGCTCTCCTTTAGGTAGGAGGTTATGCCTATCATATTAGGGTATTAGGACATATTACACATATTATGTCTTTCATATGCTATTGCAAGATGGTGGGAGACTTTGTAATAATGACTCTTGTCTTCACAATTCTGTTGATTGCACTGTTCATTATTCTAATCATTGCAGCCCATGCTACATATCACAGCTTGCAGTTGTGTTAAATAAAATAAAAATAAAAAACTTTACTGCATCTCCGTTATTGCCTGTGTTTGGTTGAGACATGATGTATCTGTGAGAAAGGGGTAATCTCTATTTAACCACAACACTCCCTGAGATGTCTTATTCTCAAGTCCATGCGTAAAGGCTGCCACAAATCACCTTTCACTATTTGTGTTTTTGGTGAGGTGCTGCTAGTGAGCCGGAAAGTTTGGGACGACAGTTGCGACTTGTTGTAGGTTAGGCACAGTCACCTACAAACATAAGTACTGTCATCCTTAAACCAGCAGTCTTGCCCGGAGCAAGAGTCCAAACTACGACACTGTCTTAGAAAAGACAGGAGTCATGCCCACCGCCCACATGGCCAGACAGGGGACCAGGGTCCCCTGGGCATGGCCATTGCACCCAGTGCCATGTAGGGGGGCCCATTTCAGGGTCCCAATGGCACTTTAAAAATATATATATACTTATCTGTACTTACCTATACTTACCTGGGATGGGGTCCCCCATCCTCCGCTGTCCCTCTGGTGTGGGTGGGGGTGTCCCTGGGGCAAGGGGAGGGTACTTGTGGGTTTATTCCATGGTGTTCCACCATGATAATAGGCTCACAGGTCCCCTAACGCCTGCCCTGACCCAGATATTAAGAAATGGTGCAAAGCAAGCTTTTCACAATTTTTTGACTCCTCCTCCCTCCCGTGTGTGATTTTAGCACAGGGGGACAAATATGGCTCTAAGGCCATAGATTCATTTTTTGCATGGGAACAGCTACTTTGCTTCTCATTGAGGCAAAGTAGGTTTCCACTTCCCAAAAAATACTTGGGGGCATATTTATACTCTGTTTGCGCCGGATTTGCGTCGTTTTTTTTTACGCAAATCCGATCCAAAACTAACTCCATATTTATACTTTGGCGTTAGACCCGTCTAGCGCCAAAGATCTTGGAGTTTGCGTCATTTTTTAGCGTGGTCACCTTCCTTGCGTTAATGATATGCAAGGTAGGCGTTCCCGTCTAAAAAATTACTCCGAAGCATTTGCGCCATATTTTCACTCCCGGGCAAAAATGACGCCCGGGAGTGGGCGGGTAAAAAAAAATGACGTCCAGCCGCTTTAGCGTCATTTTTTAACGCCTGGTCAGGGCAGGTGTTAAGGGGCCTGTGGGCTCGGAAGGAGCCCAGAGGTGCCCTCCCATGCCCCCAGGGACACCCCCTGCCACCCTTGCCCACCCCAGGAGGACGCCCAAGGATGGAGGGACCCATCCCCGGGAACTTAAGGTAAGTTCAGGTAAGTATTATTATTTTATTTTTTTGGGTGGCATAGGGGGGCCTGATTTGTGCCCCCCTACATGCCACTATGCCCAATGACCATGCCCAGGGGACAGAAGTCCTCTGGGCATGGCCATTGGGCAAGGGGGCATGACTCCTGTCTTTGCTAAGACAGGAGTCATTTCAATGGGGGTTGGGAGTAAAAAAAAATGGCGCTAATCGGGTTGAGGTGAAAATTTTGCCTCAGCCTGACTTGCCCCATTTTTTGGCGCCCAAGCTCCATTTTCCCCTATGCCGGCGCTGCCTGGTGTAAGTCATTTTTTTTTACGCATACCAGGCAGCTCCGCCGGCTAACGTCATTCCATAAATAAGGTGCCCGCATGGCGCTTTCGAATGGCGATAGCCGGCGTTACATTTTTTGACGCACAACTGCGTTGGCGCAGTTGTGCGCCAAAAAGTATAAATACGGCCCTTTTACTCCATAAACTTGGCGCTAGACGGGTCTAGCGCCAAAGTGTAAATATGGAGTTCGTTTTGCACCGAATTTGCGTTAAAAAAAAAATACGCAAATTCGGCACAAAACAAGTATAAACATGCCCCATAGTTTGTTCAGGGGCAAAGAGCTCCATACTCTCCATATGATTTGCAAATAATGAAAAGTGTATAATGGGCCACAAAGTTAAAATATGACACCAGGGCTCCCCTGAACATATGAGTCTGGTTTCCTTTTGTCGATAAGAAACCACGACAAGCCTCGCTCGTGACTATATTAAGACAGACTTTTTATGTTTGGCAAACACATTTGCTAGAAACCAGAATCTTCTCTACTTGTCAAGGAGATTGACAGAAAGTTCAGAGTGCCAGCTAAAAAATGATCCTTTGTCCCTTCACAACGTGCCTCAGGCTTGGAAGGAACTGCAGTGTTGGGGAAGGAATATATCTCAGCAAACACTCGACTGGATAAAGAGGGAACGTTTTTATATGCACTAGAAAAAGGTTTTTTCAACACTGTCCTTAAGGCAAGCAATGTATGAACCTGTACTAGACACAAGTGTGGCAGAATGCATAGAAAGACACAGGTACTCTATAAGGGTCGCAACTAAATAATTCAGCGCCTACCAGTGTCATAACTGTAAGCACCACAGAAAGGTGCCAGTCATTTTATTAAGGCTCCAAGCTCGAGGAAAATCCTTCTAATCTATTATGTTTTTCTCTTTGAGAGAATAAGATTTTATTGGATCATTGACGTTCATTTCCATGCTATATACCCATGCTGTACGTATATCTATACAGATGTGAAGCATTACTGTGAGATCATACATTTCCTAAGTTATGCAGAGTGAGACTGGCTACAACGCCAGGAAGAAGCTGGAAGAATCAGGTAGCATCTAGGCAGAAAACCAAGAATACCGATCTATTGACATCTCTGCCTTTCTGGCTCAGAAGAACATGAATCTACGTTGGGGGAAGGGCCAAATCGATTTACTTTGCCACCTGAGGGATTTTGTCTCCAGGATCATGAGTTACTCCTTTCTAGAATTCAATTTCTTAGAATCCTCCCTGCAATACTCTGGGGCTCGTTCTACTCAATACTGGATGCAAAAAACTGGTTGCAATTTGTGACCAGCATTTTTACAAGCAATATACAATTTTACAAACTAACCTATGTGCCAACAGGTCGGTTTGCATAAATTATGATTTGAAGTGGGTCGTAATCTGACCTAACTCAGGAATATTGATGAGGTATGTGGTCATTACAAACAGAGATTGTCCCCTGCTAATGCCCGCAGACCACCATGTCTGTGATCGGCTTTAAATAAAGTAAACTGTTAATGCATCCAGTTTTTCTTTTTTGTTAAACATTTTGGGTGAAAAGTGTGTTGCGAGTTGCCAGTTGTCACCTGGGACACTACCTGCGCCACAATAAACTTTTTAATTTTTTTTTTTTTTTTACAAATACGAATATGTAAGCACGAAAACTCGGGAGTCAGTAACTTTTTTGGTATTTCAGGATTAGACATTTTTAAAGAACTCGTATAACATACCCCTTCCAAATACTGAATAGGTGTGCAGTCGCAAACCCATTTTGGGAATTAGCAATCATTTATAGTCTCCTAAAACTGGTTTAGTACATTAAAATAAATGTGTACTGATACAATGACTCGGTCTGTTTTCGACTTTAAAAAATGTTTAGTACATGTGGCCCCAGATGTATTAAAATGTTTTTGCTATAGTGGGCAGCAACTGGTAGGCAGTATGAGAAGGATATCGTGGTAGGAAATAGAAGGAAATGGTATGGGTGGACAGAATAGCAAGTGGGTACTACCGGTAGGGGGAACAACGGGCACAGGTTTGAAGTGTGAGAAGGCACTAGTGACTATGGTAAGGAGATGGCACTGGTTAGGAACAGGAAGACGAGGAAATGGAGGGCCGGGCCACGAGTGGGCAATTTGAAGGCCAACACTGGTATGAAGAGCTTACACAGATGTGCAGTGTGAAAATCCGACATGTGGCAGCTTTGCCACTGATGTGAAGCAGAAAAGGCAATGCTGGAGGCCTGTGTGTTGAATAAGCAACTCTGGCGGCCTGTGTTAAAATAGGCAGCAGCGCAGTAACTAGAGTTTGGGCAACTGTCCGTGGTGGGCGCTGGAAGATGTGTGAGAAGCTAATACAGGCTGGCAGTACTGGGAGATGACACCGAAAGGGGTTTACTTGATAATGTGAGGAGACTCCGGTGTGCACACTGTGAGCTGCAGTTAAGCAGCGCGATGAACTGTGACCAGCGGAGAGGGCAAGAAAGAGGTAGTGGTGGGCAGTGGAAGGAGCGGACCTTAGTGGGCAGCGGAAGAGCTGGCATTGATAAGCAGTACGAGCAACTGGCCATGCTTGACATTTTGACGAGCAGACACTGACTGGCAATGATCATTTTTAAAGTAAAATGATGGCATTGGCAAACAGTGTGATGAGCTTACTGGGGTAGAAGCGTGCACACTAGTGGGCAGGTCGAGGAGCTGACACTGATGTCTGCACACTGCTAAGTAATATAATGGGCTGCCACTTCTGGGCAGCGTTAAAAACTGTCACCCTATTTATTGGACGGGGAAGGCTCAGATGAGCAGTGTAAGAAACCGTCACTGTTGAACCTTATTTTGGGCAGATATTGATACCAGGTTTGAGAAGATGACACCGTGGGCAGTATGAGGAGCTGACGCTGGTTGTGTATGTGTGGGTGGGTGGCACTGGTGAAAAACACGTAGCAGTCACCAAGCAGTGTGAGCAGGGTGTGGTGTAAGGGCCAGAGCTGCTGACGTAGGAGTAGGGAACAAGGGTCGAGTCTCGAAGTCGGCTCAACATCCTGTGATTCTGGGCAAATCACTTAGGCCCTCATTATGACATTGGCTTTGACTGTTAATCTGGCGGTAATATCACCAACAGGCTGGCGGTAATTAACGCCAAATTATGACCATGGGAGTGATAACTCCCATAGACAGCCAATGTACTACACCATCCGCCAGGGCGGTAACACCACTCACCACGGCGGTAGCCATCAACAGCCAGGCGGAAGACAGGTACCGCCCACCATATTATGACACTGCAAACCGTCATGATTTCCAGGGCAGTACCAACGCCATCAAAAGCCTGGCGGGAACACATCCCAGAAGACCAAAGACTCACCAACAGAGAAGATCAACGCCGCCATGGAACCAGAACTGCAAGTCTTCCTGATGCTCTTCTACGCCATGCTCCACCTGGAACACCAAGGGATGACGAAGACGACGACGGTGAGTACAGCTGCCTAGCACACAAAGGGAGGGAGGGAGGAAAAGGAGAGTGACACATACATGCACAACACACACCAGACACACACAACCCATACACACAACCAGCTGCAGAAGTAAACCAATGGCACACGACACACGGCATAGCAATACAAGGACTACAGGTCGGCAGTACTGAAATTGTAATAGCAAGGCAACACCCACCATATGAACCAATTTTAGAACAAAGATACATGAACAATTGTCCAGAAAGGGCCAATGCCCAGTCCAAAGTACATAAGGCCCACATGGCCACAGGGCACAGTCCAAGCCCCAACTTGATCCTGACTAACTCCACACAACACTGTGTAGGGGCAACATCTTGGAAGTGGACAGGCACCTCAGGGGGAAGGGGGAAGGGAGGCACCTCAGCTGAAGTCGGGAATTCTCCCACTGCTCCTGGAAGGGGCTCCATACCCATATCCCAATGATGGGGAGTGCAAGTCAGTCTCTGAGGTGGGGAACTTGCCCACTGGTTCTGGAAGGGGCACCGTGCCCATTTCTCTTTGCTGGGGAGTGCAAGGTCACAGTCTCCGAGGTGGGAAACTTGCCCACTGCTTCTGGAGGGGGCTCCATGCCCATTTCCCAATGCTGGGGAGTGCAAGGTCACAGTTTCTGAAGTGTGGGACTCGCCCACTGCTTCTGGAGAAGGCTCCTTGTACAACAGTCCCTGGAGGGTGGCCTACATGCCAGCTGCTGGAGTGGAGGGCTGCATTGTCTCTGCTGGAGGAGGTGTCTCCTGGGTAGCCTCTGCTGGAGATGAAGGCTGCATTGTCTCTGCTGGGGGAGGTGTCTCCTGGGCAGCCTCTGTTGGAGGTGAAGGCTACTGTGTCCCAGCTGAAGGTGAGGGCTCCTTGCCTGTCACTGGTGGATGAGTGGGAACCTCTTCTGTCATTGGTGGTTAAGTGGTAACTTTTTCTGTATTTGGTGGTGGAGTGGGATCCTTCCCTTTCCCGGCTGGTGGAGTGGGATCCTTCCCTTTTCTGGCTGGTGGAGTGGGATCCTTCCCTTTCCTGGCTGGTGGAGTCTTGCCTCTGCAACTAGGAGGTTCCTCCACTGTCCCTGTGGACTGTTTGGCTGAGGTGCTGGGCTGCGGTATTGGGGCCCTGCTCTTATGGGCAGGACGGGGGGAAGAGGTCAAGTTGGACAAGGAAAAGCTTCTTAGGGACAGTGAGGTGGAATGAGGGAGGAGGGATTCAAGTGGAGGTTGAGGGAGTGGTCATTTTAGGAGTAGGTCTGCTGGACGTGGGTGCAGGTGCATGGGCAGTGTGCTGATGTGAGGTGAATGGCTGTTGGGTGTCTGAGTGCCTGTGTTTTGTCCTTTAGGAGAAGGGGACAGACAGGGTGGGAGAGGACACAGGGGACGCGTGGATGGATGATGTGGAGGTGTCTGCTAGTGAGGTGTGTGTGCTGCTTGGCGTGGTGATGATGGTGGTGGCTGTTGAAGCAGTGCATGCAGGTGTGAGTGTGGACATGACTGTGAGGGAGGGTGCGGGGGAGACAGTGGAAGCAGTAGATGTGGATGTGTGTGCAACTGTCGGTTTTTTGTGTGAGTCCTGTGGACTGAAGTGTGGTGCCTGTGCTTGACTGTGCCACTCTTGTGTGATGTCTTGTGTGCATGTTCGTCTGTATGTGTGCATGGGATGGGTTGGGGTTGAGGAGACTGGGCCTGGGAAGTGGTAGTTGGAGGGAGGACGGTAGGAACAGGGACAATGGCTGCCATCTGAGGGGAGGCCAGAACCTGAATCGATCTCTGTTGGGCCGCCAATCCACAGTGGATACCCTCCAGGAATGCATTGCATTGCTGCATCTGGGATGCCAGCCCCTGGATGGCATTCACAATGGTTGACTGCCCTACAGAGATGGATCTCAGGAGGTCAATAGCCTCCTCACTCAAGGCAGCAGGGTTCACTGGAGCAGGGCCTGAGGTGCCTGGGGTGAAGGAGATGCCCACCCTCCTGAGTGAGCAGGCACGGGCAACTCGCTTAGGGGCTACTGGGAGGGCAGTGCTGGTACGGGGGTGGCAGCTGTACCTGGGATCGTCCCAGAGGTGTCCATCACCACCAGGGAGCTTCCATTGGGGAGGTATCTGAGTCAGTGTTGTCACCTCATGTCTCCACCGTGGTGCTCCCCTTGCCCTCCGTCCCACTGGTTCCCGCGGCGTCGGTGGACTCCGCCTCCTGGGTCCTGTAGGATGCAGCTCCCTCTGTCGCCGGTGCCCCTGCTCCTCCACCAGTTGATGCTAATGCACAAATGGACAGGATGACAGAAGGAGAGGGGGGAGGGAGAGAAAGGGAGCACTGGGTCAATTTCTGCACCAACACCACAGTTGGCATACACAGCACCGTCACACACAGAGATGAGGTTTGAGCACTATTCATTGCATTGGCATTGAATTGGCTAGATGCCACAGCAAGATGAGGGCCAAACACCGCCAGCTGCACACCTCCTGGGACCCACAAATCCCTGACTGACATGGAATGTAAACAAGCTAGGTTACATGCATTTGCCATACACCCATTACCCTTGAGCTGGATCACGCTGCAATGTCTGTCCTGGCATTAAGGGGCACCCACTAACTCACAGCCACCACCCGGATCCCATGCCACCTACCAATGATTGTCGTAATGCCCACTGTACTCACCCCCTTGTGGCTGCTGTGATGCCGTCAAGTACCCATCCAGCTCTGGGTAGGCGACCGCCAGTATGCAGTCCATCAGTGGGGACAGGATCCAACGGGCATCCCTTCCTCACTGGGAGGCCATACCCAGCTGGGCCTCCGCAGTCTTCCGTGCCCAGCGTCTCGGGTCCTCCCACCGTTTCTTGCAGTGGGTGCTCCGCCTGCAGTGTACCCCCAGGGACCGCACGTCTTTGGCGATGGCACACCACAATCCCTTCTTTTGATGGGCGCTGACCTGCAGAGGTAATACAGGCAGGAGGACAGCATTACACATACAATCCAGCCTGTCACACAAATGGCCCCCAAATCCCGTTTCCAAATCCATTGGCACACACATCACCCGACGCATACCATGTACACTTCCACCAGACACACCACCCCACAAATGACACAATGCCTGTGCCTGCACACACATCTCCATGCAACCTTCCGACATGCATCTTGCCCAAGGTGTACTCACCTGTTGGTCTGGAGGCCCATACAGCTGTCCATGCTGGGACAGGACCCCATCCACCAAGTGCTCAAACTCCATCGACGTAAAGGCAGAGGCCCTTTCCCCGGTCACACAGGCCATGGTAGGTTCCAGACACAGGTCACAGCAGCACACGCAGTGTAGGTGTTGTCCTGTGGAAAGTCAGGAATCATGTGAGGTTATAGACAGAGAATGGCAGTCACGTCCGCGACGGTGTACACCGTCCCCGCTGCCACTGATCTCCATTGGTCACTGTACTCCATAGAACCCCATATTAGCCAATGAGGAATCGCATAAGGGTGCAAGACCGCCTTCTGTCACGACGCCCAACGTCGGCGGAGTTACCTCACTTCCACCTGTCCCTACATACAGGAGAGGCAGTTGCAATTTCATGGTGGTGGACTACATACAGATCTTCCATAACTGCGTCATTTATGAAAATTGTACATACATTGCCATTCCCACATTAAGGCTGTATGTACACTGAGGTGGTGGTTCCATTGTTCAAATTGTGACAGCCTACTCACTCTTGTGTCCCTTAGATACCTACTACTGCAGATGAATAGGAGGAGAAGACAAACCCCTGTGTACAGACCCCTTGTGTACTTGGCTACACTGGAGTACAGGCACATAATACTCACCTATAGACTTGACAGGTCCACAATTACAGAGCTGTGTGCTCAATTGGGGCCTGACCTGATATCAGCTTTCCGTCATCCAACTGGGATCCCCCATCTTGTGCAGGTTATATCAGTGCTCCATTTCCTGGCAACTGGTTCTTTCCAAGTGACAGTGGGCTTGGCAGCAGGAATGTCATAGCCAATGTTCTCAATCTTGCTGGCAAGGGTATTGCCTGCCTTGGGGAAACACATGTGCAGCTACATTTCTTTCCCCCAGGTGGAAGATTTGGCCACTGTGAAAGCGGGATTCTATGCAATGGGACATATTACCAATATTATTAGGGCGATTGACGGTACACATATTGCGTTTGTCCCCCTGCCAGAATGAACAGGTGTTCAGGAATCAGAAGAGTTTCCACTCACTCAATGTGCAAATGGTGTTCCTGGCAGACCAGTACATATCCATGTTACTGCCAAGTATCCTGGGTTGGTGCATGTCTCCTTCGTTCTGAGGATTAGCAGCATCCCAAATGTGAGTCCACATCCACTGTATGTCAGTGTATGCCTTCAAGTGTAATCCCAATAGCATTGTGTAAGGCTACATTTTGTCCCTCAATACTTACAGGTGACTCTGGCTACCCAAACCTATCATGGCTCCTGACCCCTGTGAGGAATGCCTGTGGCGGGGCTTTCTGCCCACTAGCTGCAGTGGAAGTCACTTGACTGGCTAGTAGTAGGGGCCCGCTGGTGTGCTGTCGATTCCCTCATGATGTTGGCCATGTCTGCCAGCACCCCTGCTATGGAGATTACGGTGGTGTTGAGAGTCTGCAAGTCCTCCCTGATCTCCTGGTGGTGTTCCTCCTGCAGCCACTTGCTCTCCTGCATGTTGTTAAGGATCTGTCACATCGTGTCCTGGGATTGTTGGTAGGCCCACAGGATCTTGGTGAGTGCCTCCTGGAGAGTCTGTTCCCTGCGCCTGTTCTCCCTCTGGCTCACTGCGGTCCTCCCAGTGTCCCTGTTCCCCTTTGCCTCAGTTCCTGAATGGTGTGCCCACTGCCACTGACCCTAGGTTCCTGATTGTCTTTGGGGGGAGGTGTGGACTGGGGTCCCTGTACAGGTGGGCACACTGCTGATTGACGTGTCCTGGGGACAGAGGTGTGGGGATGCTGGGTGGGTGCTGTGGTGTTGGATACTGATGGGGAGGCTCTGTGGTTGACTGCGAGTGGGCTGCGGTGACCGACTGATCAGTGGTCCCTGATGGACTAGGTAGTTCATCCAGATCCAGAAATCCAGAGTCACTGTCATCACTGGGGGCATCTTCTATTGGGGGACTGGTTTGTTGAGGCACCTCTTCTCCGCTGAAATTGGCTGGGGCACCTGTGGGGATGTAAGTGATGTATTATGCTTTATGTCTGTGACATGAAGCATAATACATCCCCTCTATCATTGCTGTTGCCCTGCCACCCTTGTTTGTGTACAGTGATGTATTGTGGAATTGTTGGATGCCCTATACTGTGCATGCTTTTGTAATGGGTGTCCATGCAGTGCTGGGAGGGCTGTCCATGCATTGGTATAGTATGCAGGGCTTGGCATTGGGGTTAGTCATATGTGTAGGTGCAGTGTGTTTGATGGAGTGGAGTGATGGGAGTGAGGGAGTGAGGGTGTGAGATCGCATGCAGGTATAGGGGTTGATAAGTTGTAAATGTTGACCCACCAGTGTC
This sequence comes from Pleurodeles waltl, assembly GCF_031143425.1. Lineage (NCBI taxonomy): Eukaryota > Metazoa > Chordata > Amphibia > Caudata > Salamandridae > Pleurodeles > Pleurodeles waltl. The sequence goes on along the minus strand of NC_090448.1, from coordinate 244,639,964 downwards.
CAGTCCTCGGGCAACTCCACTGAGTCCCTCAGGATGCAGTATTGCCAAGACTTGTTGCTCCCATGCTGTGAGCTGTGGGGGAGGAGGTTGGGGTCCACTGCCAGTTCTCTGTATGGCGAGCTGGTACCTTGCTGCCACGGAACATACCTTTCCCCGTAGGTCGTTCCCCCCTTCCTTTTATTTTTTTACATTTATGTGTTTATTGATTATTATGTAGTAAACATACAACAATGCAATGGAAGACAAGCCCACAGATCATGAATACAAAAGCAATATCGGATTCCATCCCCGCCCTGTCACCGGGACACAGACTATGAAGAAAAACACAAACGATTCTCTGCACAGGTACACTGCATTAAAGTCCCACACTGTCACTAGGGCTCTCCCAGCCACGGCAAAGTGCACATTGCAAGAACATAATCCAGGCGCTGGGCCTTACGCAAAATGTCCTTAAGGCTAGAAACTGTGTACAGAATCAGCAGGTAAGAAAGGAAGACAGAAGGCAGGCAGAGGAAGGATTCAGGGGCGCACAGCCAATACCATCTTCACACAATTCTCAACGTAAGAGAGAAGCGGTGGGAGATAGAATCACCTAGCGCGTAGGCAATCAGGTAACACAGACACAGCCTCATTATGAGGCCTCCAGAAAGGAGCACAGCAGGGCCCAGATATCCTTTGGCCAGTACCCTCTGGGGTCAGCTTGCAGAAGATCATCAGCTGTTCTTGACAAAAGGAGGCATCACACAGCCAGTCAGATCCACAAGGGGCCCGCCCCTGGCACCAGCACATGGCGACACTGCCCTTAGTCAGCAATAGGAGCAGGCCCACCAGCCTCATATGAGGCAGTCAAACCTCGTCCACACACACAAGCAGCGCTAATCTGGGGGCTAGAGGCAGCTCCAAGCCAGTCATCTCCACAATCATACGCATTACCTCCACCCAGAAAGCATAAACCTCAGCACAATCCCACGTAACATGCAGGAATCCAGCATCAGGGGCGCGGCACCGTTCACAGCACGCATCCGCACGTAGGCCCATAGAACAGAGACCACGGGGGTGTAGTATAGGCAGTGGAAAAACTTGAAATGAATGAGACGTAGCCTATTGTTGGGGGACAAAGCACGCTTCCTCACCCACATTCACCTCCGATCGCACTCTAGCAGGCGCTCCAATTTCACCTCGCCGTTCCTGTATGCAATTATACAATTTAGTAAGTAATTTATGCGGTGACTGAGTGTGGCACAATACCTCCAAGGCCTGACATTCCGGTGAAGTCTCCTGAAGTCCAGAGAATCGAGAACGCAGCATAGCGCAAACACGCAGTACATACATCCGCTGCAGCGCCGTGGCGCATCCATCCCCAAGCACATCCCCAGGGGAGATCAGTCGACCATCCACAAACCAGTCACCCAATTCAGTTAAATCCGAATCCCGAAGAAAGTCACGCAACCTCACTTCACAGAACATCCTAACATCAGCAGCAGAAAGAACTGGCAGCGAGGGAGCAAATGGTGTATTGACTCCAGAGCGGTGCAAAAGCGCCATCCAGGCTCAAGCGATGCACGTCACAGTGTGAACGGCCCGCGATCGAGGCCTGGAGGGATTTCCTAGGACACGAGCCAAGCCATCCGGCCGCACCACATCACTCTCAGGCTCAAGATGTGGCAAATACCGAATCGGACGCAGACAATAATATGCAAAATGCACCTGAGCGCAATGACAGTAAAGCCCCAGATCCGGGGCAGCTAGGCCACCCAACTCAAAAGGTAGCTTCTCCCAGGCAATACAAGGATGTCCACCGGCCCAAACCAATCAGATCACAGCAGAACGAAGACGCCTCAGGAAACTCGCCGGAAGTAGAAGAGGGAGGTTCACAAACAGATACAGAAATTTAGGCAATACCGCCATTTTCACAATGGCATTACACCCAATCAGCGAGAGCGGCGGCGAGCACCATGCCTCGACCTTATCCTCCAACCACGATATAGCCTTACCATAATTGGCAAGCCTTCACATCGCAACTCAACCAGACTCCCAGATAGCGAACCGGTCCGCTCTCCCACTCAATTGGGTACCGGGAAGGGAAGTCCGTCACACCCGCAGACAGAGGCAGCACCACTGACTTAGACCCGTTGATCACAATCCCAGAAAAAGTGCCAAAACGCATTATCTCATCCAACAAAACGTCGAAATTTTTACGTGGCTCACGAACATACAACGCAATATCATCAGCATACATAGAAATGAGAATAGGCAGCTGCCGGAATGGCAGACCCCTGTCGTTATGGTGCTGTCTCAACCATGCCGCGAGGGGCTCCATCGCCACAGCAAAAAGTAACGGGGACAGAGGGCACCCCTGACGAGTCCCTCAGGCGACCAGAAAAGGGTCTGAAATATTCCTGTTTAAATGCAGTCTGGCAGTAGGGGACGAATACAGCAATCTAATCAATTTTACAAAGCAAGCACTCAGTCCCACTCTAGCGAGCAGCTCAAACATATACTCCCATGCCAAGGAATTGAAACCCTTAGTAGCTTCCAAAAACACCACTGCTGCAATCTCGTAAGCCTCCATCGAGCCCGCGACCGCAAAAAAACGTGCGCAAATTGTGAGATGTGGATCTTCCAGGCACAAACCCAGACTGATCCGGTAGCACCAGCCTCGGAAGCAGCGGCTGCAACCGCACCGCAAACATTTTGGCCAAGATTTTATTGTCGATGTTGATCATAGAAAGCAGGCGATACGAGTCACAACAGCATGGACCCTTACCAGGCTTCGTTCCACCTTTTCCTGCTGTCGTCCCTTGTTCTTGGATGCTGTCCCATGGTGTTCACACTGTCCACGATTCTCCACCATAGCTCCATCTTCCTGGCAATGGATATTTGCTGTACCTGTGCCACAAACAGCTGTGTCTACCATGACTATTTCCTCCACCATGACACTCAACTCCTCATCTGTGAAACAGGGTTGCCTTTGTGAGGACAAGGGTGTTGTGTGGTGTGTGTAAGTGTGTGGTGTTGGGTACTGTAGTATGGGTGTATGTGGTGTGTGTGTGTCTAGTTGTCGCAGTGGTCTTGGTGGCTGTCTGGTGGCAATAATTTGTATTCGTAAAGGGTTGTGGGAAATGCGGGTGTGTGTTCTATAGTGCTGTGGGTGGGTGGGTGACTGTGGTGTGTGTATGAGTGTCAGGTATGCGTTTTTGGTATTGGCCAATGTTGTGTAGTTTAGTATATGGGTGGCCATTCTGAGCGCACTGGGGTGTATCACCAGTGGTTTACCGCAATTAAATGTCCGCCGTGCTGATTTGTGGGTCATAATGTGGTGGGAGTTGTTTTGTTGGTGTAACGATATGGGTGTTGGTACCGCCACTTTAGCACTTACCTTTGGGCTGGAGGATTTGTGTATGTACAGTATTCTGTCGGATTGGTGTGTGTGTGTCATAACTTGGAGAACGGATGTTCGCTACCGCGGCAGTATGTTGGTGGCCGTCACTGCAGCGGTAGGTGGGATTTACCGCCAATGTCATAATGACCACCTTAATCTCCCTGTGCCTACCAAAATATGAATGTTTCCTTGTGTAATGTGACTGGTGCTCATGTAAAGCACATCAAGTTCGTGTTTTTTAAAACCGCAAAAAAAGGACAAAAATTCTGGTGTTTAGTGTGAAGATCTGACACTGATGGAGGAGACACTTTGGCAATGTGAAGCAGAGGCACTGGGGGATCACGAATAGTAGAACTTTGAAAAAATTCTGACCAGTAGGTCCTGATGATAGTGTGCAAAGCAAGCACTGTTTGGACATATAAGGAGATGGCAGTGAGAGAAGCTGGCGTCTAGCGTAAAGCATAAAGGCTGTTGCTTATGAACAATGTGAGGAGCTTGTAATGGTTGTCAGAGAAGGTAGAAGTGGGCAATATTAGTAGGTACTGATGAGCCATATGGGATACTGGCAGTTGTGTGCAGTATGAGAAGATGGCAGAGATAAGCAGTGTGAGGAACTGAGTGGGTAGATGGCCTGACACGCTCATCACATTCAAGCATATACTGTTGGTTAGTGTGAGGAGCTTCAACCATTGAAAAACTATGTGTAGCAACAGGTTGGCAAGGCCGTGTGAGGGACCCCTATTGGCGGTCATGGAAGGAGGTGACACTGGTGGACAGTGAGAAAAGGAAAATTCTGTGGTCAATATAAAGGAATCATTTTGGTAGGCAGTGTAAGAAGGCCACACTAAAGGGCAGCATGAACTGCTGTCACTGGTAAATATTGTGAGAAGCTCAAATTTTTTGTAAGTATGAAGAGAGGGCATTAGTAGCAATCTGATAGGCAGTACACTAGATCTCCTGGTTCTTCAACCAATGGGCAGTATATTAAAAAGACATTGCTAGGCAGTGTGGGGAGCTTTTACAGATAGCCAGTGTGAGAATCCTGCACTAGTAAGTCATCAATTGAGGTCTCATTGATGGGAAGTGTAAGAATAAAAAATGCAGAATGAAATCTAGAACTAGAGGGCAGAATAATGAGATAACACAGGCAGACAGCCTGTAGAGCAGAGAAAAATGGGCAGTGTGACGGTATTACAATGGTGGACAGTGTGAGAATTTTACATCGTGGGTAGAATGAAATGCTAGTAATTGCCAGCAATGTGAGGTGTTATTAGTGACTGACTGTGTGAGGAGTGATGAGTTGCCACTGGTGGGTAGTATCAGGAGCCAAAACTAATGTGTTCTGATGAGCAATGTGAATATTTAGCGATGATCAGAAAAACTGATATTGGTAGGCAGTGTCTGAAGGTGCGGTTTAGTGCGAGGAATAACCACTTGGCAGTGCTAGGCGCAGCACTACCAGGCAATGTTAGGAATAGACACTACTTGGCATTGCAAGGAGATGGCAATTGTGGGCAATGGGAAGAGAAGTGACTTATTGGCAGTAAAAGATGTTAGCACTGATAGACAGTAGGAGTATTTAGCACCAATGAGCAGCATGTCTCTCTGGCAGTGGTAGATAGTAAGAAAAGCTCACAGTAGTAAGCCGTATGAGGAGCTGGCACATTTGAGTAGCAGGGACAACTGCACTAGTGTGTGAAATAAAGAAGCACAAACTGGTAGAAAGTGCAAACAATTGCAAATGATGGGTATTTTAAGACGCTCAGGGGTGGCTCCTCCACAGTAGCGGATGGGCATCGTCCCCCTGGTTGAGCCAGCAGATTAAAAATAAAATGATAGCTTGCCATTGTTTTATTTTTCATTTTTCATCTGCTGGCTCAGCCTGCAGATGCTAGGAGGGACGGGTCTGGGCCCTGGGGACGGGGGAGGAAGGGAGAGTGCACTAACTGCGCATGTGTGTTTGGCCACCCGTATGAGGCTTACCAAACATAAATGTGCATGTAGGTGTCTCCAAAGCCGAGCCGGAGAAACAGCACAGACCCCAGGCTTGTGTCTGAGCGACATGACTGCTACTCAGACCAATACTGACGCTGATTAAATGCTATGTTTAACATGTAAGCAGTGCCAGGATATCTGGGTTGTCTGTGCTGGTGTTCCAGCGAATGCTGGGACACCACAAGAGGAGATAGAAGGCAGAATATGACAGCAGGAGACAGGCGGCCCAAGGTAAGTGTTTTCTTTAAAAAAAAAATTGTTTCCCCTGTCGTCCCCCATCCTCCCCTTCATCCCTCCTTGACATATACGGTGGCCGCCACTAAAGGTGCTGGCAACAGGATGTAGTATGAGAAGCTCTTGTTGATGGGCAATGTGATGAAATAACACCAATGAACTGTATGGGGGGCTGTCACTGGTCGGAAGTGCATAAAACAGGATCTGCTGACCAGGATAAGCTACTGCAACTGGTCAACAGTGTATCATTCTTTTTGCCTAGCCATTAATTAGAGGTTGCGTGCTTGACCAGCCTCAAAAGCTAGCACTGGTGGGCACTTGGGGGGAGTTTAGAATGCAGTTCAAGAAGTTAGCAGCAGTGGTAGAGTGAGGACCTGACCCTGGTGAGAGTATGAGGATGTCTATGAGAAGATGCACTATTGGACAGCCGGTAGAGCTTGCCCTGGTGTGTGAAGTGATTAGCCTACACTGGTAGACTGTGCAAGGAGTTCCCAGTGGTGATTAGCATGACATGTAATCATTGGTGAGTAGTTTGACAGGCTACCACTAGTGGTAGCAGCAGTGCTCCTCCAATCACATAAGTATTGCCAATATTGTCTTTATGGTGAAATTGGCAGTGTGGTTTGAAAGTGCACAATCCTTGAATTTAAGGGACTTCACGTAGGTGGTCATTTTGACTTTGGTGGTAAAAACTGCCTACTGCCATGGTGATGGCTGCCAAAATACCACCACGTGGCTACCATCTGTCCGCCATATTATGAGCACTGCTGGGCTTCCGCCACAAGAAGGGTGGAAATCCGGCAATGTTCATGGTGGCGGATGGTGGTAGAGTGGCGCTGCTTCCACCAGCACTGCCACACGAGAAGAACGCCACCAGCCATATAATGACCTGTGATACGGCCTGGCGGTGTTCTGCTGGCGTTAGCAGTGACCCTCCCCATTCCCTGCTGGAAGACCTCCTCGACAAAGGTAAGTCGGGCTTCCAACAGGGGAGGGGGAGTGGGAGGATGGGGTGTGTTGATTGTGTGCATGAATGTGTGAGTGAGTGTGTAAATGCGTCTGTGTGTGTTGTGTTGTTTGCGTGGTTGTATGCGTGTGAGTGAATGCGTGTAAGAATGGTGAAGTGAGTGCGTGTCTGCATGTCAGTGTGATTGTCCCTGTGGACTGTTTGGCTGAGGTGCTGGGCTGCGGCATTGGGACCCTGCTCTTATGGGCAGGACGGGAGGAAGAGGTCAAGTTGGACAAGGAAAAGCTTCTTAGGGACAGTGAGGTGGGATGAGGGAGGAGGGATTCAAGTGGAGGTTGAGGGAGTGGTCATTTTAGGAGTAGGTCTGCTGGACGTGGGTGCAGGTGCATGGGCAGTGTGCTGATGTGAGGTGAATGGCTGTTGGGTGTCTGAGTGCCTGTGTTTTGTCCTTTAGGAGAAGGGGACAGACAGGGTGGGAGAGGACACAGGGGACGCGTGGATGGATGATGTGGAGGTGTCTGCTAGTGAGGTGTGTGTGCTGCTTGGTGTGGTGATGATGGTGGTGGCTGTTGAAACAGTGCATGCAGGTGTGAGTGTGGACATGACTGTGAGGGAGGGTGCGGGGGAAACAGTGGAAGCAGTAGATGTGGATGTGTGTGCAACTGTCTGTTTTCTGTGTGAGTCCTGTGGACTGAAGTGTGGTGCCTGTGCTTGACTGTGCCACTCTTGTGTGATGTCTTGTGTGCATGTTCGTCTGTATGTGTGCATGGGATGGGTTGGGGGTTGAGGAGACTGGGCCTGGGAAGTGGTAGTTGGAGGGAGGACGGTAGGAACAGGGACAATGGCTGCCATCTGAGAGGAGGCCAGAACCTGAATCGATCTCTGTTGGGCCGCCAATCCACAGTGGATACCCTCCAGGAATGCATTGCATTGCTGCATCTGGGATGCCAGCCCCTGGATGGCATTCACAATGGTTGACTGCCCTACAGAGATGGATCTCAGGAGGTCAATAGCCTCCTCACTCAAGGCAGCAGGGCTCACTGGAGCAGGGCCTGAGGTGCCTGGGGTGAAGGAGATGCCCACCCTCCTGAGTGAGCAGGCACGGGCAACTCGTTTAGGGGCTACTGGGAGGGCAGTGCTGGTACGGGGGTGGCAGCTGTACCTGGGGTCGTCCCAGAGGTGTCCATCACCACCAGGGAGCTTCCATTGGGGAGGTATCTGAGTCAGTGTTGTCACCTCCTGTCTCCACCGTGGTGCTCCCCTTGCCCTCCGTCCCACTGGTTCCCGCGGCGTCGGTGGACTCCGCCTCCTGGGTCCTGTAGGATGCAGCTCCCTCTGTCGCCGGTGCCCCTGCTCCTCCACCAGTTGATGCTAATGCACAAATGGACAGGATGACAGAAGGAGAGGGGGGGAGGGAGAGAAAGGGAGCACTGGGTCAATTTCTGCACCAACACCACAGTTGGCATACACAGCACCGTCACACACAGAGATGAGGTTTGAGCACTATTCATTGCATTGGCATTGAATTGGCTAGATGCCACAGCAAGATGAGGGCCAAACACCGCCAGCTGCACACCTCCTGGGACCCACAAAGCCCTGACTGACATGGAATGTAAACAAGCTAGGTTACATGCATTTGCCATACACCCATTACCCTTGAGCTGGATCACGCTGCAATGTCTGTCCTGGCATTAAGGGGCACCCACTAACTCACAGCCACCACCCGGATCCCATGCCACCTACCAATGATTGTCGTAATGCCCACTGTACTCACCCCCTTGTGGCTGCTGTGATGCCGTCAAGTACCCATCCAGCTCTGGGTAGGCGACCGCCAGTATGCAGTCCATCAGTGGGGACAGGATCCAACGGGCATCCCTTCCTCACTGGGAGGCCATCCCCAGCTGGGCCTCCGCAGTCTTCCGTGCCCAGCGTCTCGGGTCCTCCCACCGTTTCTTGCAGTGGGTGCTCCGCCTGCAGTGTACCCCCAGGGACCGCACGTCTTTGGCGATGGCACACCACAATCCCTTCTTTTGATGGGCGCTGACCTGCAGAGGTAATACAGGCAGGAGGACAGCATTACACATACAATCCAGCCTGTCACACAAATGGCCCCCAAATCCTGTTTCCAAATCCATTGGCACACACATCACCCGACGCATACCATGTACACTTCCACCAGACACACCACCCCACAAATGACACAATGCCTGTGCCTGCACACACATCTCCATGCAACCTTCCGACATGCATCTAGCCCAAGGTGTACTCACCTGTTGGTCTGGAGGCCCATACAGCTGTCCATGCTGGGACAGGACCCCATCCACCAAGTGCTCAAACTCCATCGACGTAAAGGCAGAGGCCCTTTCCCCGGTCACACAGGCCATGGTAGGTTCCAGACACAGGTCACAGCAGCACACGCAGTGTAGGTGTTGTCCTGTGGAAATTCAGGAATCATGTGAGGTTATAGACAGAGAATGGCAGTCACGTCCGCGACGGTGTACACCGTCCCCGCTGCCACTGATCTCCATTGGTCACTGTACTCCATAGAACCCCATATTAGCCAATGAGGAATCGCACAAGGGTGCAAGACCGCCTTCTGTCACGACGCCCAACGTCGGCGGAGTTACCTCACTTCCACCTGTCCCTACAGACAGGAGAGGCAGTTGCAATTTCATGGTGGTGGACTACATACAGATCTTCCATAACTGCGTCATTTATGAAAATTGTACATACATTGCCATTCCCACATTAAGGCTGTATGTACACTGAGGTGGTGGTTCCATTGTTCAAATTGTGACAGCCTACTCACTCTTGTGTCCCTTAGATACCTACTACTGCAGATGAATAGGAGGAGAAGACAAACCCCTGTGTACAGACCCCTTGTGTACTTGGCTACACTGGAGTACAGGCACAAAATACTCACCTATAGACTTGACAGGTCCACAATTACAGAGCTGTGTGCTCAATTGGGGCCTGACCTGATATCAGATTTCCGTCATCCAACTGGGATCCCCCATCTTGTGCAGGTTATATCAGTGCTCCTTTTCCTGGCAACTGGTTCTTTCCAAGTGACAGTGGGCTTGGCAGCAGGAATGTCACAGCCAATGTTCTCAATCTTGCTGGCAAGGGTATTGCCTGCCTTGGGGAAACACATGTGCAGCTACATTTCTTTCCCCCAGGTGGAAGATTTGGCCACTGTGAAAGCGGGATTCTATGCAATGGGACATATTACCAATATTATTAGGGCGATTGACGGTAAACATATTGCGTTTGTCCCCCTGCCAGAATGAACAGGTGTTCAGGAATCAGAAGAGTTTCCACTCACTCAATGTGCAAATGGTGTTCCTGGCAAACCAGTACATATCCATGTTACTGCCAAGTATCCTGGGTTGGTGCATGTCTCCTTCGTTCTGAGGATCAGCAGCATCCCAAATGTGAGTCCACATCCACTATATGTCTGTGTATGCCTTCAAGTGTAATCCCAATAGCATTGTGTAAGGCTACATTTTGTCCCTCAATACTTGCAGGTGACTCTGGCTACCCAAACCTATCATGGCTCCTGACCCCTGTGAGTAATGCCTGTGGCGGGGCTTCCTGCCCACTAGCTGCAGTGGAAGTCACTTGACTGGCTAGTAGTAGGGGCCCGCTGGTGTGCTGTTGATTCCCTCATGATGTTGGCCATGTCTGCCAGCACCCCTGCTATGGAGATCACAGTGGTGTTGAGAGTCTGCAAGTCCTCCCTGATCTCCTGGTGGTGTTCCTCCTGCAGCCACTTGCTCTCCTGCATGTTGTTAAGGATCTGTCACATCGTGTCCTGAGATTGTTGGTAGGCCCACAGGATCTTGGTGAGTGCCTCCTGGAGAGTCTGTTCCCTGCGCCTGTTCTCCCTCTGGCTCACTGCGGTCCTCCCAGTGTCCCTGTTCCCCTTTGCCTCAGTTCCTGAATGGTGTGCCCACTGCCACTGACCCTAGGTTCCTGATTGTCTTTGGGGGGAGGTGTGGACTGTGGTCCCTGTACAGGTGGGCACACTGCTGATTGACGTGTCCTGGGGACAGAGGTGTGGGGATGCTGGGTGGGTGCTGTGGTGTTGGATACTGATGGGGAGGCTCTGTGGTTGACTGCGAGTGGGCTGCGGTGACCGACTGATCAGTGGTCCCTGATGGACTAGGTAGTTCATCCAGATCCAGAAATCCAGAGTCACTGTCATCACTGGGGGCATCTTCTATTGGGGGACTGGTTTGTTGAGGCACCTCTTCTCCGCTGAAATTGGCTGGGGCACCTGTGGGGATGTAAGTGATGTATTATGCTTTATGTCTGTGACATGAAGCATAATACATCCCCTCTATCATTGCTGTTGCCCTGCCACCCTTGTTTGTGTACAGTGATGTATTGTGGAATTGTTGGATGCCCTATGCTGTGCATGCTTTTGTAATGGGTGTCCATGCAGGGCTGGGAGGGCTGTCCATGCATTGGTATAGTATGCAGGGCTTGGCATTGGGGTTAGTCATATGTGTAGGTGCAGTGTGTTTGATGCAGTGTAGTGATGGGAGTGAAGGTGTGAGATCGCATCCAGGTATAGGGGTTGATAAGTAGTAAATGTTGACCCACCAGTGTCCAGTCCTCGGGCAACTCCACTGAGTGCCTCAGGATGCAGTATTGCCAAGACTTGTTCCTCCCATGCTGTGAGCTGTGGGGGAGGAGGTTGGGGTCCACTGCCAGTCCTCTGTATGGCGAGCTGGTGCCTTGCCGCCACGGAACGTACCTTTCCCCGTAGGTCGTTCCCCCCTTCCTTTTATTTTTTTACATTTATGTGTTTATTGATTATTATGTAGTAAACATACAACAATGCAATGAAAGACAAGCCCACAGATCATGAATACAAAAGCAATATCGGATTCCATCCCCGCCCTGTCACCGGGACACAGACTATGAAGAAAAACCCAAACGATTCTCTGCACAGGTACACTGCATTAAAGTCCCACACTGTCACTAGGGCTCTCCCAGCCACGGCAAAGTGCACATTGCAAGAACATAATCCAGGCGCTGGGCCTTACGCAAAATGTCCGTAGGGCTAGAAACTGTGTACAGAATCAGCAGGTAAGAAAGGAAGACAGAAGGCAGGCAGAGGAAGGATTCGGGGGCGCACAGCCAATACCATCTTCACACAATTCTCAACGTAAGAGAGAAGCGGTGGGAGATAGAATCACCTAGCGCGTAGGCAATCAGGTAACACAGACATAGCCTCATTATGAGGCCTCCAAAAAGGAGCACAGCAGGGCCCAGATATCCTTTGGCCAGGACCCTCCGGGGTCAGCTTCCAGAAGATCATCAGCTGTTCTTGACAAAAGGAGGCATCACACAGCCAGTCAGATCCACAAGGGGCCCGCCCCTGGCCCCAGCACATGGCGACCCTGCACTTAGTCAGCAATAGGAGCAGACCCACCAGCCTCATATGAGGCAGCCAAACCTCGTCCACACACACAAGCAGCGCTAATCTGGGGGCTAGAGGCAGCTCCAAGCCAGTCATCTCCACAATCATACGCATTACCTCCACTTAGAAAGCATAAACCTCAGCACAATCCCACGCAAGATGCAGGAATCCAGCATCAGGGGCGCGGCACCGCTCACAGCACGCATCCGCACGTAGGCCCATAGAACAGAGACCACGGGGTGTAGTATAGGCAGTGGAAAAACTTGAAATGAATGAGACGTAGCCTATTGTTGGGGGACAAAGCACGCTTCCTCGCCCACATCCACCTCCGATCGCACTCTAGCAGGCGCTCCAATTTCACCTCACCGTTCCTGTATGCAATTATACAATTTAGTAATTAATTTATGCGGCGACTGAGTGTGGCACAATACCTCCAAGGCCTGACATTCCGGTGTAGTCTCCTGAAGTCCAGAGAATCGAGAACGCAGCATAGCGCAAACACGCAGTACATACATCCGCTGCAGCGCCGTGGCGCATCCATCCCCAAGCACATCCCCAGGGGAGATCAGTCGACCATCCACAAATCAGTCACCCAATTCAGTTAAATCCGAATCCCGAAGAAAGTCACGCAACCTCACTTCACAGAACATCCTAACATCAGCAGCAGAAAGAACTGGCAGCGAGGGAGCAAAGGGTGTATTGACTCCAGAGCGGCGCAACAGCACCATCCAGGCTCAAGAGGTGCACGTCACAGTGTCAACGGCCCGCGATCGAGGCCTTGAGGGATTTCCTAGGACACGAGCCAAGCCATCCGGCCGCACCACATCACTTTCAGGCTCAAGATGTGGCAAATACCGAATCGGACGCAGCCAATAATATGCAAAATGCGCCTTAGCGCAATAACAGTAAAGCCCCAGATCCGGGGCAGCTAGGCCACCCAACTCAAAAGGTAGCGTCAGCTTCTCCCAGGCAATACGAGGATGTCCACCGACCCAAGCCAATCGGATCAGAGCAGAACGAAGATGCCTCAGGAAACTCGCCGGAAGTGGAAGAGGGAGGTTAACAAACAGATACAGAAATTTTGGCAATACCGCCATTTTCACAATGGCATTACACCCAATCAGCGAGAGCGGCGGCGAGCACCATGCCTCGACCCTATCCTCCAACCACGATAAAGCCTTACCATAATTGGCCAGCCTTCACATCGCAACTCAACCAGACTCCCAGATAGCGAACCGGTCCGCTCTCCCACTCAATTGGGTACCGGGAAGGGAAGTCCGTCACTCCCGCAGACAGAGGCAGCACCACTGACTTAGACCCGTTGATCACAATCCCAGAAAAAGTGCCAAAACGCATTATCTCATCCAACAAAACGTCGAAAATTTTACATGGCTCACGAACATACAACGCAATATCATCAGCATACATAGATATGAGAATAGGCAGCTGCTGGAACGGCAGACCCCTGTCGTTATGGTGCTGTCCTAACCATGCCGCGAGGGGCTCCATCGCCACAGCAAAAAGTCACGGGGACAGAGGGCACCCCTGACGAGTCCCCCGGGCGACCAGAAAAGGGTCTGAAATATTCCTGTTTAAATGCAGTCTGGCAGTAGGGGACGAATACAGCAATCTAATAAATTTTACAAAGCAAGCACTCAGTCCCACTCTAGCAAGCAGCTCAAACATATACGCCCATGCCAAGGAATTGAAACCCTTAGTAGCTTCCAAAAACACCACTGCTGCAATCTCGTCAGCCTCCATCGAGCCCGCGACCGCAAAAAACATGCGCAAATTGTGAGATGTGGATCTTCCAGGCACAAACCCTGACTGATCCGGTAGCACCAGCCTCGGAAGCAGCGGCTGCAACCGCGCCACAAACATTTTGGCCAAGATTTTATTGTCGATGTTGATCATAGAAAGCAGGCGATACGAGTCACAACAGCATGGACCCTTACCAGGCTTTGTTCCACCTTTTCCTTCTGTCGTCCCTTGTTCTTGGATGCTGTCCCATGGTGTTCACACTGTCCACGATTCTCCACCATAGCTCCATCTTCCTGGCAATGGATATTTGCTGTACCTGTGCCACAAACAGCTGTGTCTACCATGACTATTTCCTCCACCATGACACTCAACTCCTCATCTGTGAAACGGGGGTGCCTTTGTGAGGACAAGGGTGTTGTGTGGTGTGTGTAAGTGTGTGGTGTTGGGTACTGTAGTATGGGTGTATGTGGTGTGTGTGTGTCTAGTTGTCGCAGTGGTCTTGGTGGCTGTCTGGTGGCAATAATTTGTATTCGTAAAGGGTTGTGGGAAATGCAGGTGTGTGTTCTATAGTGCTGTGGGTGGGTGGGTGACTGTGGTGTGTGTATGAGTGTCAGGTAAGTGTTTTTGGTATTGGCCAATGTTGTGTAGTTTAGTATATGGGTGGCCATTCTGAGCGCACTGGGGTGTATCACCAGTGGTTTACCGCAATTAAATGTCCGCCGTGCTGATTTATGGGTCATAATGTGGTGGCAGTTGTTTTGTTGGTGTAACGATATGGGTGTTGGTACCGCCACTTTAGCACTTACCTTTGGGCTGGAGGATTTGTGTACGTACAGTATTCTGTCGGATTGGTGTGTGTGTGTCATAACTTGGAGAACGGATGTTCGCTACCGCGGCAGTATGTTGGTGGCCGTCACTGCAGCGGTAGGTGGGATTTACTGCCAATGTCATAATGACCACCTTAATCTCCCTGTGCCTACCAAAATATGAATGTTTCCTTGTGTAATGTGACTGGTGCTCATGTAAAGTACATCAAGTTCGTGTTTTTTAAAACCGCAAAAAAAGGACAAAAATTCTGGTGTTTAGTGTGAAGATCTGACACTGATGGAGGAGACACTTTGGCAATGTGAAGCAGAGGCACTGGGGGATCACGAATAGTTGACCTTCGAAAAAATTCTACCCTGTAGGTCCTGATGATAGTGTGCAAAGCAAGCACTGTTTGGACATATAAGGAGATGGCAGTGAGAGAAGCTGGCGTCTAGCGTAAAGCATAAAGGCTGTTGCTTATGAACAATGTGAGGAGCTTGTAATGATTGTCAGAGAAGGTAGAAGTGGGCAATATTAGTAGGTACTGATGAGCTATATGGGATACTGGCAGTTGTGTGCAGTATGAGAAGATGGCAGAGATAAGCAGTGTGAGGAACTGAGTGGGTAGATGGCCTGACACGCTCATCACATTCAAGCATATACTGTTGGTTAGTGTGAGGAGCTTCAACCATTGAAAAACTATGTGTAGCGACAGGTTGGCAAGGCCGTGTGAGGGACCCTATTGGTGGTCATGGAAGGAGGTGACACTGGTGGACAGTGAGAAAAGGAAAATTCTGTGGTCAATATAAAGGAATCATTTTGGTAGGCAGTGTAAGAAGGCCACACTAACGGGCAGCATGAACTGTTGTCACTGGTAAGTATTGTGAGAAGCTCACATTTTTTGTAAGTATGAAGAGAGGGCATTAGTAGCAATCTGATAGGCAGTACACTAGATCTCCTGGTTCTTCAACCAATGGGCAGTATATTAAAAAGACATTGCTAGGCAATGTGGGGAGCTTTTACAGATAGCCAGTGTGAGAATCCTGCACTAGTAAGTCATCAATTGAGGTCTCATTGATGGGAAGTCTAAGAATAAAAAATGCAGAATGAAATCTAGAACTAGAGGGCAGAATAAGGAGATAACACAGGCAGACAGCCTGTAGAGCAGAGACAAATGGGCAGTGTGACGGTATTACAATGGTGGACAGTGTGAGAATTTTACATCGTGGGTAGAATGAAATGCTAGTAATTGTCAGCAATGTGAGGCGTTATTAGTGACTGACTGTGTGAGGAGTGATGAGTTGCCACTGGTGGGTAGTATCAGGAGCCAAAACTAATGTGTTCTGATGAGCAATGTGAATATTTAGCGATGATCAGAAAAACTGATATTGGTAGGCAGTGTCAGAAGGTGCGGTTTAGTGCGAGGAATAACCACTTGGCAGTGCTAGGCGCAGCACTACCAGGCAATGTTAGGAATAGACACTACTTGGCATTGCAAGGAGATGGCACTTGTGGGCAATGGGAAGAGCAGTGACTTATTGGCAGTAAAAGATGTTAGCACTGATAGACAGTATGAGTATTTAACACCAATGAACAGCATATCTCTCTGGCAGTGGTAGATAGTAAGAAAAGCTCACAGTAGTAAGCCGTATGAGGAGCTGGCACATTTGAGTAGCAGGGACAACTGCACTAGTGTGTGAAATAAAGAAGCACGAACTGGTAGAAAGTGCAAACAATTGCAAATGATGGGTATTTTAAGACGCTCAGGGGTGGCTCCTCCACAGTAGCGGATGGGCATCGTCCCCCTGGTTGAGCCAGCAGATGAAAAATAAAATGATAGCTTGCCATTGTTTTATTTTTCATTTTTCATCTGCTGGCTCAGCCTGCAGATGCTAGGAGGGGCGGGTCTGGGCCCTGGGGACGGGGGAGGAAGGGAGAGTGCACTAACTGCGCATGTGTGTTTGGCCACCCGTCTGAGGCTGACCAAACATAAATGTGCATGTAGGTGTCTCCAAAGCCGAGCCGGAGAAACAGCACAGACCCCAGGCTTGTGTCTGAGCTGCATGACTTCTGCTCAGACCAATCCTGACGCTGATTAAATGCTATGTTTAACATGTAAGCAGTGCCAGGATATCTGGGTTGTCTGTGCTGGTGTTCCAGCGAATGCTGGGACACCACAAGAGGAGATAGAAGGCAGAATACGACAGCAGGAGACAGGCGGCCCAAGGTAAGTGTTTTCTTTAAAAAAAAAATTGTTTCCCCTGTCGTCCCCCATCGTCCCCTTCATCCATCCTTGACATATGCGGCGGCCGCCACTGAAGGTGCTGGCAACAGGATGTAGTATGAGAAGCTCTTGTTGATGGGCAATGTGATGAAATAACACCAATGAACTGTATGAGGGGCTGTCACTGGTCGGAAGTGCATAAAACAGGATCTGCTGAACAGGATAAGCTACTGGAACTGGTCAACAGTGTATCATTCTTTTTCCCTAGCCATTAATTAGAGGTTGAATGCTTGACCAGCCTCAAAAGCTAGCACTGGTGGGCACTTGGGGGGAGTTTAGAATTCAGTTTAAGAAGCTAGCAGCAGTGGTAGAGGAGGACCTGACCCTGGTGAGAGTATGAGGATGTCTATGAGAAGATGCACTATTGGACAGCCGGTAGAGCTTGCCCTGGTGTGTGAAGTGATTAGCCTACACTGGTAGACTGTGCAAGGAGTTCCCATTGGTGATTAGCATGACATGTAATCATTGGTGAGTAGTGTGACAGGCTACCACTAGTGGTAGCAGCAGTGCTCCTCCAATCACATAAGTATTGCCAATATTGTCTTTATGGTGAAATTGGCAGTGTGGTTTGAAAGTGCACAATCCTTGAATTTAAGGGACTTCACGTAGGTGGTCATTTTGACTTTGGTGGGAAAAACTGCCTACTGCCATGGTGATGGCCGCCAAAATACCACCACCGCGGCTACCATCTGTCCGCCATATTATGAGCACTGCTGGGCTTCCGCCACAAGAAGGGTGGAAATCCGGCAATGTTCATGGTGGCGGACGGTGGTAGAGTGGCGCTGCTACCACCAGCACTGCCACACTACCGCGGTAGCAGTGACCCTCCCCATTCCCTGCTGGAAGACCTCCTCGACAAAGGTAAGTCGGGCTTCCAACAGCGGAGGGGGAGTGGGAGGATGGGGTGTGTTGATTGTGTGCATGAATGTGTGAGTGAGTGTGTAAATGCGTCTGTGTGTGTTGTGTTGTTTGCGTGGTTGTATGCGTGTGAGTGAATGCGTATAAGAATGGTGAAGTGAGTGCGTGTCTGCATGTCAGTGTGATTGTGTGTAAGAATGTGTGTGAGCATGTCTGGAAGTATGAGTGTATGCCAGTGTGAGTGAGTGGGTGTATGCGTTGTGTGTGTCTCTGGTTGTGTGCGTGTATGGGGGTTGAGGGGTGAGTGAGAGGATCAGAGGGGGTGGGCGGGGTGTTTGGATCGGGGGAGGGTGTGTATGTGAATGTTGGGGGTTAGTGTGTGTATGGGGTGGGGTGGGTCTTTGGATGGGGTTGGGAAGTGTCAGGTGTGTGTTGTGGGGGATAGCGGAGCCACCTACTGGTGACGGGGAAGGAATTCCCTGTCACTGGTAGGGCCTACCACCCTGGTTTTTGTGGCGTTATCAACCATGCCACGAAAACCATGGTGGTAGGCAGGCTCATAATGCCGCCGCCAGTACCGTACTGCCACCGGCCTGGAGATTGATATCTCCGGCATGGCGTCTGATGCCGCCATGGCGGTATGAGTGGAGAGGTGGCAGGTTTGCTGCAGCCTCATAATGTGGCGGTATGTACCGCCAGGCTGTTGGAGGTACTACCGCCACATCTACACTCACCGTCAGGGTCACAATGACCCCCATAATCTTCCTAGACTGGAGTTAACAGTCTTTTAGGATATTTATGAAGTAAGACAGTTAGTTGATTAGTCTCACTTAAAATTTGCTCCAAGTGGAACTTTAGAAGTCATTTTGTGGAATTCAGTTGATTTCCGTATTGGAGTTTTGTCACTATGGGGCATCCTTTTGTGGTGCAAAAGTCTGACTGTAATTGGCTCAGCCACAGTCAGCTCAGCCTTATCAATGCACATGCCTGACTGGGGACTGATTTGGCTGCAAGAGCTGTATCCTTTTAGAGGCACAGACTTGGCTTTTCAATCACCACTATAAATATACTAGCATTTCTGAGGCACACTCTTGCCATGTAACGGAATGTCCTGCAGCCCTACAACAATTCTATCAGAGTCACTAGGTTGTCCATCTCACTCATATATGTTAGACATGGCATCCTTGGCCTGGTTTCCCCTGTCTTTTTGCCTCTGCTTCCTGTATTTTTGACTGTGTGCTGGACTTTGTTTTTGCTGGGTTTTGGTACTCTGGGCACTTTACCACTGCTGACCAGTGCTAAAGTGCAAGTGCTTCCAGTGTATATTGTGATTATGATTGGTCGTTCCTGATTGGCATTTTTGATTTACTGGTACGTCCCTAGTAAAGTGCACTAGAGGTGCCCATGGCCTGTAAAACAAATGCTACTGGTCTGCAGCAGTGATTGTGCTACCTACATGAGAAGCCCTGTGTGCAGTTTCTGCCAGTTCGACCAAACGTTCCCTTTTACTATATATAAGTCACCCCTAACGTAGTCCCTAGGTAGCCCCATGGGCAAGATGCAGTGTATTTAAAAGGTAGAACATGTACTGGTGTATTTTACATGTCCTGATAGACAAATACTGCCTAATTAGGTTTTCACTATTGCAAGGCCTATCTCTCCCATAGTTTGACTCGGGGACTGCCAGTAAATATCTTTTAAGTGCAGTTTCCCATTTGGAGCAGATAGAGAGATGGAGCAGATTTCCATGTGAGGTTTGGGGTCTCTGAACTCACAATTTAAAAATACAGCTTTTGGTAGAGTTGGTTTTTAGATTGTCAGTTTGAAAATGCCACTTTTAGAAAGTGGACATTTTCTTGCTTAACCATTCTGTGCATCTGCCTCTGGGTCAGACTGACAGTTGAGCTGTTTGTGAATTCCCTCTTGACAGTGACACAAAGGGAGCTGAGGAGTGTCCTGCGGCTGAAAATTCAATGCAGCACCTGCCTCATGTCTAGAGAAACAATGCAGCGCCTGTTCTCAGCTTGGACACTTCGCACAGCACTTCGGAAATTTCCATGCACGGATCCTGAGTGTCAAAATCTTCAGCAACAGCACACGGACCCAAGGCTGCACAACTAGAATCGACGCACAGCCACCCTTGTGAGTAAAAAATCAACACACAGCCTTTGGTTTAAGTAAAGAAGTGACGTATGGCCTCCCATGTGAGTAATGAATTGACACAAGGCCTCTGGTGGGAGTAAAGAATCGATGCACGGGCTCACTTGCGAGTAAGGATTTGACTCATTGATTGCTTTTTTGATGCACCTTTGCCCTTGCAGCTTTATTTTTGACACATACCAGGTATTTTGTGCTAAAACAACGCATCCATTGATTTCTATGGATTAAGACTCTTTTTTACTTTTTATGTTGGATTTTTGTTGTTTTGGTCTTGTTTAATTTATATAAATATTGGCTATTTTTCTAAACTGGTGTGGAGTCCTTCTCTGGTGTTTTCACTGTGTTACTGTGTGTGTTGGTACAAGTACTTAACACATTGCCTCTGGGTAAGCCTGGCTGCTTGTGCCAAGCCACCAAGGAGGTCAGAAGGGGCTTTCTATACACCACCCTTTTCTGCCATCTTGTAGTGGAAGATCCTGAATTCAACATAATTCTTCCAATAATCTGTGTTAAATTACTGCAATAAAGCTTGTTCACAAGATCAGCTATTTAAAAACACACTCCTTGCATCAGCTTCCCCTCTCTGAGTAGGCTTTCATCTTTCCTCACCTTTGGGGTGAGGTGGTACCCATTGTGCCAAGTGAGTTAAATAAATTGCGAGGCACATTGTGAAAACTAGTGAGCCGATGAGGACAACATTGAAAATAAGGAACTAAGGGGCAGATTGAAGAAAAGTGCACCCAGTCGAGAACTACTTTCCTTGCACCCCTTAGGGCCCCACTACCTCCACCGTGTGTGCGCCATATTTAAAATATGGCACACCAGGGCACAGGGCAGGAGGAAATAGCATCAGAATTTCTTACGCTATTGATGTACTGTTCAGGGTTAGCGCTAACATTTTGACGCTAACCCTGAACAGTACATAGGGGCCCATTATAAATAATGATGTGCCCCCTTTCAATGCCTGCTCTGAGCAAGCATTAAAAATGGCAAAAAAGGTGCAAACAAATCTTTTAGATTTCTTTGCTCCATTTATTTGTTCCCCCCAATGGGGGAATGCCCGCTTGCATACATTATGCCTGGCACAGGCATAATGTGTTGCAAGGGGTTACAAAGTGGCACAATGCATGCATTGCACCACTGTGTAAATCTGGTGCTGCATTTTTGCCATAATATTGTCACTATAACGTAAAAAAATGACGCTAATGTGGCGATATTATGGTGCAAGGGGCTCATTAAACTTCCCTAGAATGAGGAAGCAGCACTGTGGAGATAATGATATTAGGGCCTGATTTTTATCTTAAAGGAATCGGTCTTACTGTCGAAATACCATTGGATTTTTGGTCTGCCATATTGGTGGTCCGCCCATTCAATTTAGATGTTGGCGGTCCCACAGACGAAAGACTGCTGACGAACCACCATCACTGCCATGAATCTTCACTCACGGTGACAGCACGCTAGGCAAAAGTGCCTGGCGGCGGGACTCCAGCCACTTTTACCACCAAGCCAATCATGATGTGCCTTCCTGCTGACAGAACTGTGTGGGCTAAAAATCCACATCTGAGTTGGTGGATTGGGAGGGACATAAGGGAGATACTCATCTTTTTTTGAGTTTTCTCATTTCCTGCCCCCATGAATCCAATCGTACAAGTCCTACCTTTGCTGCTGCTGCTAGACCAAGATGAAAATCAACCCCATCCTAGCTGGAACCAAAGGTAAGTCACCGTTTTACCTGTCATCCTCGGACGTGCCTCTGTACATTAGCACTGGGCACGCACATGATTATAAAACATGCGCAAACAGTAGTACAATGATGTCCAATACATACGCCTGTAACGGGGAAGTTACAAAAACTTAAAACAAAACAACTAGATATATCAATAACACTCCCCAATATGTTATCAAATGCCTGCATGCGAATAGACACCTACACAAAAATGCATAAGAATCCCCAAATGAGAATGTGTTCATAAAGGTGTATGTTATCATTTCACAGAAACTACCATATTATAGACATAAACACTACACATCATTGTAAGTACACAAAGCCAATATTTTGTAGTATTTGCACTACACAATGAAACACGTTTTTTACACAGAATGTACAACCAATGTAACCTCTAAACTTCAAACATGTCAGAGATATATTAAAGTCACAGGCCCCCCTGGTTTGTGCAAGTTCTGTTAAACATTAGATATTGTTTAGCTCTAAAGTGTCTTATTCCATGTGTAATGCATATGTGTACATCATCAACACGTAATGTTGAAATAAACACAAATGCATTCTCAATTCACAAAAATATAAACATATAGGGGGTCATTCTGACTCCCGCCGGCCGCGGTAACCGAGGTGCCGGCGGGAGCCGCCAGAATACCGCTGCGCGGTCAGAAGACCTCTGCGGTTATTCTGTGTTTCCCGCTGGGCGGGAAACCCCTTTCCACGATGATGCCGGCTCCGAATGGAGCCGGCGGAGTGGAAAGGGTGCGACGGGTGCAGTTGCACCTGTCGCGAATTTCAGTGTCTGCTATGCAGACACTGAAATTCTCGGTAGGGCCCTGTTATGGGGGCCCCTGCAGTGCCCATGCCATTGGCATGGGCACTGCAGGGGCCCCCAGGGGTCCCACGACACCCCATACCGCCATCCTGTTCCTGGCGGCCAAAACCGCCAGGAACAGGATGGCGGTATGGGGGTCGGAATCCCCATGGCGGCGCAGCATGCTGCGCCGCCATGGAGGATTCCCATGGGCAGCGGAAAACCGGCGGTACACCGCCGGTTTTCCGTTTCTGACCGCGGCTGTACCGCCGCGGTCAGAATGCCCAAGGGAGCACCGCCAGCCTGTTGGCGGTGCTCCCGCGGTCCCCGGCCCTGGCGGTCAAGGACCGCCAGGGTCGGAATGACCCCCATATACTTTTGGTGTAACTGTCCAGTAACAGGGTAAATGCTTGCACCAAAAGCAACATGTCCACCACAAATGTACAACACTAATATATGCACTATAGAGATATGTCAAAAATAAAGGCTGTGTTTGTCACTGTAAGAAATGAAAATAACATTTAACACACACTTGCATAAATAACATTGCCAACAATCAATTAATAATATTACAATTATCCTAGAACAAATCTAGTGAAAAATAATATATATTATTAAAGAATGAGCTACCTCTCTCCTATTGAAAAACACATTTTAAAGAACAATGATTGTCCATACAGTCTAGGGTAGGTGGGCTTCAGGTCCAGAACTTGCCTCCTAATTACACTGCGAAGCACAACCTCCTCAGCAAGGGGCAACTAGTGGGCACAGAGCAGGCACTTCAAGAATCTTACTTGGGAAGGGGGAGTTTGGATTTGGGAGCGGTGATTTTGGGTATGGTAGGGGTGGTTTTTGGTTTGGGAGGCGTGGTCATGGGTGTGAGAATGGCGGGTTTGGGTGTGGAATGGGTGGGTTGGGTTTTGGGAGGGTTGGGTTTAGGTTTGGGAGGGCAAATAAAAGGTTTTCCTCAGGAAAATGGCTAATGTGGTTGGCAGGGAGTTCAGGTTGGGAGGTAGAAGGAGTGGCAGTGGGTAATGTGTGTGTGTGTCTGTTGAGGGTTCTTGTGAGTTTGGTGTATATGGTGTATGTTTGCATCTGTTTTTCGCTGGGTGTCTGTTCAGGTGAGTGTGGGTGTTTGTGATTTGTGGGAGTGAATGTGGTGATTGCAGATGTGGTGGTGCATGTGGGTGTGGTGTCCACTTCAGTGGTGATGGTGGTGCATGTGGGAATGGTGTGGTGTCTGCTGGTGTCGTGTTGCATATGGCTGTGGTGATGGGTATAGTCTCTGCAGGTGTGCTGCTGGTGTTGGTGCACGTGAATGTAATGGTGGGTGTGGTGTCTGTAGGTGTGCTGGTGGTTGCAGTGATGGTGGATGTGGTGTTTACATGTTTTTGTGTGTGGCTGTGTTTGTTGTTGTGTCTGTTTTTATGGTGTGGATGTGCTGCTTGTGTGTGTTGCAGTTGGTGAATGCAAAGGAATAAGTGTGCTTTGGACAGGGCTGGGAATAAGGAATTGGGATGGGGAAGGGGTCGGAGTTGAGGCATGAGGGTAGGAAGGTTAGGAGGGTGCAGTCAGTGAGGAGGCGAGGCCTTGGAATGACCTCTGTAGGCCAGATGTTGCACTGTGAATGCCTTCCAGGTAAGCTAACATCTGTTGCATCTGACAACTAATCCCCTGGATGGCATTCAAGAGTGCATTCTTGTCCACAAGATAGCCCGCTAGAGGTCAATAGCCTCTTCACTCAGCACAACCAGGGGGACAGGAGTGGGGGAGGTGCTTGTAGCCAAGGAGATGGCACCCCTTTGTGTGGCCATCTGGGGGGGAGCAAGAGCAAGAGATGGGAACGTGGATGGCGGACCAGACAGAGGATACAGTTGCATTAGCGTCCACCACTACTAGGGATTGTCAGGATTGTACCTTTCCACAGTATTGAAATGAACACAACTTAGTTCTTAACTTCCTTGTGAATCAAACGGACTCCAAAAGAGGTCATGCCTGACCCACTGGGATGAAGGGACGAACCTTGACCAGGACCAGACTAGATGTCCACCGTGCAATGTCAGGTGTCTTTTCAGTTTTCTGAAAACAGAACAACCTTTAGTACCTTAGAATACTCAGTTTAACTTCTTCCCAACTTTATGTAACCCACGCTTGATTTACCTAATGTCCCTTCTCTCTTTCTTTTAGGTGCTGGTTTCTGTAGGCTGAATTGGCTATGCAATACTTCTAAAAGCAAACTCAAGATAAGGAATTGCACAGGCAATTGTCTCAGGTGTTGATAAATAAATAACAGTTCTCACTAGCACCTACCCAAGTATATGCGCTTTACACACCTAGATAGTCAAACAAGCGCTGCTGAAAGACAACTATAAAGGTATTTTCTTTGCTTAGATAGACACAACAACAGAAAATAATGGTTAACTCCACCAGTCTTTTTAAGACAGGGTTCCTTCAGGTAAGTATTCCTTCATTGTTTTAGTATAAGCAATAACTGTTACCAATCACTAAAGGTCACCACTTGAATAATGTTTTTTGCTTGTCATTTTAAGGTTTTGGCAGCAGAAAGCAGGACAGAAGACGGGAACCCGACGACTTGGCAGAGAGCAAGAAACTGCCATGTGAGGATATTGAGCACTCCAAAGGACAAGAGAGAAGGAGGACGATGCCTCCACACAGGTGAGTATGGGAGGAGGGAACAGTCATCATGGTGCAGTGCGTAGTCTTAAAGTCTGTGCCCTCACCTCAAAGGGGCTGGTCTTCTGTAGAGGCCTGATGATATAGAAGAACTTGTGGCCTCCGTGCCAGTCCCCTCACCCACCATACCACTGGGTCTGTCAATGTCAGTGGTATCTGCATTGGAACCACAGTGGCCAGTTTCTTCCCCCCCAATGTGGCAAATGTCTCCTCCACTTGTCCCTGATGATGCTGAAAAGACAACAACTTATATCTATGTAAGTGAACATGAACTTTGCTCACAAAACATTTGTTAAGTCTACATATTTATCTTATCCAGCCTCAAGGCTCTCAAACTTGGCTTCATGTATGGCCTTGTCTCTTATTTCTCTGCATGAACTGTTTCATGCCTCTGATTGCTAGGGCTTTGTTGTTTAGAATACTGAACTTATGGCCCCAGAAAAATACAGAAATCAGAAATACATTTGTACAGTGTGTTTACAAGGTCAAATCATCTGCATCATTTACCTTCACCTCAATTAAAATATGGATCAATGTGTGTCCGCAAATGCTGTAATGTTGTACCAATATGTCTATAAATTGAAAGCCTGTTTACTTTGCCTGACCATTGCATAATGGTAAAACCTAAAGTAGCAAAAGTATATTTCAAATGTACTATGTATCATGTGTAGTCTGTACTGAATTAGCATACCAATGCATTAGGCACTTTCTACGTACCTATGCTGCTGAAGCTATTTTAAGAATATTTTTGTGTTGGATTGACAGTGGCTTTGACAGCATGAGTAAATACATAAGCCTTGATGCTTCTTTAACCCACTTCAATACAGAGCAAAAACATTCCCCTTTCCAAAAGGGTCATGTTTTGGGCCTGATATTGACTTTTCAAGATGGGATACTCCAACATATATGTGATGTAACCTTCCATCAGCAAAAGTCCCTTTAAGTATCACATTACTCTCCATCATTGATTTCATATCTGGACATAACTAAGGACACTAGAATGTTGTTTGGGGTGCGTGTAACTGTCACCTACGTGGACATATTTCTGTCTGTTTCAATCAATTCGTGTTGGTTAAAAGCATCATGTTGGATATAGCAGACTGTCTTATGTGCACATTTGTGAAGGACTAAGGCAGTGGTTCCCAACCTTTTGACTTCTGTGGACCCCCACTTTACCATTACTGGAACCCGGGGACCCCCACTGAATCATTATTGGAATCCGGGGACCTCCCACTAAGTAATTACTGAAAGCTGGGGACCTAATCTATTACAATTATTACATTTTCTAAGCAGTAGTGGACCCCCTGAGGGGCTTTACGGACCCCCAGGGGTCCCCGGACCACAGGTTGGAAACCACTAGACTAAGGCTTCATGCCAATCTGCCACTGTCTACATGAACTGCATTGAATCTTACTGAGCATACATATTTCTAACATGTTTTTGATAAGGAATGATGCATTTGCACTCATGTCTCCAGTGCTCATTATCATTTGGTTACTGTATCAACTTAAAGTCTCAAGCATCAACTGTATCATAAGTGTTCAGTATGCCATGGCACCTTTAAAAGGGCCTACCTTACCTACTGACATTTGAGATGGTGCTTCATACCTGACCCAATAAAGAAATGGGGCATGCTTGGTATAACTGTCCCACAAAACATCTAAAAAATGCAGGTACCCTTTTTCTCTTTTGCAGCCAAGTGTCTGTTCAAAACAGTACTTGGCTTGTGGTGAGGAATCTAGTGGCAACCTGTAGCACAAATCAATACCCCAAAAACAGCATCAGTCACCGTATGCAAAAACGTACATCTACAGTAATCCTTATGTGCGTTTGCTGTGTGTCAATCATTATGGTGATACCAAAAACATTGCTGTACATAAAAAAGGTTAAATAAGAATGGCTACAAACAATAACTCACTCCCTAATTCTGTTTTGGGCCCTCAACTGCCCATCACGTTTTGGGTAGGCCACTGCAAAAATTCAGGCCATGAGGCGGGCCAGGGTTGGGCACACATGCTTGCCTCATTGGGAGGACTGACCAAGCTGAACTTCTGCTGACTTTCTGGTCTAGCATAAAAAATCCTCCCACCTCTTCCTGCAATGCAGGCTGCATCCCTTATGGACACCAAGGTTGTACACCTTCTTGGTAATGGCCTTCCAAATCTCAAAATTTTGATGAGCGTTGACGTGTATGGATAAGAAAAAATAATCCTGTGACACAATTTTTGTTGCCTCTCTCACATGCTTTTGTAAGACAGTCTGTACAGATTTTTTACAAACATTTTAAAGTTTTAAAGTTCCTAGGAAATACTAATTTCAAGTGATCTGTTGAGTGCCCTCAACACTTTCTATTTTCTCATGTTACCAATCCAGAGTACAATCATCTTCTAGGCCAGGGCTATGTAACCTTTCCTGTACTGAGACCCACTCCTGATCAGCCCAAATCATTGTGAGCTACTAAAGGCTAAACAACCTGTACATTTGTTGTACATATCCCCTCACACAGATAGATTGGCATAATGTCTAATCTTATAAGAGTCAGATACTACGGTGACTAAGGGCAGTATGGAATGGCTGCCCTGTGTACATGGTGTGCCGGGAGAGCATGGTTTTTGATCATGTATGAACAAGTGTGTGTGGTGATGGGACACACTTATATGGGTGAGTGGGAGCCTGTGTTATTTAGACTTGCAGCACAGGAACTACCTTTCCCCATATGTGGCACCATGACATGTTGAAAACATACATATACTCTTCTTAAAAAATATGGGGTGTAGTTTAACTTGAAAGAAAATCATCAGACAACTCCATAACTCAAACGTTTCTTCTTGCACTTTACATGTATCTCATTTTGACATGGGCTGTATGTTTTCATTTATACTAGTGCTACAGTGTTTACTGGCCACATGAAGTAAGGGGCCTGCAGTTTGGCTCATGAAATCTGGAATTGTGAGTAACGTGAACCGAAATGTCAGCTCATTCTTTCAGATGACTTTTCATTTCAATGTACAGACATTTCTAACATTGTCAAACAACATTCTTTACCCAGCTAAATTATTCAGTTCAATACAGTCCAATGACAGCACTTCCCTCATGAAGAAAAAGGGACAAATTAGCCTGTGTATAAAGAAGGAAGAAGTTACTTTACTAAAACATTCCCCACTCAAACATGTACCTGTTTCTCTGTGTTCCCATACAGATCGCTGTACAGGGACAGGATGTCCGTGGTGAGAAGATCCAATTTCTCTGGGGACAAAGCAGGGGCCCTGCCACCTGCTTTGTTTAGCATCCTGGCTCCCAGAGGTCGGTAACAGTAGCAAAAGTCAAAAAAGGTATTGTTGGCTGCAGTGTTAGGAGGCAAGTGAGTTATTCAGCTTAGGAATGTACAATGCCTTGATATGATTTTAATATATAAATGTATTGCTTCAATGAAGCAGGCTCAGGCTCAGTGTATCCCGACTGACCATGGTTGTTAGCACCGCTGAGGAATACAACAATGCCAAGGGAAGTCCGCTTCAGTGAGGCCCATGGAAGTACAAAGGAGGCCAGTAGAGTATGTTTTTGTCCTCCTGAAGGCCAGATTTCGGTGTCTGGACTAGACCGGTGGAGCCCTCCTCTATTCACCCAATAAGGTGTACTGCATGCTGCACAACATTGCCCTGTGGCGAAACAACCAAATCATCGCATAAGATGGAGACCATGAATATCTACCAGATGAGGATGTTGAAATACCCAAGGAAGATGACAGTGGTGAAGAGGAAGGAATTGACCTACATCATTGAAGTTAATTCTACAAAAACAAAGTATATGATCTTTGGTGATAACAAACACAAAGTAAGAAAGAGAATCTTTACGGAAGCGGTAGAGTTGGAGAGAGTAGCTGAATTTGTATATTTGGGGGTTAGACTGGAGGATACGCATAGATGGCAGGCTCAGATAACGAGGGCACATATGTCTCTGAAGCAGAACCTGGGTGGTGTTCTGAGATTTGCAAATAGGTTCCCCTAGGTTCGCAATCACTCCAGCAATGGAAATATACAAGCTACAAGCAAGAGGGAGTGCTCTGTATGGAGCGGAGCTATAGGGACATGGTAATCTGAAGGATTTGGAGATTGCTGAAAACTCTTTTATAAAGTCTATCCTCAGAATACCCACTAGTTCCCCTACATTGCCTGTCCGCATGGACATGGACTTAGACTCTATGGCACATATAGCAGCGCTGAAACCAATATCATACTGGATCAGAATATGGTCCCTGGACACACTTAGCCCATATAGGACATGGCTGAAAGCTCTGATCAGTGAGAACTACACAGGAAAAATCCCTTGGTGCAATTAAGTTAGAGCTAGTCTGACCAAACTGGGGTTGGCCCATTTTTGGATGGTCTCTTATGATCTACCCATAAATGCGGCACATATTGTAAAGGATGTATATTGGCTGTGGCTAAAATTGGGAAAACTAGCAGAGGTCCCTTTAGGTAGTTTGACAGATAAGTTTACATCAGTCAAATGTCACTACGAGTTTGAACCGTATATGGATCTGATTACATTCCCTCGAGCCCGCGCCCTTTACATCAGATTCAGACTAGGCTCGTTACCGCTACGTTCTTTCACCTGTACTTGGTCTAAAGATGATCCTTATGCCAATTTCTGCCCGATGGGCTGCGGCCTTCCCGAATGTAGTGCACACGTACTATTCCATTGTCCTGCTTATGATAAACAACGAATCAAATGGATTGTACCTCTTTGTAGAATCATGGGCTTCCAGAATTGGTTTGCTACCCTTAGAATTTTTAGGTCAAATACCCAGGACGTGGTGGTATTTGCCTTAGCCAGCTACTTAGATGAAATTTGGCGTGCTAGAACAAAAATGCTAAAGTCATCTCATAAATAGGAGCCTATAATGGGAATACTTTGTACTTTCATCCTATTTATCGTTTTTAACTCTATGATATTTATTATGAAAAATTTTACATTTTTGCACGATTTTATAATATGGCACGATTTTTTAAAGGGAAAATGTTTTATATTGTAGGACTTTTATACATAGTTTATTTTTGTAAAATTGTGAATTTGTGATGCCCTTTTATGGTATTTGTGTTTTACCGAAATGAAGCTAACAATGATGATGACCTACATCAAGATGTTATTGACCACTTCTTCACATGAGTGTAAGTATACCTTTACATATTGTAACACCCAATGTCAGAACAACTTGTGACATACTGAACATATTAGTCTGTGATGGTAATTTAGTAGGAATGGTCAGTTCGGGAAAGTTGAAGGGAAAGATGTTCGTAGATCAAAGTTTCCCTACATTGACTACTGTGTTGATTAACATAGATTATCTTTGCTTCTGCTAAGTATATGGGTCCTCCTAACCAACCATTTGAATCAAATTTCATGGGTGAAATCATTAATTTTCACTTGTTATTCTGTTTAAGACGAGAGAGCATAACTTAGCTGTGCCATTATATCTTGTAAAACATGAAATAAAGGAGTGGTTATTTTCCTATTTAAACATGTGAAAAAGGCTTTCCATATAACATGGTGCACTGAAATGTATACAAATAAATTGCATGTCTAAATATATATTTTCGTGTGAAACACATTTATTCATCGATTAGCAAGTATGTTTATGTTATAGTATTTTAGGAATTTTATCTGTGTAATCATTTTATATTCACCATGAGAAATGTGTGGAAAATCATTTAAACTAAAAGTGTATTCATGTTATTTTTTGCTTGGACAGAGTAAAGGCCTCAGTTTTTTTGTATTGCTAGTCTTCAACGTGAAAGCTTGTTTTATTGCATCTCTTCCTAAGATGCAGGTGTGTTGGTATGAGTCTTTGGCTAATAAGGATACCATTGTGCAAAGAAGATAAGAAGGCCTCAGAAGATGTGTTACCAAGGTTGAGTAGAGTAACTTGAAGATGCCAGCCGAACTCCCATCTGAAATTCCTGAACATGGGAATGAACCAAGGCTGAATTGATTTAGTTTCAAAGGCTCAGCTGTCAATTAGATTATTGATTTACAGAACTGGAAGGTTTTGGCTGTGATGTCAACTTCTGAAAGACTCAAGATTTAAGTGTGGTTTTGTTAGTTGCAGATTCAGATTCCCACTGCCCCTTGATCAGAGCGGATTCCTCTGAGGTACAGTGGCTTCATGTGACTCATATATCTCTTAACAGGAACTTCCACAGAAATGTTGTAGCAATGACACTTTTTGTGAAATTTCTTTAGTGTTTAGAATAGTTAGGAATTTAGATTCAATCATTAGGCAGGCTAATTTGAGCTTTGATTTAAAGCAACAAATGTTTTCAGTCATTTTCTGTGTTATTGCTGTTGAAATATTGGTTCTGCACATGCTGATTAAATTCAATGTTGTGCAACACTTTAATTCTGTTGTGGTGATTTTGTACATTTATACCATTGTTTTGAGACTTATTTATGTAAGTTTGACTTTGAGGCTGTAATAAAACCCTTTTGAACGTTATCTTGGTCTCTGAGATTCAATATGTGAGCAACAGGTTACACAGTAATTTACATTTAGAATTTTAATGTGTTTCTCCTCATCCTTTTGAGCTCGGAAAAAGATTCATCAAGCCGAAGATTTAGAAAAAAGAAAAAGTCTAAAGAGCCGGGTGAGATAGTAGCAGATGCGGATGGTTATATTTCTGAAGTGTGGAAAAGTGGAACCATATTCTAGAGTAGTTAGTCCCTAGTGCTAAACTTTAGATGATCATACCTAGAGCTGGAGGATTGGCAAAATTGTGGAGACTTGGAAGAAAGTCGCATTGGCAGCAGAAGAGTGAGTATTGATAGGGTCATAGATAGCAGCAGTTCGTATCTAGTTTGCGGTGATAGTGTGAATTTAGTTGGTATCTTGAGGAGATGTTTTTGTATGGTGTGTGCGGGTGGTGATTTATAAAGAAGTCAGAGAAGTTACCAGGTCCAACGTGGCCTAAGATCCTGGGATAGTATTAAAAGGTGCAAAAGACACCATGTTAAATTGTCTGCTAAGAGGTTGTGTTCATGGTGAGACGTTGTCAACAGCACAGTTAAGATAGGGCCTTACTTTGTGTGAATGTGAGGCAATTGGAATAGTGAATCTTAATACGCAGAGTGAAGCTTCACTGATCTAGGTGATACCCCTCAGGACGAGGTTTCATTCGAAGTGCTTGGAAATTATCTTGTGTGTTTGAAACTATTCATTCTTCAGTGGAGCAACAAAAAGATTATTGTATTGTATCTTGTATGTGTGTGTCATATTGCAGAGCGAGTCTGCGTGCAGATAGTAAGGAGGGGAACTGCTGCGAGGAGAGAAGTCTACGTCATAGTGTGCCATGCTGGTATAGGTCAGTTGGTGTGGTGCTACACTTCTATTGGTTGGGGACGTCATAAGGGACGACATTGTGATTTGTAGATGCTGTGGAGCAAGGGATTATGGTTACAGCATTGCTTTGAACTAAATTGAAGTTTTGTAATAATTGTTGAAAAATGAAATGCTTTAAATTATGCAAGATTTGTTTAGAGGTGATGTTTATATCCCTTGTAGAGCGGGCAAAGTGGCACCTCCCGAAGAGACCCCCAGGTCATTATATGGTGATTAATGTAGGGCTTCACACATGTTTTTGGCTTGGACAACAGAGAAGGAATGTCCTTAGAGATTCCCACACTATGGCACGTTTATTTGCAAATTATTGAAAACTTGAGGAGAGTGTTGTACGAAATGAGGCCACCTCCTAGACTTGCACGATATGAAGCACTTAATGCTTGGGAACATGCTGCTCATGCCAGAGAAAAGGAGAAATATCAGGGTAAACCAAAGAAAGCTATACGTACCTATGCAGATGTAAGACGGGATGCGGCGCAGAAAAGGTGGAGAACAGACATGGTGGAATGAGTTAAGTTGTACCCAACTTTGACAACTGAAGTGGTCAAGGGAGAAGGGGAAAGAAAAATGGTTAGGAAATACATGTATAGATAGTAATGTTGAGATAGTCTTTTGGATGTCTTACTATTTGAACATCTACCTCCGTACAATGAAGTCAGGAATGAGAGTGGGAATATTAGTACTTGTGTCAATGGCATGATTACCTTTCCTATAGCCACAGCCAAGATGACTCCTAGTTCTGTAGAAGCTCTTCCAGTTAATGCACCCAAAGTGTTTAGAAGTGAAGGTTTAAAAGAGTGTGTCCCATTCAATCCTACCATTAGTACTGGTGATGCTCTTATGGTCCCAGTAACTATTGGCCCAGTTCCTATGTATACATCAGAAGGTTCTGGCAAACATACTTACAATCCGAGTGTACCTAATAATGATGGAGGACAGAGTGGAGTTCCAAATACTCTAGATGCTAGATAGTTTGTCCCCTTAATTCCAACACATACTATCACTCCATGTGGAGCCAGTGCAGATAGGACTTTGAATTTGTCAGTATGCGCATCAATAGGTACCCACCCATACTATTCCTGGGAACCTCCTTTAAATTCAGGAGATGGTGCCCAAGGACAGAATTCCATACCAAAGATTCATATGGTGACTCGATCTATTAGTGAAAGGAGATAGATGACTGGGTGACATTTTTTAATGGAGGTACTCCATCTAGAGAGAGTGCGAATACAGCGGTGAGTCAGGGTACAAGTCCATCAACACCAAAGGAAAGAACTATGGATGTGGCAAAGCTGACAATAGAGTTGAATGTAATGATTATTGGAAATCTTGCTGCCACACAATTAGAGACTTATCAAGAAGATGAGCTCGCATTTATGTGTAGGAACATCACAAACTGAGTAGGCCAAGTTCATGACAAATTACAGAAAGTGGCTGTGAAATATGAAGTAGACCTAAATAAAATTATGGCTTTGCAGAGGAGTTATCGAGTGTATTTCAGTGAAAAGGACATTGCAGACATGGGAACTCCTAAACTGAAAACTCGCATTAAAGAATGAATTCATAATAATGGGAAAAGGAATGAATTAGATAAGAGGGAGACCAAATGGGTTAAAAAGAAGGACATAAAGAAACATTCAGGTGAACCGCCTCCAGGTGGAGCACAGGGGGGTGTTTTACAACCTTTTCCTTGAGAGAGAAGTGCCTGGTGGAAATAATGTTCATGTGCCATGTAGCAGAAGTGATCTTGCATCATTTACCATTGATTTCCTGAAATTAAGAGAGAAGCAAGTAGAGTCATACAGACAGGTTGAAGGGTGTTCGATTTGAACGTATTGTTCAACATTGATGGTCCAAGTGATTTGTGGACGCAATGTTAGATTGCTGTCCAGTGGCCTAAGGCTGAAAATAGGAATCCAATAGTCAAGAGTCCTTTCCCAATAGTGATGAAAAAGTATCAGCAGGTTATGACATTACTGAAAGGGAAGGTGCCTCCTCAAGATGTTGATTGGGTTAAAATTGACAGAAAGACTCAAGAGCCGAAGGAGGAGAATTCATACTTACTATGAGAGATTGTAATAGGCATTCAAACAGCACAGTGGTATGGAGATGTTGGGGGTGAAAAGCTTTGTGCCAAGCCTTCTTTTTAATACCGTTGTAAGAGGACAGTCAGTTTCTCTTGCCTTTGGGCTCAGAAATAGGGTTTTGGCACGTGCCGAGTCCCACACGGGTATACTAAGTCTCCATCTATTTTCACTCAGATTGTAAAAACAAATATGGAATCTTTGGCTATGCCTTGTAATTCAGTCCTGAACCAGTACATCAACAACCTAATGGTGGTGTTGAATAATCAAGAAGCTTGCAAACAGGACACTACTGCATTACTGAACCACCTGGTTGAAAATAGACATAAGGTATCCCTGGGAAAGTTACAATATTGTCAGAAAGAGGTCCAGTAGTTTGGACATCACATTGAGAAAGGTGTGAGAAAAGTTTCACAGCAGAGGACTTCAGCCATCCTGAAAATGAGTCCACCAACTAGATAGAGAGAAGTCAGAATGATTTTGGGAATTGTAGGCCACTGTAAACAGTGGATACCCAACTTGTCCCAGGTGGCCAAGCCATTACAGAAGCTGACACACAAGGGTGTGTCCAACCGGGTACCATGGGATAACAATCGCCTTGTTGTATTTCTGGAGCTGAGAGAATGTCTCTGTCATGCCCTGGCTCTAGGGATGCCCGATTATATAAACTCTTTTACACTTTTCTGAAGTGTGATGGAGGGATGTGCACTTTCACTGCTAACTCAAATGCATGGAAATGCTAAGAGACCTGTGGCTTATTTTTCTGCCATGCTAGATCCTGTTGTGTCTGCATTGTCTGACTGTTTTAAAGCTGTAGCTGTGATCAGCACTAGTACAAAGAAGTGTAAAAATATTCTTATGGGTCACCCATTAATTGTGCATGTTCCTCATTCTGTTGAGCTGTTGTTGACTAGGACCAGAACCCAACATCTTACAAGTAGTCGACTTACTAAATACAAGCAGATTATGTTGGCTGAAGAGAATGTGACTCTCAAACATTGTGGGATTCTAAATCCTGCTATTCTGTTGCCAGTATTAGGACAAGGAAGCAATGATGATTGTGAAGGGGACTATGATTGTCCTGATGTCACTGAACTGTGCAGACATAATAGATGAACCACTACCTGAATCTGATTTTGTCCTCTATGTTAATAGTTGATGTTGATAGTTCATGCTTGAAAGAAATTGGAGGAAGTTTGAGAGCAGCTTATGCTGTTTATACTCTTTCTGGAGTTGTTGAAGCTTCCTGGCTTCAAGAAATATTCTCTGCCCAAGTGGCAGAATTGATTGCTCTTACGAGAGAATGCTATGTCTCTGATGAATTGAAGGTGACAATCTTTACTGATAGTCAATACAGCTTTGGTGTCCTTCATGACTTCAGTCAACTATGGTCCCAGAGAGGGCTTATGAAGTTCTCTGGATCCTCTATCCAGAATGGCAAACAAGAGAAAAACCTTCTTGACACATTACAATTGCCCGAACAAGTTGATGCAGTCAAATGCCCTACACATTGTTCTGGAGTTGATCATGTAACTTTGGGCAATAGGTACGCCAATGAGGTTGCAAAATACTGTGCACACAATGTTTGTACATTTAATGGTGAATTCACAAACAAGGGAGTGGATGAGACTATCTTTAACCTTCTGGTGACAACAAATATTACTTGGGATGAAGTGAAGAGACTTCAAGAGGAAGTGTCTGAGGAAGAACAAAAACGTTGGGTTATAGCAGGTTGTGTCAAAAGAGGTGATGACATTTGGGCTTCAGTGGATAGATGACTGGTTTTGCCAAACAGTTTCTTACCTTCTTTGGCTAGACCTTATCATGGTCCAGCTCATGTCGGTAGGGATCCTATGGTAAGGATGTTCAGACAGACTTAGTTCAATCCTAAATTCAGATTGATGGCTGAAGCGTTGTGCCAGAGGTGCATTATGTGTCAACAGAACAATGATAGGAAGAGAACTGCAGTCACACTGAGTCACATAGAAAGGCCAAGAGGGCCTTTTTACAGGATGCAGCTAGATTTCATCCAAATGCCTGTGAGTAATAGGTTGAGGTATGTTTTGGTTGTGGTGTGTACCTTTTCTTGTTGGGTTGATGCTTATTCTACTAGACAAAATGATGGTCTTACTGCAGCTAAATTGTTGTAAAGAGAACTCATTCCCAGATTTGGTTTCCTAACTTCTTTGGAATCAGATCAAGGAACTCATATCAATAATGAAGTCCTGAAATTTTTGTGTGTAGCATTGCAGATGGAACAGAGATTGCATTGCAGTTATAGACCAGAGAATTTGGGTCTTGTGGAGCAAGTGAATGGCATGCTGAAATGCAGACTGGCAACAGTGTGTGCTTCGACATCATTAAAATGGGTTGATTCTTTACCTCTTGTGTGGATGAGGCTTTGGAGTGTACCTGATCAAAAGGCTGATGGTCCCCCCACAAGATCATAATGGGGACGGCGATGAGTCTGCAAGCAAATTCGGCAAATGCACTTGTGAATATTACTGAACATATGGTCCTAGGTTATTGCAAAAGACCAGCTGATTTGGTGCATTCTGTGTCTCATCTGGTGGTAGCAGCCAAAGCCCCTCAGCATCAGGAACAGTACTATGCCCTTAGTCCCGGTGATTGGGTCTTGATGAAGAAACACATTAGGAAAATGTGTCTGGAACCTCATTGGTATGGGCCTTATCAGGTGATCCTGGTCACGAGGACTGCTCTGAAGTGTAGAGGTCTCCCCAACTGGATTCACGCTTCTTATACTCACAGAGATTATTGCCCCCTGATACAACAGCACCTGTTCCAGAAGAACCAGTGGGGCAAGAAAGGCAACAGGAGCAGGTTGGACAAGCTGCTGGGGACTAAACTGAGTGTCTGAGTCTGAAAAAGCACTCAATCAAGGTGAAAGGGGTCTTGAGGAAGTCACAATTGACCCTGGAGAACAGACCATCTAGTCTTGTTCTGTGGTGAACGAGTGAGACTCAGAAGTAGACCCTGAAGAAGGAACAAGTGCTGGAAGAAAGCGAGTAGAATTTGGAGCCCAATGGCCCAGAAGGAAGGAAGGTGAGTCTGTCTATAAAACACAAACCACCACTGATTGCTGGAGAAACTGAGAACTCTGATACAAGTAAAAGCGGAGGTGAAGGTGTGAAATCAGGAGATCAAAAAGACTAAGCATGCTTAGTCATAGGTATTCTTCACTGGAGTGGACCTACTTGCAAGTGACACAAATTAAGTGTTCTGGGAATATTGGGATCAATATACAGGTTTAGCTGACCCTTCATAAACTGAACATTGTGGTTGAGGTTTGAATTTTCATTGCCATTTATGAACTTGGTTTGTGTGAACATTTGATACATTTACATTGATTGGGATAGAGAATTTGAAAGATTTCATAGGCCCCAGTTGAAGAAGAGAAAGGGTTGCCATTTAGAAGAGCACGGTGTATGACTAGGGAAGTCTGATGACGATCTCTGTCATATTATTGAACAAACTTTGAATTTTTGAACTCTTTTTGATATTCACAATGGTGAAACTGCTGAAGAACATTTGCTGCTTCTGTATTTTAATAGTAGATCTGATTCTGCAGATGCAATGGAGTCAAATAAAAAAATAGACATACATACATAATAGGTGCTTTATTGCTTAGTCTCTTTGTGAAATTAGTAGTGTTGCTAATAGGAGCATTTGCTCCTATGGTAGCTTGTGAACATTGTAAACAGATGAATCTCCAAAGTAGAGGTATGACAGGGCTATGTTGGTGTGAGCACTTTGAGCTGGGGCTCCGATGGCTCTTTTTTAACGAGCATTTACCTTGCATACAGCAGCACTCAATGAATTTAACTAGCTGATACCAGTGTTAATTGTCGGTGGCATTCTGTGTGGCACTCCTCTATGATGCATTATAAGCTTACACAATAACATCTATGAGCACCAGTATGTGTGTAGCGCATATTTGTATACTGGTTATGAGTGTGTACCTTGTATGAGAAGAAAGTGAAAATCTTGGTTCTAGGTTGAGCCTTTCACTCTGACCATCATTAAGGAACTCTCTTCAGATGGACTAACATTGCACAGATTTACTATGAAGTCCAATTCTTTATCCATCACAGGCCATGATTAAGCCAGTGGCCCCTTCCAATTTCAGGGGTTTTGGTACATGATTACCTGACTTCAATATTCACTGCCATTTGAGTATTTCATGATTCAACCATTGACAACTGATATTAACGGTTGTCTTTTAGGAATAACACCATTTAGTTTAGCAATTCACTAGAACTAAGGCTGTGGTTTGATGGCATTTAATTTATCCTTGTGCTACTAGTGTGTGACTACAAAGGACACTGTCCCCTTCACAGACCAAGATCCTGTATCCCTTAGAATCTAGTGTAAGGGATAGGCCTATTTGCTTATGTATTGATTTTTTTGATGTTCACTTGATAAACTAGTGATACCTCGGCATGAAGGTTGCTAACTACGCATCTTCATGCAAAAATTGTTTTCCATCAGTAGACATATGAAAGTGTTGTAGTTGACAGTGTATGTTTTTGATGTGCGTACACAGTTTTCACTTATACATGTGTTAACCCCCTCGGTGCCCTGGATGAGACCAGCTTGGCCTGCACCTGGCCCGCTTCCCAAGTCGAGGATGGAAGGGGAATCCCTTCCCCTTACACCTCCGACCCCCCCCCTCGGCAATGAAGCCATTTGCTTCCAGCGCGAGGGGAGAGAAGACTTCAACAGGTACGTTTCTCTCTTTTGGGGGTTTTGGGGGGGGAAACAGACACGGGGGAAAGGAAAGAGTTTTTCCTTTCCCCCGGGCCTGTTTTCAGTTGATTCCTGGTCCACGATCGCGGGCGGGGCCCGCAATCGTGGACCAGGAATCCCAACTAGGCACCAGGGATTTTTTTTAAAGTTTATTTTTGGGAGTGACCCCTTGGGCAAGGGTCGCTCAATGGAGGGGCTATTATTTATCTTATTTCGGCCCCCCTGGAGGCAGATCGGCTGTTTTTTCGGCCGATCTGCCCCTGGGGGGGGGGGGGGGTCGAAAACCACTAGACACCAGGGATTGTATTTTCCTTATGATTTTGGGGAGCGACCCCTTGGGCAAGGGTTGCTCCCCTGGGGGGCCATAAACTAATCCTATTTTGGCCCCCCCGGGCCTGATTGGCCGTTTTTTCGGCCGATCTGCCCCCAAGGCAGTTTGAAAACCACTAGACCACCAGGAATTTTATTTTTCTTTATGATTTTGGGGAGTGATCCCTTGGGCAAGGGTCGGTCCCCTGGGGGGCCATAACTAATCCTATTTCGGCCCCCCTGGGGGCAGAACGGACATATTTTCAGCTGATCTACCCCTGAGGGGTCGAAAACCACTAGACCACCAGGGATTTTATTTTCCTTATGTTTTTTGGCAAGGATCACCTCCTAAAGGGGACACAGAGCT
Organism: Pleurodeles waltl; assembly: GCF_031143425.1. Lineage (NCBI taxonomy): Eukaryota > Metazoa > Chordata > Amphibia > Caudata > Salamandridae > Pleurodeles > Pleurodeles waltl. Next base: position 244,599,934 of record NC_090448.1, on the reverse strand, counting down.
GTTGGCCATTTCTGCCCCCTTTGGGGGCAGATCGGCCAATTTGTTTTACGCCCATCTGCCCCCAAGTGGAGCAGAATCCACTTTAGGCACCAGGGATCCTGTGTGTGTGTGTGTTTTGTGATGGGGGGCGGCACCTTTGGTAAGGGTCAGCCCACCAAAGGGGGCACATTACTGATGGCCATTTCTGCTCACCTTGGAGGCAGATCGGCCTATTTTTTTTAGGCCCATCTGCCACCAAGATTTCAGCGATTTTTTTTTTTGGTTCCCTTCATTTTTCTGTGTGCTGCGGGTGCCCCCTTTGACAAGGGTCGCCCCCCCCCCGAAGGAGGCACAGAGCTGTTGGCCATTTCTGCCCCCCTTGGAGCCAGATTCGCCTATTTTTTTAGGCCCATCTCGCCCCAAGGGGGGCAGAATCCACTTAGGCACCAGGGATCTTGTTTGTGTGTGTTCTGTGGGGGTGGGGGTGGGGGTGGGGAAGCGGCCCCTTTTGGCAAGCGTCGTTCCCAAAGGGGGGCACATTACTGATGACCATTTCTGTTCCTTTGGGGGCAGATGGGCTATTTGTTTTAGGCCCATCTGCCCCAAGTGGGACAGAAGCCACTTAGGCACCAGGGACAATTTCTAAGTTCTTGGTGGCGGGGTGTTTGTCAACTGGCAAAGTATTTGTATTTTTGATTATAACAGTTTATTTCTTCTTTTTGTTCTAGTTCAAAGCTTTTGCTTCCTTTGCTGTGGATCCTTGCGGTTTTGGCAGTAGTTGTCCAGTGGTTTGCATAGTTGCATGTTTTAGGTAAGTCAAAGCAATTTACTCCAAAGGGGTATTGTTGACATGCATGAATGATATGTTTGTAGGTGGTTTACTGAATGCAGTATTGTGTGTGAAATTGTCCTTAGATTTGAGCACAATGATATTTATGTTGTCATATGTCTAATTTGCGTTTTTCTTTTTTCTTTTTAGAGGGATATCATTGGTGATTGCTGTGTCTGTGCAGAGTAGTTGCTGGTGAGTAGCTTTTTCAGGCAAGTGAGTGGTATAGTTTTTTAGTACATAACTCTTTGTGATAAAGCTACACTTTGTTTATTACTTATTTTAGTGCTGGTTGTTGTTGGCAATCCATTTGTTGTTAGTGAGGACCATTGCTAGCCGCAGAGTGACCGCTCAGCAGGTTGTTGGCATGCTTTTTGAGTCGTCTTCAAACCATGATTACACGACTGACTCTGCATCTGAGGCAGAGGAGGAAGTGAGAGATTCTGTCAGTGAATTTTCTGTCCAAGAGGATTCTTCTGATGAGGAAGCCACTCTCAGTGCAGATGAAGGGCCTGTTTTAGAGGAGGACATTGATGTGCCAAGAGTGCAGTAGCCTGGGGCTGAAGGGTTTCCCACTAGAAGACCTGACACCTGGATTGCCCCAAACATGGAGCAGCCACAGTTAACTGCATTTACTGGTCTACGAGGGTGTAGAGTCAATATGGAAAACTTTTTGCCTGTCAATTTCTTTCACTTGTTTATGGGCGATGTATTTTTGGAAGAGATTGTGGAGCAGACTAATGTGTATGCAGAGCAATATTTGAGGGACAACGCTGCCAGACTTAGGCTTCAGTCTAGAGCTACTCAGTGGGTTCCCACATATCTGGAACAGATGAAAAAGTTTTTAGGTTTGACTTTTTTGATGGGGTTGATAAGGAAGCTGTCACTGACTTCTTATTGGTCTACTAGACCCTTGATGGCAATGGCTATATTTCCTGCAACTATGACTCATAATCACTATTTGCTTCTTCTTCGTATGCTGCATTTTGTAGACAGGGCTTTAGCCTTGCCACAAGATCACCCTGATTGTGACCGTCTTTTTAAGATTAGGCCTGTCCTTGATCATTTTGTAGATCGGTTTCAGAGGTCTATGTTCCAGGCAAAGAGATAAGTGTGAACGAGTCTTTGGTCCTTTTCAAGGGGCGTTTAGTTTTTAAGCAATACATTCCTAGTAAGAGGGCACGGTATGGGATTAAATTGTATATGCTGTCAGAAAGCAGTACTGGGTACATGTATAATTTCCGGGTCTTCACTGGTAGGGATTCCAGTATTGACGCTCCTGGTTGTCCGGCCACTTTTCTAGCTAGGGAAAAAATTGTGTGGGAACTTGGTAGACGACTGTTTAACAAAGGTCACCATTTGTACGTAGATCATTTCTACACTGGAGTGAAGTTGTTCAAGGAGTTGTTTAGAGTGGACACTGTTGCTTGTGGCACAATCCATTCTAACCGGAAAGACTATACAAGGGAGCTTGTCCGTAATAAAGTTGAGAGGGGACAGTGCAGTGCCTTGCGGAATAATGAGCTGCTAGCTCTGAAATTTTCAGACAGGAGGGATGTGTACATGCTATCTACCATCCATGATGAGAGTACTTTCCCTGTGACTGTTTGGGGTCAGGTTTCTGAAGTGTGCAAACCTGCGTGCATTTTGGACTACAATAGACACATGGGTGGTGTTGATAGAGTAGATCAGAGGTTGGAACCTCACACTGCTCTTCGTAAGTCTTACGTGTGGTATAAAAAGTTGGCCCTACATTTATTTCATTTGGCAACTTTTAATGCCTTTATTGTGTTCAAGGATTGTTCACCTGAGTCAAGGGTGACATTTGTTACATTTCAGGAGTCGGTGATAGAGAGCCTTATTGTGGTGGAACAGGCAAGAGTTCCTAGAGTAGCAGTGGTGGAGGATGTGGCTAGATTGAAAGATCGCCACTTTCCAGATCACATTCCTCCCACTCCCAAAAAAGACTTACCCACTAAGAAATGTAGAGTATGTGCCTGAAGAGGTATCCGGAGGGAGAGCCGGATGTACTGCCCCGATTGCCCTTCAAAGCCTGGGCTGTGTTTGTCCAGCTGTTTCAGAAATTACCACACAAAGAAAAATTTTGAGGAAATACCGTGAGCGTAAACTGCCTATTTGATATTTTCATATGTTCAGTTTCACGATTGGCATTACTGTCATGTATTTAGTTAGAGCTTTTGTGTTTGTAGTTTTGTACTTATTTAATAATTAGTGGTTTCTTTGTTGTTTATAAACAAAATAAAGTGATGGCGGTGTGCGTGGGGTGGCGCTTGGCTGACGGTGTTTGTGGGGTGGCGCTTGGCTGGTGGTGTGCTTGGGGTGGCACTTGGCTGGCGGTGTGCGTGGGGTGGCGCTTGGCTGTCGGTGTGTGTGGGGTGGCGCTTGGCTGGCAGTGTGCTTGGAGTGGCGCTTGGCTGCCGGTGTGCGTGGGGTGGCGCTTGGCTGACGGTGTGCTTGGGGTGGTGCTTGGTTAGCGGTGTGTGTGGGATGGTGCTTGGCTGGCGGTGTGCGTGGGGTGGCGCTTGGCTGGTGGTGTGCTTGGGGTGGCGCTTGGTTGGCGGTGTGCGTGGGATGGCGCTTGGCTGGCGGTGTGCGTGGGGTGGCGCTTGGCTGGCGGTGACAGCTCAACATCAGTCCACACACTCCCATCAGCTAGTGTGACTGCTGTATTAGGTATGTGGGCGTATGTAAGTGATGGGCACTTGAGTGGCGCTGTCGGTCGATGCGAGTGTTGTAATGTGTTGGGCCTGTGACTGGCAGCGTGAATGGTCTTGTGCATGTCATGTATGAAATCTGTGTGAATGGACTGTAAAACGGTTGGTGCCTTGATGCGGCTTTACAGCTCACGAGCTGTGAATCATTGGTTCAGTTTTTTGGCCTTTCAGTTATTAACAGTGCATTTCACTTTTGTGAAATCTCTTGTTAAGAAAATGTTATCTACTGAACCATCGCTCATCCTCGTGCCAAATCCAACCAGTATGTGTGGTACAAATGACAAAACCTGCTCCGCTGTAATCAGGCGTCGCAGCACACTTGTGACACGCTAAGTGTCTCAGGTGGGACCCCGATGATGAAGCATGCCACCAACTTGGTTGGTGAGTGAGGGGTCTTTTTCACATAACCTAAGTGCGTTTCTTTTCACAATTTTAGTGTTTGGCACATCATGGACGTACGTGGACAAATAAAAATGATATATTGCAAAACTACCTGTGTTTGGGGGGAAGGGGTCACCTATGTTTTTGGTCGTGGGTGCAGCCTTCATCTAGGGAAACCTAGCAAACCCAGACATTTTTAAAAACTAGACACCCCAAGGAGTCCAGGGAGGTGTAGCTTGCTTGGATCCCCCAACATTTTCTTACCCAGACTCCTCTGCAAACCTCAAAATGTGCTTAATAAAGTATATTTTCCTGACTTTTCTTAGTAGGATCACCACTCAAGCACAAAATTCCTACTCCCCAGCATTCCCCTCAGTCTCCCAAGTAAAATGACACATCACTTGTGTAGGTCCCCAAAGCAGAGTCAGCCTAAAGATGTATAAAAGAAGAATATGTCCTTAACAACTCGCTGTGCTATCCCTTGTATCTCTACAAGTTTTTGGCCTTATTCTGTTGCAGGCACCTGGCCCACCCACACAAGTGAGGTATCAATTTTATCTGGAAACTTGGGGGAACGCGTGGTGGAAGGAAATTTGGGGCTCCTCTCAGATTCCAGAACTCTCTGTCACCGAAATATGAGGAAACAGTGTTTTTTAGCCAGATTTTGAGGTTTGCAAAGGATTCTGGGTAACAGAACCTGGTCACCCCGTCTTGGATTCCCCTAGGTCTCTAGTTTTCAAAAATGCACAGGTGTGGTAGGTTTCCCTAGGTGCCGGCTGAGCTAGAGGCCAAAATCCACAGGTAGGCACTTTGCAAAAAACACCTCTGTTTTCTTTGTGAAAATGTGATATGTCCACTTTGTGTTTTGGGGCATTTCCTGTTGCAGGCACTAGACCTACCCACACCAGTGAGGTACCATTTTTATCGGGAGACTTGGGGGATGCTGGGTGGAAGGAAATTTGTGGCTCCTCTCAGATTCCAGAACGTTCAGTCACCAAAATGTGAGTAAAAAGTTTTTTTTTTTGCCACATTTTGAGGTTGGAAAGGATTCTGGGTAACAGAACCTGGTGAGAGCCCCACAAGTAACCCCGTCTTAGATTCCCCTAGGTCTCTAGTTTTAAAAAATGCACAGGTTTGTTAGGTTTCCCTATGTGCCGGCAGAGCTAGAGGCCAAAATCCACAGGTAGACACTTTGCAAAAAACACCTGTTTTCTTTGAGAAAATGTGATGTGTCCACTTTGTGTTTTGGGGCATTTCCTGTTGCGGGCACTAGGCCTACCCACAAAAGTGAGGCATCATTTTTATTGGGAGACTTGGGGAAACGCTGGGTGAAAGGAAATTTGTGGCTCCTCTCAGATTCCAGAACGTCCTGTCACCGAAATGTGATTAAAAAGTGTTTTTTTAGCCACATTTTGAGGTTTGCAAAGGATTCTGGGTAACAGAACCTGTTGCGAGCCCCACAAGTCACCCCGTCTTGGGTTCCCCTAGGTCTCTAGTTTTAAAAAATACACAGGTTTGGTAGGTTTCCCTAGGTGCCGGTTGAGTTAGAGGCCAAAATCCACAGGTAGGCACTTTGCAAAAAACACCTCTGTTTTCTGTGGAAAAATGTGATGAGTCCACGTTGTGTTTTGGGGACATTTCCTGTCACGGGCACTAGGCCTACCCACACAAGTGAGGTACCATTTTTATCAGGAGACTTGGGGGAACATAGAATAGCAAAACAAGTGTTATTGCCCCTTGTCATTCTCTACATTTTTTACTTCAAATATAAAACAATGTGTAAAAAATATGCCTATTTGAGAAATGCCCTGTAATTCACGTGCTAGTATGGGCACCCCAGAATTCAGAGATGTGCAAATAACCACTGCTCCTCAACACCTTATCTTGTGTCCATTTTGGAAATACAAAGGTTTTCTTGATACCTATTTTTGACTCTTTATATTTCAGCAAATGAATTGCTGTAAATCCGGTATAGAATGAAAACCCACTGCAAGGTGCAGCTCATTTATTGGCTCTGGGTACTTAGGGTTCTTGATGAACCTGCAAGCCCTATATATCCCCACAACCAGAAGAGTCCAGCAAACGTAATGGTATATTGCTTTCAAAAATCTGACATTGCAGGAAAAAAGTTACAGGGTAAAACTTAAAGACAAATGGCTGTTTTTTTACCTCAATTTCAATATTTTTTTATTTCAGTTGTTATTTTCTGTGGGAACCCCTTGTAGGATCTACACAAATTACCCATTGCTGGATTCAGAATTTTGTCTACTTTCAGAAATGTTTAGGTTTCTGGGATCCAGCATTGGTTTCACACCCTTTTCTGTCACTGACTGGAAGGAGGCTGAAAGCATAAAAAATTGTGAAAATGGGGTATGTGCCAGTAAAATGCCGAAATTGCGTTGAAGAATTGGGTTTTCTGATTCAAGTCTGCCTGTTCCTGAAAGCTTGGGAGCTGGTGATTTTAGCACTGTAAACCCTTTGTTGATGCCATTTTCAGGGGAAAAAAAACACAAGCCTTCTTCTGCAGCCCTTTTTTCCCTTTTAAAGAAAAAAAAAAAAAAACAACTTTTCACTGTATTTTGGCAAATTTATTGGTCTCCTTCAGGGGAACCCACAAATCTGGGTACCTCTAGAATCCCTAGGATGTTGGAAAAAAAGGACGCAAATTTGGCGTGGGTAGCTTATGTGGACAAAAAGTTCTGGAGGCCTAAGCACGCCCTGCCCCAAATAGCCAAAAAAAGGCTTGGCACCTGAGGGGGAAAAGGCCTGGCAGCAAAGGGGTTAAATTGCAGTGATTTACAGTGACATTTTTACTTGCATGACCATGGCACTGTATGATTTAGGTACATAAGTGAAGGAAGTCATTAAAAGGGGTTCAAGGTCGGATCCAGATAACTTCCGGCTGATAGCCTGGCTCAATAAGGAGGCCAAGTTCTATGCTGGTCATCTGTTGCAAGATTTTCATGCATGGGCAGAATCAAAGAGATGAATCCCCATTGTCCAAACAGGATTTTCTGCTGCTTCGGGTACATCTATGAATCTATTATCCCTATCTATTTTGATGGACAGGGTAATTCTAACAGGCTTTGTGTTACATTGCTGTTTTGTTGATTTTAAAGGAGGCTTCGATCGGATTACCAGGAGCGCCCTGTGGGTTAAATTACAAAATTGGGGAATTCCATCAATGCTCTTTGGTGCAAGTGTAGAACTACAAACAGACACTTGGGTCTGTATTAAATTAGGAGATGGTTGCTCCCTTTCTAGTAAAATTTCCACTGGATCGTGGTGTGAAGCAGGATTAAGTGCTTGCGCCCCTGGGGTTTAATCTGTTTATTGCTGACTTGTCATCAGCTCTCAATGCTGTTAACTCTCACCCCCTTAAGGTTGGTGGTCTTCGGCTTATCCACCTGCTCTATGCTGATGACTTGGCAATGTTCAGCCATACCAAGGTTGGTCTTCAATGATTGCTTGGTCAACTTGCATTTTGCTTAAAAGTAAAGTGGTCTCCTTTGGCAGGAAAAGGCATTTGAGAATCAGCTGGTACTATAAGAGTCGTAAACTTGTTTCAGATCAGTCTTATAAATATCTAGTGGTGCATTGTGATTCCAGGGGTAGTTTTGTTAGGCACAGAAAGGAGATTGAAGTCAAAGCTGTGGCTCTGCAGGTCACTTTTTCTAAATTATTTAAAGCCCTTAATGGGCCGAATCTGTTCCCATTAATGGAAGGTATGAGAGCAAACCTTATTCCCTCATTGTCTTAGGTCAGGAAATTTAGCTGGGTAAAGGTTCATGTCTGTTAAACAGGCTGGTCAACAAGATTTACAAAAAGGTTGTTCATGTTTTGCTTCTCCCACTCAGGTGCAGTTGGAATTTGGGCTTTTAGATCAGCAGGCAGTAGGTGCTGGTGCCTTCTTGAAACTTTGTCACAGGTTACGCTGGGCCAAGGTGGAGTCAGTTCTGTGGCTGGAAAGTAGTGCGTCTGAAGTGAAGGGGTCTCATTATCACTTTCTGGCTGATTGTAAACGGTAATTGAAAGCTGAGGACCACTCAGCCAACAGCCTCCCCCACTCTCTTTTTAAATTGGCTGTTAAAAAGATTATGCAGTTATGCTCGTATCTCTCTGATCGATCTCTACTTGCGAAACATAAGCCTGTCTGGTAATTAACTCATTTCAGCCAGGTACTCCAGATGGCTATATTTTCTGCTCATATGGCATCCATCTGAAAGAGGCATTTATGGCTTTAAGGATGGGTGATTGGGTTTTTCTGAAGCATTTATCCAAATGGCGATCAACTCTGGGTGAGGGTCTGATGTGTAGGGGTTGTGGCAGAAGGGAAGAAACTCTTGAACATGTGGTTTGCTTGTGTTCATTCCTGCTTAAGAAGTGTAGATCTCTGCAAGTGGAATGAATTGGGGATCCGCTCCTGTCGACAGGCTATTATTATATCTTTGGATCCTGTGAACTGAATGCAGAACGTTCTATTGACTAAATTCATTAAAGCTGCTCAGGTCAAATTTACTAGGGTCATTGCGAGCAGTGGATAAAAATGTGTGAACTTTACTTCCTCTCTTGCCCCTTTGGGTTTGGATTAACTTCGTCCAGCTGCTGAGTTTTAACCTTGCACTATGGGTTTTGACGCCTGCTGGTGGCTACTTCATGAACATTCAATGCACTTAAGCACTTTCAGAGCCTTGACTATTGTTGGTCCCTTGTTTATTATTCATTAGGTGGGTTTCAGGCTTTGAGGAGGCCCAGTCATATCTTAATTGTAGTTCATGCAACACCACTATAGGAATTTGTAAAAAAAAATTATTGATATTAACATATACAAATTATTAAGTATTTTAGTAGGTTTTTAATGTCTGATTTTATTATCAGGTCTCATGTGCAGTTGTTTTTTTTTTACCCTGTGTAAATGTATTATTGATTGTTTTTTAGTTTTAATTGGATGGATTTTATTATCTGTGCAATAAATTATTCATTAATTCAAGTCATTAAATCTTTTTTTTTGGTTCAATATTTCTATGTTTCTTTGAAAACAGATTATCATACCAATGTCCTCATTCAGGTAGGTCCTGACTGGCATGAGAATTGATTAAATAGTTTTTCAGCACTAGTACGCCTCTTCAGATAGGGATCCTCAGCCTTGAACAATGCCCCTGACCTGTATGGGTTTTATGTGAGGGCAGAAACATGTTGGTCAATTGAGACGGGCTGAACCTCAGCACTACCATTGCACATAGTTTGACATACCTGTGGACACCTTCGACGCATCGCATCAACATCAATGCAGCTGGAACCAGCACCCGACCTCCACCTCTTCTCGGCACCACCACCATTCTGCCGAACACATAGGAAGAGGAAAATGCATCCGAGGATTGTTTTTGTGCACAAAGGGGCTCCTTCCTGCACAAAAACGATCCTGCTTGCAATGCAGGCACCCTTTTACCACAGTGCAAGAGAGCCTGTGTTGGCACAATGCCGCCACCTCTTCTCGGCACCACCACCATTCTGCAGAACACATAGGAAGAGGAAAATGCACAAGAGGATTGTTTTTGATCACAAAGGGGCTCCTTCCTGCACAAAACGATCCTGCTTGCAATGCAGGCACCCTTGTACCACAGTGTAAGAGAGCCTGTGCTGGCACAATGCTGCGCATTGTGCGCCGGCACAAGGAAGGGACAGGAATGGCCGTATCATGTTAAGTACAGCACATTCCTGCCCTTTCATGCAGCGCTGAAAGTTGGCTTCTGCGCTGCTTGAAATAACGATAAATCTGCCCCAAAGCCTCTTTATTGGCACATGCAGCCTTTTTAAAGCAAAACAATAGCCAGAAACAACAGTCCAGAATCAGAACCCTGATATATGTATGTATATATGTACATTCATATATATATGTAAATATATATATGTATGTATATATATATATATATATATATATATATATATATATATAAATATATGTGTGTGTGTATATATATATATGCACATATATATATATATATATATATATATATATATATATATATATATATATATATATACATTCACTGATAAAACCAAAGGTTACGGGATGTTACAGTTAGGAAATAGAATTTAAAAAAAATATAAATTCTCTTAAAAAACCAAAGGGGACAGGGACTTTTTATTTACGCTGCCATTTTAAACGTACAACACCATAAAAATTCCTCAGTTATAGTTAGAGTTATCTCAAGTAACTATAACTTGTGCCATAAAGTAACTATCACTCACACCCCATCAGTATTTTCATCAAACATTTTAATGCAAATATTACATTGTGATGATCAATGATGTTAACAAAGATATCATGAGTGCCTTAGTTTGTGGTGTAATTAGCATTGCATGGCAGGAGCGCAAATTATAGTTACCTTAGGGCACAAGTTATATTTACTTGAGATGACTATAACTATAACTGGTAAATTTCTGTTGTTTGTACATTTCAAATCGGAGCCTACCTATAACATCTTTGTAGCGTGGCCACCTTCAACATAGAATAGCCCTGGGGAGATGGTGGTCCCTAGGGCTGTCGGAGTCCCCCTTTCTGCTTTTTATACTTTTCCCCATGGAGTTAGTGGGACCACGTGGACCCACACCTCATCGTTGCTGGAATGCCCCGTGGAGGTGGTGCTCCCGGGACAGTGGGGACCAAGTATCCCCTCCACAATATTTGCTGTATGGCCCGGTGAGGTGGTGGTCTCCAGGATAGCGGAGGTGATGCGCAGTACCCCACACAATATTTACTTTATGCCCCGGGAGGTGGCAAAATACCAATACCCCCGGGACCTGGCCCACTTGGGGGTTTATTCAAAAATAGGCACGGGAGACCATGCTTGCTTTTATAAACATTTTCCACCGGAACGTCTGCTGAATTTTTTTTTAAAGAAACAATTATTATTTGCCGGGTAGGGTGGGGAGCGCTCTGGGACCCGACCACCAGAGCTATGGGGGCAGGGTGCCCATACTGTGGCTCCTTTTCTTATTTTTTACATTTTTGGGGGGGCTCGGCTGAAGCCGAGTTCCAGCATGGCTGCCAACACTTCCTTGTTGAAGTGTTGACAGCCAATCAGATCTCTGCATGAGATTGGGAGGGGTTGCGAATCCTTCATGTCCCTATATATACAAATTTAGATTTTCTTCAATATCTCAAAAACTACAGAACTGATTTTCACCAAACAAAAAGGACTCTCTCTGGACCAAGAACTACCTTTCTGCCAAATTTGGGGTAATTCCATCCAGTGCTTTTGGTGCTATCGCTGTTCAAAATCTCCTATAGGAATTATCATTGGAAAGGCTATAATTTTGCCCCCACTTGATGGATCACTCTGAAACTTTCCAGATAGTATCTCACGTGACTGTAATTTTTTTTTTTTTAACATTTCATGAAGATTCAATCAGTGGTGCCAAAGATATAGCCAAGTAAAAAACAGGTTTTTCTATAGAAACTAGGTCCTCACTATAACTACCTAGTGGCAACTGCCACTAGGTTATATTTATATTTATATGTATATATATATTCACTGAAAAAAAACAAAGGTTACATGGATGTTATAGTTAGGTTTTAATTTACTCGAAGAAAACCTTCGAAATTCAGAAGTTGTATTTATAGTTATTTCAAGTAATTATAACACGCGCCCTTGCCAAGCACAGTTTTCTGATCAATAATTTTACTGCAAGTGCTGCAGTGACAATATCAAAGTTGCCTAAGAATGTGTCATCAGTGATATAAAATGTGGAGTAATCAGCTTGGCATAGTGAAGGCGTGAGTTATAGTTACCTTAGGATGTGAGTTATAGTAACTTGAAAATTACTATACGTTAAAAAAAACAGAGACATTCACTGAAAAAAGCAAAGAGTACAGGGACATTATAGTTAGGAAATAGATTTTTTTTTAAACATAGAAATTCACTGAAAAAACAAAGGTTACAGGGATGTTACAGTTAGGCTCACATTTTAAACGTACAAAACCTTAGAAATTCGCAAGTTAGAGTTATCTCAGCTAACTATAATGCATGCCCTAAGGTAATTATAACTCACGCCCTCACCATGCACTGGTAATTACCCACAAATGATGGCACTTAGGATGAAATAACTGTGCATGGTGTGGGCGCGAGTTGAAGTTACCTTAGGGCATGAGTTATAGCTGAGATAACTAACTATAACTGGAGAATTTCTAAGGTTTTGTACGTTTAAAAAGTGAGCCTAACTATAACGTCCCTGTAACCTTGTTTCTTTCGAGATATATATATATATATATATATATATATATATATATATATATATATCCACGCCAAAAACAATTCAAAATCTGGCACTCCTTGCAAAACAATGGCCTTCATTTATTTCAAAAATCCATAAAACAGAATATATATATATATATATATATAAATATTTATTTAAATAATATAAATATAAATATTTATTTATAAATATATAAAACACATGATCAACATAGTCCTTCCTTTTTTCATTACTGGTGCTTGACAGCTAAGCGCTACTTCAGTTATTAGAATATGGATGCCTTTTTAGTTTAATGTATGGGAGTGTTGTGTTTTTTTAAATAACTGTGAATGAAATGTGTTTTGACTTGCAATTTATGGAATTTTGGCCTGCAAACAAGTGGTAAACTTTTGCCAATTCCGAACACGGGATTGAACCCCATATTGATTCAATATTTGAAGGGCTCTGTTCAGTATTTGAATAGCCGATACCAAATGACTATTCAGTGTAGCAATGTTTTGCAAGTGAATATCGTTGCAAAACATTGAAAAACTAAAGACTCCCAAGTTAGAGTGGTAATGCAGTCGCCAAACGAAAGGGATCCCTTGTGACCCCTTCCCCTTTGTGAATTAAAAAAAATGTCTGTGGGGGGTAGCAGGCGACTGCCACAAACTTTAAAAAAATAATTTTCTTTTTAAATATAGCCCTGTTTCGTTTCAGAAAAATAAAATGTACTGCATTTGAAAAAAATGATTTATTGACAGGCAATCACAAGCATGTGGTCTGCTGGCTTTAGCAGGTCATCATTCCTGTGGTGGCCATCAATCAGAGTGATTTGCAATTTGCAACCTACCTTATAGTGTCAACTGGTATGATCGCCAGGTAAGTAAAGCGATAAAAGATTCAAGTGTAGATATGAGTATGTTTTCTCCTTCCTTCATAAGATGAGCTATGACTACAAAAGCGTTTTAGGAGTAGGACGGTTAGTAGACATTTTGAGAGCAGCAGCATTGTGAGAATCATCAGTATATGCTATTCTGTATTTGAAGCTTATTACTATGTGTATATTCACTGATGTTTATTTGAAGCTTATTGAAAATGTGTTTTATGCTACTTTAAGGAGCTTTGAATATGCCTAAAGGTACCCTTTGGTCTTGATGCTAAGTGTTATGATAAGAGAACCTGGATTTTATTAAAGATCACAAAGGCTAGCATGTGAGGGTTATCTACATCAAAACGAAAAAACATGGAAGTGATTTGTTCTAGATTATACCTGAACTTCTAAACATTTTGAATTTTATTTAAAAAAAATACTTCTTAGCTTTCTTTGTTTTTATTGCACATATGAAATTATTAATTCGGAGGAAGAGAATAAATTACAGTCGGAGGATTTTGTCCATACTTTTCTCTAAAAGGATTGGATTGTTCATAATCCTTGGATGCTTTCACCATGGCACTGATTGAAAGAAATAGGACCGTGGTGGTCATGGGTTTATACATACCATTTTTCTGATTCTGGAATGTTGTTTATGGTTATTGTTTTGCTTTAAGAAGGATGGTTTGAGTGGCAATAAGGAGACTATATACATAATGTTAGCCTCTCTGTCTTTAAATCGAGATTCTCTCATTATAGCACCTGGTTAATCTACATTTGGAGTCATAGGAGGCATTATTTATCTAAAAGGCATACATTTTGGAGTAAAGAGAGCACTAATTATTTGTGACACAGGGAGCGAAAGGCTTCACATCAGGGCATGTTATATCAGTCAGGGCATAAGTAGCAGTGACTGAGATAGATTTAGGCATTCCATCTATCGCCTTTTTTCTTTCTCAGTGGGTTGCCACTACCGAGTCAGTATTCCTAGAAGTCCATCCCATCAAATCATTTCTATTTTTAATTTCTATAATTTATATGGTGCAAACATGGCCCAAGAACACTAAAGAACCTTGTGTTTGACACCGGAGTGACAAGTGAATAGTAGTATAACTAAAATACATACATTAAAATGTACTTTTAGATGCAAATCATAATCATGAGAATACACTTAAACAAGAAGACAAAATGTAAAGGACAATATGAGTGAAGAAAGGATTGAAGAGCTTGTACCTGAATAGGATAAGCTGAAGGAAATAGATATAAAGTGCAGCCTTCGTTACATATGAAGACTAAAAAACTGGTGTGAAAATGAAGTCAGTCAATAGAAGAGGTGTACAGATGAAAGGTGTAACAGCGTGCTAAAGAATCTCCAGGAAGTAAGAGTCCTAGAGCCAAGAAATAGTAGGGTTGACTCAACCACAGTAGTACGGGAATTAGAACCACAGGAGTACTTTTTAATGCACCATTACTGGGCTTTGTAAATCAGCCCAGAAAGATCCTAGTCCCTATTAGTAAAACTGCAAAGAGAACAAAGCCATTTCTATTTCGACTAACAGTAGATTAATATTCTCTGGATATATCCATTTTTTATAATTTTAGAAATCTTAGGGCCAATTCAAAAAAGTATATAAGAGTATGTATAAGAGCACTACAGGAGTATTACTTTAAATACTCCAAAATTACTTTGTAAATAGAGCCCTAAGTAAGACCAAGAGTAAAGATTTATTTGCAAAAGAAAAAAGCAGCAAAGTTATCCCAGTTTAGAAATGGAGAACAATAATGTGGGATGTAGATTAAAAAAAGGGCCGAATATGAAAAGTAGGTAGCATAATGTAAGTCATAGAGAAAAGAAGAAGTAAAATCGAGAGTAGGTCATAATGTAAGAAAAGGCAGAATAATAAAATAATATACCAATTATCTAGATTCAACTAAAATGCACTAATATGAAGGAGTCTTTCTAAAGGAAGCAGTTTAAGATTCATCTTGAACATTACAAATAGTGCTAAGACCAGGTGTAACTTCCATATTCTAGTGGCACTGACGTTGAAAAGTCACAAAGTGCTGTTTTTGAAGGCAATAGATTGCAATAGAATGGAATTGTCACTTTTTAGAGGTCTTTGGCCATCAGAGATTCTCAATGTTTCAGTCTGTTAACAAGTACTGATATGTAGGACTTTGTGAGTGTTGATCTAGCTTCAATTGAAAGCAAAAAGAGCATTTGTAAAATTGGGGTGATATAATCAAATGTTTTCTTCCATTTGTGAATAATCTACTTTGTACTTTCAGTGGTGCAATCAGCACTGTTGGGATGCCTGTTCACAGGTTCTTACAGAAATCAAATCTTTATCACAGAATTCAAGCTACATCTAACAAATGAGGCTTAACATGGCTAAAACATGGGCTGTTTGTGGTCCTATGCAGATCAGAAGTGGCTTAGTAGTTTGAACAGGATTTTGCTTGTGGGGAAGGAGTGGGCAATGGTTGACATGTGCAATGGGTCATGTCTGTAGTTGCACATGGAGCACAAGAGGTGAAGTGGAATGCAACCAAGAGTTAGGTCGAGGTTAATTCAAGCAATCAATCTTTCACTTTTTGTTTGTCCATCAAATGCAGATAACATAGATCTCTTTCCACACTATTGATTTTGCACAGATAGGTCCTCCCAGTTTTGAAGCATATTGATAACCACCCAGTGTGCCCGTGTCAAAGGCAATCTCTGGCTGGATCCATGCCTTTCTTCCTCCTACCCCCAATTATGAACAATTTGGTGAGATGGACAGAAATCTCTACACACCCCAGATAAGCAGTCTTGCTGGTTCTCCAAAAATATTCTGAACTGTTAGTGAGGGAATTGATTGCTCAGAACATGTGCTAAGAAAGGAAGCTAGTAAAACCATTAAACTGTGATAAAATGCATTCATTTTAAGATTAAATAATGGTTAATTTGTCCCTTCAGTCGCTAGTTAGCTGATAATCCCTGCCAAAGTTTAACTAGGGTGGAAGGATTGCTGTCTGTGAATTATGTTATGTGGATTTGTAAGGCACAAGTATTCATCCATGAGGGCATCCAGGGGATGAGTAGGGTGAGGCCCCCAGAAAGGTGGGTGGATGAAATAATCCCTGTTTTGTTCTGGAAGAGTGAGGTAGTCCATAAGGGATGGGTGTAAGGTGTAGCCGGAGGTTGTTCCAGGCTCTGGCTGCAATGTGTGAGAAGGATCGTCCCCCGCATCTGATCTTCTTGATGTGAGGGGTGCATGTGGTCGCCTGGGAGGCTAACTAAAAGTGTCTGGTTTGCATCTTTCCTAGAATGGGAGCCAGTGGAGTGCTTTTAGGTGCTGTGAGATCTGGGCACTTTGTGAGATGTCCAAGATGAGTCTGACAGCGATGTTCTGGGTGGTCTGCAGTCTGGTTAGGATGCAGGCTGAGAATCCGACTTAGAAGGTGTTCCCGTAATCGAGTCTGCTGGGTGACCATACGTTTGGTGATCATAGGGATCCATTTGAAGATCTTGCGTAGCATTCGCAGGCTTTGGAATGATGAGAAGACAGCATTGATCGTTTTATTTATAGTAAGGGTGGTGTCTAAGATGATCCAGAGGTTCTTGCGTGATCAGTTGTGGAGCCCAGTACAGAGCACCACCATAAGGCATCCCAGGCAAAGTACTTGATTCCCGAAAATAGTTTTGTCTGAGTTGAGCTGTGACAGTTGTTACTGTATAAGTCAAAAAGAGGAGATAAAAGCAGTGTTAAAAGTATAGTCAGCATCCTTATAAAAATGCCAGTTCTAAAAATAAATTGAACCTGATGTTTGCTTAGTAACGGTCCTTAAAAATATTTCACAAAATACCTTCAACCACGTGTTCGACCCTCAACGGTGTATGTTATCATCTATGAATCGCTTCCAAAGAAGAATTCTCTGCTTGTATGGGTTAGATGAGTTCAGTACATGTGTGTCTTCAAATGAGCTGACATATAGTCCCACCAGACTTGGTGCAAAAGTGTGACCCATTGAAAATCCATGGGTCTGGAGGTATAATTTCTCTTCAAATTTAAAGAATTGTTTGGTCAAAGCAATCCTGCAATGTTCTAACACAAGGGGCCTCATTCCGACTTTGGCGGTCTTTTGTCAAGACCCCTGCAGTGGTGGCTGCCAAAAGACCGCCATGTTGGCGGTAATCCAACCGCCATATAGGGGTCACATTGTGAAGTCTGCCAAAAAAACGCAAACATTTTCGAAACCGCTCAGAAACAGGATGACAGAAAAAAGGCGGTTCCACCACCAGCCCCGCCAGCCAGTCACTGTTCCACCCACCAAATTACAATCCACAAATCACCACAGTGGTTCTTCCTTGGTGGAAAACCATCGGCGGTCCGAAATGCGCAGTTCACAACTCACTTCTAACAGAACACATCACCACATAGGATAGTTTGAATACCACGGATAATCTCTTGTGAATATAGCTCCATAACATCGGTGAACCCCATACTTTTCTGTGTCGACTAGTTTGAATACCCCACACCTGACACACATCCACACACCTACTCACAGCACTATATAACACATGCCTACACAACCCACAGTCCTTGGCATCCAGAACGCCATATAGATACAGGAGAAGCATAAAAGAGAAGATTTGGTACTTGTACAGTATAGCCCCACATACACACATATCACTTAGCACACACCGCACATCAGCACAACTATTGCAATACACACATCAGTAGCAAGCACAATCTGCTACAACTGTCTCCAACTAACAGCGCAGCACCCACACCACACCAATTACACAACACTGTACACTTACTCTCACAACACACCCATACACTGTCTACACAACCCCAACCATGTCACCACAAAGACATCCAAGTTTCACAGATGACAAGTTGAGGGTAATGGTGGATGACATTATTAGAGTAGAGCCAAACCTGTTCAGAGCACAGGTCCAACAAATGTCTATTGCCAGGATAATGGAGTTGTGGCAAAGGATAGTCGACAGGGTCAATTCTGTAGGCAGTCATCCTCGCACAAGAGAGGACATCAGGAAGAGCTGGAATGACCTACAGGGGAAGGTGTGTTCCATTGCATCCAGGCACCAGATAGCCATACAGAAGACTGGTGGTGGATCCCCCTCTCCTCCCCTCCCTTTACATCATGGGACTAGGAGGCCTTGGAAATATGGCACCCAGAGGGCCTCTCAGGCATACCAGGGGGACTGTAGCCTGGTAAATATCCACAACATTTATGTCACACAATTGTCTTGCCCTTCATGCTCCCACACCACCCAATCCCCCCCAATTTAACTATTTAAGCCATAACACCTCTCACCAAATTACCTAATGCCCCTTTCCGGCATGCCACCTCTCTACTAAGCCCAACTGCCCTCACAGACCTTGGAAATGGCACATGAACTACAGGCCAATGATGGCACTACGAATCCCAGAGTGCACTAACCCTTCATTGTGAAAACCTTGAATGTGCACAACACATCACATGTAATGCTTATACAGCTCAATGTAGTGCTGTCCAACTCAATTACAAGCTATACCATCTAGATTGTGCCAGTGAGGGTCAGTACATGGCAATGACAGCAATGCAATGACACTCTCACAATAGCAACCATACCAAAACACAGCTACAGCCGAGTGACCACCCCTACTGGCCAAAGATAAAATATGCAAAACTAAGAATAGACTGATCTGATTTTCAAAAGAAAGATGACTGAGTCGATGCACATACACAGCATCTACCTACAGGACAATTTTCCTTGCATATCTACATACTGTGTTCCCACTAGGACACATTTGTGCATTGTGCAGCTCTGATGTGTGACATCTGGCAAGCCTGATTATTCGCCAGGTAACAGAGGTGAACAGTCATGTCAAAAATGAAATAAATATATCCCATCTGCAGTGCAATATATACCATCCTAGTATAACAACTCCAAACATGTAGCATGGAAATCTAGTCACAGAGTTGTATGTAAAACGAAGGTATGCTGTTCAGCAGCTTTCAATGTCATTACCGGAAAAAAGATTAGGCCACTGTCTACATCTCACAGAAATGCAAATAAACACATTATTAACCAACTCTGTGTTTCTCACTCACTCCACAGATAACCTTGCCATTGCCACCATGGAGAGGATACCAGAGACTCTCCGTCCCCCTCAGGATGAAGACCCCAGTGAGGACAACAGCTTTGGATGTCTGGATCCTGACAAACAACCTGGCTCATCTGGGAAACCCGATCAGTTGATGACACTAAGCCTCACCCTGGTCACTGCAACTCCTACCAACCCTGTAGCATCGACATCACAAGCAACCATTTGCCCCCAAACCTGTATCCCTAGGGCAGTGTCTTCCATCCTGTGCCCCCAGTACAGGTACCCGAGTCTCCTGTTGTGACCCCAAGCAATGATGGACCTGTAACCACTGGGAGTGGGCACAGGCACGTGAGGGTGGGGGACGCCGTGGGACAGAGGCATGGGGCCTCCATGGGACACCACTGACACAGAAACCATCTCCCAAGTCTCAGGAGCATACGGGATGGGCCAAATCACCAAGGACACTGGACTTGTGTTACTAACTGATGTAGCAGCTACCCTGAGACATCATCCACCATGACTTCACTCACCACTGTTATGTACATATTTATTAGTATTTTGTTTACACTTTACTCTTTATATGCACAATAAAACAAACTTAAACACAGGCACTGTGTATGTCTCCTTTATAATCCATTTACAATAATAATGCATGCCTATTTGTTTGAGGTAATTCCCTCCATTTCGAACAGACATTTTAATGGATATCAGATGGAGACACCTTCAGCAGGAGACTCTTTAGAACAGAAATGTCCCAGGACAGATGTGAAACAGCTCGAAATCCCGGTAAATACAAATGTATAGTAAAAATTGCAATCACGACTTACAGCATGACAGAGAGTACTGTCAGGATGTATGAAATGGTGTTATAAAATGCATAGACACAGGATTCAGAAGTCAGGCTCATGGAAATCTAATTACATAGCAGGGCCTAACTGATAGGTCCTCTGTATGCCCTGATATAGGCTCTTCACATACCCATACCATAGTTTATAATTCACATATCCCATGGAACATACAAAGATCAGAACATAGGAACGCAGTACTGAAAGCATGCACAAACATTGGTCTCATACCTGCAAATTTGTCAATCACTTATGTCAGGCTACAGTGACAAGCACCTTGGACTGCAAAGTCTGAAGAAAAGGAAAACTATGTACAGTGGCGATCACTATTTACTCCACCATTAGTGAAGTGAGAGGCTATGATCCAACCTTAACACATATGCCAGCCACAATACACCATTTGACAGCCTCCTCTACCCACAGGTGAAAGAAGAGTAGAAACCATGTACCACCCCAGTCTTATGACACACCCCACTTACACTAAACGGATATCACCAGGTATCTGTCATGTACACCTCTCTTTTCTGTCAGCGATTCCCAGCTGCTTCTGACACAGTATTCCTCAACCCAAGATTGCAGAGCCAAACAGGTCCTAGGCATATCTGTGAGTGAAAGGGAAAAAGGATAGAACATTGCACAGAACACACCTCAGATCTGTGAATTCAGTACCAGAATTGTAAATTAGCATCTGTCATTACAAGATATGTGAATCGAGAACAATCAGTCCTGTACACAATAAAAAGAAATTCAGTCTGCATTCACAACTCACACATAGGCATTGGAGCTAATTACACCCCAACAGAAGAAGCAAGTAAGGAGGTGTGATGCCACTAATCTACATCTGGTTGCACACAAACAACTGTACAATAGTTCTAATTCTTAGCTTGTGTGTCAGTTGAAGTATTGATTGATGAGATCGTCCCATGAGTCACCAGCTTCGTATTCCTCTGGCTCTTCATCACTTCGCATTTCAGCATTACCAACCACAGCTTCAGCTGCCTCCCCCTCATCTGCTATCAATGGTGTCCGACGTCTCAGGGCTAGACTGTGGAGAATGCAGCAGGCAATTATTATCTGACCTACCTTCTCGGGCAAGTAGAGAAGTTCACCTAAGTTGTGCCTTTAGGACGCCAAAAGTCTGCTAAACTACTTGTCTTGTCCTCCTGTGGACCTCATTGTAGTGGACTTCCCCTGGCGTGCTTGCGTTCCTCACTGGTGTCAACAGCCAAGGCAGGTTTGGATAGCCAGAGTCATCTGTTAACACAATGTGAAAACAACACAAACATGTATGTCTGACATGCTATAATGTGCTGGCAGGAGACAAAATCGCATAATACACAGTTCCATTGTAACTTACCAATCAGCCAGGTCCTCTCTGTGTAGAGCTGTGTCATTAGCAGTGGGACATTACTGTTTCTCATGATAAAGGAATCATGCACAGGTCCGGGATACTTGGCTATGACTTGTGAGATGTCCTGGTCTGCCAAACACACCACCTGAACGTTGACTGAGTAGTAGTTTTTCTGGTTCCTATACACTTGTTCATTTGCACTGGGAGGGACCAAGACTACATGGGGGCCATCAATGGCTCCTACCACATGTGAAATGTGTCCCAGCTGAAAAAAGTCTGCCTTCACATAGGCGAAATCTGCTCTGTGGGGAAACCTAATGTAACTGTCCAGGTGTTTCAACAATGCACCCAGTGCTTCCTTCAAAACCAGACTGAACATGGGCTGAGACATTCCTGCTGTAAGAGCCACTGTATTCTAAAAGGACCCTGTGGCCAAGAAGTGTAGCACTGCCAAAACATGAACGATGGAAGATGTTAGTCCTGGCATCCTTGGCGTACTCTCCCCTGTCTTTTGTGCCTCTGCTTCCCATGTTCTAACTGTGTGCTGGACTTTGTTTTTGCTGGATTTGGTAATCTGGGCACTTTGCCACTGCTGACCGGAGCTAAAGTGCAAGTGCTCCGTGTGTAACTTATGTGTGTAATTGGCTTTTTCATGATTGGCATATTTGATTTACTAGTAAGTCCCTGGTATGGTGTACTAGAGGTGCCCAGGGCCTGTAAAACAAATGTTACTAGTGGGCCTGCAGCACGGGTTGTGCCACCCACAGGAGTAGCCCTGTAAACATGGCTCAGACCAGCCACAGCAGTGTCTGTGTGTGTGGTTTTAAGCTGCCAATTCAATCTAGCAAGTGTACCGACTTGCCATGCACAAACCTTCCATTTTGTAAATGTAAGGCACCCTTAGGATAGGCCCTAGGTAGTCCCTTGGGCAGGGTGCAGTGTATGTTAAAGGTACGGCGTGCACTGATGTGTTTTACATGTCCTAACAGTGAAACACTGCCAGATTATTTTTTTTCTACTGCAAGGCCTATCTCTCGCATAGGTTGCCTTTAAATATCTTTTAAGTGTGGTTTCCCTTTGGGAGCAGATATAGATATGGAGTATGGAGTCTCTGAATTCACAATGTGAAAATACATCTTTTTGTAAAGTTGTTTTTTAGATTGTCAGTTTGAAAATGCCACTTTTAGAAAGTGTGCATTTTTCTTTCTTAAACCACTCTATGACTCTGCCTGCTTGTGTATTCCCTGTCTGTGTCAGACTGACAGTTGGTCTGTTTGTGAATCTCCACTAGACAGTGAAACAAAGGGAGCTTTGCTGTAGCCTGCAATATCCTGATGGGTCATGTGGGCTAGAGTGGAGGGAGGAGCTGACACTTACACCTGAATGGGTTGTGCCTGCCCTTACACAATGCAGTCTCCAACTCCCAGGTGTGTGTCTCGAGCCACGCCTGGGCAAGGCAGGATCTTGTGAACAACAGAGATTTTCCTTTGAGGTCTGCCTACTTCAAAAGCAGAAAGAAGTAGAAGTATTGGACCCAAAACCCCAGATTTTCAGATTATTTCTGGAACTAAGAGGAACCAATGCCAAGGACAAGAGCTGAAGAGCTGGAGGGGAGGAGTACTGCCCCTTTACCTGTGACTGTGCTTTGTTGGGTTGGCCTGCAGTTGCTGTTTAACCCTGAAAGAGGACAAAGTCTGAACTTTGTGGGATATTCCTGCTTGTGAAGTGTCTCCAAGGGCTTGGACTGAGCTTACCCCAGTTCTGAAGACACAGGGCCATCAAAAACTTCCTCTGCGGTACCTGGACTCTCCGCTGAGACTCCTATCCTGCCAAGCGGTGCCTAATCCAGTCCCTGGAAAACTTGAAAGGAGAAGCTGGTGAAAAACCAAAATGAACCAAGTGCATCGACTTCGGATGACCTCGGACAGACACCACTGCTGGATCCCATGATGCTGCCTGCAACTGAAGCTGTGTTCCTCACTGGAGTGCGACGACCCACAGGCCCAACACCGCCCCAGCCTTTCTGAAGTCCATGACTCAATGAGTCCCGAAGTGCTGTGTCATTGACGTCCGTGACATCTGACTGTGCTGTACCACACTGTGACCGTCAGATATCGACCTCGCCAGAAGTGCGCGAATCCAATGCTTCACACAAATGCATTTTCACAAGGTACTGTACCTGGGGGTACGTGTGACTCCGTGACTGGCACCATTAGCGTCTGATTGTTGGGAACAAATCCATCACAATGCCGTGATATCAACAATTCTCAGTATTTGTATTTCTAAGTGCTATATTGAAGTTTAATCTTTAAAAATTCATAACTTTGCATTTGTATGGTGGATTTTTGTCGTTTTGGTCCTGTTTGATTTAGATTAATAATGACTACTTTTCTAAACTGGTGTGGTGTTCATTGTGTAGAGTTTTCATGGTATTACTGTGTGTGTTGGTACAAATACTTTACACATTGCCTTTCAGATAAGCCTGACTGTGTGTGCCAAGCTACTAAGGGGGTGAGCAGGGGTTGTCTTAGGAGTGTAGCTCCCTTACCCTGACTAGAGTGAGGGTCCATGCTTGGACAGAATGCAAACTGACTGTCAACCAGAGACCCCAATTCTAACAGGAGGTATGCAATAGGGATTGCGAATGGCAGGCATTAGATCCGGCTCCAACTGATCACATATACCCATGATAGTATGATGATTCAGATGATATGTCTGAATGACATGCCTTTACTCCATGGTGTGCAGGTCTACCAGTGGTCGTGCACTGGTGGTTGTCTTACTCTCCTCATGGCAGGATAACTATGCGAAAAAAGTAAACATAGTATGAGAAATGCAGAATGCATACAGCTGTTTACATTCCTCACAACTAACAGCTGTTGAGGACGGCTACTACATCTGACATATACATTAGCGCACATTGCTATGTTTCCTATTTGACCCTCCTTGTTGCACATTGCCAAATATTTCAATAGGATAATACTTTTGTAACTACTGTAACTGCCAATGTGTAAAAAACTTAGCACTTATAAATATATCCCACATATTTCATGCATTATTTGTTTCACTCCAACAAATAGTAACATCTGAGAAGCTGTACAGAGCTATCATCACATTTACTCACACAACACAGCTTATACTGTACATATGCACAATATGTCACCCAAACTAGAGGGCAGTACGTACAGATGTACAGCACTGAAGGGGGTGATGTATATGACGCATATTAGGAAACAGCACCATACATGATGTGCTCAAAATGGCAGGCGCCTGACCTACTGTACTGGAGAGGTGGAAGTGACCTAAGTCTGCCGGCGGAAGTCGTCATGGCCGTAGGCGGTCACAACCGCGGTGTAACGTGCCATTGGAAGACATTGCAGCCTTAGGCAACGTAAGGCCAATGGTGATGTCTGCCACCAGTGACCATCACGTATGTGGCGGTCCTGACCACCATCTACTGCAGTATTGCTTACTTGACTCCAGACACTGCTGCCAGCAAGACCTCCACTACCTGAGCTGCTATGTACTGCCTCTGGAAGCTACCATGCCATGTGCTGCAGGCGACAGGGCCTTGGCCTTCACCCTAGAAGAGCTTGACAAGCTATTGGAGGAGGTCCTACCCCTGTATGAACAGCTATATGGAGCACCAGAGGAGCAGGTGAGTCCAATGTCATAGCAATGTGTGATAAGTGTGTCAGACGGAGTACAGTTGATGTGAACTTGTCAAGGTGTTGATGCATGCAGATGGTATATCATGGAGGCATGTGAGCTGAGAGGACGGTTATGTGTGCCAACTTTCTGTGATTGATGTGTACTGTCCGCTCCTATTGGTATGGTGCAGGTGGACATGATTTTCTCCTTTTGTCTGTGTCATCCATGCAGGTCAACACCCATCAGAAGAAGGGGATTTGGCGTGCCATCGCCAAGCAAGTGAGGACTCTGGGGGTCCACAGATGGCAGAGTACCCATTGTAGAAAGCGGTGGGAGGACCTGAGATGCTGGACCCGGAAGACCACTGAGGCCCATCTGGGGATGTCCTCCCTACCCTCCTAAGGGCCAACATTTTAGCTGTGGCCTACCCTAAGGTGGATGGGCGTTTGAGGCAGCACAGCAGCTACAAGGGGGTAAGTGCTGACTGAGATCATGTACTTCCCTCTACTAGTTTGGGGTATGCTATCTCAGTATAGCAGCAGTGACAATGCAGTAGGTGCAACAGGTATGGTGACTAATGGGAATACATATTAACCCAGTTGCCATTTAAAAAAATGTTGATCTTGCCTTTGGGTTGTACATGGAAACATGTTGATCATCTGTGCCCAGCAATATGTTTGACTGCATGTGGAGATGCACATGTGACTGAACCACATGTGTCACTCTACCCAGCCATATATATATGTCAGTAAGGGGCACTATCATCCTTACCACCTAGTGTTTCAAGGTCCAATAATCTTATTGCTGTTTCATGTACCTCTGAGGTATTATACAACTCCCATTACAATTGATCTGCTCTATATGCAACATTGGCCCTGAACTATGAGTTACAGGATCAAGTTATCCAGTGTCCAGAAACGGTTGTATGCTTCATGTGTGGCAGGCATCCCATTCAGGCCAATATAGTACTGTCCATATGTGATTTGAGGAGGTGTCTCCATAGTCAACTCAACATAATACAATGGGGTATTTGGAGTTCTTAATGGATGGACATTAAACTATGGGGAACTCATGTTATGTTTTAGCCATTTGCATTTTTTGCCATTACAACGACATGTGGACATATAAATTGTGTCCCAAGTTATTTTTTGTAGATGAGGTAAGTGGCTAGGCAGTATTACCCTTGTACAATGTGCTTTGTCGATGCTATATATGCTAATGCCGTACATATAAGAGTGCAACATACGGTATTACCTGCCTACATCACGTCTCAAAAAATACTTGGTGGCTGATACTGCATAGTGGGCTATTCAGTGCTACTCTTACTTAGCTGATGTGCCCCGTTTGGACAGGTTTTGGTCTTGGCCACCTCTATTGAGCCACATATGATAGTTTAGCTGTATTTCCATGTCACTAACACATGTTGTTGTTATGAGACATGTAGTCAGTTACACAGCAGTCATGTAGGTGCATGTGTCATTCATTCGTACATGGCTTTTCAGAGGGGTAGGTGTTGTGTCAGTACTTTTCTTGTGGGTAGCACGTCAGGTCAGCTGCAAGTGAGGTATGTGTTCACATGTTGCGATGTACTGGCTCTGATTCAGCATATCAGGTAAAATGGTATGAGCCCTCATAGGATTTAGTGGGATCTCCATGGTTGGTTGTTGTAACTATGCTCTCTGTGATTGTCTGTGGAAGTATCATGGGTACTAGGTAGCCTGCAGTAAATCCTGTCTGATTTGGTACATGTATTGACATTGTTGTTCTCCAGACGTGGAACATCTAATTTTGACGGACACTGTATGGGACTGCCACATGCTGTCTATTCATCAGTGTATGTAGCCATTGTGTCAGGTATGCACAATGATCAGCTAGGCATCTGATTTGAAGGCTAGGTGCTGTCTTGTATGTGATGTGAAATGACATTCCTTGCATTGAACATGACTTTTGGTGATGGGCTAGGCAGGTGTGTAATCGGAGCAGCCATGATATGGTATTATCTGTCAAATACTTTACCTTTGATTGATGACTTGAAGGACAGTGATGTGCTGTATGGTGATGAAATATGTGCTCTGGCTAGGCCATGATGACCAAGCTGCCTTTGAGGTGCAGGTGATTTGATGGAATAGTAAAGTAGAGTTCAAATACTTGGCTTATGATGTCTGTGGACAATTGACAAATGGGGTAGTTTGAAGTATCATATTTGTACATGATGTGGGATCTGAGGGTTTTAAATTGCGACTGCCTGCCAGAAGATGTATACTTACAGTTGTACGTGCTGTAATGTGTGTATGTAAAGGATGTGATGATCCTCTCTCTCTTCCTCTTTCTCCCTCCCTCTCTTTCTCTGTGCATCAGCATCTGTAAGTAAAGGAGACGGGGCACAGGCGAGTGGGGATGCTGCCGGCCACGGCACCTGGAGTGCTGAGACCATAGACAGAGCGGGACCCAGTGGCCCGGCGGCCGAGGGGAGTGCCACAGGGGAGACAGGATCAACATCATAATTCTCAGATTCCTCCTTCTGTGGCCACTCCCTGACGGACCCATCTGGGCCTACCCCAGTACCATCTCTGTCTACCACCCCCCTTTCTACCACCGCCCTCCCTGTGGCTCCCGTCCCAGTTATCTGTGCATGCTCTCCCAAAAAGGTGGGCGTCTCCTTTGCCACAGGCACCTCTGCCCCTGCCAGCCTTGCTGTCCTCAGTGAGGACGCAATAGGCCTCCTGAGGTCTATCTTTGTGGGTCAGTTGACCAATGAGAATGCCATCCAGGGATTGGCAACTCAGGTGCAACAGAGTAATGCAGTCCTGGAGGGTATGCACGGTGCACTGGCTGACCTACAGAGATCCTTTCAGGCTCTAGCCTCCATACTGATGGCAGCCAGTCACCCTTTGTCTTCCGTCCCCCCTCCACCTTCCTCTTCCCAATCCCAAACACATCTTCCCCGACCCAGCCAAAGCAGACAGAAAAGCATGTATCCACCTCAACATCCAAGGATAGCTCTGACAAGCACAAGCACCACAGGACACACCACCAGCATAAACACAAACAACATTCACTTGCAAACACTTCAACAGTTACAACCTGCCCTGATACCCCCAAAGCCCCCAGCATCACAGACATAGCACCAGACACACCTGCAGACACCACAGACATCCATCCCATTCACCACAACCACAGACACAACTACATGCAGCACATCCATCATACCTGCAGTCACCAACCCAACAGACAGTCACCCATCCACAATGACATTTCCCAGCACCTCCACTGTCCCTCCTTCCAAGACACATAAATGTCCACACTCACCCACCCAACCCAACAGACACCCACCACCCACAAGCATACCTCGGACACGCATGCACCCAAGACATCCACTACTACACTTCTCACAACCACTCCCTCTCCCTCTCCCTCCACACCCAAACCCATCTGCTATGACCATCCCTGTATGTCAAAGAAAAGCTTTTCTCTCAGAGTTTTCCCTTTTCCCTATTCCTCCCCCACCCCATGTGACCTTCAAGAGATCGGTTTCCCTCACCAAGGCCTGCCCTACTGCCTCCAAGTCTCCCCCAATCCCTAAGGTGCCTGTCTGCCCCTTTAAAGCCCCTATCTGTGGAGGTTACATGGCAGTCAGTAGTCAGGTTGGGGGCACTAACATTTGCTTTGTGTGCATGTTGCACACTCTATTTTCATACTGGCCTCTGGCCTTGAACATAGATTGTTTTTTACTGATAATAATATATATTAAGACCAACCTGTTGTTGGTTTCTACCTCATAGCTTTGACCTGCATTTCTTTACGTAGGGTGGTTTTGGTATTGGCTGACATTGTTTGTGTGTGTGTGCATTTGTAGTGCTACCTATTTTGTTTGGGCAGAATGTGTGGTTGTGTGCATTGGATTTGTCCACCAGTGATGGGTGTGTTGTGTGAGGGTGTGTATGCTGTGGACATGTTGTAGTGCTGGTATTGTCTGGTGTTTGTGTTGGCATGTGTTAGTTGCAGTGTTGTGTGCCCTTGTGTGCTTGACTATATGTATGTGTGTGGCGAATGGCATGTCAGGTATGTTGTCTAGTGGGGAAAGTCATCTGCTGCCTTTTTTGGATGTGTGGTTCTGTGTGTGCCTTCCCTGGTGTTGGTATTGGGTGTTGTATGTCTGATTTGTCAAGGGGTATTGTCTATTGTGTCCTTGAAAATGTTTTGATGATGTAGCGATTGTGGTGCAGTTGTGTTGGTTGGTGGTGCTGTGCGTTGTTGTGTGTGACTGTGCCGGTGCTGTGTATCTGGCAGTTGGTGTGAGTGTTTCATACGTGTGTGTGTGTGTGATGGCCGTAGGGTGTGTACCGTGTATGTGCGGGTGTGCATGTGGCTATGTGTGAGTGTGCATGTCGATATGGGGTTACGTGTGAGTATCCCTCTTGTTCCTGATCGTTATGTTGTGTGTGTGTAGGTTCTTTGACAATTTACAACAGTGACAGGTAAGTGTGTGTACTCATGGTTGCTGTCATCGTCGCTGGTTCCGAAATCACTGTGTGAACAGGAGCACTGGAAGGATGTGTAGTTCTAGTTCCATGGTGGCTCTGGGTGAGCATGACTTCCTGAAGGTGAGTATCTCCTTTTATACTGTTGGTTTCCGTCTGGATTTCAGTGTTGGTGCGAATGTGGCTTCTTGTGGAAAGCTAGTATAGAGACTTTCGATATCAAGTCAACCTGTAAATCACAACTTGGGTCAAAATGTTGGTCTTTCAGACGTACCAGAAGATCTTTAGTATCTTTCAGGTAAGTAGGAGTCCGTTGGACTGGAGGAAGTAAAAAGAAGTCTACAAACTGAGACAACGGTTCTAGAATAGATTTAATTCCAGACTGCTGGAACCTATGGGGCGGCCAGGCGGTGGTCTCTTGTTTTTGTGCGTCTTAGGAAGAGAATAGAAGTAGGGCGTTCTAGGTTCTTTTATTAGCAGATAATCTGCCTCCTTCTTTGATATCCAATAGTTGGTTTTAGCTTCTTCTACCAGGTCTGCAATCATTCTCCGTGGCCCAGGTGTGGGGTCTTATGTTAAAGATCTTTAAAATCTGATATCAGATAGTTAGTTCATACCTTGGTTCTGACAGTCACATTGCTTAAGCCGAACAACCCCACCGCCCTTATCGGACAGTTATATGACCAATTCTTGGTTGTTTTTCTATTCTCTGAGGGGTTGTTGTTCCTTCCTCGTCATATTTTGAAATGGTTGGAAGTACAGATTTTCAATGGTTTGTATATCTCTAAATACTGCTTGTTCAAATGCATGAATCTCAAATGGTGTTGAAGTAGTAGGTGGGACAAGGTAGATTTTCTTCTTAAGTCAGTATCTCCTTCCCTCTGTGTAATGTCTGTATACTTAAAACAGGCTTTGAGTTTGATTCTGTGGCAGAAGTCAGCTATGTACTTATGCAGTTTGAATTTATCCAAGGAAGGAGTAGGGACAAATGCTAGACCTTTGTTCCTCAGTAAGTATGATGCCTGTCAGGTTAAACACCAATGACTGGTCTTGCTGGTTCCTGGGATTTCATATTTTGTCATGCTCCTTGTTTGTATACCCTGAACTGTGGTGCTCCACTTCATACCTATTCTCTTTCCTGGTGGATTCAGGCCTTGTCCTAAAAAAAGGTAGGCAGGAGGGAAGGTTGGTTATGGTGCTGTTGTGTAGGGGTTCATCCATCTGACACAGTTTAGATGGAACGGTTGAAAAACAAGTCCAGGATGTCCTTCATAAAATGGTCCTTGCAATACTGGTTGCCAGCCCAGTCTTCTACTTCTCGCTCTTCCTCTTTCTCGGCATCTGTGGCAATTTTCTTCACCACTACTCTATTCTGCAGGGTCTGTCAAACTCCCAGACGTGTCATGATCTTTTTGTCCTGGGCCTTGACCTTGAGGTGGAGTATAAGGAAAGATCCTTGGGGTATTGTGAACTCAAAGGCCCTTGGGTGCAGCATTCACCCTGAGATATTCCTTCATTATTATGCCATGAATGGCTGTCTCTATTTACTCTCTCTTCAACTCAGTGAGGGTTTCCCAATTATTTGTTTGAGTCATTGTCTGTGCAATGTCATTCAGAATAGATGGTCCTTCATCATTGTAAGAGAGTCCCTGATTCTCTATTTATCTGATATATTTTGATTCTGAGATGCAGACTAGGAGGACTAAGGGCCTCATTCTGACCCTGGCAGTCTATGACCGCCAGGGTGGAGGCCGGCTGAAGCACCGCCAACAGGCTGGCGGTGCTTCGCCCAGCCGGGTCCGGTGGTTTTCCGCCGGATTTCCCCCGGCTGGGGGAATCCTCCATGGCAGCGCTGCTTGCAGCGCCGCCATGGGGATTCCGACCCCCTTCCCGCCAGCCTGTTTCTGGCGGTTTTCACCGCCAGAAACAGGATGGCGGGAACGGGTGTCGTGGGGCCCCCTAACAGGGCCCCAGCAGGATTTTCACTGTCTGCTTTGCAGACAGTGAAAATCGCGACGGGTGCAACTGCACCCGTCGCACCCCTGCAACACCGCCGGCTCCATTCGGAGCCGGCTTCTATGTTGCAGGGCCTTTCCCGCTGGGCCGGCGGGCACCCTTTTGGCAGTCGCCCGCCGGCCCAGCGGAAAAGTCGAAATGGCCCCGCGGTCTTTCGACGGGGGTTGCCGCCCGCCAAACTCAGAATGACCCCCTAAATCTTGTTGTTCGGAGAATTATCTATTTTCTTCTTCATCCACTGTTATTTGATGTTGCATAAGTTGTTCTTTGTAGACAAGGTTGTCTTCCTCAAAAAGGCTAAATGAAAGCGGAAGCAGAAACATTACTGTGGATGTTTTGGTTGAATCCATATAGATAGTATGGCACTGCTTGCAAAAATATTTTAGTACTGCTTGCAAAAATATCCATATCTTACAAATTCACTTGGCTTGATTCACAAGTTGATTCAAAAGGCTCCCACAGCTGCACAATACTAATACTGTATAAATTTAAAAGGGGAGATAGTAGCTGTGTTAAAGTTTCACTCAGGGTGACTGCTCAGCCCTCCACAGGGCTTGGTCGCCCCACTCACTGCTGCCGCTCCTGCCTGCCTTTGCCGCCTCCTGCCTGCAGATTCCTTCGCTCGCTGCTCCTGGGATTTCCCGCCGCTGCCTCCCTGCGGCCCCGCCCCCCTGTGATTCCATTCGCCGGACCGCTCCCGCCACCCAGCTGCTCCTCCCTCCCGGCTCCTTACTTAAGGGGACCGTAGGGGACCACAGAGTGTGACTGCTCAGCCCTCCACAGGGCTTGGTCGCCCCACTCACTGCTGCCGCTCCTGCCTGCCTTTGCCGCCTCCTGCCTGCAGATTCCTTCGCTCGCTGCTCCTGGGATTTCCCGCCGCTGCCTCCCCGCGGCCCCGCCCCCCTGTGATTCCATTCGCCGGACCGCTCCCGCCACCCAGCTGCTCCTCCCTCCCGGCTCCTTACTTAAGGGGACCGTAGGGGACCACAGAGTGTGACTGCTCAGCCCTCCACAGGGCTTGGTCGCCCCACTCACTGCTGCCGCTCCTGCCTGCCTTTGCCGCCTCCTGCCTGCAGATTCCTTCGCTCGCTGCTCCTGGGATTTCCCGCCGCTGCCTCCCTGCAGCCCCGCCCCCCTGTGATTCCATTCGCCGGACCGCTCCCGCCACCCAGCTGCTCCTCCCTCCCGGCTCCTTACTTATGACGCCCCCAGAGCGACCGCGCAGCGGACGCGCGCAGCGGGAGCACCGACTGAGCGCCGAAGGTGCGCCAAAGGTAAGCCCGTCTGCGCCCGTCCGCGCCTGGACCGCGCCCAGCGCCAAACCCCCTGGTCCTCGCCCTCGCCAGCACACCCTGCACAGCTACGATGCCAGAACACTCCACGCACTCAACGCCGGCCAAAACACCGCCTGCTACCGAGCCACCCCGAGACGCACCCACGGACCCTTCACCTGCCTGACCTGCCGCTTCACCAGCCTACGACCCAACACTGCACCTACTAAACCGAGCCCCAGCAACAAACACCTGATGTGCATCCTGCTCAACACCCGCTCCGTTCACAGGCATGCCGTCGAACTCTGGAACCTCCTCGACTCGACAGCACCAGACATCGCCTTCCTGACGGAAACCTGGATGAACGCCTCCTCAGCACCCGACGTCGCCATCGCCGTCCCAGAAGGCTACAAAATTACCAGGAGGGACCGCGTCAACCAGACAGGAGGAGGCATCGCCATCATCCACAAGAACACCATCCGCATCACGACCAACTCCGATGACACCTTCACCTCCG
Organism: Pleurodeles waltl; assembly: GCF_031143425.1. Lineage (NCBI taxonomy): Eukaryota > Metazoa > Chordata > Amphibia > Caudata > Salamandridae > Pleurodeles > Pleurodeles waltl. The sequence continues at coordinate 244,566,662 of NC_090448.1, read as the reverse complement.
CCGAACACCTCCACTTCCAGATACACACCAACCCCAAGACCACGCTCAGAGGCACCCTCATCTACAGACCACCGGGACCACGCACACAGTTCAGCGAAGACATCACAGACTTCGTCAGCCCCCACGCCATCAATTCCACCGACTACATCCTCCTGGGGGACCTCAACTTCCACCTGGAGGACGACAAGGACCGCAACACCACTGCTCTACTGGACAACCTGGCCAACCTCGGACTCAAGCAACTGGTAACCACCCCTACCCACCACGCCGGCCACACGCTTGACCCAGTCTTCTCATCCAGCAAATATGTCACCTTCAGCCACTCCACCAATCTCCAGTGGACTGACCACAGCTGCGTCCACTTCAGCTTCAGTAAAACGACGACCCACCACCACCCTCAACAAACCCCCCGCAGGAGCTGGAACAAGATCACCGGCGACCAGCTCACCACCTTCCTCAGCCAGAACCCCCCCACCAGCTCAACGGACCCCAACGAAGCCGCCAACAACCTCACACAGTGGATCACCAACTGCGCAGACGCCCTCGCACCACTGAAAAAGAACCCCCCCAGCAGACGCAGCAGCAAGAAAGCCTCCTGGTTCACCGACGAGCTCATCACCTCCAAGAAGAACTGCCGCTCCCTGGAGAACACCTGGCGCACCAACCAGACCACAGAAAACATGACGGCCCTCAAACACGCCACCCGCAAACACCACCAACTGATCCGCGCCACAAAGAAGACAGCCTTCAAGGAACGACTGGACAACAACACCCACAACAGCAAGGAACTCTTCAACATCGTCAAAGAGCTCTCCAACCCCGACGCCGGAAACAATGACATCACTCCCTCGCAAGACCTCTGCGACTCCCTCGCAGCCTTCTTCCACGACAAGATCGCCAACATTCACAACAGCTTCGGCCCACCAACCACAAACCCCACCACCGAACCGATGCCCCCCACCGCCACCCTCCGCACCTGGACCCCAGTCAGCACCGAAGACACAACACGCACAATGAACACCATCCACTCCGGATCCCCTACGGACCCCTGCCCACACCACATCTTCAACACGGCCGACCACATCATCGCACCCCACCTCCGTGACATCGTCAACACCTCCTTCAACACCGCCACCTTCCCGGAGTGCTGGAAACACGCCGAGATCAGTGCCCTGCTGAAGAAACCAACTGCAGACCCCTCCGACCTCAAGAACTACCGCCCCATCTCGCTCCTCCCGTTTCCTGCCAAAGTCATCGAGAAGACCGTCAACAGACAGCTAGCTGCCTTCCTCGAGACCAACGGATCCCTCGACCACTCGCAATCCGGCTTCCGAGCCAACCACAGCACGGAGACCGCCCTCATCGCAGCCACAGACGACATCAGATCCCTAATGGACAATGGGGAAACTGCGGCCCTCATCCTCCTGGACCTCTCCGCAGCGTTCGACACTGTCTGCCACCGCACCCTGGTACAGCGCCTGAACAACACCGGCATCCAGGAGAAGGCCCTGGAGTGGATCACCTCATTCCTCGCCGGAAGAACCCAGAGAGTCCGCCTCCCCCCGTTCCGGTCAGCGGCCACCGAAGTCATCTGCGGAGTTCCACAAGGGTCATCGCTCAGCCCCACCCTCTTCAACATCTATATGAGCCCCCTCGCAACCATCGCACGTCAACACAACCTCAAGATCATCACCTACGCCGACGACACCCAGCTGATCCTCTCCCTCACCAGCGACCCGGACGCCGCCAGAGCCAGCCTACACGAAGGGATGAAAGACGTCGCCGAATGGATGAAGAACAGCCGCCTGAAACTGAACTCAGACAAGACGGAGGTCCTCATCCTGGGATCATCACCATCCGCCTGGGACGACTCCTGGTGGCCCCCCCGCCCTGGGAGCCACCCCCAAGCCAACGGACCACGCTCGCAACCTAGGCTTCATCCTGGACTCCTCCCTCTCGATGACCAGACAAGTCAACGCCGTCTCATCTTCATGCTTCAACACCCTGCGCATGCTTCGAAAGATCTTCCGGTGGATCCCCACCGAGACCAGGAAGACGGTCACCCAGGCCCTCGTCACCAGTCGGCTGGACTACGAGAATGCCCTCTACGCCGGCACCGCCGCCAAACTCCAGAAGAAACTCCAACGGATCCAGAACGCCTCAGCACGACTCATCCTGGACATCCCCCGACACAGCCACATCTCCGAACACCTGAGAGACCTGCACTGGCTCCCCGTCAACAAAAGAATCACGTTCCGACTCCTCACCCACGCACACAAGGCCCTCCACGACCTGGGCCCCAAGTTCCTCAACAGCCGCCTGACCTTCCACAAGCCCACCCGCCAGCTCCGCTCCGCCAGCCTCGCTCTCGCCACCGTCCCCCGCATCCGCAGAGCCACCGCCGGAGGAAGATCCTTCTCCTACCTGGCAGCCAAGACATGGAACTCCCTCCCCATCCACCTCCGGACAACGCAAGACCATCTCGCCTTCTGGAAGCAACTCAAGACCTGGCTGTTCGAGCAGTAGCGTTCCCCCCCCCCCCAGCGCCTTGAGACCCTCCAGGTGAGCAGTGCGCTATACAAATGCCTTTGATTGATTGATTGATTGACTCAGCTTCCTTTTATGAGCGCCAATTATAAAAAGAAGAGTGAACCCCAATGTTTGCATAGTGAGGGCCCTTAAAAAATATTTCTTAAAGACCTTCAATGGTGTATGTTATCACGGTGGGTGAAATTGTGAATAGTCTCATCACAGGGTCCTTATTCACTTGAGTGCCCTGTTGTCCAGGTGAATATCTCCTCCTGACCAGAGGGTAGTTGTTTCAGTGAGGACAGTAGTGAATAAGTGAATTGAAATTACCTCCTATCCTATAAAATATTTATTAGTGCCCATAAAAAGGATAGGAATATGATTAAAAATCAGAGTGATGTTCTGAGGACAAGTGATGTGCACATCTAACAATATGGTCAACATGTTTCAGCCTTAAATGGCCACCATGTGTCCAGGGATTTCGTCAGAACCTAATGTGGATAGATTACATGCGATGTCTTTTTTGTGTGAAATCTTATGAGCAACTACATTGGAAGCACTATTTTGAAACCTAAAACAATAAGTAAACAACAAGGATAACAGCATCAATATCATTCTATGATTTCCACAGTATCTCTTTACATGCAGTCCCCCCATGTGTCCTGCGCGAGTACTGCAAACATAATATACATCTCCGGCAAAAAAAAAAATATACACAGAGGTTCTCAAATTATAGGTAAATCCCAGATATCAACTTTATCAAAATGAAGTACATGGTAATCAGCCCATATCATCATCTGTGGAAATAATTAATAAAAATCTATGTGAAGAAGCCTACACCAAAACAACAAGGGGATTCTCTAAAATTGCTTGTGATTCAGGGTGCAAAGGAAACAGGTACAAAAGAAGAGAGGTATGTGGCAATACCTTCGTTAGAGAAATACTGCCATCCCACAAGGGAAAGCACCTCCATCTGTGTATAATTGTAAAGGAATTAGGATAAATAGTAAGGGAAGTGTTCAGGTCACAAGCAAAGGTTCACCAGAAGGGTGATCTTTGGCCAATGCTCACTTACTTGAAAAAAGGTGTGTCGACCACCACAAATCTGCTTTGTATGTGGTGAAGAAGGGAAGAGGTTGCCTGAATTTATATGCCGTTGTTTCATCTTAATTGACGGTTAATTAGTTCAGATGATTCTGAACAACTGCTTGAATGTTTGAAATGTCCCAAAAATGAAAAAAAGGAATACATGTTTCTAAAAGGATGTTGAGTGTCCTCCATTTCTTTGTTGTGTTATGAGCACAAACAGCAGACTTGAAGCTGTGACTACTGAGAAACAAGGTTACTTTAATGGTTTTATGAAATGGCATCTAGGTCAGTCACTGGTAGATATTATCAATAGTTTAATCATAATGTTCTCATTAAAATAATTTAAAAAATAAATCTTGTTATTAGGAAAGGATTGATCCTCTCACCACAGTAGAGAGAGAAGAAAGACTTCCAATAGACAGATTGTAGATGGTATGGAATGATACCCTGATCTCTCATTTTTTATGAGTACAAAAAACTATTAAGGGGGGGGTCAGGAATTAAGGGTTTTATATCAGAAAGATAATACTATCTACACAAGATTATGTTCACACTAACATATTTGTGGTTAGTTAGTTGAATGATCAGAATAGTAAATAGAGTTAAGATCAAGTTCTTGCAGAGTCCTACTGGCTAAATGACAGCCAAGAAATGTTGTTGTTAAGGCCCATATCAAAAGTTTTTAATCGATACACCCATCGCTGTTCTTTTTGTTAAGAGAATATGATCTACATCATTCCTCTTTTCATCTAGCATCTCTAGGACTACCCACTCTGGCACCTAATATTACTATGGTGTTCATCTATGCATACTTTTAATTTTCTGGTTGTCATCCCTATTTAATTTACTTGACATGGACATGTGATCATGTAGATTATGTGTGTTGAGTTACAGTTAGTGTATTTTCTCAAAATACATCTTAGATGTTCATCCAGCTCTAGGGCTTTGATTACTTTTGTCAGGTGGCAGACACTACATGACCGTCTCAGATAGTGACCTATGATTGGTTGTAGTACCCAGGTGGAAAGTACAGTGGTTGGCTTCTTCTGGAGTGTCAGTGGGAGTGTATGAACTAAATGGTTCTGTGAGTTCTTTTTTCTTTTATGAGAAACTATTGGTTTTGGCCAGCTTATGTTTCCTGGTGTCATAATGTTCCAGTGTTTGTTTGTTATTTCTTTAAGTAGTTTGAGGCTGTCAATAAATAGCAACACATATAAGTATATTCTCATTGGTAACCCTCTCAGATTGTTCTAAAAGTCATTCTCGATTTTGACTTCTTGCGAATTTCTGGCACTTATTGACAATCTTAGCTGGATACTTTCTATCCTTCAACTTTGCTGAAAGATCTTTTGCCTGAATCTCATAGTCTTGTGTACCGCTACAACTGCAATGAATTCTTAAGAATTGACCTTAAGGAAGGTTTCCTTGCAAAGGCCATGGTTGAAAATTATCGAATAGTGGCGGGCTATTTTTTGCTGTTGATTTGTAGAATGTTTTTGTTTTTGTTTCAAAATATGATAAGGAAGAAACAACAAGCCCTCAGCGAATTGAAGAACAACCAAGAATTGGTCATAAAACATGTTCTGCTTAAGCAATCCCACATCCGACTATCATAATCAATGTATGAATGTACTATTTGATATCAATTTTATAGACCTTTAACAACAGAAGACCCCACACCTTGGTTGGCATACAGAAATGGTATTGCTGGATGCCAGCCTCTTAGTCAACGTGTTTCTCCTCCAGTACTAATTGCAGGGACTGATGACTACCATTCGGTCTTCTCTAGTGCCACTTTGCTTCTTGGCACCTAAATCTTCAATGAACTCAGCTTAACATAATATCCTGGGTACCCTCTGTCCACATTGATTCTGCTCACACCTTGGGGGTCACTTCAAGATCTCTCAACCTCATTGTCTCAAATGCTCAGGTTCTTCATTGATGCAGCTGTGGCCATCTTCAGCTCATCCCACCTCACCTTGTTCATTTTACTCTCCGTTTGAGCACAGTTTTCCTTTTGCGAGGGCACCTTCAATGCTCCTCCTGAGCAGTCAGTCAGCTCTCTTCCATCAAACAGTATTTCAGCAGCCCCTTCTGGCAGCCTTTTTGAAATTTCCAGTATCCAACATGGCAAGGATTTTTAATGGTGGATAACCAAACCTAGAGCACAAAGCACTCAACTACTTGAAAGTAATTTAAAATAACTGTAATCTTGGAATGCATCAGCTGTAATACATTTGGAAGAAATGCTGCTGTTATGTCAAGCATTGTGGTTTCTTTACCTTGAATGTTTGGCTTCTCCTATAACTAATGGGTGGTACGCCTGTGGAATGCACCTGTACTCTAGGATGGTACTGGAAGAGACTGAGCAGCATTTTAAGGACCTCCAATCAACTTGTTTCCCTCTATTGATGACGGAAAAGAATCCAGAAACATATTTACTGAAATACAATTGAATAGCTGTTCAGGAGCATGGCTAATATGCTTCTATTTCGGAGTCATTTAAAGTAACTATAATCTTGGAATGCATCAACCGTAATGCATTTTGGAGAACTGGTGCTGTTATGCCAAGCAGTGTACCCACCCTGATTGTTTTACTCCTCCTGGAGTTGTTAGGCATACAAGTCTATGAGACGCCCATGTGCTCTGGCATGGTACTTATCCTGTGAGAGATTGAGTAGCATTTTCAAGCACCACCAAATCAACTAGTTACTGGAACAGCTGATGATGGACAAGAATTCAGAAACACACGTCCATAGGTACAATGCACTGGCTGTGCCAACATAAGACAGACACTCTACTACTTCTGAGTAATATATGGTGACTATAATATAGAACTGTATCTACCATAAAGCATCTGGGAGAACTGGTGCTGTAATGTCACACAGTGTGATTTCTTTCCACTTAATTGTCTAGTTTTAGAAATACCTGGGTAAGTAACATTCCCTGGGTGCTGAAATACCCCAGTCACAAACACATCACTTTTTTCCCCAAGCACAGTCCACATTATGTTCACAAGGTCCTAGTTTTGGCCTGTTCCTGTCCTCTATGAAAGGCCCACCCACAAATTTAATATACTGTTTTTATCAGTAGAAGTGTGACAATGCTCGATGGTAGTACTATTCCACTATCCATAAATTTCTGTGTTCACAGCTGCTACATGAATGTGAGGAATCAGTAATCTTGCCCACATTTTTTACATTTGGGTGGCACTAAGGGTAAAGAGGTCTTGTGTGCTCTACAGACTATCAAGTAATTGCAAATGGGTTGCCACATCCTTTAAGGTATCTCTCCATTAGTGTGCAACTGCAATTGTGGTTTAAAATGTATGGCACAACTCAATGAGGGTGACAATTAGGGGAAAGTACCCCTTTCACACACATTCCTAGTTGTGTTTCGGGTTGAGTTGCAAAGCCCTTTTTGTGATTCATAAAGGCTTTTCTGACTTTCAAAAGGGTTTTAGCTTACATTAATAACACACAAAAAGGCGTTTGAGACATACACACGTCACCACTGTACAAAATATTGGTATCCTGCGCAATGATTGTCTGTCTTGTCAACTCTAAATTAGCAGGCTGACTCATCATTTATAACAGAAAGTTTGATTCTGTTGATCCAATTGTGAGAGGTCCTAATTGGCTTCCTCTGTAATCCCGATTTACCCCCACAATGCTCTGCTCTGCATAACCTACAAATATCTCTTGTTTAATTTTTTAACAGAATTAGTTCAATGAAGATTCCCTCAATAGCCAACACCCTGGCTAACAGGAAGGCTGCACTTCCAAAAGAATCATGTACTCTGAGTTCTCATTAAGCATGTAGCAAGCGTCTGTGTGACAGTTCCGTGGCAGCATGCCAGCTTACCTTTTTAGGTGTACAGAGTTTCATTCTGCCCTACCAGCCTGGTGTCACCAGTCAAGACTAAATAGCCAAGACTCTGTCTCATGTCAGAGAAAGGATGATACTGCAAACAAGCCAACAAAAGAGATGAGATATTCAGTCAAAGAAAATTGATGTGCAAGCTCAGGGTGCAGAGAATATAAAATTGTTAGATTTTGGGGGAAAAATGATGACAACACCTGTAAAATGCCAAGCTGCTCTTCTCAGGGTTTCGTGTTCCTAACCCTATCTAAATACTTTACCAGGTTAGTGTTACATGTTTTCTTCATGATGCCCTGACCATTGGCTAAACCAATCACCTCTAGCTCTGGAAGAATACAGGGTGCTCTCTAGCTCTAACAGGGATCTAATATTCTGGTTGATTGCATATTAATGCACAGGTTATTATGCCATATGCCCATATCCTCCCATTTAAGTTGACATTTGTGTTATTTCTTGAGTGGTAATGGCTTTAGTTGAACAGGGACATGGAGAGAAAATTCAAGGGCACACACACAGGTACAGATTAGTTGTTACATTTTGTGGATAAGATAAGGTCAAGTATTGCTATAAAAAGAGCTATATCATGTGCAAATCTTCACAAAGAACTACAGTCAGTGTGACATTTCCAATGTAAAAAGTCCAATAAAGAGTTTCCAAGTCCCTTAATGAGTCCAGGTTTTTCTTTGCATTCTGTAACTCGTAATCCCACTTTATAATGGGATAATCAGAAATTCAAAACCCAGAATGGCAAAGAAAAGAAACTGGACTGAGTTAGCTAGTCATGCATAGAACTTGGAAGTTTTCGAACTCTGCCTGGAGCCAGAGCCTCTTGTCTCTACAAATGTTGGTGAAAAAGTGAGACTTGATTAAAAACTGGTTTCCACAACATCACAGTGGCTCTCAAGTTGCAGGATAAAGCTGGATTATGCAATGTTGTGGCCTTCTTGAAAGTATCGAAATGCCATTCCAAAATGGCCACCTAATACTATTGTCTTTGCCAGTGCATACAACATAATTTTACATGCATTACCAAGTTTAATAGGAGCAGCTTGGAAGAATGGAATGGAATGGAAGAAAGTGAAACATTCTTATCTATACTTGCAACACAGCACCACATTGCACCTAGACACAACGTAGCAGCCACCTTAGAAGTACTTGTGCATCTAGAATCAGAGTGGTGGCCATCTTGGAAGTATAGAAAATAATGCTTTGCTGCCTTGCTATGTTATTTTGTTATACTTCCGAGAAAGCTACCAAGTTGGCTGCAGCTGACTTTGCCAATGCTTCCACCACAATTCTACAAGCACTGGGAAAGCTATTACCAGCAGCAATCATGCACTGAATGACTGTCTTTCACAGTGATTGTTTTAAGTTATGGGGTAGCGGAAATGTATTCAGTTCACTTGTGGAACATTGAAATGCTATATTTGTTAAGCTAAGCCTATCTGTTTTCTGAATGAATTGCACTGTAGGTGCAAGAAGCACTGCTTTTATTTTTTCAGTCATGGCAGCAGAACTTGAAAGTTAATTCTTAATCCCATAGATGTGTTAAGGCATCCCTTTATGATCATTTATTACACATCAGGACTTGTTTTAGGTCAATGAATCTTTTGACCCAGTTGAGAGACACCTTAGGACGAGATAACTAATCAATATGTCAATCAATACGTCAATAATGTCATCAATATGTATTACCACAATACATTTCACTTTAGTCAAAAACATTAATCAACCCAAGACGCTACCATGACCTTGCAGTCATGAATAACCACACCAGTTTAGTAGAATTTTGTGATGTTTATTCCCTATTGATTACATTTCTAAAAGCATGTATGTTAATCTTAAAACCAAAACACTCAATCACATTGTCATAATTTGGCAACTTGAATAAGACTTAAACAACGCAAGGAACAAAATTATTAAAACATAACAAAGAGTCAGCATAGATCAACTTTAGCAGAGTCTCATTAACGCGTCAATTCAACAAAGCATAGATTCAGTTGTTTGTCTATTTGCGTCAGTTTAGTGATTACCTGACCTAACCACTGATTAGCATTGGCATGTTGGGCTTCATGCAAAACAATTTAGGACACCAATTTGGAAAACATCTAGCTATGGCCTCTGTCAAAAGTAAGCAGTTGGTACCTAGAAAGGAAAAGCAAACAGACAAATCACAATTGTATTGTCACAGTTACCCCCCAAGGTTTAGGTCAGCACTCAGGTTCAGTCTTCATCTTCAGGACATCAGTCTAATCGCCATCAATCAGAACTCAGCTCAGGGCCAAAGGGGCACTTCCCTCATAAGGAGGTAAAGTGTAGATGGGCAATCTAAGAAAGAGGATGGTTCTAAGTAAAATCATCAAAGTCACCAAACAGAGTGACAAAGTTTCTGGATAAAATCAATAGCATTCCCTACCTAATTCTAAATGGCTCCCTGTGTTATGGGTTTTTATCCATTTTTCATTGTACATTCCCCTAAAATTTTATTGGTCATTGGTTATACCCCACTATCTTCACCCAGTTAGAAAACAGATTATGTCATTAATTTTTCACCCCATATTAGTTTACAGACATTTTATTGGTCCCTATGATTGACGTCTTCAGAGGTAGCACGTCCGGTATGATTTCATCCTTATGTAATTTCTTGCACATCTTTTGGCCAGTAGCTCCATTGTCTTCACCGGTTTGAACATCCTTGTACATTACATTAATCTACGCTGTTGCATTTTGTCTAATATTTTCTGCAAGCAATGTGAATTTTCATGAGAACGGCTCTACTATGGTTACATTCAGCTTTTAGTTTGAAGAAAACAAGAGGTCATGTCCTTTTGCGAGTCAGCACACTGCAAGTTAGGAAAAATACATTTAATATGAGAGCCAGGCAGCTAAACTTCGGCTCATGCTAACTTAAGGCCTACAAGGATTTCAGCACAAATTCAATAACGTAATCATTAATAATTAGTACAAAACGTATTTAATTATAATAATTCATAACATTAGTCATTCTTATTAGTCCATGTATACATTGGCGGCCACTCCCCGTGGTCACATTTCAAGTGCACGTTTAAGCAAAAAATGTATTACTACAGTTTCTATGTGGCATTATCACACATTAATTCATAAACATTTCATGTTAATATACATTATATATGCTAAGCTCTCTCAGATGTTTATCTTTTTGTTCAGATCTCGGGATCAGTGTCCCACATCTTGTGGTGTCAGCTGCAATATTTTTCTTCTTGTTGCGGACAACCAATCAGAGAGCTTCAGACCCAGATCGGAGTTTGTGAACCCTAAATGGACAATGGGAAAAAAATCTCCTTCGTCTAACGGATTTTATCCTTTTCTGAAATTTGAGTCTGTGAATGATCCACAAACCCAATATGAGGAGGTACAGATACCAATTTTCTAGCTGTAATTTCTTCAACAAACAATATTGAATGGATTTACACCAAATCAAGCAAAGGCTTTTGCTTGAGTAAAAATTTGCTTAGGTACCACGTTTGGTGTAATTCCACTCTAATAAGAATTTAAATGGAAAATGTCACTTTTTTTAATCCTCTTTTTTGCTGCACTTGAAGAACCTAGAAGTAGCCTGCTATGCCAAACTCAAATCCTATAATAATTCATTTCCAAAGCTTGTTTTTAGATGTTTTGAATAGCATCAAAGTTATTAAGAAAACCAAAAATACTTTTTCAATTTAAAGTCAAATGTAACTATCACTAGAGATGCAATGTTGCCACCTCTTTTATGTATATATGCATATATGCCACTGTGAAGGTCGAGTGCAGTTTCCATCAGAAGAGAGTTTTTGTTTTTATAATAAAGTTGGTGCCATTTGATGAATCTGACTGAAACCTGACAAAAAAATTAATTCACGTGAACTCTTTCATGGAAAGTTTTGCTCTGATCTGTCAATCTGGAGCCAAGAAAAAGGAAAGGTCCTAAACGCTGATTTCCCATGTTAATTCCCAGAGCAATTACGCTAAATTTGGCAGAAAATTAGTATCCTTCCTCAGAAAGCGTGCGTTTTGTGATTTGACGCAAATCTGTTCAGACATTTCCAAAAGAAATCAGCATTTGAATAGGGGCTTGGGTGGGCATGAAGAATGTCCATAAGTTCAAGAAATTGAGCCCTTTGGCCAAAAGAGTTTTTTGTTGGGTTTGCACATTCGGTACTACAATATTGGTCCCACAGTACTCTCTATGAGTGTACTAGGCATCTGCACATGATTTTCCTGTGCCATGTGGTCATTATTACATGTCTCACACTTGGTTACCCGAAGAATTCACTTACCCTGTGACCTATCTTTCTCCAAGTAAGAGCCCATACACACTATAACCTGTGATACTACTGAGACCCATTTACGTTAAATAACAGATCCCCTTGTTGTTTTTTCATTCGGTGTTCTCTTCATTTTTTGCCCCGAAGAGAACCCCGTAGTTCAACAGGGTTTGAAACGTTATCAACACGTTTAGCACACAATTTTATGTTGTTGTAATATTAGGAGTTACTGTATTCTGGTGCATTCCAACTGCGTACTTGTGCTTTGGAACATACATTGAAAGTGTTTTATTCTACTTGGCTTCCCCACTTTTATACGGTTCCTCACATTGGAACGCCGTTCAAAGTTTTTGTTTGCTTGTCTATCCTGTATGTTTTTGATGTACATATCACTGTGTAATTGAAGCTGTATGCTTGATCTTGGTTTAAATTATGGTCTGCGTTAAATGATCACTCTGGCTCGAGGGTATCCGGGGGTTTCAACTTTCAATTTTAAATGTTTGGCACAGTGTAAACATATATTTAAATTAATTGGACTTGGTAATAGGGATGTGATAAATCTTAATGTAAGCTACAGCCTCAGCTTTACTCTCGATGAGGTCCAGACAGCCATTAAATCTAGCCTAAGGAAAACAAGCCAAACACAATATGGAGTAACTATGGAAATTTACAAGGTCAATGAAGACCACCACCATGAAAGTTTTGGAGATACTTTTGGTGCATAGAATGTAGGTCTGAGTCAGATATTCTGACCAACACATAGGCCCGTATTTATACTTTTTTTGCGCCGCATTTGCGTCGTTTTTTGACGCAAAAACGGCGCAAACTTGCAAAATGCTATTGTATTTTGTAGGTTTGCGCCGTTTTGCGCCAAAAAGCGGCGCAAATGCGGCACTAAAAAAAGTATAAATACGGGCCATAATTTCTAGAGGAACTGTACTAATAAACGCATAGTCACACTTTTATTTCAGCAGGACAAACTTCTAATTCCCCTTTACACTTTGCATTTATGGAATATATTATGGAAATATGCGAACTACAAAAAATAACCAAATTCGGGATGCGATAGGTTACCGAGGAGAAGAGTTGTTTCCCTGTGTGAAGGGAATAAACATGCAAGTGTGGAGTAATTTGTTTCATTTTAATTCCTCCGTTTCACGTGCATAAAATGAAATTTGCCCGTGTGCATGCGCGCGCGTGAGTGCGCATTTGTATGCTTGTGAGTGTGTTATTGACAGAGTGAGTAAATCTGGGATGTTGTCCCTCGAGTAAGAGGAGTGGCTGTGTGAAATTGCATAATATCCGCATGTGATAAAAGTGGAACTGGACAAGCTCATAGCTGAAATCATCACCGTGATTCAGCATTTAATGAGGTCATGTGATTTCTTTCCCTTTAAGGTTCGGTAATAAGTAATTCAACGTTGGACTCTCAGCCCTCAGGTGTTGGCAGAAATCCTTTATGGAAAGGGCACGCAAGTTTAAATGTTTTATTCCACCTGACACAACATGTTCCTTACATTCTGTTGTAACTGGATGTGATATTTTAATGATTGATTTTCGGAGCTCGACTAGCCTAGAAGCTTTAAGCAGTCCTGGAAAAATTATTAAATACTAACAATCACTGCATACAACAAAACACCGAGAGGACAATACTAACAGAGGAACACCATTAGTCGATCCGAACGAGCCAGGTGTATTTAGTTTCTTATAATATGGTCAGTGACTCCTTCGTGACTCATTTGTTCCATTTATGTCTTTGCTAAAAAGCACAGCTCCCAGTAGAGCCATCTATCTGGGTGATATCCGTTAAGAGGGGCAATGGGCTAAGAAACCTGGTTGCACAGCTATCACCCTCCATTCAGTCAATCAATCATAGCATTTGTAAAGTACATCACTATCACCCCTAACTGTATTTGGGCGATGAGGGTGCCATGTCTCCCTCGAAAAGTCACATCTTGAGTCTCCTTCTGAAGTCTGCCAGGGAGGGAGCTGCTCGGAGGTGGAGGGGCAGGCTGTTCCAGGACTTGGCAGCTGTGTAGGAGAAGGTGCAGTCTCTGCTGTGGCTGCAATGGATGTGGGGTTGTCTGCGAGATTTAGCGAGGCGGAGTGCAGTTATCTTTCTGGGACGTGAAACTCAGTCTATGGTTGATGGAGGACAGCCCTAGGTTGTGGAGAGCCTTGTATGGAAATGTGAGAATTTTGAATTGGCATCTCTTCTGGGCAGTGAGCCAGTGGAGGTTCCTGAGGGTTGGGGTGATGGTTGAGCACTTGGGGATGTTGAGGATGAGTCTGGCTGCACTGTTCTGTAGATTCTGCAGTCTTTTATGTAGCTGGGAGAACACTCTGGCATAGAGACTGTTGCTGTAGTCATGGCAGCTGGTGACCAGGGCATGCGTGACTGTCTTTCTGGTGTTGGTAGGGATCTTTTTAAAGATGCAGCAGAGCATAAGGAGGATGTATATGTAGAAGGAGGTGACTGTATTTACTTGTCAATATATGGATAGTTGGCAGTCGAGGATGGTGACGAGGTTTCGTGCATGGTATGATTGAGGGGGTGTTGGTCTGAGTTTTGATGGCCACTAGCTGTGGTCCCATATGGAGCTGTTCTTCCCAAAGAGCAAGACTTCTGTTTTGTCTGTGTTTAGTTTGAGGCAGCTATTTTTCATCAATGTTGCTACGTTGGTCATGGTGTTGCAGAAGTTGGCTTTGGTGTTGGGGGGGATCTTCGGTGAGTGAGAGGGCGTCGTTGGCATAGGAGACTATATTGAGTCCGTAGGATCTGACGATGTCTGTGCCGGGGGTCATGTAGAAGTTGGACTGGGTTGGGCTGGGAAGGATACTTGTGGTACACAGCAGGTGATTTTCTTGGGTGCAGAAGTGAAGGGAGGGAGGCAGATGCTCTGTGTGTGGCCTGACAGGAAAGAGGCGACACACTAAAGGGTCTTTTGTTGAATGCTTATTGTTTGGAGTCTGTTGAGGAGAGTGTGTTGGGACACTGTATTGGACGTTGTTGAGAGGTCCAGAACGATCAGAGATGCTGTTTCTTCTCTGTTGAGGAGGGTCATGATGTCATCTATGGCGGCGATCAGTGCAGTTTCCGTGCTGTGGTTGGCCCAGTATCTTGATTATTAGGTGTTGAGAAGGTGGTTTCGTTTGAGGTAGTCCGTGAGCTGTTGGTTAATGGCTTTCTCGAGCACTTTGGCTGGGAAGGGGAGCAGGGAGAACGGTCTGTAGTTTATGAGGTCGCTGGGGTTGGCAGAGAGTTTCTTTAGGAGGGGTCTGACCTCTGCTTGCTTTCATGCATCCAGGAAGGTTGCCGTAGTGATGGAGGTGTTGAGGAAGTGGGTTAGTTCCTTGCTAATAGTGTTGGTTCCAAGGTTGAAAAGTCGGTGGGGGAAGGGGTCGTGGGTGCCCCAGAGTGGATAGATAACATGATTGATGCGGTGGTCTGTGTGGTAATCGGGGACCTTAAGGTTATCACTGTTACACCGCAGCGCTCGCTGCGGCCGTGGGCTCAGGTTGCCGCGGCGCGGCACGTTAATTTTGCCGCGGCCGACGCCTGGGCCGCGGTAGACGCCGAGGCAGACACCCAGGTCGCGGGGGTCGCCGCGGCTCCGGCGAGGGCCATAAAGGCTCCAGGGAGCCGGTCTGGGGGTCACGGCGCTCGCCGCTCCCCCTTTTTCAAGTTCTGCCTTAAAGGCAGACGCGGCAGAGCCTGAAACCCCGAGGGGGTTTCAGGCATGGCCGCACACAGCGCATTATGCGCTTAACATTTATTTCTCTTGCATGTATTCACCTGCCCACCACCACTTACCGATGTTCCTAGGACAAACCGAACCCTTACACTGGGGGTTCTTTATACTTGCCTTTTTTCTCTTCCCAGCATGCTTACCACTTCCTCTCTACCCAGCATGCATTGTCTAACACACATACCTAATTCATTACTGTTTTCTTTTCCCCAATCCAAGATGGCGGTGTTCTACTTCCTGTTTCCTGTTTCCTGTCCAGGGGTATTTAAGGGGATTCCAACTGCCTGTTCATTGCGTTGCAACACTCCTTGGTGATAGTCACGCTCCTATTTGATATCCTTCTGCGAATCCTGTCTGTTCCTGATTTGCTTCGTTTTCCTGCCTTCCTGAACTGCGGTCCTAATACCCTGGTGTCCTCCTTTCGTTTCAGGGAGTTCCTGTGGAGGTTTTTTACCCTACTGGGGTTTTTCCTCTGGGACTCCTTCTGGAGGGCACGGACTGTAGTGGTTCGCTCATACCAAACAGCACCGTGGCTACCGGAAGGGGTCGCCCCTACCTCGGCCAGAGCAGAACCCGTCGGAACAAGGACCGTTCCCCTACGCCTCTCCGCTGCGAGGGTAAGACCGTTGAGAACCGCGACAGATTGCAACGCCCACAATTCCTGTTGCAGTCCGGAACTATGGATAACCCAGTGGTAAACACGGAACCTACTAACCAGGACCTGCTGGCGACGATACAACAACAGGCTCAAGAACTCCAGCAATTACGTACTGAGAATACTGTTTATCGACAAACCTTTGCCTCCAGGACCACAGATGTCCCTGCAGTAGCCGCCTCTACACCTCGATTTTCCGGGGATCCCACCACATTAAAAGAATTCCTGGATGCCTTAACGGTGTACTTTGCCTTTCGCCCCTCGCAATTTGTACAAGATAAGACCAAGGTGGGGTATTTGATTAGTGCCTTATCAGGACCAGCCTTGGCCTGGGCCACACCTCTAGTAACCAGAAACGATCCCTGTCTATCTAATTATTCCACCTTTATCACTACTTTTAAACAGATGTTTGAACGCCCTGGACTCGAGGCGTCAGCAGAAGAGGCTCTTTGCGAAGTCCAACAAGGGAGTCAGGATGTATTACAATACATCACCCGTTTCAGACAATTAGCTGCAGAAACAACCTGGGTGGAACGTACCTTGGTGACACTCTTCCGTAGAGGTCTAAGAGAGGACATCAAAGATGAACTAGTACATTCTGCCAGGATAGAAAACCTCAAAGGGTTGATGGACCAAGCACTAACTATAGAGTATCGGTTAAATGAACGACGAATGGAGAAAAAGAAGAGTCGTTTGCCTTTTCACTCAGTACCATCTCGTCCCTTCGCCCATCGTTCCGAGGAAGCCCGCCCTGAATCCAAAGGGAATACCGAGGAAGAGCCCATGCAGATTGACACAGCTCGCGGACCTCTATCCGCCAGCGAAAGGGAACATAGACGAAGGAAGGGGCTTTGCCTATATTGTGGTGCAGCTGGTCACCTAATTCGCGCCTGCCCCATTCGTCCAACCAAGCCCTTGGGAAACGCCAACTCCCGTCCCCAGTAAGAAGGGTGAGGACGGGATATCGTGATATACCTTCTATTTGCTCTTCCAGGGAGGAAGGAACTGCTCTTTTTCTCTTACCAGTTATCCTCCATTTAACTGATGGCCGCGAAGCAAGAACTTTGGCTTTATTGGATTGCGGAGCCAGTGGCCTATATTTAGATGAAACCTGGGCCAAAGAACAACAAATAACACAAATACCCAAAGAAATACCAGAACAGGTACATACTGTTGATGGGTCACTCTTGGCCTCTGGACCGGTACAATACACCACCCCTACTTTCTGTTTACAGTTCGGTAAACATCAGGAAATTCTCTCGTTTGACTTAATCTCATCACCACACCATGTCATGATCCTGGGAATTCCATGGCTTACACGGCACAATCCTTACATCAACTGGGAAACAAAAACCATTTCGTTATCCTCCCATTTTTGTCAACACCATTGCTATCCGGCCGGGGATTATTGGTCCCCAAAAAGTCTCTCAACAGCACCTGCCCAGGTGGGAGGATCCATTAATGTTTGTCAGGGAGTTCCCAGACAGTATCAGGACTATATCGATGTATTCCAGAAGCCAGAAAGACCTGAATTGCCACCCCACAGAGAATACGACTGTGCCATTTCTTTAGAGCCAGACACTGTAGTTCCTTTTGGGCGGATGTACTCCCTCACCGAACCAGAGAAACAAATTCTGAAGGAGTACCTAGATGAGAATCTACAAAGTGGGTTAATAACTCCCTCCTCTTCACCCGCCGGGGCTCCTCTTTTCTTTGTACCAAAGAAAACCAAAGACCTGCGTCCCTGTATCGACTTCAGAGGGTTAAACAGGATCACTATCAAAGACCGGTATCCGCTACCCCTCATCAAAGACATCTTAGAAGCAGTCAGAGGAGCCAAGAGGTTCACTAAGCTGGATCTCCGAGGAGCCTATCATCTGCTAAGAGTCAGAGAAGGTGATGAGTGGAAGACCGCCTTTAGAACACCTTTTGGTCACTACGAATATAGAGTAATGCCCTTCGGACTCACTAATGCCCCGTCCATCTTTCAAAGATTCATGGATTCTATCTTTTCTGATCTTTTGCAACAAACAGTGGTAGTGTATCTTGACGATATCCTAATTTATTCGGTTCATCCAGAGGAACATTCCAAACACGTCCGCCAAGTCTTAGAAAGACTCCGTCAACATCATCTGTTCTGTAAGCCTGAAAAATGCGAATTTGATCAGATAGAAGTGAAATATTTGGGATACTGTATAGACCAAACCGGAATTGCCATGGACTCAGACAAAGTACAGGCTATATTGAACTGGCCATCTCCTTCTTCCATCAAGGAGACTCAATGTTTTCTGGGACTAGCCAACTTCTACCGGCAGTTCATAGCAGACTTTGCCCAGAGAACCAGCTTCATTACTCAAACCCTCAAAAAGGAACACCTAAAGAAAGGTTTTTGTTGGACACCAGGCGCTGAGTCAGCTTTTCAGGACTTAAAGAAAGCCTTTAGTCAAGCCCCTATTCTTCGACACCCAGACACTAGCAAACAATTCATTGTTGTCACAGACCCCTCAAAAAGAGCCATTGGGGCTGCCTTGTTACAAAGACAAGACGATGATGACCTAGAACACCCTGTATTCTATCTATCCCACATTCTATCTGATTCTGAGCGAAACTATTCCGTGCTAGAACGCGAATTACTCGCCTTAAAGGTCGCGTGCACTGAATGGAGACACTTTTTGATGGGATCAAAGGAGCCCTTCGAAGCCCGGACCGATCATAGAAATCTACAGTGTTTAAGAAATTTCCAGTGCCAAAATAGCCGGCAAGCTCGATGGGCCTTCTTCTTCAGCCAGTATGATTTCTATATCACCTACATCCCTGGTTCTCAGAACATCCTGGCGGATGCCCTGTCCCGACGTTATCCTGGGTGTGGTGATTCCGCGGTTCAAAACTTATTCGACAACAATAAAATCATAGGGGTAGCACAGACCTTTTTAGATCAAGTTAAGTCTGAATATGCCCGTCTACACGAAACAGAACTAAAGAGGTTATGTCCACAGCTGCACATAGATCATGACTACTATTATCATGATAAGGCCCTGTTTTTACCCACTAAAACAGTGCAAATCGAAGCCTTACACGTGTGCCATGATTCTCCTATTGCGGGTCATCGAGGAGTGAAAGCGACTCAAGATCTTTTGCTTCGCTCTTTCTGGTGGCCAACTCTCAAGGCTGACACTGAGGCATATGTGTTATCCTGTCCTACATGTGCTCAAGCCAAGACACCCCGAACCAGACCTGTGGGCTTACTCCGCCCATTACCTGTTCCCCCAGGCCCATGGCTTACCATATCCACCGATTTTATGTGCGCCTTACCTTCCTCAATGGGGAACCACGTCATAATGGTAACTGTGGACTCCTTCACCAAGATGGCCCACTTCACGGCCTTGAGAAAGTTACCCACGGCAAAGGAGTTAAGTCAGGTCTTTACTCAAGAAATTTTCAGGCTACATGGGCTACCCCAAGTTATTATATCAGACAGAGGTCCCCAATATATCTCCCGTTTCTGGAACCAATTCTGCAAGATCTTGGGGATCCAGGTGGCCTTGTCATCCGGGTTCCACCCTCAAACCAATGGACAAACAGAACGACTCAATCAGGGTCTCGAGCAGTACTTACGTAGCTTCTGTAACGCTACACAAAGTAATTGGGCTCCCTACTTACCGCTTGCCGAATTTTCCTATAATAACTCTCTACACAGTGCCTCTAAAGTCTCTCCTTTCTATGGCTCCTATGGTTTCCATCCCAGGGCCTTCCCAACTCCCCTGAGAGACAACTCCAACCTTCCCGCCATCTCCTCTTTCGTTCGACAGCTACGGGGTATACAGCGAATTATCCATTCTAACCTTGTGTCCACCAAGTCCCGCATGAAGACAATAGCAGATAGGAGACGCTGTGCGGCTCCTCTATATCAAGTCCATGATAAGGTCTGGCTCTCCTCTAGATTCCTACCTCTCCGACTCACCCAAAACAAATTCAAGCCCCGCTTTTATGGTCCCTTTCTCATTCTCAAGAAGATCAACCCAGTGTCCATGCGTCTTCGCCTACCTCGGACATGGAAGATCCACCCAGTATTCCATGTCTCGCAACTGAAACCTTACCGTCCTGATCTCTTTCATAGGCAGTTGCCCTGTCCCCCTCCTTTGTTGGTTGACAATGTGCCTGAATACGAAGTGCAGGAGGTCTGTGACTCTCGATTTTTCCATGGGCGCCTCCAATACCTTATTCATTGGAAGGGGTACCCTTTGAGTGAGTGTTCCTGGGAGGATGCCTCTTCAGTCCATGCTCCTCTTTTAATCCGCCGCTTTTTTCGGCTCTTCCCTCACAAACCCGGGGCCTCGGGGAGGGGGCATACTGTTACACCGCAGCGCTCGCTGCGGCCGCGGGCTCAGGTTGCCGCGGCGCGGCACGTTAATTTTGCCGCGGCCGACGCCCGGGCCGCGGTAGACGCCGAGGCAGACACCCAGGTCGTGGGGGTCGCCGCGGCTCCGGCGAGGGCCATAAAGGCTCCAGGGAGCCGGTCTGGGGGTCACGGCGCTCGCCGCTCCCCCTTTTTCAAGTTCTGCCTTAAAGGCAGACGCGGCAGAGCCTGAAACCCCGAGGGGGTTTCAGGCATGGCCGCACACAGCGCATTATGCGCTTAACATTTATTTCTCTTGCATGTATTCACCTGCCCACCACCACTTACCGATGTTCCTAGGACAAACCGAACCCTTACACTGGGGGTTCTTTATACTTGCCTTTTTTCTCTTCCCAGCATGCTTACCACTTCCTCTCTACCCAGCATGCATTGTCTAACACACATACCTAATTCATTACTGTTTTCTTTTCCCCAATCCAAGATGGCGGTGTTCTACTTCCTGTTTCCTGTTTCCTGTCCAGGGGTATTTAAGGGGATTCCAACTGCCTGTTCATTGCGTTGCAACACTCCTTGGTGATAGTCACGCTCCTATTTGATATCCTTCTGCGAATCCTGTCTGTTCCTGATTTGCTTCGTTTTCCTGCCTTCCTGAACTGCGGTCCTAATACCCTGGTGTCCTCCTTTCGTTTCAGGGAGTTCCTGTGGAGGTTTTTTACCCTACTGGGGTTTTTCCTCTGGGACTCCTTCTGGAGGGCACGGACTGTAGTGGTTCGCTCATACCAAACAGCACCGTGGCTACCGGAAGGGGTCGCCCCTACCTCGGCCAGAGCGGAACCCGTCGGAACAAGGACCGTTCCCCTACGCCTCTCCGCTGCGAGGGTAAGACCGTTGAGAACCGCGACAATCACATGGCTGGTGTTCTCTGCTTGAGAGATGTTGTCTAGGCTGGAGGTGGGGAGTTGGGGGTTGATATTGTACATGGTGGTGATCTTGCTGTTTAAGTAGTCCGAGAGGGTATCGCAGAGTTCCTGGGATGGGTGGATGGTGGTCTCTGTGGCAAAGTGTTAGAGAATTCCTTGATGATTCTGAAGAGTCCTTTCATGTGGTTAGCTGTGTTGTTGGTGTGGGCAGTGGTTGCTGCTCTTTTTGCTGCCTTTATGTGGTGGTGGTAGTTGTTGAGGGCTGACTAGTAGGTGGCTCTGTCGGAGGGGTTCTTGGTAACGCACCATTGTTCCTCGAGTCGGTAACGGCAACGCCCTCTATGCCGGCACCTCAACCAGGAACATAAAAAAACTACAACTCATCCAGAACACTGCCGCCAGACTTATTCTGGACCTCTCTCACCGAGAACACATCTCCAAACACCTGAGGACCCTCTACTGGCTACAAGTTGAGAAGTGAATCACCTTCAAGCTTCTCACCCACACGTAGAAGGCCATACACAACGCAAGACCAGCCTACCTGAACCACCGCGTCTCCTTCCACACCCCTGCCAGGTCCTCCGGAGGGCGATCCTTCACCTACACTGCAGCGAAGAGCTGGAACAACCTCCCCTGCACCTCAGACAAAGCCCGTCGCTCACCATCTTCAGGAAGAACCTCAAGACGTGGCTCTCAGGGTGAGGACCTTCCCCTCACCCTGAGGCTCCTTGAGACCCTCAGAGGTGAGTAGCCGCGCTCTACAAATACTGATTGGTGGCAGTCGCATTTGGAGTTGTGAGCTCCGAAGTGTGCTATCTCGCTGGCTGGTTTTTAGCTCGTTTCAGGGGGGAGACTCTGTCGGTGGGTTTGGTGATCCAGTTGGTGAAGTTTTGGATGGCCTGGTTGAGGTCGAAGTCTGCAGTGGGCTCGGGTTGTGTGATGCCTAGGGGGTGTGCCTCTTGGCTCTTGGTTACCTTGCACCTACTTTGGTGAAGGGTGTGGGGTTCATGGAGGTGGTGTGCTGGGAATTGGAGATGGTAAAGTGGCCAATGACGTGATCGGTCCAGGTGAGTTTGGTTACATGGGTGAAATTGATTCTGTCACTAGAAGTGAGGATGGCATCCAGTGTGGTTTGTGCATGGGTTTGCTGACCAGTTGGCTGAGGCCGATGTTGCTGAGGTTCTCTATGAGGGAAGTGGAGTTGGTTTCATTGGGGTCGTTACAGTCATAATTGTGATTGCTGAGTAGGACATGGTGGAGGGAATCAATGGCAAGGGGGGTGATGAGGATAGCATCACTGAAGGATGGGTATGGTCCCAGTGGTCTTTATGTGAGTGTGCCTCGCACCATGGTGTTGGTATTGGTCTGGAGTCAAAAGTTGAGGTGCTCCATAAGGGGGGGTTGGGTCGTTGTCAGTGATGGTGCATTGGATGGTTTCCTTGAAGATGATGGCGATACTCCTACCATGTTTGTTGGAACGATCTCGGTTTATCATCTTGTAGCCGTCAGGGGCAGCTGTGGTGATGTTAAGGTTTTAGCAGGGTATTAGCCATGTTTCTGTGATATTGGTGACATCTGAGTAATGGGCGATGATGGTGTCCAAGATTTCTGTGATGTGTTTGTAGAAGTAGGGGGTGATTAGCAGGATGCAGTCGAGTGGTGCTCAGTTGTTTGTAGTCTTCTGTGTGGATGCAGTGTGGGCGTTAGTGTATGCAGGTGGCTTGCATTGCAGGAGAAACAGCAGTGAAGGCAGGTGAAGGATCATTTGGTTGTGTGTGGGGAGGCTGTGAAGCAGCTGTTGATGGGGTGTCTGATGTTCAGAGCCTGGATCTCTGTTGGTGTAGTGGTAGGGAGTGGGAGGATGAGGGGTCCTGGTGCTGGATGCAGTCCAGGCACAGGTGGGTGCAGACAGGCTTGCGTTTGGCGAGCACGCCATGCTGTGGCCTCTCTTATATATCCTGGAAGTTGGAAGGGGCTGTGCTGGGAAGCGGTAGGTAGGGAGCGGCAGTGGCATGAAAGAGACACCAGCAAAGATATCAACAGATGCAATCAGGCTCCAGAATGCAGGTGGAACTGTAGCAATCAAACTGAGGAATGTGGGTGGAGTTGTTGCAATCAGGCTCAGGTATGCAGGTGAGCTGGCGCCATCACACTCAGGAATGCGGGCTAAGCTGTCGCAATCAGGCTCAGGAATGTGGCAGAGCTGTCGCAATCAGGCTCAGGAATGCAGGTGGAGGTGTCGCAATCAGGCTCAGGAATGCGGGTGGAGCTGTCAGCAGCAGGCAGGAGGGCCATGGAGGGGTTGGGGCACTGTGACTGGCCCTTTGACTGCTCCAACTTTGGAAACCGAACACACTGAGGCCATGATTCTGAAATGTTGCATAATAATGTGTTGTTGAAAAAATTGTGCATAAGGCAAGGCAGGCTTTTGTAGGCTGTCTGAACCTTCCATAAGGGGATGTAAGTATAAAGCTGATGATTTATAACAATGTTTCTCATAAAGAATTCTACAAAAATTCACCAGTTATAATTAACTGAAGTAACTACAACTCACGCCCTCGTCATGCACCGCTTATTACCTCATATACTACATAATTTATGACTTATTCTATGGCATCATTGATAACATCAATGATTATAAATGACATCATTGATGTCAACACTGCATGGTGCAGGCATGAGTTATCATTATTTCAGTTAACTATATCTGATGAATTTCAATCTTTGTTAGTTTAAAACATTACCTCTTAGCTGACATATTCACCTAATAATAATGAGACTTGAAAATGTTTTCAGTATATATTTGTATATATATATAGGCATTTGTACAATATTATGAAAATTCTTCACATGAAGACATGTTTGGCAAGTAATTTTCCAAAGAATATGTTTATGCATGGATACAAATGGATGAAATCCCACAGGGCAAATTTTTCAAGAGTTTGTAGTGATTCAAAATCACAAAAAGTGATCCATACTGGAGCAAAGTGTTGATTTGGGATGTATTTTCCAGCCCTCTGGAAAGTAACTCTAAAGTTACGCTTTGCAGATACCCACTTTATTGACACAAATCACTACTAACATAGACAGTGCTTTTCACCAAAAAATCTATTCCTCCCTAGGCAGGCACAATCGTTTCTAACTTGGCATGTATACTGTACTATACAATATATGCCAAGTGGGAAAAGTGTTCAACTATGTGTTAGCTTAGTATTTTGTATTGGAAGTGTTCCCTTCTAGTAGGTACAGTGTGTGGAAGCATGGCATGATGCCATAGGGAGATGGCTGCTTCCTAACGCAGGACCAGGCTCGACGATGGAGGTGGTTGACCTGTGGGCCGCTTGAGATACTTATGGCATCGCTCAATAAAGGAAACAAATGTGGGATGTATCTTTGTACTTGTTGGGATTTTTTCTTTCTGAAAAACAAGCAGCTTTTTGGTATTCTTGACATTGGTGGGGGCACTGACTGAGCTGAATTCTACATCTTCTGTGTTCTCCTATGCTTTCTGAAGGCTGCCTGAAAGACCTCTTCGCTCAAACTTTTGATATTCTCCAGGTACTTTTGTCCACCTATCTGCTGCAGCTAAAGTTTATTTGACATTTCAATACAATGGAAGATATCTTTGAATATCAGATAGGACTATTTTATCCAAGTCAGCACTGCTATTATGTACCTTCTTGTTCACTACTAAACAAACCTGGCCTGAAGAGGTC
Source organism: Pleurodeles waltl (assembly GCF_031143425.1). Taxonomy (NCBI): domain Eukaryota; kingdom Metazoa; phylum Chordata; class Amphibia; order Caudata; family Salamandridae; genus Pleurodeles; species Pleurodeles waltl. Next base: position 244,541,479 of record NC_090448.1, on the reverse strand, counting down.
CACTAATTTGTAGACTATTCTTTGGCATTCTTCAGGTAGATTTGCTCACTAGTGGTATGCTTTGACTATTTGCTGATCTCTTAGTGCAAGACATATCTTTGATTAATAATTAGCCCGAATACCAGTCTTTTGGTTTTTGGTGTTCTTGTTCTTCACCTGATCGACACTGCATATAAACAGCTACCTTTAAATATGGAGAATGCAGACTTTGAAATCTTTTTGTGTACCGTTGATCATAAAATCTCTCACACAGGTCCCCAGAACCACCCCCCTCTGACTTCCATGCCACTGCTGTCTTTCGTTGAGCTAAAGCAAGTGCCTGGTCTATAAACCTAGATCCCACTTTGCGTGCCTTAGCTATTGGGAACTCTCCCTAAATACAGGTTTCCAGTGTGCAGAGAAGGACGCGACCTAGCCGCTGAAGCACTGCACCCAAGAAAACCTGGACTGTGGGGCAACTCTATTTCATGTGACAGAAGTCTGCATTAAGTAGTCGACTTCGAGGGCATTCTAAGGGCTCTCTGCCATCTATTATCTATAGATGGTGTGGGATGAGGTATGTCAAGGGTAGGTAACTGAACTGGATATGTTTTAGTCTCATTTATATCTTTTTAGGGCAAGCCACTGTCCGAGTACATTCTCTGTCTGTAACCTCGCGGTCCAGTTCCTCACCCCACCTGGCCCTAAGGAACAACAAAGGTTTCTGACCCACCACACTTAATGTGGTAGAACCACATCACCGGATGTCTTGCTCAGCCCATGGAAAGTAGCAGTTGAAGCACCGCATGAGGGGAAGGCTTGTCTCACCCTGTACCCCAAAGATCATCGAAAGTCCTTACTAATGCCTCATAAGTCAAAAACTGCCCACGAGACAAAGCGTACTGACCTTCTAAGTCTTCCAGCATTATGAGAATGCCCATTGCAACACAGTCACCCACTGTCGTCAGCCTTGCCTCCATCCAACCACCAAGTTGGGTAGCTGTGACACAGATAGTGGGGTTCTGTTAGAAATGGGGTTTCTGGTTGGCTAGGGTATACACCTCAGCCAGGCAGAACCTACCCACTCTAGTCAGGGCTAGGGAGTTACACGTCCAAGATAACCCCTGCTCACCCCCTTGGTAGCTTGGCACGAGCAGCCAGGCCTATCCCAGAGGCAATGTGTAAAGCATTTGCACAACACACACAACACATGTGACGCAAAATGTACACCACAAAGTAAACACAACACTGAGCTATGTAAAAATAATCTGTATTGCACAAAACATAATTAGACCAACATTACACGTAAGTAATACCTGCTACCTTAGCAGTTGTCAGAATGTTACACACGTTACTAATACTCTGCAAGAATATGCAGTTGTCACATTAGAACACGTAAGTACTCAGGATTCTGCAACATAAGCAGTAGTCAGGAATTATAGTAAAAGATATACGCACTTGTCATGAACAATTCCTAAATACCCATAAAAGGAACATTAGAGAATATATCACAAGTCATACAAATACATATCAGCTAGACATGCCCATAAAAGGAACATTAGCATATATATGTAGGAACAGTAAACAGTTAGGAAATCTAAAACAACCAAAAGTCTGTACTAGGCTCCTAGAGCCTAGATTCCCTAAAGAGTACCTGTTTCCAGTTGAAGAGGCACTCCCAGTGCCTAAAGGTGAGTATAAGGGGCCCCCGGCGCTCCGGTGCGCAAAACGGGGGCCATGCGATGTTTTTGGAGGAAAGAGGGGCGGTCAGCACCCTCTTCTCGTGAACGGGCCCCTCCGGGGGCCTGTGTTCTTTGTGACACCCTGTCCGTTGGGTGGGGGCCAGGCGTGACCCACCAACAATTATAGGGGCAAAGGCGGGAAGGGACCTCCGTCGAGGTCTTCCTTCCCGATTCCAACTGGAAAGAAAAATGCCCAATAACAGGAGCATCCCGCTCCTAGCACAGCGACCGGGGAAGGGGGGCGCTCCCTGCGTCTTCCCCGAGTCCTGCCTCAAAGTGGGAAGAAACTCAGACACCTCCGGGGGCCCGAGGAAACACTCACTAGCACCCGATGTGGTGCGCGAGTGTGAGGAGCTGCTCCTAGGCCGCCGGGAGGATCCTTGAACAACAGGAGGTGGCTGGTGCCCCGGGGGCACTCCCAGAAGCGGGAGGTGCCTCGGGGACGCTGAGAGGAGCACGCTTGCTCCGGTTCCTTTGTTGGTGTGCCCCAGGGGCACTGAGAGGAGCGCGATCCCCGTGCTCCGAGTTAATTAATAAACCCGGCTGCGGCGGTGATCCGGGGGATGAAATCAAGCGCTTTTGAAAGCGCTAAAGCAAGTTTGAGACCCGGGCAGCGGCGGTGTTCTTGGCAGAAGTAAAGCACTTTTCAGAGCGCTTAGGGCAAAGCTAAAGCCCGGGCTGTGGCGGTCATCTTTCTGCAGTGGGTCCAGAAATAGCGCTGTTCCCAAGCGCTACAGACCCAGCTGCGGAGATCGTGGCAGGGGTCAGGGGCCACAGCACCCTGCCTCTGGGAACAATACAGTCAAGAAAAGGTACAGGACTGGTGGACCCAGCTACAGGCCAGCACAAGCGGTGCAGATGGTGGCAGTTCCTCCTAGTGACCGGGCAGGTCACAGGTCAGCACAACAGCAGCAGTCCAAGGGGGTTTCCTGGTGAGTCCCTTCATCAGCGTTCTGTGTCCAGTTTCAAGTTCCAAGAGAGTTCAAATTGTGGGGAAAATTCCCCTGTACTTATACTAGGGTTACAGTGTGTCTTACAATGGCAGGTAGAGGAGGTTCCAGGCAGTTACAACTGTTTCTGGGAATGGCCCCTCTCTCCTTTCCGCACAGGCTCCAAACATCAGTGGGGGGGTTAATGACCCTATTGTGTGAGGCCAGGGCAGAGTCTTTACAAATGCAGGTGTGCCCCGCCTCTCATTTCTCTCAGCCCAGGAAGGCTTTACAATATGTAGATGCACCTCTGTAACACCTCCGCCCTCCCTGTGTTCAGGCTGTCTGAGAAGTATGCACAAAGCTCCAACTGTCAGTTTGCCCAGACGTGGATTGGAGACAAGCTGCAAAACCCCAAGGTCATAAGCACAGATAAATGCACACTTTCTAGAAGTGGCATTTCTGTGATAGTAATAAAAAATACACCTACACCAGTAAGCAGCATTTCTCACCACTATCACAACCATACCAAACATGCCTACGCCCTCATAAATCAGACAATACCCCTTACACATAAGGCAGGGCATTTCCAATGCAATCCTATGAGGAGGCAGCACTCACAGCAGTGAGACACCAAGTTAGGCTGTTTGTCACTACCAGGACAGGCCACGCAACATGGCACATGTCCTGCCTTCTACATACATTGCACCCTGTCCAAAGGGCTAGCTAGGGCGTACCTTAGGGGTGACCTACATGAGTTAAAAGGGGAGTTCTGGGCCTGACAAGTGAACTTAGATGCCAGGTCCCTGTGGCAGAAAACTGCGCACACAGGCTCTGAGCTAGCAGGCCTTAGATAGGTTTGACAGGCTACTTCTGTGGGTGGCACAAGCTGCGCTGCAGGCCCACTAGTAGCATTTAATTTACAGGCCCTGGGTATAGGAATACCATTTTACAAGGGACTTATAGGTAAATTAAATATGCCAATCAGGTATAACCCAATCATACCAAATTTGTAAGAGAGAGTGCATGCACTTTAGCACTGGTTAGTAGTGAAAAAGTGCTCAGATTCAAAACGTCAGCTAACAAAGGTCAGAGAAATAAGGAGGCAAAAAGCAAAAAGTCTGGGGATTGACCCTGTAAAAGGGCCAGGTCCCACAGTTTCCCATGAGGTAAGCCCGCCAGGGGTAGAGCCGAGTTATACATCGGTGATCTGTGGGTCCTCACCAGACAGCTGCGCCAGCAGCGCAGAGTCACCTGCAGTGAGTACTAAGTTGCAGACTGGGCATCTTGGTGCAGAGAAGATGGGCTAAAAGGAGCCCCTAGTGGGGGGTTAGGCCCATAAGTTCAAAGGCACTCCTTTGTGTTCTTTCAAGCCATCTAGCCAGCCATTGCAGCTGTGCTGCCAAGTATTACAATTCGAAGTTTGGAGCCCCTCTACCTCCATCATCTGGTTGGCGTTGCAGGACTCTATGTCAGCCCCTATCTCAAATCAGATGACATAACAGGGTATTAAGCTGTTTAAACCATGTCACCAGTATCTTCACCGGGAGGTTCACAAAAAAGTACAATAATATCCAAAATTGAAACTCGCAAGGACTTCTAAAAGGTGACACATGCCGTAAGAGAGCAAAAGGCTCCACCTCAGTTTCCTTCCTAGAAATCGTCCAGGTCATGGTCCAGTTCATGGTATATCTTAATATCTAAATATTTAAAGGTGATGGGTGACCATAGTAAGTCTAGTAGGATGCCCAGCAGTTAAGAAGCCCCAGGACTGCAAGGGAATTTACAGGTTTTGTTTTTTGTTTTGATTAACTCTTAGAACAGATACCTTACTGAAGTCCTCAAAGAGAGTGCATCTGATGCCCCAATAGAGCCGTTAGAGAAATATAAGAGGAGATCGTCCATGTACAATGAGTTAATGGGCTCTAGGCCATTTAGCGTTATACCGTTTCCTCTACTGTCCTTCTGAAACATTTCCACCAAAGGCTCATTGACAAGGGCAAAGAGCAGGGGGGATAGCAGGAAGCCCTGCATAGTCCCCCCTGAAGATATGATAGGCATCAGAGATCGTGGAGCCTATTTTAACTCTGGAAGTTGAGTCCGCAGAGAGTGGGGAGAACCACTCAACCCAGACCTCACCTAGGCCCATCCTAAGCATGACTCTCAAATAGGAAGTTCCAATGTATGGAATTGAAGGTCTTTTCAAGCTCTACTAGCATAACTTAGGCTTCCTGGGAGGTTTCAAACTACCTGGTGGTAAAGAATATGAATCAATCTCCTAAGGTTAAGGGAGGTGTTAAGGTTTGGAATAAATCCATTTTGATCTTTATTTACCAGAACCAGCATGTAGGGAAGCAGTCTAGTTACCAATATTTTAGTTCCTATTCTGAAGTACATGTTTAAGATGGACAGTCTGTGAAATGCTGATGGAGGGGCACTCAACGCCTTGGTTTTGAGGAGGGGAATCACAGATTCACTCCCCATGGACTCTGGTAGCCAGCCTGCTTTCAGAGACTCAGAATACAGTGCCTCTAGGTTTGAGGCTAGGGAACTCATGAAAGTGGAATAAAATTCTACTCGGAATTCATCCGGTCCTGGAGTGTTACCAGTAGCCAGATCCTTCATAGTGGCTCGTATTTCCCGGACAACCCCTTGTCCCCCAGTAGATTCTCAAACCCAATGCGATAATGTCAGGAGGGACAGGCGGTCTAGGAACCTATCTTGTTCAGTTTCTCATAGTGTCTCTGGGTGGCAATAGAGTGCTTCTTAATATTTACGGAACTCTGCATTGATAGCCCCCTGTAGATATGTGCCCCAATAGGTAATGTGATGTGTGTATTAGGTGAGACGCATAATTGTGGGCTAATGAGCCATGCCAGCAGTCTCCCAATTTACCCCCTTCATGTGCCCTCGAGACATCATTTTTGTAGTCCTGGCATTGTAAGCAGTCCAGTATGGTATTACATCTCTCTTTCACTTCCAGTAAGCGTCTGTGGGTGTCGGAATCTACACCCAAGCTGTTGTCCAGTATCTATAGGGTGGTATCTAGGATGTGCAATTCCACATTGAGTTCCATGCAAATGCCGACAGATTGGGTCATGCAGTGACCACGAACTACAACTTTGAAGGCTTCCCATTCGATCAGGTTAGATGATGCCCTGCCTTGATTGTGTGAGAAATACCCTGTGATGGTTGTGTGAAGCGATTCTCTATATCTATCATCCGCCAGTGTCGTCAGTTGGAGCCGCCACAGGAGAATGACACATCTGTCATTTATAGGTCAGAACCCTAGGAGTAAGAAACTGCGATCAGATAGTGTTCATCCCAGGTATTAGGTAAAGCATGCATATGCACCAAACCTCTCAGAGTATAAGAATCTGACAGTCTAATGTGAAGGGCATAAAGGTGTGAGTAAGAAGAGTAGTCTATTTCCATGCCATGTTGGGTATGCCACAGGTCTGTCAGCTCCCAGGGCTGCATCCACTCTTAAAAGCCAGCTGCTAGTCTATGAGCCGGTGCTCCAGGCAGGGGAAGGGAGGGGTGGAGTGGTTCAGGTTAACATCCGTGACACAATTAAAATCTCCTCCTAGAAGAAAATCTCAACCCACCAATTGCTCCAAGGGATGTAAAAACCCTGCCTGGTCTTGGTTAGGTGCATAAATGCTCCCCAACATCACCTCTTTTCCCAGTAGCCTGCCTTTCACCAGGATATACCGGCGCTTCCTTTTGACCAAGGACTGCAAGTGCTCAAAGGGGTTGGCCACATGCATTCAGTCTCTAACCCCACTAAAATGGTTTCCTGCAGCATGGTGATGTGCACTCCCTTGCGTCTAAGTTGTCTGTGTATCATGCCGCTTAGTCGTAGGCCCCATCCCCTGGACATGCCAGGTTATACAGGTAAAACACAGTGTTCTGCTAGTCATGTAGTCAGTCGTGTTGTCTGTGTTGGCCACACATGATGATGCTACACACTGAGCTCCTATTCCTGTCCAACCAGCCTTTTTCTCTCTTCTAGAAAAATAGTAATATCGAGCATGTTAGACCTGACAGCCTTAGGGTGGTCACCCCTAACTTTTTGCCTGCCTCCCTCCACTTTTTGCTGGTTTTAGGACTCTGCGCACTTTACCACTGCTAGTCAGTGCTAAATTGCATATGCTCTCTCTCTTAAAACATGGTGACATTGGCTCATACCAAATTGGCTTCTTTAATTTACTTGTAAGCACCCAGTAAAGTGCACTACATGTGCCCAGGGCCTGTAGATTAAATGCTACTAGTGGGCCTGCAGGCACTAGTTGTGCCACCCATATAGTTAGCCTCTTAACTATGCCTACACTGTGTGTGCATTTTCACTGCCACTTCGACATGACATTTAAAAATACTTGCCAAGCCTTAAACTCCCCTTTTTCTACATATAAGTCACCCCTAAGGAGGCCCTAGTTAACCCATAGGGCAGGGTGCTATGAAGGTAAAAGGCAGGACACATACCTGTGTGGTTTATATGTCCTGGTAGTGTAAAACTCCTAAATCCGTTGTACACTGGTGTGAGGCCTGCTCCTTTCATAGGCCAACATTAGGGCTACCCTCATATACTGTTTTAGTGGTGGATTCTGATCTGAAAGGGGTAACAGGGTCATTTTTAGTATGGCCAGAATGGTAATACAAAATCCTGCTGAAATCTGGTGAAGTTTGATTTAATATTACTATTCCAGAAATGCCACTTTTAGAAAGTGAGCATTTCTCTTCACTTAAATCCTTCTGTGCCTTACAATCCACGTCTGGCTAGTTTAGTTGACAGCTCCCTTGTGCATTTCACCCAGACAACCCCAAACACAGGATGCTCAGTCACACCTGCACACATCTGCATACTGAATAGGTCTTCCTGGGCTGGGAGGGTGGAGGGCCTGACACTTAAATTTGAAAGGACAGTGGCCTTCCCCCACACAATGGACTGCCAAACCCCCTACTAGAACCCTGGCAGACAGGATAGAACTGAAAGGGGACCTTGTGCACTTCTAAGCCACTCTTTGAAGTCTCACTCACTTCAAGGACACATTTGGGTATACCCTACCAACTCAGACACATCTTGAGAAGACACCTCCTGGGAAAGAAACTTTGAACCAGAACCTACAACCTGCTAAGGGAAGCTGCCTGGCTGCTCAAAGGACTCACCTGGTTGCTTTTCTGTAAAGGACTGCTGCCTTGCTGTTGCCCTGCAGCCTTGCTGCCCTCAGGCTCTGCTGAGAAGTGCTCTCCAAGGGCTTGGATTGAGCTTGCCTCCTGTTGCTACAGTCTCAGGGCCAAAAAGACTTCACTTTCTGCAAAGAAATCCTTGTGCTCTGAACATTTGACACATAGCCTGCTGGAAACGACGCATAGCCTGCACTGTGACGATAAAATTGCCGCATCGTCGAACCGGAACAACGCAGCTCGGCTCCCCTAGTGGAGATCGACGCAGCACCAGCGTTGCGACCGGAACTTCGACGCATGGCCCACCGGATCGATCCATCGCTGAACCGGAACAACGCAGCCTGACTACCTGTAAGAGGAATTGACGCAGAGCCTGCCGTGAGACAGAAATTTTGCTGGATCGATGCAGCTCCTGTGGCTTCATCCAGCACGCCCAGGATTTCTCTGCATCATCCCCGGGGCATCCAAATACCCCGCAACCCGAAGAGAATCCAAGCCTGCACGCTGGGAATAGCCGCAAAGCCCTTGCTGCATGAAAAAAACATTGACACATCATCTGTGTGCGCCCAAAGAAACCAACGCACACCTCCCCATTTTCCACGCATCTCCTCCTCCGCGGTCCTGTGCAGATAATCTCAACACAAACCAGGTACTTTGTCCTTGTAAGAGGCACTTGTTGCTTTTTAAGAACTAAAGACTCTATTTATCATTTTTAACAGTGATATTTTGACATATATTTATCAAATCTTGATAGTTTTGACCTGCTTTTTATCAGATAAATATCTTATATTTTTCTAAACCTGTGTGGTGTATTTTTGTGGTGTTTACTCTGTGTTATTGGATGATTTATTGCACAAATACTTTACACATTGCCTTCTAAGTTAAGCCTAACTGCACAGTGCCAAGCTACCACAGGGTGGGCACAGGATAATTTGGATTGTGTGTGACTTACCCTGACTAGAGTGAGGGTTCTTGCTTGGACAGGGAGTAACCTGACTGTCAACCAAGGACCCAATTTCTAACAGAGCCCAACAATAAACTCTCCTTCCCCCGGGCAGAGCAGCAATGGCTGTCTGTCCAAACTTGTCACAACCAGTAAAGCAAGTCATTAGAGAGCCTCCACCAGACTCCTGAGAGGGGTCATGTGGTGGGGTGCAAGCAATTGAGTTCCAAAGTTCCTGCAGCCTTTCCGGTCCATGCTCAGTAAATTCACCTGGGGGAGCAAAGGCCACCATCTTAGTCTGCAGGTGGAGTTTGTTATAATCTCCCAAAATGATTTAGGAGTAAACAGTTACCTCAATGTCCCTGTGCAGGTTCAGGGATCATGAGAAGCTGCCTCCAAGATGACGGGCAGCACCACAAGCCCTTCCTGTGCGCTGTGAACTACCTGGTGGCCACAGACAAAGGCCAAAACAGGCCTAAATACATAATGTCACTAAATCAGACCAACTCATTGACCAACTGTGGGGTCACCACAGGGCCCCCCCATCTGCCACCAAGCTTTCAGTCTCTGATTCCATTGAGTGTTCTACCAACTGAAAACCACTCTCAGACTCTGACTCCCTCTGTGCAGTGATGACAGTTGCCACCTGGAGTGCTGCTGCTCACTCCTGCTGCACCTGGATCTTAGTTGGCCTCCTCCGCGCACACTTGCTCCTGGTACTACAGGGTCTTTTCCTATGGTTGCATGCATTTTCCCTTGTCCCCCGCTGACGGTCTGCCAGTGTCGTCCCTGTTGGAGGCTGGCCTGGCTTATAGTGAGTACCGGATGGTACTTACACCTTGTGCCAGGTCCACTTATTGGTAGATTCACTCTCTTCTTCCTGTCCCTCTTCAGTTGCCATGAGCAGGGTGTGATCAGCCCTGTTATAGTAGGCTTTTAGGCGGTTGACATGGAGCACCCTAAGGTGACTCCTAGCAGTGCCCAGGTCTACCAAGTAGGTAACCTCACCCTTTTTCTCAACAATTAGATGGGGTCCACTCCCTTTGTCCTGGAGTGCTCTTGGGGCCACAGGCTCCAATACCCACACCTTCTGTCCTGGGTGGTACTGGGTCAGGACAGCCTTCTGGTCATGCCATTGCTTTTGCAGCTCTTGGCTGACCTGAAGGTTTTTACTGGCCTTTTTTGTGTACTCAGCCATTCTTGATCTTAGGCCAAGCACATAGTCCACAATGTCCTGTTTAGGAGATTTTAAAGGTTGTTCGCAACCGTCCTTAACAAGTGCAAGAGGACCTCTCACAGGGTGCCCAAAGAGGAGTTCAAAGGGGCTAAAGCCCACTCCTTTTGGGGTACCTCCCTGTAAGCAAAAAGAAGACAAGGTACCAGGACATCCCATCTCCTTCTGAGTTTTTCAGGGAGTACCATTATCATACCTTTGAGAGTTTTATTAAACCTCTCAACCAGACCATTTGTTTGTGGATGATAAGGAGTAGTGAACTTGTATGTTACACCACACTCCTTCCACATTGCTTTAAGGTATGCAGACATGAAGTTTACTTCTGTCTGACACCCCTTCCTTAGGGAAGCCCTCTCTGGAAAAGATTCCCAGGAGGGCCTTTGCCACTGCAGGAGCTGTAGTGGTCCTTAAGGGAATTGCTTCAGGATACCTAGTGGCATGGTCCACTACCACAAGGATAAACCTATTGCCTGAAGCTGTTGGAAGGCCAACTATGTCAACCTCTACCCTTCCAAAGGGAATCCCAACCACAGGAAGTGGAATTAAGGGGGGCTTTGGTGTGCCCCCAGTCTTGCCACTGGCTTGGCAGCTCACACAAGAGCGACAAACCTCTTTGGTGTCCTCTGACATATGAGGCCAGTGAAACAAGGGAACAAGCCTGTCCCAAGTTTTACTTTGGCCCAAATGCCCAGCCAAAGTAATGTAATGTGCCAAGGTAAGAAGAAACTCCCTATACTTCAAAGGGATGACCAATCTCCTGGCAGATCCAGGTTTAGGGTCCCTTGACTCAGTATACAGGAGGTTGTCATCCTAATACAGCTTATGGCTATCAATGACATCCCCATTTTGCTGTTTGACAGCTTGCTGTCTCAAACCTTCTAGTGTGGGACAGGTCTGATGTGCCACACTCAGCTCTTCCCTAGCAGGCTCCCCTGCACCCAAAAGCTCAGCAGTGTCTGCTGCCAGCTCAGCTGGTGCAGGTTCTGCACAGGGAGAGGATTACCCTCCCTCAAAAAGGGAATCTTCTGGTGAGGGAGGGATAGTGGGCAAGGATTTACCCTTACTACCCCTAGCATTTGGGAGCACTTGGTCCATTGTTCCAGGATCCAAGTTTCCCTGTCCTTTTTGCTTTTTGGCCTGAGCCCTTGTCAAAGCAAAAATATGCCCAGGAATGCCCAGCATTGCTGCATGAGCCTCCAACTCCACTTCAGCCCAAGCTGATGTCTCCAAATCATTGCCCAGTAAGCAATCTACAGGTAATGCCGTGGCCACCACAACTTTCTTTGGACCAGTAACACCCCCCCCCCCCCAGTTGAGATTCACAACAGCCATGGGGTGGCTAAGTGTGTTATTGTGAGCATCAGTCACTTGGTAATGCTGACTAAGTAGGTGTTGATCACGGTGAACCAGTTTCTCCACAACCATAGTTACACTGGCTTCTGTGTCCCTGTAGGCCTCAACCTCGATACCATTGATTAGGGGAAGTTGCTTGTACTTACCCATATTAAGGGGACAAGCAACCAAGTTGACAAAGTCAATGCCACCATCAGAGACTAAAACAGCCTTTATGGTCTCCCTAACAAGACCAACCCCAACTACACTGCCAATGGTGAGCCCAGCTACACCCTTGGATTGGCTATTGGTAGTAGATTTCCCACCACCACTGCTATTACTAGGGGCACTAGAGGTTGCAGTTGGGGTTGTGGTAGTGGGAGCCTTGGTGTTTTTCTTTGGACAAGTGGCATCACTTGCCCAATGGCCTTTTACTTTACATAAATAACACCATGGCTTTTTCTGATTGTGAGAAGAGGATTTGGACCCACCAGAGGATTTTTGTGGGCCTGATGAAGACTCAGAATGTTTTTTATCTTTGTCCCCACCCTTGTCAGAAGACTTACCATCCTTCTTCTTGCCATCCTTGTCACCCCCTGTATGAACTTTTCTGTTCACTCTTGTTCTGACCCATTTGTCTGCCTTCTTTCCCAATTCTTTGGGAGAGGTCAGATCTGAGTCTACCAAGTACTGGTGCAACAAATCAGACACACAATTGTTCAAAATATGCTCTCTCATGAATAGATTATACAGGCTTTCATAGTCAGTCACCTTACTGCCATGTAACCAACCCTCCAAGCAAGGCCTTCACTGGACAGTCTATAAAGTCTGTCCAGTCCTGAGAGGACTCTCTTCTGGTGTCTCTGAACGTAATCCTGTATTGTTCAGTGGTTAAGCCAAATCCATCCAAGAGTACATCCTTCAAATCTTTGTAGTTATTAGCATAACTTTCTCTAACAGTAAGGAGCCTATCCCCACCCTTACCAGTGAAAGATAGCCACAAGATAGCAGCCCACTGCCTTTGAGGGACCAACTGTACCATACAGGCCCTCTCAAGTGCAGCAAACTACTTGTTAATGTCATCCCCCTCCTTGTAAGGGGGTACTATCTTATGCAGGTTTCTGAAATCTTGCTCTCCAACTGAATTGCTATAAAAACCACTGCTGCTGCCACCATGGGGAACTAACCCTGACCTCTGCCTTTCCCTTTCCACATCCAGAGATTCCCTGTCTAAGTCCAGCAGCTGCTGTTTAAGCTTCAGCCTGGCCTCTTCCAACCTCAGCTTTCGGAGTTACCTTTCCATTAAGTTATCCTCAGGGTGGGAGGCTTGGGGATTGTGAGACACAGAAGAAATGTGGGAATTGGCAGAGTTAGACCTGTCCCTAACTGGCTGGACTCTAGTAACATTGGCCTTTAGGAGTGAAAGGTGCCCTACTAGTGTGTGACCCCGTCCCACTACCAGTGTCACTAGGTAGCCTATTAGCTGGCATTTCCTTGGAAGAACCCTCCCCAGCATCCTCACGGGACTCCTCTGAGCCTTGCTGGGTACCCCCCTCCTCTACCTCCTGATCCTGGGATGGGCCAGACTAGTTCTGGTCACTTTCTAGGAGAAGGCTAAGGAGAAAATCTTTGTTAGGATTCTTACCAATGGCTAAACCTGTTTCAATGCAGAGACCCCTCAAACTTTTAAAGTTTAAACTACCATATGTTACCTGGACAACTGTGGGAGTAAGCTTTACTGCAGACATGATAGAAAGGGTTTTGGACAGAGAGAGACAAAAAAGTTTTGAAACTTTTTAAAGAAAAGAGAAAACTTTTAAAAACTTTTGAAAACTTTTGAAACTTTTCAGAAACTTTTTAGAAAGTTTTAGAGAAGGAAAGTTAAACTGTTTAGGTTAACTGTGTATATTCTGAAGTATTTGGTATATGTTTTTCTTATGAAAAGCACCAATGACAAGGTGGTAAAGCAGTTACAAGTACTTTTCCCACCGCTGCACCACCAATGTAGGAGGCTGGACTGGCTTATAGTGGGTACCTGATGGTACTTACACCTTGTGCCAGGTCAAGTTATCCCTTATTAGTAGATTAGTCGTGTTCTAGCAGCTTAGGATGATAGAGGTGGCCATAGCAGAGCAGCTTAGGCTGGACTAGGAGACATGAAAAGCTCTTACTATACCACGCATATCATATAGCACTACATCATCAGAAACACAATACTCAGAGTTACTAAAAATAAAGGTACTTTATTTTAGTGACAATATGCCAAACGTATTTCAGAGGATATACTCCCTTAGGAGGTAAGTAAAATACACAAAATATACACACAAACCAAAATCAGGTAAGTAAACAGTTAGAAAAATAGTGCAAACACTGTAGAACACAATAGGATACAATAGGCCTAGGGGCAACACAAACCATATACTCCAAAAGTGGAATGCGAACCATGAATGGACCCCAGGCCTAGTGTAATGTGTAGAGGGTCGCTGGGTGTGTAAGAAAACACTAAGGGTGTCCAAGATACCCCACCCCAAGACCCTGAAAAGTAGGAGTAAAGTTACCCTACTACCCCAGAAAGACAGTAAAGTTCAAGAGTCACGCAAGTGTCCAGGGGGGTAGGAGCCCACTAAACCCCAGATGAAGGTGCAAAAGGGCTGCCTCTGGGTGAAAGAAGCCAAAGATTCTGCAACAACGGAAGGTGCCAAGAACTTCTCCTTTGGTCAGAATATGTCCCACGGTGTGCTGGAGGATGCAGAGTTGTTTCCACATAGAACAACCACAAACAAGCCTTGCTAGCTGCAAGAGTCGTGGTTGAAGATAATGGGTGCTGCCCAGGACCAGGAGGCCACCCCTTGGAGGAGGAGACAGAGGGGGTGCTCAGCAACAGAGAGAGCCCATGCAGAAGCAGGCAGCACCTGTAGAAGCACTTGAACAGGCATTCAAGAAATCTGAACATGGCGGTCATCTCAACACAACAAAAGAGGATCCCACAAAGCCAGTGGTCAACTCAGGGAGTTGAGCAACGCAGGACGGAGGGCTGTGCTGTGCACAAAGGAATCCTTGCAAAAGTACACAGAATCCCTAGCAGCTGCAGATCATGCAGTACACAGGATAACTGTCTGGCTTGGGGAGGCAAGGACTTACTTCCACCAAATTTGGACAGAAGGACCACTGGACTGTTGGATCCAGCTCCTGTGTTCCAGGGACCACGCTCGTCAAGATGAGAGGGTACCCAGAGGACCGGTGATGCAGAAGTTTAGTGCCTGTGTTTGCAGGGGGAAGATTCTGTCGACCCACGGGAGATTTCTTCTTGGCTTTCAGTGCAGGTTGAAGACAGACAGCCCTAAGAGCATGCACCACCAGGAAACAGTTGAGAAAGCCAGCAGGATTGGTCGCTACAATGTTGCTGGTAGTCATCTTGCTACTTTGTTGCAGTTTTGCAGGCGTCCTGGAGCAGTCAGCGGTCGATCCTTGGCAGAAGTCGAAGAGGGAGATGCAGAGGAACTCTGGTGAGCTCTTGCATTCGTTATCTGAAGAGAAACCCACAGGAGAGTCTCTAAATAGCCCTCAGAGGAGGATTGGCTACCTAACCAGGTAAGAGCCTATCAGAGGGGTCCCTGACATCACCTGCTGGCACTGGCCACTCAGAGGCCGCCAATGTGCCCTCACACCTCTCCATTCACTCCCCTTTCCTTTGTCCAGTTTTGCACCAGAACAGGGGCTGGGGGATCCCTGAACCGGTGTAGACTGGTTTATGCAAGGAGGGCACCAACTGTGCTCTTTAAAGCATTCCCCCCAGAGGCCAGGAGAGGCTACTCCTCTCAGGCCCTTAACACCTATTTCCAAAGGGAGAGGGTGTAACACCCTCTCTCAGATGAAATCCTTTGTTCTGCCTTCCTGGGACTGGGCTGACCAGACCCCAGGAGGGCAGAAACCGGTCTGAGGGTTGGCAGCAGCGGTAGCTGCAGAGAAAACCCCAGAGAGTTAGTTTGGCAGTACCCGGGGTCCATGCTGGAGCCCAGGGAATGCATGGGATTGGCACCCCAATACCAGATTTGGCATGGGGGACAGTTCCCTGATCTTAGACATGTTACATGGCCATATTCGGAGTTACCACTGTGAAGCTACATATAGGTATTGACCTATATGTAGTGCACACGTGTAATGGTGTCCCCGCACTCACAAAGTCCAGGGAAATTGCCCTGAACAATGTGGGGGCACATTGGCTAGTGCCAGGGTACCCTCACACTTAGTAACTTTGCACCTAACCGTCAGCAAGTGAGGGTTAGACATATAGGTAATTTATAAGTTACTTAAGTGCAGTGTAAAATGGCTGTGAAATAACGTGGACGTTATTTCACTCAGGCTGCAGTGGCAGTCCTGTGTAAGAATTGTCTGAGCTCCCTATGGGTGGCAAAAGAAATGCTGCAGCCCATAGGGATCTCCTGGAACCCCAATACCCTGGGTACCTAGGTACCATATACTAGGGAATTATAAGGGTGTTCCAGTGTGCCAATCAAAATTGGTGAAAATGGTCACTAGCCTGCAGTGACAATTTTAAAAGTAGAGAGAGCATAAACACTGAGGTTCTGGTTAGTAGTGCCTCAGTGATACAGTTAGGCACCACACAGGGAACAAACATAGGCCGCAAACTATGAGCACGGGGGTCCCGGCTAGCAGGATCCCAGTGACACAGGCAAAAACTGACACACACATGTAAAAATGTGGGTAACATGCCAGGCAAGATGGTACTTTCCTACAGTCCCTGCCTGATAGGCCTCCAGCCATTCCCATGCTTCCCGCGACTCCTCACAGAAGTGGGTTTTACTGTCCATTATGATTTTCAGCTTTGCAGGGAACATAAGAGAATATTGCAGCCTTTCCTCTCTCAGTGCTTTCTTCACCTCTAAAAAAAAAAGGTATTTTATTTTGCACCGCAATATTCAAATCTGGGAACAGGGAGAATTTACCTTTCCCAATAAGGGATGGTCCATCAACTCGAGCCCTCTGCAGCTAGATATCAGGATCTTCAATCCCTGGTTCCACTTCATTCACTCTGTCTGTGAAATTGTGATGTTCTGCTCTCAGCAGGCCCAGGCCCACGGAGAAGGCACTTATGTCTTTTGCAATGTAGATTTAGGCCCTGATTTATACTTTTTGGTGCTAAATTGCACTAAAGCAGTTTAGTATCAAAAAGTATACCGCCGGATAGCGCCATTCCAAGACGCCTCCCTGGCGTCTTATTTATGGAATGGTGCAATCCAGCGCAAAGGGTGGGCAAACACAATGGAGAATGACGTTAGCTGGGTGGCGGTATGGGACTAGTGGGTTTAGCGTTAAAAAATGACGTTAGTCTGGTTAGAGTAAAAAAGATTACTCTAACCAGCTTAGCGTCATTTATTGACGCTAAACCTACCATATCACATGGCTCCTGTCTTCTAAAGGTCAGGAGTCATGCTTACCACCCCAGTAGCCAGCACAGGGGACAGTGGTCCCCTGGGCATGGCCATTGCACCCAGTGCCATGTATGGGGCCCCATGTCAGGGCCCCTAATGGCATTTTTAAGAAAATACAGAAATACTTACCTCTACTTACCTACACTTACCTGGTATGAGGTCCCCATCTTCCTCTGTCCCTCTGGTGTGGGTAGGGGTGTCCAAGGGGCCTGGGGAGGGCACCTGTGGGCTTCTTCCATGGTGTACCACCATGGAAATAGGCCCACAGGTCCCCTAACGCCTGCCCTGACCCAGGGGTTAAATAATGGCACTAAGCAAGATAGCAACATTATTTAGGCCCATCTCCCTCCCGTCCACCATTTTTGCACGGGAGGACAAATAAGACGCAAGGGCCTTAGAGTCATTTTTTGCCCAGGAACACCTAACTTGCATCTCATTGACTTAAGGTAGTTTTCCGCAGTCTAAAAATTACTTTAACTCCAATATTTTGAAAAATATAAATTTGGAGTTAAGCTTGCGCTGAATTATCAAAAAAAATAATTGATGCTCATTCAGCGCAAAAAGAGTATAAATATGTCCTTTAGTGTTTGCAATAGCTGTCAATATCTTATCAAATTGTGATTGCATGGGGTGTGCCATGACGTTGGGGTTCCAATCATCTACCACACCACTTATTGTTGGCTCCGAGACATTTGTCTGTGGGCTGGGCTACTTGACCCTTGGTTTCCCCATTTCCATCCAACACGTCAGCAATGTATGCTGAGGGGAGCCAGTCAAGGGAGAACAGGTCTCCAGAAGCTGCAACATGGAAGGCAGTAGCGTCTTCTCTCCAAGAGATATGTTCCAGACAGCTATCGCAAGGCAGGTGGAATGTGGCAGACCGGCCTCTGAGTCTCCTCTGTCAATGGACTTATAGCCCTTCATCAAGGCCCACAGAAGACCAAACAGTACTCCAGTGGAAGATCAGGTATCGAGTGATTGAAGTTATAGAAAATGGCGGTCACGTCTGCGGCGGTGCGTACTGTCACCACCGGCGTACATCGTCATTGGCTCCTAGGACCCATAGGGTCCAAGGTTAACCAATGCAGCATTGCGCCGCGGTCTTCGACCGCCTACCGCGAAGGTGTACAACGCCAGCGCAGTTACCTCACATCCCATTGTCCCACATTAGAGGTCAGGCAGCCGCCATTTCAGGGGCCCACATGGCTTCATTTTTAACTGAGTCACACTTATCTAGGCCTAGACTCAACACACATACAGGCCACTTTTTGAGTATGAATGGTGTTCTGTGTAAGCAGTGGGCACGTACCTCTGAGTTGTTTGACTCTGTGCTCGCTGTTGTCCTTCATATGCACCGTCCGCTGGGACATGTGAGGAGATGGCGGCATCCTCCGGTGTACCGACTGTTGGTGGACCTGTCGACAATGGAGGAAAGACACGTGATAATCACATACAGGCTTGACCGTGCCAAAATCCAGGAACTGTGTACCCAGCTGGAGCCAGACCTGATGTCAGCTATCCGCCATCCCACAGGAATCCCCCCTCAAGTGCAGGTGCTGTCAGTGCTCCATTTCCTTGCAAGTGGGTCATTTCAAACTACAGTGGCCATAGCATCAGGGATGTCCCAGCCTATGTTTTCCAACGTGTTGTCCAGAGTGTTGTCTGCCCTACTGAAACACATGCGGAGCTACATCGTTTTCCCTCAGGTTGAGGATTTGCCTACAGTGAAAGGTGATTTCTATGACCTGGGACAAATCCCCAACATCATAGGTGCCATTGATGGGACCCATGTGGCTTTGGTTCCCCCCCTACAGGAATGAACAGGTGTACAGCAACCGGAAGAGTTATCATTCGATGAATGTACAGATGGTATGTTTGGCAGACCAGTACATCTCCCATGTGAATGCCATGTTGCCTGGCTCAGTGCATGACGCTTAAATCCTGCGGAATAGCAGCATCCCTTTTCTGATGGGTGTGGCTATTAGGTGAGCACCTGGAAGCTAGTCAGTGGGAATGGTTGTCTGGATCTGGGGATATCCCTCCAGGTTAGTGTGTGTCTAACAGTTGTCCCTCACCATTTGCAGGTGACTCTGGTTACCCCAATCTGTCATGGCTACTGACCCCAGTGAGGAAACCCAGGACAAGGGCAGAGGAACGCTACAATGAAGCCCATGGGTGAACTAGGAGGGTGGTCGAACGCACCTTTGGCCTCCTGAAGGCGAGGTTCAGGTGCCTCCATATGACAGGTGGATCCCTATTCTACTCACCAAAGAAGGTGTGCCAGATCATCGTGGCCTGCTGTGTGCTTCACAGCTTGGCTTTGCGACGACAGGTGCCCTTTCTGCAGGAGGATGGTCCAGATGGCGGTGTTGTTGCAGCTGTGGAGCCTGTGGACAGTGAAGATAAGGAAGCAGAGGAAGAAGACATGGACAAAAGGGACTCAGTGATCCAGCAATATTTCCAGTGAAACACAGGTAAGAATACAAACCTGCCTACTACATGTACTTATACACTACTACCTCTCTACTGTCTGTCTTTTTCACCCAGTGTATGGTCACTGAGTTGTCACTTTCCCTTACGATTTCACAGATCTGGGTCCCACAGTGTGACATCTGCTTTGATTCCTCATGGACTAGAGCTGTGTGACATAGGTATGTTGACATTACAATGAAAGAGCTTTTTGCCACAGTTGTTGCTAATACAGTATTTCGAAATCACAGACAGACTCCAGATTGTTTTGTGCTTTAAGAGTGTTTATTTAAGTGCAAATTAGTGGAGGGGGTAGCAAATAGCGGAGGAATGTCCATGGCAGAGTCCAGTCTATTAGTTTCACAGGTGCATTGCCCAAATGGGCATAGGAAGTGGAGCTGGGGCAGTTTAAGGATGGACAGGGTGATAAAGTGGGACAGTAGGATGACAATCAGGGTGGTCTCATTTCTTGGCTGGGGTCTTGGCATCGTTCTCTGTCTTGTTCCTGGATCTCAGGGACCATTTGCGAGGTGGTTCTCCCTCTGCAGGGGGTGGGGTGCTGGTGTGGTGGTCCTGTGGCGGTGCCTCCTGTCCACTAGCACCGGCGGAGGTGGTGGGCAGTTCATCATCCAGGCAAGTGTCAGGGGCCCCTTGTAGTGCCACAGTGTCCCTCCTGGTGTTGAGTACTTCCTTCAGCACCCCTACGATGGGGCCCAGGGTGGAATTGATGGTTCTGAGTTCCTCCCTGAAGCCCATATACTGTTCCTCCTGCAGGCGCTGGGTCTCCTGAAACTTGTCCAGTACCGTTGCCATCGTCTCCTGGGAGTGGTGGTAGGCTCCCATGATGGAGGAGAGGGCCTCGTGGAGAGTGGGTTCCCGGGGCCTGTCCGCCCCCTGTCGCAAAGCAGCCCTCCCAGTTCCCCTGTGTTCCTGGGCCTCCGTCCCCTGGACCATGGGCCCACTACCACTGCCCCCAGTTCCCTGTTGTTGCTGGGGTGGTGGGTTAGCCTCAGTTCCCTGTAGTGGTGGACACACTGCTGATTGACGTGTCCTGGGGACGGAGGTATGGGCCCGCTGGGTGGGTGCTGTGCTGGTGTTTCCAGAAGGGGGAAGCTCTGTAGTAGCCTGTGACTGGGTGTGGGGAACCGACTGTCCCGAGGTCCCCGATGGGTCGGGCTGGTCATCTAGATCTAGTTGGACAGAGCTGCTGTCATCACTGTGGGCCTCTTCTGTTGGTGGTGTGGACATGTGTGGACCCTCCTGTCCGGTGACGTTGGGTAGGGGTCCTGCAGGGGTATAAAGGCATGATTATTGCATCTGTGTGTGTCAAGGTGTACAATGGATGGGTGACCGTGTACCCCAGTGCTAGCATTCCTGTGTGGGACCCTGTGTGATGATGGTTTAGGGGGGTGTATCGGTATGTGCAGTGGACATGCTTTGGTGATGGGTGTCCATGCTTTGGTGTTGCATGCAGGGCTTGGTGTTGGGATGTGTGGTTTGTGATAGAGGGGCATTTGTGAGGAGTAGGAGTGATGGGGGTGAGGGTGAAGGTAGGGGTATGTGATGGCATGCAGGTGGGTGGGGGATGAGGTAGTTAAAGGTTTGACTTACCAGAGTCCATTCCTCCAGCTACTCCTGCGAGGCCCTCAGGATGCAGAATCGCCAAGACCTGCTCCTCCGATGTTGTTAGTTGTGGGGGAGGAGGTGGGGGTCTGCCGCCGGTCCTCTGAACTACCAGGTGGTGTCTGGAGACCACAGAACGCACCCTCCCTCGTAGGTCGTTCCACCTCTTCCTGATGTCCTCCCGATTTCTTGGGTGCTGCCCCACTGCATTGACCCTGTCCACTATTCTTCTCCATAGCTCCATCTTCCTTGCAATTGAGGTGTGCTGCACCTCTGATCCGAATAGCTGTGTTTCTACCCGGACGATTTCCTCCACCATGACCCTGAGCTTCCTCCTCCGAGAACCTGGGGTGTCTTTGCCGTGCCATGGGGTGGTGTAGGGGATGTGTGGGGTGGTGTGTGGGGTGATAAGTGTGCTGATATGTAGTGGGGTGTTGTGTGAGGTGCGTGGAAGTTATGTGGGTGATGCTGTTGTGTGCCTGTGGATGCTAGTTTTGTTGATGGTGGTGTCTCTCTCTGGCTTTCGGTCATGATTTTTTGTCGTAAGGGTTTGTGGGTGATGTGGGTGTGTGTTTTATATTGTATTGGGTGTGTGGGAGTGGTGTGTGTATGTGTATCAGGTGTGTGTATTTGGAATTGTCCAATGTGGCTGTGTTTTGTAAGAGTGTGTGTATTTTGAGCGTGGCGGTGTGTACCGCCAATGGAATACCGCGTTTGAAAGACCGGATTCGTGTGTCGTGATAGTGTGGGCGTATTTCTGTTGGCGTGACGGTGGAGGTTTTTTTTTCACCAGTTTATCACTGACCTTTGGTGCGGCGGACTTGTGTGGGTGTCTGAATTTTGGCGGATTCCGAACTGTGGGTCATAATTGCTGTGGTGGATTTCCGCGGCTGCGGCGGTGTGGTGGTGGCCTTCTGCACGGCGGTAAGCGGCTTTTACCGCCAATGTCATAATGAGGGCCTTAGGTACGTACAAAACTGACAGAGCTCCGTTACACATCTGGTACAATCAGAAGTAACAAACCTGTTCAAACTTGGATGGGACAGCTTTTGTTCATCTTCATAGTCTAGTAAAAAAAAAAAAATGGAGTTGTCAATTTATGCACAAAATCTTTGAAAGTTCAACTTATTTCTCATTAATCTGATGATAATGGGAGGTGGATTATTGTAAAACGTGTTTTTAATCAAAGCCCCATTTCAATGTTTAACATTGTTGCTTCCACACAACCTAATTTACATTTTTGTCAGGACATGACACATAAATGAATGTCTATTTTGGATGACTTTCTGATTTTTGGTGGGGATTGTAATCCTGTTATGGGTCTTCTCATTGAACATAATTCAAAGACTACATTAATTCCCTCTAAAATTCACACCCACTTTGGTCAAGGATTGAACAAGATTGCAGGTTGATGCTTGGAGGCTCTGTAATCCGGTATTGAGGGAAAAATACTTTATTTTCTCTGGTACACTGTCTCCCAGCCTCGGAGAGAGCATTTATTTATTTCTGAGACTTTGTCCTCACATCTTATCAGTTCAGAAATTGGATCAATATTAATCTTGGATCATGCGCAAGTTAATTATATCTTATACAAATTCCTCAAGGTCCTAAACAATAGAGATTCAACAACTTGCAACTCCAAGATACTCAGGTCCAGATGTATGTGCTTTGTGGCAAAGGGAAGTGCAGCAAGTCACCTTGCTGTGCTGCTCTGCATCACAGGGAAAGAGCAGGAATACCCTGTATTTATCCAATATGGCACATTCCTATCCTTTCTCCTGTGCTGGTGCCCTTTTGGCTGCCTAGTGCCAATAGAGGCAACCTTGCAGCATGGGATTATTTTTGTTCACCTTCCTGCACAAAAATAAACCTGAGGGGCTTTTTCCTCTTTCAATGTCTGCTGCAGACTGCAGTACACATGGTAAAATGAAAAAACGAGGACAAATTAAGATATTTCTCGTTGTTACGCCTCACCTAGGAAGGCATAGGAGTTTTGCGCATTCCAGGGTTTACCAGGGTTAGTAAATGTGGGAAAGCATTGAAAACTATGGGAGTTACACGGGAACACACACACAATGCCAATGGAATTCCTCACTAGTGCAAAGTAAGGCAACACAGTGATTTGCTTTGCGTTGCCTTACTCCATATTTTTTAGGCTATTCAAAGCCATGCAAAGTGTCTTTCCGTAGCTTCAAAAGTATGGCACATTGGCCCTCATTCTGACCTTGGCGGTCGGCGGAGAGGCGGCGGTCGGACCGCGAACAGACCGGCGGTATTAAAAATGGCATTCTGACCCTGGCGGGAACCGCCAACACAGCCCGCCAACTTAACACTCCGACCGCCACAGCGGTACAAACAAACAGCGCGGCGGTTCCCGCCAACAGCCCGGCGGCAGACAAAGTACCGCCCACCCTATTACGACCCACCAATCTGCCACCTTTTCCGGGGCGGGAGCACCGCCGATAAGAACACGGCGGAAACAGACTACGAACGGGAAAACGCTCACCTCTACGCACTCCACGCAAGATTCCGGCAGTATGGAGCCAGAGTTACAGGTCATCCCCGCACTCCTATTCCTCCTCATATACCAGGAGCACGCCCGGCGGCGCGGAAGACATCAGTGAGTACTGCACCTACGACACAGGGGAGGGAAAAGATTACCGGCACACACCCACCCACCCACACCCACTACAACACACACATCAATGCATTCCCACAGATCACTGTCACAACCCACAAACCACCCCCCTCCGAAATAATGCAAAGACCAAAAGAAGAGATCATAAACGGGCAGATATATTGAAATATGTACGCCATTAATCCCAAAAAATAAATAAACTATGTACAAAATATATACAGCTACTAAATGTAGTCCAACCACTGTCCGTGGATCACAGGGGTCCTGTGCAAAGGGGCAAGGCCCAGTCCCACGACAAGAACTCCACGGAGAGAACACTGCAGGGGCATCAGAAAGAAAATAGGACAGGCACCTCAGGGGGAAGGGAAGGGGGGGCACCTCAGCCACTTGAGTACACGACGCCAGATCCACGAGGGGACTCCATGACCACTGGGCCATCCTGGGGAGAGCAAAGCCACAGTCCATACAGTCCATACAGTGGGTGGCCTGCCCACTGGGCCATCCTGGGGAGAGCAAAGCCACAGTCCAAACAGTCCATACAGTGGGTGGCCTGCCCACTCGGCCATCCTGGGGAGAGCAAAGCCACAGTCCATACAGTCCATACAGTGGGTGGCCTGCCCACTGGGCCATCCTGGGGAGAGCAAAGCCACAGTCCATACAGTCCATACAGTGGGTGGCCTGCCCACTGGGCCATCCTGGGGAGAGCAAAGCCACAGTCCAAACAGTCCATACAGTGGGTGGCCTGCCCACTGGGCCATCCTGGGGAGAGCAAAGCCACAGTCCATACAGTCCATACAGTGGGTGGCCTGCCCACTGGGCCATCCTGGGGAGAGCAAAGCCACAGTCCAAACAGTCCATACAGTGGGTGGCCTGCCCACTGGGCCATCCTGGGGAGAGCAAAGCCACAGTCCAAACAGTCCATACAGTGGGTGGCCTGCCCACTGGGCCATCCTGGGGAGAGCAAAGCCACAGTCCATACAGTCCATAACAGACCCCACTGCCACTGGAGGAGGCAAGTTGGCCAGAGGACATCCTGCAGCCCTGCCCGAGATAGATCCTGCCCTGCCACGTCTGCCAAAGGGCCAGCGGTTCTTGCCCTGAAGGGCCCAGTTCAGCGGTTCTTGAGACGGCGGGGCCCAGTTCAGCGGTTCTTGAGACGGCGGGGCCCAGTTCAGCGGTTCTTGAGACGGCGGGGCCCAGTTCAGCGGTTCTTGCCTTGAAGGGCCCAGTTCAGCGGTTCTTGCCTTGAAGGGCCCAGTTCAGCGGTTCTTGAGACGGCGGGGCCCAGTTCAGCGGTTCTTGCCTTGAAGGGCCCAGTTCAGCGGTTCTTGCCTTGAAGGGCCCAGTTCAGCGGTTCTTGAGACGGCGGGGCCCAGTTCAGCGGTTCTTGAGACGGCGGGGCCCAGTTCAGCGGTTCTTGCCTTGAAGGGCCCAGTTCAGCGGTTCTTGAGACGGCGGGGCCCAGTTCAGCGGTTCTTGCCTTGAAGGGCCCAGTTCAGCGGTTCTTGCCTTGAAGGGCCCAGTTCAGCGGTTCTTGAGACGGCGGGGCCCAGTTCAGCGGTTCTTGAGACGGCGGGGCCCAGTTCAGCGGTTCTTGCCTTGAAGGGCCCAGTTCAGCGGTTCCTGCCTTGAAGGGCCCAGTTCAGCGGTTCTTGAGACGGCGGGGCCCAGTTCAGCGGTTCTTGCCTTGAAGGGCCCAGTTCAGCGGTTCTTGAGACGGCGGGGCCCAGTTCAGCGGTTCTTGCCTTGAAGGTCCCAGTTCAGCGGTTCTTGCCTTGAAGGGCCCAGTTCAGCGGTTCTTGAGACGGCGGGGCCCAGTTCAGCGGTTCTTGCCTTGAAGGGCCCAGTTCAGCGGTTCTTGCCTTGAAGGGCCCAGTTCAGCGGTTCTTGAGACGGCGGGGCCCAGTTCAGCGGTTCTTGCCTTGAAGGGCCCAGTTCAGCGGTTCTTGCCTTGAAGGGCCCAGTTCAGCGGTTCTTGAGACGGCGGGGCCCAGTTCAGCGGTTCTTGCCTTGAAGGGCCCAGTTCAGCGGTTCTTGCCTTGAAGGGCCCAGTTCAGCGGTTCTTGAGACGGCGGGGCCCAGTTCAGCGGTTCTTGCCTTGAAGGGCCCAGTTCAGCGGTTCTTGAGACGGCGGGGCCCAGTTCAGCGGTTCTTGCCTTGAAGGGCCCAGTTCAGCGGTTCTTGCCTTGAAGGGCCCAGTTCAGCGGTTCTTGCCTTGAAGGGCCCAGTTCAGCGGTTCTTGAGACGGCGGGGCCCAGTTCAGCGGTTCTTGCCTTGAAGGGCCCAGTTCAGCGGTTCTTGAGACGGCGGGGCCCAGTTCAGCGGTTCTTGAGACGGCGGGGCCCAGTTCAGCGGTTCTTGCCTTGAAGGGCCCAGTTCAGCGGTTCTTGAGACGGCGGACGGTCTATGGCCAACTGCTAAATGCCTGGTGGTGCCCTCCTGGGCAGCGGGGATGGTGCTCCTTCACTGCCCACCTGGGCTGTGGGTGGTGGGGCCCTCCTGGCCAGCTGGGCTGGGTCCTCCCTGGGCAGCGGCTATGGGGCTGGTGGGCTCTCCCGGGGCAGCTGTGCCGGTTCCTCCCGGGGCAGCGGCTATGGGGGTTGTGGGCTCCTCCTGGGCAGCAGGCCTGCTGCCTGACCTCTCCAACTTGCTGCCCTTGCCCTCCTTAGTCGTCGGCCTGTGGCCCTTTCCTCCCTTTGGAGCTGTGGCTGGTGACTGTCTCTGGGTGGTGTCCGGGGGGGATGTAGAAGGCGGGCTCCTGCGGCGCCCCTTCCGCCTTCTGCTCCTCTTCCCAGGGGGTGGGCTGGCTGTCCCCTTGCTGCTGGGCGAAGATCCAGACATGCGGGCTGGCGGGCTCCAATACCCCTGCACCCTTGTCAAGGGGGCTGCAGGGCTGGTGGTGGCTGAGGTGCTCTTCTTACCCCGACGAGAAGGAGGGGGGGGCTCAGGGTCAGGAAAGAAGTTAGTAGTGGCGAGGAAGAGCTTCTTGGGACAATGGAGAGTGGTAGGTACAGTGGGAATGGGAGTGGAGGGAGAGGATGTGGTTGTAGGTGAGTCACGTTTGCTGTCTTTGGGTGCAGGTGCAGGAGGGATAGGCTGTCGTGAGGTGGATGGCTGTTGGGTGGGTGGGTGGCTGCGTTTGTGTGGTGTGGAAGAGGGGGTGACAGACACAGTGGGAGAGGACACAGGGGACGTGTAAATGGCAGTGGGGGTGGTGACTGCACGTGTGCGGACTGGAGTGGAGGGTGTGCTGGTGATGGAAACACTGGCTGATGGTGAGGTGAATGGAGGTGTGAGTGTAGACGTCACAGGGAGGGAGGAGGGAGACGAGGAGGTGGGGGTCACAGAGGTGGTAGTGACTGTTGGCATGTCTGCATCGGAATGTTGCGTGTGTGAATGTCTGCGTGATCTGTGGTGCTTATGTTTGGATGAGCTTCTCTTGGGTGTTGAGGTGTGTGCAGGCTGGTCTGATGGTGTGGGTGGGACAGGCAGAGGAACAGGAGACTGGGAGGAGGGAGTTAGTAGAGGCAGGCAGGAGACAGGGACAATGTCTGCCGTCAGTGCTGAGGCCAGAGCCTGGAACGATCGCTGATGGGCAGCCTGACCCGAATGAATGCCCTCCAGGTACGCATTGCTGCGATGAACCTCCCTCTCCACCCCCTGGATGGCATTCAAAAGGGTAGTCTGCCCAACAATGAGCGTTCGGAGGAGGTCAATGACCTCCTCACTGAGGGCAGCGGGGGTAACAGGGGCAGGGCCTGAGGTGCCTTCCTGGCAGAGCGGGCACGGGGCGAACGCGGAGGGGCTGCTGGGAGGGCGGAGATGGTGCGCTGGGTGGCGGCTGTACCTGTAATGGCGGGGGGCACGGATGGTGCCACCCCCGCAAGGGAGCCCCCTTCCGAGGACGTGTCCGTGTCGCTGCAGGCTCCAGTCGTCCCCGTCGTGGAGCTCCCCTCGCCCTCCGTCTCACTGGTCCAGTCTGACTCTGTGGCATGGCCCTCCTGGGCCATGTGAGATGCAGCTCCCTCCTGCCCCGATGACACTTCTCCTCCGCCTGATGATGCTGATGCACACAAGCACAGAAAGACAAACAAAAAGGGGGGGGGAGAGAGAAATAAAGGGATATTGATTACATGGATCTCCGGTACAGTTAGCGGACATGACAGACACAGATGCCCCCTGCACTAAGTTGCGCACTTGGGGTCCGCTACGCATTCCGTGGAACATGCCCTACACGCCTAGAGTTGACAACTGCACCCATGGATGACACGGCCCAGGGATGGCTGTACTGACACACTACTGAGGGTGGTGGCTGGGGACACAGGGGCTTACGGGGGTGCCCAGCCTACAGATATCGCCTAGGGGGACCCACAGCCCTCCTCCCCCACCCAGACACCTCCACTGCGCAACAACAGAGTAGATAATGCTTGGACTCACCCCCTTGTGTCTGCTGTGCTGCCCTCACGCGCCCATCCAAATCAGGGTAGGCCACCGCCAGGATCCGGAACATCAGGGGGCTCAGTTGACGGCAGGCACCCCGCCTACGTTGGGAGGCCATCCCCAGCAGAGACTCGGCGGTCTTCTTGGTCCCGCGGCGGATGTCCTCCCACCTCTTGCGGCAGTGGGTGCCCCGTCGATGGTGGACCCCCAGGGCCCGGACTTCCTTGGCGATGGCACGCCAAATCCCGATCTTCTCATGGGCGCGGACCTATGTGACACGTAGAGGGAGGGAGAAATACCACGTTCAAGTTACTCAGCATTTTCCTTTCCAGTGGCCCAACGCCCCCCATCCCCGCCAGGCCCCCCGCCAGGCCCAACATGCCCCCCATCCCCGCCAGGCCCCCCGCCAGGCCCCCCGCCAGCCCCAACATGCCCCCCATCCCCGCCAGGCCCCCCGCCAGGCCCCCCGCCATGCCCAACATGCCCCCCATCCCCGCCAGGCCCCCCGCCAGGCCCAACATGCCCCCCATTCCCGCCAGGCCCCCCGCCAGGCCCCCCGCCAGCCCCAACATGCCCCCCATCCCCGCCAGGCCCCCCGCCAGGCCCCCCGCCATGCCCAACATGCCCCCCATCCCCGCCAGGCCCCCCGCCAGGCCCAACATGCCCCCCATCCCCGCCAGGCCCCCCGCCAGGCCCCCCGCCAGGCCCAACATGCCCCCCATCCCCGCCAGGCCCCCCGCCATGCCCAACATGCCCCCCATCCCCGCCAGGCCCCCCGCCAGGCCCAACATGCCCCCCATCCCCGCCAGGCCCCCAAGCCAGCCAGTGGCCCCAAATCCAGATAGAATTAAACTCACTTGTTGGTCTGGAGGACCGTAGAGTAGCGCATACTGGGGGAGGACCCCATCCACAAGTTTCTCCAACTCCTCTCCAGTGAAGGCAGGGGCCCTTTCCCCAGTCGCAGCAGCCATTGTCCCTTCCAGACCGAGGTCACAGCAACACTTGCAGTATAGGTCCTCTCCTGTGAAAGTTCAAGTCGCAAGTGGATAAGTAGATAGAAAATGGCGGTCACGTCCGCGGCGGTGCGTACCGCGGCGGTGCGTCCCGCCACCGCCGGCGCCCTTCGCCATTGGCTCCTGAAACCCATAGGCTTCAATGTTAACCAATGCGGTTTCGCGCCGCGGTCTTCGCCCGCCGCCCGCCGCGGTGTGCCACGCCAGCGCATTGACCTCACATCCCATTGTCACACTTCACAGGTCAGGCAGCCGCCATTTCCAGGGCCCACATGGCTCAATTTCAACTGCGTCACACAGGCCTAGGCCTTGCATAGCCACTCAGACACGCCATTCACTGCATAGAGAATCGTATACTGTGCTAGCTGTGAGTACGTACCTGTGGGTTGCCTGACTGTGTGCTCCATGTTGTCCTTCCTAGGCACCGTCCGCTGGGTTGGGCGAGGAGACGGATGAATCCTCCCGTGTACCGACCGCTGGTGGACCTGTCGACAATGGAAGAACGCCACATTATCCTGACCTACCGTCTTAACCGTGCCACTATCCATGAACTGTGTGCCCGGCTGGAGCCCGACCTGATGTCCCCCATCCGCCAACCCACAGGGATTCCCCCTCTGGTGCAGGTCATGTCAGTACTCCATTTCTTGGCAAGTGGGTCATTTCAGACAACCGTGGGAATTGCTTCCGGGATGTCTCAGCCCATGTTTTCAAAGGTGTTATCCAGAGTGTTGTCTGCCCTGATGAAATCCGTGAGGAACTACATCATTTTCCCTGAGGTGGGCGAACTGGCTACAGTGAAGGGTGATTTCTACGCCCTTGGACATATTCCCAACGTAATTGGTGCCATTGATGGGACCCATGTGGCTTTGGTTCCCCCAAGAGACAGGGAGCAGGTGTACAGGAACAGAAAAAGTTACCATTCAATGAACATCCAGGTGGTGTGTTTGGCTGACCAGTACATCTCGCATGTAAATGCCAAATTCCCAGGGTCAGTGCATGACGCCTACATCCTCAGGAATAGCAGCATCCCTTACGTGATGGAACAGCTACAGAGACACCGTGTATGGCTAGTGGGGGACTCTGGGTACCCCAACCTGTCGTGGCTACTGACCCCAGTAAGGAATCCCCGGACCAGGGCAGAGGAACGGGACAATGAGGCCCATGGGCGTACTAGGAGGGTGATCGAACGCACCTTTGGCCTCCTAAAGGCCAGGTTTC
This sequence comes from Pleurodeles waltl, assembly GCF_031143425.1. Classification (NCBI taxonomy): domain Eukaryota; kingdom Metazoa; phylum Chordata; class Amphibia; order Caudata; family Salamandridae; genus Pleurodeles; species Pleurodeles waltl. The sequence continues at coordinate 244,511,279 of NC_090448.1, read as the reverse complement.
GCTGCCTGCATATGACCGGTGGATCCCTAATGTACTCACCTAAGAAGGTGTGTCACATCATCGTGGCCTGCTGCATGCTTCACAACCTGGCTTTGCGCCGCCAGGTGCCTTTCCTGCAGGAGGATGGTCGAGACGGTGGTGTTGTGGCAGCGGTGGAACCTGAGGAGAGTGACGAGGAGGAAGACGACGGGGCTGAAACAGACAACAGGGACAGAATCATTGAACAGTACTTCCAATAGGACACAGGTAACATTTCAAAGATAATTTAGTAAATGTTAACTACTCTGCAGCATCTCTGCTGCCTGTCTATTTGCCCCAGTGTATGATGACTGAGTTTTGGCTTTTCCCTCCCTATTTCAGATCTGGGGTCCCCACTACGAGTCCTGTGCTTCGTTTCCCCATGGACTACAGCTTTGTGGCAGCTGTTTGTTGACTTCACCATGTACAAGGACATATTTGCACTGTCATGTCAATTACAATCTATTGAAATCACAGCCAGACTCCTGATATTTTGGTGCAAAATAGGTGTTTATTGAAGTGCTCAAAATGGGATGGGTGGTTTCAAGTGGGTGGGGGCTATGGTGAAGGAATGTCCATGGCAGAGTCCAGAGTAACAGTCACACAGGTGCATTGTCCAGAGGCCTGTGGAGAGATGGAGCATGGGCAGTTCGAGGATGGACAGGGTGACAATGTGGGACAGTGGGATGACATCAGGTGGTATCCATTGCTGGCGGGGGTCTTGACATCCTACTCTGTCTTGCGAGATCTCAGGGCCCTCTTGCGGGGTGGTTCTTCTCCTGCAGGAGGTGGGGGTCTGGTGGGCTGCTGCTGTGCGGGGGCCTCCTGTCCACTAGCGCCGGCGGAGGTGGATGGCTGTTCTTGGTCCCGGCTAGTGGCAGGGGCCCTTGGGTGTTGTTCAGTGTCCGCCCTGCTATTTACGAGGTCCTGCAGCAGCCCTACCATGGTAACCAGGGTGGTGTTGATGGCTCGGATGTCCTCCCTGTACCCCCGATAGTGTTCCTCCTGCAGCACCTGGATCTCCTGGAACCGGGCCAGTACCGTCGCCATCGTCTCCTGGGAGCGGTTGTATGCTCCCATGATGGTGGTGAGGACCTCGTGGAGAGTGGGTTCCCTGGGCCTCTCCTCCCCCCCCTGTCGCACAGCTGCCCGCCGAGTTTCCCTGTTTCCCTGGGCCTCTGCCCCCTGGCCGGTGTGCCCACTACCACTGCCCCCAGGTCCCTGTTGTTGTTGGGGTGGTGGGTTATCCTGGGTGCCCTGTAGTGGTAGACACACCGCAGATTGACGCGCCCTGGAGACAGAGGCATGGGCCCGCTGGGTGGGAGCTGTGCTGGTGTTCCCAGAGGGGTTAGGGTCTATAGTGGCCTGTGCCTGTGTGAGGGGAACCGACTGTCCAGAGGTCCCCGATGGTCCGGGCTGGTCATCGGTGTCCAGATCGACAGAGCTGCTGTCATCGCTGACGGCCTCTTGGGTGGGGGGTGTGGATAATTCTGGCCCCTCCGCCGCGGTGTGTTGACGGTCGGGTCCTGCAGGGGTATAGAGGTATGGTTATAGTTTCAATGTGTGGCATATGGGTGTATCTGTGGGTTCCCGTGTCCCCAAGTGCTGGCATTCGTGTGTGGGGGCTTTGGTGAGGGTGGCTTGTGGGGAGGATGTGTATATGCATTGGGCATGCTTTGGTGATGGGTGTCCATGCTTAGTGGACGCATGCAGGCCTAGGTTTTGGGATGTGTGGGTTGTGATGGTGAGACATTGGCGGGGAATAGGTGTGCTGGGGGTGGGGGTGAGGATGGTGGTGGGGGTGAGGATGGTGGTGGGGGTGAGGGTGGGGGTGAGGGTGGGGGTGGGGGTGAGGGTGGGGTTCGAGGATGGGGGTGAGGGTTGGGGTCTGATTTGGCATGCAGGTGGGGGGGAAGCAGTATTGAAGCTTCAACTTACCAGTATCCATTCCTCCGCCGACTCCTGCGAGGCCGTCAGGATGCAGGATGTTCAAGACTTCCTCCTCCCATGATGTGAATTGTGGGGGTTGAGTTGGGGGTCCTCCGCCAGTCTTCTGCACGGCGATGTTGTGCCTGGATACCATGGAACGCACCTTCCCCCGTAGGTCGTTCCATCGCTTCCTGATGTCTTCCCGATTTCTGGGGTGCTGTCCCACTGCGTTCACCCTGTCGACAATCCTCTGCCATAGCTCCGTCCTCCGGGCAATGCTGGTGTATTGTATCTGTGTGCCGAACAGCTGGGGCTCTACACGAACGATTTCCTCCACCATAACCCTGAGTTCTTCGTCTGTGAAGCGGGGTTGTCTTTGGGGTGCCATGGGGTGGTGTGTATGATGTGTGGGGTGGAGTATGTGTATTTAAGTGAGTTGAGTGTGGTGGTGTGTGTTGTTTTGTGTGTGGATAGTGTGTGGGTGATGGTGTTGAGTGGCTGTGGCTGTTATGTTTTGGATGCTGGTGTCTCGCTCTTGCCTTCTTTACGAATTTTTAAGCGTAGGGGTTTGTGGGTGATGTGGGTGGGTGTTTTATATTGTATTGTGTGTGTGGGAGTGGTGTGTGTATGTGTATCAGGTGTGTGGGATTCAAATCGTCCAATGTGGGTGAGTTTTGTTCGTTTGTGTGTATTCTGACCGCGCCGGTGTGTCCCGCCAATGGAATACCGCGTTTGAATGACCGCCGCGTGGATTCGTGGGTCGTAATGGGATGGGCGTATTTCTGTTGGCGTGGCGGTGGAGGTTTGGTCACCTCCACCTTTCCGCCGACCGCTGGTCTGGCGGTCTGTTGTGGCGGTCGGATTTTCGGAGGTTTGCCTTCTGCGGGTCAGAATGACCGTGGCGGGTTTCCGCGACCGCGGCGGGATTATGGAGGATTTCTGACCGGCGGTAGGCGCCTTTTACCGCCGAGGTCAGAATGACCACCATTGTGTGGTGCAAACCCCTCATAAATGTGCCCCTCAATTTATACAAAAATGTGAAAGTTTTATTGATGATTTTTTTCTATTCAATGACGCTCCAGATATATCCCCTCAAATTGTTTGGGATTGCTTTAAAGCATCGGCCAGGAACTTCATAATCTCATATGTGTCTCACAAAACAAAAAGCAATCATGATCCCAAAGTTTACATAATATCAAATTATTGGAGCAACTATAATATTCCTCTAAATCCAAAACACATCTTCATGAATTAATTGAAGCTAAGTTTCAATTTAATAAACTTTCTATAGAAGCTGCAGCTTCCTATCTCCTTAAATCCAGTGTGGTCGAAATAAAGTGGGTACACTGATAACCAATTATATTGAAATTAAAAAGGAAAAGACCAGGATCGATAATATTGCAAAAGATGATAAGGTGTCTCTTTTTAAGCATCAAAAGATTTTGGAGGAGTTTACAAATAATTATGCCAAGTGATTTACACCTGAAATGATTCCCACTTTTGATTCTCTTCCCTGATTGCGAGAGTCTTTTATTCTGCCTGTCACTATCAAACAACTTTGCTTGGTCAGAAACGCAAATATATCATCCCCCTTAACCAGCAGGTAATTGGGGAACCCACATTGTAGTGTCTTTCACTGCATTTCCTGAAATATGCTAATTTCACAATTTTAGGTGACCTTAACATTCACTTTGATCGCAAGGAAGTTTACATAGCCTCAGCTATCACAAAGGATTTAGAAGCCCTAGACATTAAGCTCGTGAACAGTGTGCCTACACACAGGGTGGGACATCTGTCCAACCCACTAGTTTCAAATCAGCAGGACATGCAAATTGATTCCCCAATCCCTCTGTTGTGTTCGAACCATTTTGCTGTTCCTTTCTCTCTCAATATTTCAGCCACACCTATTAACCAGGAACATGGCATACCCTTGACAGAGGTAAACTGGAAAATGCATGCATCTGCCTTGAACCCCTGGTTAATGAATAGCTGCCCAGCTGTGAGTCATGCAGTGGAGTCGGACTCTACTATTATTGATGACTGCCTTCGATCATCAATTAATGCTGAATTATCTCTGTTAGCGCGTCGGTCCTTAATAAGTAAACTTACAAGGGGACGCGTATAGGTCAATGAACCTTTTGACTCGCTTAAGATGTTCTTACCATAGTTCCAGAGTAGAAACACAATGCTAAGTGCAGAATATTCAGTAATCATCAGTCAAATCAATAATCAACGGAGTCAGTACTTTTTACACACCACGACCTTTCAGCTATGAATAACCACACCTTTAATTAAAGGTTAGTAAGTTTATTTCCCTATTATGAACAATGCTAATGTCATGTAGCTTAACCGCCAAGTCAAATCAAACGCAATTAATAATAATTGTTAGCCAAAAGACACAAGAAACATGATCTAATCATAGCTTGAATCACAATGCATTCTAAAGCATCAGCACAAATCATTAGTAAAACCAGTTTCACTATTTCTACTACATCCATAGGGTTCAGCAAAATAGTTTGTCAACCATTTGTCCCTGCAATATGTCAGTCGTCATGTAAATAGCCTTAACTAACTCAAATTAGCATCAGCATGTGGGGCTTCATGCAAAAACAATTTAGAACCCAAATTTAGAAAACATCTAACTAAAGAAAACTATTAAGACAGCGCAGTTGGTACCTAGAAAGGAAAGGCACAAAAATGCAATTCAGTCACATTGTCATATCTACCTATCCACGGTATGAGTCAGCAAGCAGAATCAGCTTTCGTCCTCAGGACATCAATCGATCAGCAAAACGTCAGGCTCTCAGTCAGAGAGTATGACAGAATCTCGAATCTCTTCTTCTCCCAAAGTCATTCTAGATCTCTGGTCTCATCATCTGTCTAGGTTCCCTCTGTCGCATTGTTATATCAAAGTCACCCAAACTATGCCCTAATTTCCAATCGGACAATTAATCATAAGTTATTGCTCTGTCCAGTAATTTTCATATACCAAATCTATTAATTCTAGTATTTCACGCTACACATGTTGTTAATTGGTCTGCTTTACGATGTTCTCATCATCCGGTTCGTCAGGTACCGAATTTGTTGCATCTTCACCTTCAGTCAGTGTCTTCATTGTTCGCGTCCTGGGAAAGTACATCTCACACACATCTACACACATTTTGATACATTATTAGAGATATCATGTCCTGTCCGTCGGTTCCCATAGAAAGCTTCTGCTAAGCATTTTATTAAAACAATGAGCATTTCACAGTTAGTTCACTCTGTCAACATTTTTCATTAAATGCTAAGAAATACAGCTTCTCCGTGAGGCTTGGCAAAACTAGGCCAAGACACTTGCTAATTTAAGGCCCACAATTAATAAGCAAGAACATAATTCATAGTCTTTAATTTGACATATTACTACATCAATCTAATACATAATTCAATATTTCATGTATATATATAATGATTTAATAAATTTCGTGAACACTGATGGCCATTCTTCGAGGTCAAAATCTCAAACGTGCACATTATTATTCTACATTATTCATTATTCAAAATACGTAAACACTCATTAATAATTTCTAATTAAGACATCTGCTTCAGGACCTCTAACCCAAATCATGCATCACAGAACACGTTCCCCAGCACCCTGGTTCAATGAGGCCCAGCACAAAGAGAAAAGGAAGTGCAAACACTTGGAAAGAATGTGGCATAAATTCTATGCTGAAGTTGGTAAAACAACTCACAAGCAAGCGAAAAAGGGTTGTCACAAAAACTTTTATGAATCCAGAAGCTTTTTTTCTGAAATAACATCACCAAAGCCCAAACCAGCCCAAAAGCCCTTTGTCAAGTCGCAAAAAACTGCAGATATCCCTCTAAATTATCTGCCTCAGTGGCGCTGTCACAATCCCAATGCAACAAATTAGTCTGCTTTTTCGTGTGAAAAGAGGCTAATATTCCAATTTTCTTCACACCGGCTTACAGCTCAGGCTCCTCTAGGAGGTGGGAAAAGTTAACTGATACGACAACCCCTTCTTTCTCCCCAACCATCCCAGATGGTTCTCAAGATGGCTCAAGAGAAAGCCCGACCAAAAATTGAAACACCACCCAAGGCACGACAATGGAGATCACCTCAATAGTCAGGCTCTGCCTTGCTTGCTGTATTAATTTGCACCCCCGGACCTTGGAAAATGTCTGGAGTTCCTAAACACCAAAAAATCAGGCTCCTATCTTGATCCATTATCCTCCTGGGCTCTGGATAAACTTGACCCACAAGTGTCAGAAAACCTACCACTGCATTTGAACACCTCTCTAAGGGAAGGGTATGTTCCCAAAGCGTGGAAGCACGCCATGGTCAGGCCATTGCTGAAAAAAAAAAACTTAGACATCTCCAACTGTGCAAATTATAGACCTACTTCCAGTTCTGACAAAGATCTTGGAGAAACATATAAATAAGCAGCTCACTCCAATGATCTTCTTCACTAGTCCCAATCAGGCTTTAGAGCCGGATATAGTACAGAGGCAACCTTACTGGGAGTCACAGAAAATCTCAAAGCCCAGTGGGACAGAGGTGGCACTGCTGCTTTGATTTTATTGGACCTAAGTGCCACCTTTGACACTGTTAGTCCGGAAGTCTTGCTGGATACATTGAATGAAATTGGGGTACATGGTTCTGTGCTGCGTTCGTTGTTTTCTGCAGGCCCCTCTTTTCAAGTATACACTATTAGACCTGGCAGCCTTAGGAAGGTCACCCCCAACTTTTTCTCTGGCTACCTCTACTTTTTGACACTGGTTTTGCTGGTTTTAGGACTCTGCGCACTTTACCAATGCTAACCAGTGCTAAAGTGCATATGCTCTCTCCCTTCAAACATGGTAACATTGGTTCCTACCCAATTGGCATATTTGATCTACTTGTAAGTCCCTAGTAAAGTGCACTACATGTGCCCAGGGCCTTTAGATTGAATGCTACTAGTGGGCCTGCAGCACTGGTTGTGCCACCCACATAAGTAGCCCCTTAACCATGTCTCAGGCCTGCCACTGCAAGGCCTGTGTGTACAGTTTCACTGCCACTTCGACTTGGCATTTTAAAGTCCTTGCCAAGCATTAAACACCCCTTTTTCTACATATAAGTCACTCCTAGGTGACCCAGAGAGCAGGGTGCTGTGTAGGTAAAAGGCAGGACATATACCTGTGTGTTTTATATGTCCTGGTTGTGGAAAACTCCCAAATACATTTCCCACTGCTGTGAGGTCTGTTCCTTCCATAGGCCAACATTAGGGCTACCCTCATATACTGTTTGAGTGGAAGATTCTGATCAGAAAGGGGTAGGCAGGTCATATTTAGTATGGCAAGAATGGTAATACAAAATCCTGCTGACTGGTGAGGTTGGAATTTATATTACTATTTTAGAAATGCCACTTTTAGAAAGTGAGCATTTCTCTGTGCCTTACTGCCTATCTCCAACCTACGCCTGGGCTGGGCTGGTTGACATCTCCCTTGTGTATTTCACCCAGACAACCACAAACACAGGATGCTCAGTCACACTTGCACACATTTGCATACTGAATGGGTCTTCCTGGGCTGGAAGGGAGGAGGGTCTTGACACTTACATTTCAATGGCTAGTGGCCTGCACTCACACAAAGTACTGCCACATCCCCTACTGGGACCCTAGCAGACAGACCTGAACTGAAAGGGGACCTTGCGCACTTCAAAACCACTCTTTGAAGTCTCCCCCACTTCAAAGGCACTCTTGAGTATATAAACTGGGTCCCTGGCCCCACCAACTCAGACAGTTCCTGGGAGAGAAACTCTGAACCAGACCCTGTAACCTGCTAAGAGGAGCTGCCTGGCTGCCCAAAGGACTCACCTGGACTGCTTTTCTGTGAAGGACATCTGCCTTGCTGTTGCCCTGCTGCCTTGCTGGCCTCTGGCATTGTTGAGAAATGCTCTCCAGGGCTTGGATTGAGCTTACCTCCAGTTTCCCGAAGTCTCAGGGCCAAAAAGACAACTTCTCTTCAAAGGAACTCCTTGTATGTCGAAACTCGACGCACAGCCTGCCTAGCGGTGAAAGAATCACTGCAGCGCCGCTCCTGAAGGACGCAGGCAAGCTCCCCGAGTGGAGATCGACGCAGCACCAGCATTGCGACTGGAACTTCAACGCATAGCCAAGCGGATCTATGCATCGCCGAGCCAGAACGACGCAGCCTGACTTCCTGCATGAGGAATAGATGCAGTGCCTGCCAGGCTACAGAAACTCTGCCGCATCACCCACCGGATCGATGCAGCAACTGTGACTTCGTCCAGCATGCCCAAGATTTCCACGCATCGGCCCTGGGCCTCAAAAGACCCCGCATCGCAAAGAGGATTCAAGCCTGTGCACTGGAATTTAACGCAAAGTCCTTACCGCGTGGACAAGAATCAACGCATCGTCTGTGTGCGCCCCGAAGTCCGATGCACACCCTTCATTTTCCATGCATCTCCTTCTCTGTGGTCTCCGTGCGTGTAATTTTGACTCATACCAGGTACTTTGTGCACACCAGAGACAATTGTTCCTTTTTAAAGACTTAAGACTCTACTTATCATTACAAAAGTGATGTTTCAACCTGTACTTATCAAATCCTGATCATTTTGACCTTAATTCATTCAGATAAATATCTTAGATTTTTCTAAACCTGTGTGGTGTATTTGTGTGTTGTTTTCACAGTGATATTGCATGATTTGTTGCACAGATATTTGACACATTGCCTTCTAAGTTAAGCCTGACTGCTCGGTGCCAAGCTACCAGAGGGTGGGCACAGGATAATCTGAAATGTGTGTGACTTACCCTGACTAGGATTGTGGTCCCAACTTGGACAAGGGAGTATACCTCTGCCAACTAGAGACTCCATTTCTAACATACACTAAACAATTTTGCTCACAAATCTACCCACTATTTTGTGGGGCACCGCAGGGTTCCACCCTCAACCCAACTATGTTCAATGTCTCTATATTTCCTCTAGCTGACATTGTTGAGAGCTGCTGTCTGGTGCTTTTCTCGTACATCAAAAGCACCCGATAGTCATCTTACTGACATCCCAGGATAACCAGAATGGGGGTGACTTAAACACCTGCCTGTCAAATGTGCTGGCCTGGATGAATACTAATGACCTCAAACTGAATGGTGATAAGATCGAAATTTTGCCAGTAGGCAACCAATACCAGTTGTGGGGGGCCTCATTTATGGCCTAAAGCTCTTCGGTGCTGCCACTCTCCAGCATCAGCTGTTAAGAATTTGGTTATATGGCTAGACAGCAAGCTCTCAATCAACAATCAGATTACCAAGGTAGTGGCTGCCTGTTTTGGAATACTCAGATGGTTCAGAAAGATCCAGGTTGCCTCCCACCTCCAGCACAAAGAACAGAAATGCAGGCTCTGATCCTCTCCAGTCTGGATTACAGCAACATTTTGTGTCTGGGGGCTTCAAAAGACGCCTTGGTATCAACATTTAAACCACATCCTTCACTACTGTGTAGTAACTCCAACCTCTCCACACTTCCTTAAATAAGACAAACACAACAAGAAGGGTGTGCGTTCTCATACCGAGGCCCAAACCTATGGGACACAGCACCACAATTACTGAGATTGTGTCAGTCTCTCTCTAGCTTTTGAAAACAGCTAAAAACCTGGCTGTTTTGAATAAAACACCTTATCATTCTATGAGAGAGTTCTGGATGGTGGCATTGCACCAGGAAACCCATTGCGGGTAGATGTGCACTTTGCAAAACACCAATAATAATAATAATAATAATAAAGAATGTCGGGCACCTATTAAAAAAGAACGTGATTGTTTTGTGGATTTTTCTCAGTTGGAAGAAGTGATCACCATGGAAGAACTTTTACATGCAATTAACTTGATCAATAAAGGGAAGGCTCCAGGGCCTGATGGATGTTCTATTGATTTTGTTTCCACCGTTTTCATTGTGTTTAGTAGCAAAACGACTTCAATTATTTTTGTCCTTCATAAACATTCAACATGCAGAAGGCACATTTCAGGTATCCCTGATTTTTCTTCCAGCCAAAGAGGGTAAACACCTTAAATTATGCAAAAATTATAGACCTATCTCTTTACTTAATTTGACCTATAACATTTTTCCAAAACTCTTTGCTCCCTGTCTTGACCTTTTATTATCTAAACTGATTGGAAGGGAATAAACAGGGTTTATTAAGGGTGAAACGTTATCAGATAATACTAGACCTGTCTTTAACATAGTATGTACCTCTCATAAATACAAACACTCATTAGCTGCCATCCCCCTAGATGCGTAAAAAGTATTTTAATTGTATGGGTTGGTCTTTCCTTTTTCAATCACTTAGATGGTTTGGTTTTGACCCTTATTTTTGCAATATGGTTTCTCTTTTATAATCATCTCCAACAGCTTCCATTTTTGTTAATGAGCTCACATCTACTTCCTTTTCTTTATAGAGAGTAGCTAGACAAGGATGTCCTTAACCTCCTTTACTTTTTATTCTCACTCTTAAACCTTTTCTGCTAACAATGCATCAATACCCTGATAAAGAAAAGTTTCAATACAGAGAGGTACAGGTGAAGATGGAGGGGTATACTGATGACATTTTGTTGTTTGTAGCTAACCTGTCTACTTCTTTACTGGCATTCCAAATTGAAGTAGATACATTTACCACCGTTTCTGGATACATACTTATTTCAGATAAATGCAAAATATTCCCCCTGACTAAATTCAGCTTTAGACAGGACTTTGTTGAGACGAATTATGCTTGTACTCTACAGAAAATAAAATATTTAGATTTATGGTTTAAAAGCTACATTAAAAAAACAATTTCCTTTAATCTAGATTCTGTGATTACAAAGCTCAAAGCCTTAACATCTAGAGGGAACCCCTTGTTTTTAATTTGGCGGGGAAGATTAGAGTCAATAAAGATGATGTTAGTACCCGATTTCCTTTTCACATTAGCTAATATCCCTGTACAAATTCAAAGGCAATATATTAAATCAATTTAAATTATCTTATCCACATTTTTATGGAATTCTGAAAGACCTCAGATGACTCTTCATAAATTACAAAACCCAAAGAGTTGGTTGGATTTAATTTTTCAAATGTTCTCTCACTACTCTTTTCTTGAATCAGTATAAATATTTTAGACCCAATGATATTCTTGACATTCCTCCTGTATGGGCAGTGGTTGAATTATCCTGCTTACTTATTTTTTCATTAGAGGATTTTTTTTCCTTCCCTAAAAGGTTCCCCTTCTTCTCACTCCCTATTTTTAGGTCCTCACATAAACAATTACACCCAATCTCAAATACACACATGACCGAAAACGAAATAAAATTAGAATCCTCATTATGGTATCATTAAAATTAAAAGTAGACACATCTTTTCTGGGTTAAACAACTTGAGAGTAATTGCTCATTTATTCCTTTCCAACAGGCACATAAACCTTTTAGTTTATCACAATAATTGCCAAGATCTGTGCATTAATAACATATATTATTTCACAAGCATTACAACATTTCCCTTTGAATGTTTGAGCTGATAATTGCAAAATCCCCCAACTCGTATCTTTATCCTCTTTTGCTTTCAAAGTCAACAAAGCCCTTAATGCATCCACTGGAACTTATGAAAAGACAAAAGTTGAGCTTCCAAGAGAAAAAATATTTTAATGCCTCTTTGAATATACAAACATTTAATACAATCTGGACCAAAATACGTAAAACCTCTTGAGTAGCTAAAATTACTCTAAATTTCTTTTTTACATATTATAGACTTCTCATTGCTCCCATATCTTTAATTAAAATATACCCCACTACTCCATCATATTGTTGGTCATGTTAATCACCCTCAGCTGACTTCATCTTTTTCTGTTGTCCTCATACACATCAGTACAGTTTGAGAGAATGGAAACAATTGAATGATACATTTTGTACCAATGTTCCCTTTTCATCTTAAAATGTGTTTCTATGCAGTATATTAGATGATTGGAAAGTTTCTACTTCTCCTGTGGATATTATTGATCTTCTATTGGCAGTTGCTTTTCAGCAAATAATCAAAAATTGGAAATACTCTTCTATTTCATTTCAAGTACGGTGGTATGGTGCTTGTTAGAATCATCACCTTGATACAGCATATGTTCAACTTTTGTCTTTGGCTATACAACGAGACACTATGTGGTCCCCAGTCACAATTTTTCTAGACCTGGATCACATCCCTAATACTTATCATCCACCTGTTGAAGAAGTCTAAGCCCCCTTGAATGTTCTGTCCTATTACTTGCATTTGTGCATTTAGAGTACTTATTGCATTACTATTGTTGTATTAGTATTTACTCTCTGATATTCTAATGTAATTCATATATAATGTATAAGATAGTTATGAGGTTTTATTTGGTATTTAACTAACTCACCATCTGTGTTAAGATTTCTTTTCTCCTACGTCCCCCTTATTGCTCTCTTGTTCCTTACTATTTAACTAATATACACATTGTCATCATTGTATATTTATTTGAGTTATGTCCCTTTTTCATATGGTGGCTTGTTACTCTTTATTTCCATTTGTAATCTTATGAATACATTATTTGTAAACTTAGTAGGTACAGAAGGTGTGTTTGGCACTAAGTAGAAAGACATTGGGGGTCATTCTAACCCCGGTGGGCGGCGGGCACTGCCCGCCTGGCGGGAACCGCCACTTGGCAGCTTTGCAGTCAAAAGACTGCGGAGGCCATTCAGACTTTCCCGCTGGGCCGGCGGGCGCCCGCCAAGGGAGCACCCGCCAGCCCAGCGGGAAAGGCCCTGCAACATTGAAGCCGGCTCCGAATGGAGCCGGCGGTGTTGCAGGGGTGAGACGGGTTTTTACTGTCTGCTATGCAGACAGTAAAAATCATGCTGGGGCCCTGTTAGGGGGCCCCTGCACTGCCCATGCCAGTGGCATGGGCAGTGCAGGGGCCCCCAGGAGCCCCACGACACCTGTTCCCGCCATCCTGTTTCTGGCGGTGAAAACTGCCAGAAACAGGCTGGCGGGAAGGGGGTCGGAATCCCCATCGCCGCCATGGAGGATTCTCCCAGCCGGGGGTAATCCGGCGGGAAACCGCCGGACCCGGCTGGGCGACCGCGGCTTTACAGCCGCGGTCGGAATGCCAAATGAAGCACCGCCAGCCTGTTGGCGGTGCTTCCGGCGACATCCACCCTGGCGGTCATAGACCGCCAGGGTAGGAATGAGGGCCATTGTGCTAGTCCCGGGGTGGAGAGCAACAGTCCCCGAGCTTAGTATTTATGGCGCTATCCTGTTCTCTGCAGTTGATGCACTACAGTGCAGCAACTTTGGTTGCTGCGCTGAGTGAAAAAAATAGTATATAAGGCTTCCTAGCAACTAACAGTGCACAAAATGGCATCTTTGCTGAATAAGGTAGAGAGTTTTACTATTGGTAACCAGGCCAAGCAAGGCATCTGTAACAAGTTCCCCAGAATACCCGTAAACACCTCAGGAAAGGTTTGGCTGAGCAACAATATATTTTATTAGCAATTGATGTCCTCCTAAAAATTAAGATACACACAGAAGGAAGAAGCACTGAAATATACATTTCTAAAAAAGTGCTTAAAAGGAATGTACCAGGAAATTTCCATAGACAACTATGTGTCTCTGCAGTCTACAGAAGCAATAAACATTCTTGGTAGCCAAGGCTTTAAATGTTAATTGTGCTGCAGACTCTATGATCGTATTTCATGGAGAGGGCCTTTCTCAGGGTCACCTCTGTAAAAGGCTTCATCTGTCATTTCAGGACGAGTTTGCATCTTCACAGACTGGTTTTCCCGGCCTGTTCTCATGCAACCTTCGTGACTAATTACAAAAAGTTTATTTTTTTTTAGAGTGTCTTTCTTCCCTTCTGGCAACAACTGTTCTCTTCCTTGATACTTTTGTTGTTTATGAGAGCTTAACAAAACTGAAGCGGCCTAGATTCATGGCTGACTGCGAAGGATATAGCGCATTGCTATTTATTTAGTAATACGGTAATATTCAGCCTGGTTACTGGATATCAGGTAAATGATGGTCTCTGTGCAGGGATTTAAATCATGAGTTGTGCTATATTTATCATATGTGTGCAGTTTTTTATTATCAAATCTTGACAGTAAAGATCTGGAAAGACCAGAAAAAGACAAAACGTGGATTTAGGCGCCATAATACCAGATCTGTATGGCATCCCCTAATTCCCATGGTAGAAACTCATAATAGTGGTTCTTATCACACCAAGTAATTATCTCACCCCATGGTAATGGTATGTTCACCGCACTATAAATACCCACACGTTTTGTACATCTCGGGATCACGGTCTATGCGATCTAACTTGTTAACTGTGGTGTATTGATTCCCGGATGACGAATAGCCAAATTACTGCTGTCTACGGTTCCCTTTTGTTTCTCTTTTTAAGGGTTTTACTTTTTCTATCTGACTACAGATGGGTGTATCTCTTATCATTAGGTCACCCAGATAACAGCAGGTGAGCATGAACGATATTTCCTAAATTTGAATATCCCCAAATCCAAGTTTCTAGGTATGGTGGTTTTGGAAACATCCTGGACAATAGACGTAGTGAAGAAGGAAGGACAGAGAGAAATTTTACAAAGGCTCTGAGAAGTGAAAATGTTACATTGATAATAAATTCCACAAACGGGCTTGAGGTAGCCTCCGCTTGTGACGAGGTGTAGGAGGCTGGACTGGCTTGTAGTGAGTACCCAGGGGTACTTACACCTTGCACCAGGCCCAGTTATCCCTTATTAGTGTATAGGGTGTCTAGCAGCTTAGGCTGATAGATAATGGTAGCTTAGCAGAGCAGCTTAGGCTGAACTAGGAGACGAGTGAAGCTCCTACAGTACCACTAGTGTCATATGCACAATATCATAAGAAAACACAATACACAGATATACTATAAATAAAGGTACTTTATTTTTATGACAATATGCCAAAGTATTTCAGAGTGTACCCTCAGTATGAGGATAGCAAATATACACAAGATATATGTACACAATACCAAAAATATGCAGTATAGTCTTAGAAAACAGTGGAAACAATGTATAGTTACAATAGGATGCAATGGGGACACATAGGGATAGGGGCAACATAAACCATATACTCCAAAAGTGGAATGCGAACCACGAATGGACCCCAAACCTATGTGACCTTGTAGAGGGTCGCTGGGACTATTAGAAAATAGTAAGGGTTAGAAAAATAGCCCACCCCAAGACCCTGAAAAGTGAGTGCAAAGTGCACTAAAGTTCCCCAAAGGACATAGAAGTCGTGATAGGGGAATTCTGCAGGAAAGACACAAACCAGCAATGCAACAACGATGGATTTCCAGTCGAGGGTACCTGTGGAACAAGGGGACCAAGTCCAAAAGTCACAAGCAAGTCGGAGATGGGCAGATGCCCAGGAAATGCCAGTTGTGGATGCAAAGAAGCTGCTACTGGACAGTAGAAGCTGAGGATTCTGCAGGAACGACAAGGGCTAGAGACTTCCCCTTTGGAGGATGGATCCGCCACGCCGTGGAGAGAGTATTTTCCTGAAGAAAGACCGCCAACAAGCCTTGCTAGCTGCAAGTCGTGCAGTTAGCATTTTTGGATGCTGCTGTGGCCCAGGAGGGACCAGGATGTCGCCAATTGTGTCTGGGGATAGAGGGGGCGTAGAGCAAGACAAGGAGCCCTCTCAGAAGTAGGCAGCACCCGCAGACGTGCCAGAACAGGCACTACGAAGAGGAGTGAAATGGTGCTCACCCAAAGTTGCACAAAGGAGTCCCACGCCGCCGGAGGACAACTTAGGAGGTCGTGCAATGCACGTTAGTTTGCTGTGGACCCAGGCTGGACTGTGTACAAAGGATTTCCGCCGAAAGTGCACGGAGGCCAGAGTAGCTGCAAAAGTCGCAGTTCCCAGCAATGCAGTCTGGCGTGGGGAGGCAAGGACTTACCTCCACCAAACTTGGACTGAAGAGTCACTGGACTGTGGGAGTCACTTGGACAGAGTTGCTGGATTCAAGGGACCTCGCTCGTTGTGCTGAGAGGAGACCCAGGGGACCGGTGATGCAGTTCTTTGGTGCCTGCGGTTGCAAGGGCAAGATTCCGTCAACCCACAGGAGATTTCTTTGGAGCTTCTAGTGCAGAGAGGAGGCAGACTACCCCCACAGCATGCACCACCAGGAAAACAGTTGAGAAGGCGGCAGGATCAGCGTTACAGAGTTGCAGTAGTCGTCTTTGCTACTTTGTTGCAGTTTTGCAGGCTTCCAGCGCGGTCAGCAGTCGATTCCTTGGCAGAAGGTGAAGAGAGAGATGCAGAGGAACTCTGATGAGCTCTTGCATTCGTTATCTAAGGAATCCCCAAAGACAGAGACCCTAAATAGCCAGAAAAGAGGGTTTGGCTACTTAGGAGAGAGGATAGGCTAGCAACACCTGAAGGAGCCTATCAGAAGGAGTCTCTGACGTCACCTGCTGGCACTGGCCACTCAGAGCAGTCCAGTGTGCCAGCAGCACCTCTGTTTCCAAGATGGCAGAGGTCTGGAGCACACTGGAGGAGCTCTGGGCACCTCCCAGGGGAGGTGCAGGTCAGGGGAGTGGTCACTCCCCTTTCCTTTGTCCAGTTTCGCGCCAGAGCAGGGCTGAGGGGTCCCTGAACCGGTGTAGACTGGCTTATGCAGAAATGGGCACCATCTGTGCCCATGAAAGCATTTCCAGCGGCTGGGGGAGGCTACTCCTCCCCTGCCTTCACACCATTTTCCAAAGGGAGAGGGTGTAACACCCTCTCTCTTAGGAAGTCCTTTGTTCTGCCTTCCTGGGCCAAACCTGGCTGGACCCCAGGAGGGCAGAAACCTGTCTGAGGGGTTGGCAGCAGCAGCAGCTGCAGTGAAACCCCGGGAAAGGCAGTTTGGCAGTACCCAGGTCTGAGCTACAGACCTGTGGGATCATGGGATTGTGCCAACTATGCCAGGATGGCATAGAGGGGGCAATTCCATGATCATAGACATGTTATATGGCCATATTCGGAGTTACCATTGTGAAGCTACATATAGGTAGTGACCTATATGTAGTGCACGCATGTAATGGTGTCCCCGCACTCACAAAGTCCGGGGAATTGGCTCAGAACAATGTGGGGGCACCTTGGCTAGTGCCAGGGTGCCCACACACTAAGTAACTTAGCACCCAACCTTTACCAGGTAAAGGTTAGACATATAGGTGACTTATAAGTTACTTAAGTGCAGTGTAAAATGGCTGTGAAATAACGTGGACGTTATTTCACTCAGGCTGCAGTGGCAGGCCTGTGTTTGACTTGTCAGAGCTCCCTTTGGGTGGCAAAAGAAATGCTGCAGCCCATAGGGATCTCCTGGAACCCCAATACTCTGGGTACCTCAGTACCATATACTAGGGAATTATAAGGGTGTTCCAGTAAGCCAATGTAAATTGGTAACATTGGTCACTAGCCTGTTAGTGACAATTTGAAAGAAATGAGAGAGCATAACCACTGAGGTTCTGGATAGCAGAGCCTCAGTGAGACAGTTAGGCACCACACAGGGAACACATACATATAGGCCACAAACTTATGAGCACTGGGGTCCTGACTATCAGGGTCCCAGTGACACATAACAAACATAGTGAAAACATAGGGTTTTCACTATGAGCACTAGGCCCTGGCTAGCAGGATCCCAGTGAGACAGTGAAAACACCCTGACATACACTCACAAACAGGCCAAAAGTGGGGGTAACAAGGCTAGAAGGAGGCTACTTTCTCACACAACCCCCCCCCAAACGAAGGACAATAAGGCTAACCTTGGCCAGTTGAGACTTTATTGTCTAAGTGGTGATAAGTAGAGAGTAGCTCTGCAATAGACTGGTTACTCCCTTTATCATCCACTATATGGTTACTTCCCTGTGGGGATGTAAACCACCCTGTTTGAAGTTTTTTAGCTAAGCAACAATGTGAAGATGTATTTTTAGAGTTTCTATCAGTAAGTTTTAGTTTAGAGCAGTGGGAATTGTCCACTGAACCTATTTGTAGTGATGGAAATGCCAGACAAGGATGCTGTCTCAGAAAAGCCATAGCTGGGCAAAAACTTTGTCCATATGGCTGGAAGAGAGAACAGGGATGCTGTTTCTCTTGAGTTGGAGCAGGGCAGGGATGCTGTCCTATGAGCTCCACACTAGGGCAGGGATGCTGTCCTAAGTGTTGTGAGGCAGTGCAGGGTTTCTGCACTAAAGTTTCTCTGGGAGGGTTGGAGGGATGCTCCATGTTAACTAAAATGGTGCTCTTTTTCTCACCAATGTTAGTTATCCCACAGAGAGGTACTTCTACCTCAGGGAGTCCAGCTTTGCCAGCTGATGATTCCCTTGGAACAGGTGCCACCCCAGGAGAGGTTTCTCCCACCACAGGAATGGTATCCTGAATGGTAGGGTGGTTAGGGGATACTGTGATACCCTTTTTACCTGTTGATGGAGAGGGATCCTGAGTTTTCAGGCCTTCTCTCCTTTGCTTTTTCATTTCAGTTGAAATGAGAGGGAACAGTTCCTCAGGGATGCTTAGCATGGCTGCATGGGCATAAAACTCTACATCAGCCCAACCTGAGGCCTCTAGGTCATTACCTAAGAGACAGTCTACAGGTAAGCTAGGTGATACCACCACCTGCTTAGGGCCAGTAACTCCACCCCAACTAAACTGAATTATAGCTAAGGGAAGAAACTTAGTGGAATTATGGACATCAATAATCTTGTACTGTTGTCCAATGATGTGTTGTTCAGGATGCACTAGGTTTTCAGTCACCAAAGTGATACTGGCACCTGTGTCCCTGTAGGCCAAGGCCTCAACACCATTTATTGAAACTGTCTGCCTGTACTTATCCATTGTAAGGGGACAAGCAGCCAGTGTGGCAAGGCCAATGCCAGTAGGTGTGACAGAAACTGTCTTGGGACTAACTACCCCAGTTTCTATTATGGACCCATAAGTGAACCCAACTACACCCTTAACTTGACTGTTGCCAGCAGTCCCACCACTAGTACCACTACTGCTAGGGGCACTAGAGCTTGATGTATTAGTGGTGGTAGGCTCAGGGGGTTTACCTGGACAGGACTTATCCCCTGGCCTATGGCCTCTGTTTTTACACACAAAGCACCAATGCTTTTTAATGTGTGCAGGTTGAGAAGAAGAGGAAGAATTTGTTTTATCCCCACCCTCTGAAGAGTGTTTAAGATTTGAAGTGGGATCTTTGGTTTTACCCTTATCCCCATGCTTATCTTGAGATTTTTCACCATCTTTCTTCTTTCCATCCTTGTCACCACCTGTATGAACTTTTCTGTTCACTCTTGTTCTGACCCATTTGTCTGCCTTCTTTCCCAATTCTTGGGGAGAGGTCAGATCTGAGTCCACTAGATACTGGTGCAACAAATCAGACACACAATTATTAAGTATATGCTCTCTCAGGATTATGTTATATAGGCTTTCATAGTCAGTCACTTTACTGCCATGTAACCACCCCTCCAAGGCCTTCACTGAATGGTCAACAAAGTCTACCTAGTCTTGTGAAGACTCCTTTTTGGTCTCTCTGAACTTCATCCTGTACTGTTCAGTGGTTAAGCCATAACCATCCAGGAGTGCATTCTTAAGAACTGTAAAATTAATGGCATCACTTTCTTTCACAGTAAGGAGCCTATCCCTACCCTTTCCACTAAATGATAGCCATAGGATAGCAGCCCACTGCCTTTGAGGGACATCCTGTACAACACAGGCCCTCTCAAGTGCAGCAAACCACTTGTTAATGTCATCCCCCTCCTTATAAGGGGGAACTATCTTGTGCAGATTCCTGGAATCATGCTCTTTTGCAGGATGACTATGGGGAAAACTGCTGCTGCCACCATGGGTTTCTAAACCCAATTTCTGTCTTTCCCTTTCCACTTCTAAGGACTGTCTATCCAAATCCAGCTGTTGCTTCTTGAGCTTCAGTCTGGTTTGTTCCACTCTCAATCTATTGAGCTCCCTTTCTAACAATCTGTCATCAGGGTGGGTGGGTGGGTCATTCCTTGAAACAGAAGTATGGTGAGAATGTACAGAAGGAGAACCATCCCTTACAGAGGGCATCCTAACAGCTTGGTTAACAGAAACATCACTTCTACTATGATGTGAAGGAATACTCTTGCTATGATGTGAGACAACACTATCAGTAGGGTGTGACTCTACATCAGTACCAACTATGCCAGGCTGTCTTGTGATGGGCAGGCTAGGAAGTTTCTTTCCTGACTCTTTTTCTAGGGGAGTCCCTGGATCAGATTGGGAACCATTAGCTACTTTTTCAACAGATGGGGCACCTCTGGCCTTATCCTGTTCTATAAGCATGTTAACCAACAGTTCTCTGGGGGGATTCTTCCCTACACTGAAACCTCTCTCTATGCAGAGACTCCTTGCTCCTTTCCAGCTAAGGTGATCATAAGCAAGTTTGGACAGATCAACAGTTTGGCCTGTGCCAGACATTTTAGACAGTGTTTAAGTGACAGAAAAAGTGAAGAAAAAGTTTTTCAGAACTTTTGGAAAGACAGAAAAAAAAACTTTTAAAACTTTTTAAGAACTTTTAGAAAGTTTAGAGGTACTTTTCAGCACTTAGAAAAGAGTGAAAAGAGGAAATGCAAAACTTTTTGGTTAGGTGTACATACACTGAACTTGTTTTGTATATTTTTCTCTTATGAAAAGTACATTGACAAAAGTGGTAAGTAGTTACAAAGTACTTATCCCACCTCTGCACAACCAATGTAGGAGGCTGGACTGGCTTGTAGTGAGTACCAAGGGGTACTTACAGCTTGCACCAGGCCCAGTTATCCCTTATTAGTGTATAGGGTATCTAGCAGCTTAGGCTGACAGATAATGGTAGCTTAGCAGAGCAGCTTAGGCTGAACTAGGAGACGAGTGAAGCTCCTACAGTACCACTAGTGTCATATGCACAATATCATAAGAAAACACAATACACAGATATACTAAAAATAAAGGTACTTTATTTTTATGACAATATGCCAAAGTATCTCAGAGTGTATCCTCAGTATGAGGATAGCAAATATACACAAGATATATGTACACAATACCAAAAATATGCAGTATAGTCTTAGAAAACAGTGCAAACAATGTATAGTTACAATAGGATGCAATGGGGACACATAGGGATAGGGGCAACACAAACCATATACTCCAAAAGTGGAATGCGAACCACGAATGGACCCTAAACCTATGTGACCTTGTAGAGGGTCGCTGGGACTATTAGAAAATAGTAAGGGTTAGAAAAATAGCCCACCCCAAGACCCTGAAAAGTGAGTGCAAAGTGCACTAAAGTTCCCCAAAGGACATAGAAGTCGTGATAGGGGAATTCTGCAGGAAAGACACAAACCAGCAATGCAACAACGATGGATTTCCAGTCGAGGGTACCTGTGGAACAAGGGGACCAAGTCCAAAAGTCACAAGCAAGTCGGAGATGGGCAGATGCCCAGGAAATGCCAGTTGTGGATGCAAAGAAGCTGCTACTGGACAGTAGAAGCTGAGGATTCTGCAGGAACGACAAGGGCTAGAGACTTCCCCTTTGGAGGATGGATCCCCCACGCCGTGGAGAGTCGTTCAGAAGTATTTTCCTGAAAAAAGACTGCCAACAAGCCTTGCTAGTTGCAAGTCGTGCGGTTAGTGTTTTTGGATGCTGCTGTAGCCCAGGAGGGAACAGGATGTCGCCAATTGCGTCTGGGGACAGAGGGGGCATCGAGCAAGACAAGGAGCCCTCTCAGAAGCAGGCAGCACCCGCAGAAGTGCCGGAACGGGCACTACAAAGAGGAGTGAAATGGTGCTCACCCGAAGTTGCACAAAGGAGTTCCACGCCGCCGGAGGACAACTTAGGAGGTCGTGCAATGCAGGTTAGAGTGCCGTGGACCCAGGCTGGACTGTGCACGAAAGATTTCCACCGGAAGTGCAAGGAGGCCGGAGTAGCTGCAAAAGTCGTGGTTCACAGCAATGCAGTCTGGCGTGGGGAGGCAAGGACTTACCTCCACCAAACTTGGACTGAAGAGTCACTGGACTGTGGGAGTCACTTGGACAGAGTTGCTGGATTCAAGGGACCTCGCTCGTCGTGCTGAGAGGAGACCCAGGGGACCGGTGATGCAGTTCTTTGGTGCCTGCGGTTGCAGGGGGAAGATTCCGTCGACCCACTGGAGATTTCTTCGGAGCTTCTAGTGCAGAGAGGAGGCAGACTACCCCCACAGCATGCACCACCAGAAAAACAGTCGAGAAGGCGGCAGGATCAGCGTTACAGAGTTGCAGTAGTCGTCTTTGCTACTTTGTTGCAGTTTTGCAGGGTTCCAGCGGGGTCAGCAGTCGATTCGTTGGCAGAAGGTGAAGAGAGAGATGCAGAGGAACTCTGATGAGCTCTTGCATTCGTTATCTAAGAAATCCCCAAAGACAGAGACCCTAAATAGCCAGAAAAGAGGGTTTGGCTACTTAGCAGAGAGGATAGGCTAGCAACACCTGAAGGAGCCTCTGACGTCACCTGCTGGCACTGGCCACTCACAGCAGTCCAGTGTGCCAGCAGCACCTCTGTTTCCAAGATGGCAGAGGCCTGGAGCACACTGGAGGAGCTCTGGGCACCTCCCAGGGGAGGTGCAGGTCAGGGGAGTGGTCACTCCCCTTTCCTTTGTCCAGTTTTGCGCCAGAGCAAGGCTGAGGGGTCTCTGTACCGGTGTAGACTGGCTTATGCAGAAATGGGCACCATCTGTGCCCATGAAAGCATTTCCAGAGGCTGGGGGAGGCTACTCCTCCCCTGCCTTCACACCATTTTCCAAAGGGAAAGGGTGTAACACCCTCTCTCTGAGGAAGTCCTTTGTTCTGCCTTCCTGGGCCAAGCCTGGCTGGACCCCAGGAGGGCAGAAACCTGTCTGAGGGGTTGGCAGCAGCTGCAGTGAAACCCCGGGAAAGGCAGTTTGGCAGTACCCAGGTCTGAGCTACAGACCTCTGGGACCATGGGATTGTGCCAACTATGCCAGGATGGCATCGAGGGGGCAATTCCATGATCATAGACATGTTACATGGCCATATTCGGAGTTACCATTGTGAAGCTACATATAGGTAGTGACCTATATGTAGTGCACACATGTGATGGTGTCCCCGCACTCACAAAGTCCGGGGAATTGGCCCAGAACAATGTGGGGGCACCTTGGCTAGTGCCAGGATGCCCACACACTAAGTAACTTAGCACCCAACCTTTACCAGGTAAAGGTTAAACATATAGGTGACTTATAAGTTACTTAAGTGCAGTGTAAAATGGCTGTGAAATAACGTGGATGTTATTTCACTCAGGCTGCAGTGGCAGGCCTGTGTAAGAATTGTCAGAGCTCTCTATGGGTGGCAAAAGAAATGCTGCAGCCCATAGGGATCTCCTGGAACCCCAATACCCTGGGTACCTCAGTACCATATACTAGGGAATTATAAGGGTGTTCCAGTAAGCCAATGTAAATTGGTAAAATTGGTCACTAGCCTGTTAGTGACAATTTGAAAGAAATGAGAGAGCATAACCACTGAGGTTCTGGATAGCAGAGCCTCAGTGAGACAGTTAGGCACCACACAGGGAACACATACATATAGGCCACAAACTTATGAGCACTGGGGTCCTGACTATCAGGGTCCCAGTGACACATAACAAACATACTGAAAACATAGGGTTTTCACTATGAGCACTGGGCCCTGGCTAGCAGGATCCCAGTGAGACAGTGAAAACACCCTGACATACACTCACAAACAGGCCAAAAGTGGGGGTAACAAGGCTAGAAAGAGGCTACTTTCTCACACGAGGTGTGGAGTTTTATTAAAGGTAATGGCCTCTGTGGGGCTATTAGGTGCTTGCCACTCAAATCACATACACAGGTGCTGGTATCCTCCGGTGCTACTGCAACTCACATCCTATGTCCTGGGAGAGCCTTGCTCATACCAGGAATTACCTACACCTGATAGAGGGGTTTCCTGAGAGGTGTGGTCCACAAGCAAAGCAGCATGAAGGCACTTATACAGCAGGTATGTTTAAGCAGCATCTACAATCTATCTCACCACCCATACTCCTTTTCTCTTTGCAACCATCCACCTATAGTGCTTCTTTCCAGCACAGTCTACTTGGCAAACCTGGATCCAGTCATAAGAATGTTTTTTTATCAGTTTGCCCCTGAGAGCCACTATTGCAAGATTATACACATTGGTTATTGATCCGCCTGGGATTGGTATGTATATAGTGCAAACCTAGGTGGGGAAACCATAGCACAGTACATTCTGATAGCACTGGGAGACAATCGAAGATCTTGTACATCGTGTGGCCCTTGTTTTGTCGCACAAATTCATACATACAAATTATTTATCTCAGACCTTCCTTTCAAACATAAACCAATCCTTTCTTGTTTCACTTTAGCCTGAAATTCGTAATGCTTTTGTAAGGAATTCAAGTTGAGCCTAATTATAAAATGACCTCCCAAATGGGTTATCCCTTTGTAGGGTAGATCAGCTTGGCCCCAAAACGGCCACGCTGAAGTGACACGAAACCATCAACGAAAGCCTCACTGTTGTTCCAAATGTGTAGAAGGGGAAAATGCCAAGATATAGTGTACTCCACATTATGTACTTTGTATACAATGATAATTCATAAACAACTTAGACACATAGCTCCCGTTGGTGTGAGTGTCTGGAAGATCATTACATGTCAGTAAACAGGGTGTCAAGAGACATTCAGCAATCTTCCAGAAATTCAACATTCCTCTGGCCATCACACTGAGTGCAAATAAAACTGAGCAACAATTGCACATAACAACTTGAGTCGTGAAACAGACAGACACAGTTGATGTGACTAAAATATGTACACAAACTGGACATGCTGCATGGCCAAACTTTAAACAACTTAACGATACATTAAACATATCAGCAAGCATAGAAAGATGCCAAAGAATTGTAGCTCTACTACATTTGTACACAGGATTGCTGAGAAAACATATGTAGTACAACGGCATATGGGTATGAAAGTAAACCCAAGGGCATTTGCATATACAGATGCTGTACAAAGCATCGTGGGTTGTAGCTTTTCTAATGTAACCCCACAATGTCTAGCTTTTTGAGTATTGCCACTGCAGGATACTCACATGCCCACAGTCCTCTACACAAAGTATACACCCCCCCACAATCCTTGCATAGTAATAATCATCATCATCGTCATCTCCATCCCAGAGCTTCCATTCCGAAATGGAGAAATAATTAAATTATTTAAATTTGTACTTCTATAGCAAGTGTATATTTTTCTCTCAAATGCATTTACCTGATATTCATTAAATATTAAAATTGCTTTTGAATTTGGTCTGCCATTAAAGTATTTCTGTAGAACAAATTTTCATGCTAGAGCAAAATTTGTTTTTACAATTGCTCAGTTAGTCTTTCACACTTGACATAGCAATGATGACATAGTACTGTACATGCTAAATTATTTTTCAAATGTCTCTTCACATTAGAGACCCTTCAAAGAAAGTGGAAGGATGTATAGATATTTCTAGGACCTGGTTTATTTATATGTTGCTCGAAAAGTTCACCCTCCTAGAGAGAAACCTGGGATCTTCTCCTAGATTGTGATGCAAAATGTGTACAGTAAAACTATGCTCAAACAAGGGCACACTTTGTGAAGAACAAGAAGATGGATCTGTCAGTCAATATACAATACTGTTTAAGTTCTCATGTGAGTACTCTTCACACTGATCAACAAGCATTGGCAAAGCAATTAAGTCTGGAATTGGCCGCCAGCCTTTTGGATTTATCAATGCTTATTTTGTTGTGTCATGATTTTTGCAAAAACGTATTGTCGTAGTTTGGACTCTTGCTCTGAGCAAGACTACTGGTCTCAGGATAACAGTACTTTTGTTTGTAGGTGACTAAGTTTCTTCCTACAACTAGTTGTAACTGTTGTCCAAACCTTACCGGCTTACTAGCAGTACCTCACCAGAAACATAATAGTAAAAGGTGATTTGTAGCAGTCGCTTACGCATGGACTCAAAGTACAATATTTCAGGGTTGTCGTGGTTAAACGGAAATTACCCTTTTCTTACAGATTTATTATGTCTCATACAAACAAAGGCAATAACACAGTTGCAGTGAAGTTATAATAGTTTTTATTCAACATAACTGCAATTTGTGATAAGTTGCATGAACTGCAATGATTAGGATAATGAATATACCAAGCAACAGTATTGTGAAGAAGAGAGTCATTGTTATAAAGACCCCCACCATTGTGTAATATATGAAAGAAATATATGTATATGTATAAGATGGAATAAGCCCTAATACCCTAAGGAGAATAGGTCTAACCTCCTACCTAGAAGGAGAGCTGGGTTCGTTAAACCTAATCTGCCAAAGCCGTGTTCATGAGAGGAGCCCCCAACCCTCGTTACCTTGGAATGAGGTCTCTATCTCAGACTCTGCAGGGATACGAAGACTGGGTCAGCGTCAAGATGACTGCAGCATCGGTATCAGCGGTGGTGGCGATGCCCTCTGGTCGGAATCCCTCTGATTATCTGTCTAAAGTGTGTTGTATTTATACAGATCTACAAGGTCCCCTGACATAAGTGTTATTCATAACAATAGATAACAGGCATGCTTGGGACAGCAATTAATATCAACAATCCCTCGAAAGTATAGAGAGGGAAAATCCCTAAGTGTGAATACCTACTGTATGTTTGTCTTTCGTGCTTGATCTTGACGCCTTGGCGCAGTGACACTGATAATAAAACCCATAACAAGTGGCCTAACTATAAACAAGGCCGCCATCTTAAAGGAAATAAATAATTAAATGGACTAAGACAGAGCAAGCTAAGTAGGTTAAAAGTCACTGGGTGACGGGGGCACGAGTTTACAAGCCTACGGCTAAGCTAACTCCTGTTATCCCATTAAAACAAACTAGGATTCACTACACCCTCCCCATTGCCGTAACAGGTATGATGAAGGTAAAGTAACCCAAACGCTAAAAAAGCTGCTACTGAACTAAAAGCCAAAAAACAAAAACGAAAACTCAAGCTAAAAAATTTACTTAATGACAAAATAATTGCTCTGTGTTAAAATTCGTTTAAAAAACATACAGAGATGTTAATATCAACCATGACAAGTATAGCAAACTTTTAGTTTAATCCCTTATTTTGGAACCGGGAACTGGTAAGCAAATTCATCAAATCATGTGTTATATGCAGGATCTTGAAGAATGTCATCGAAGTCACCACTCAAGGATCTTAAAAACGAATCAACATCGTCTGAAGTGAAATCAAGAGCTGGACGGACAAACGGATCCACGAGGCAGAAGTGAGCCACATTCACCGGTGTATCGATACTCGCTGCAGCATCCTCATCCATGTTAGATCTTATAACAGAAGGCTCATAGGTGGCCTCGCGGAGCAACCTCAGTCTCAAGGGGCATGACCGTGTATGAACCCTCATCGGGGACATCAGCAGTTCGTGGTCCACAGGAGATGTTGGTGCAACAGCAAGACAGACCATAGGCAGATGTTCAAAGAAACACCATATGCAGCGGAATACCGGTTGTACACACCAGAGTAGAGGCCGGAATGACAATGACCAGTCAAACTCCAGTTCCACCAGCAAAGGTGTACCGAAGATCCGAACCATGCGTTCACGGCACAGCGGGGTTGACGGGAGCGGCTCCATTGCTCTGTGTCGCTGGAAAGAACAACAACCGCGAATCAGAAAAAATAGCACTAGTAGTCCGCCAATTAAAGCCAAAATAATTGGAAAGCCACCAAACACACTGGAAAAGAGGGAATGGATGGCTGATGGGATGACTCCGAAGACAGTCTGGAAGATGGACACGAAACCAGACCCGACAGCCTTAAAGAAATGAACAATCCCAGTTGTGCTTGAAGTATTGAATATTCTGGATACCAGCTCTCCAAAGTGTTTGGGGAAATCGGTATTTAAAAGGGATTGTATCTCAGCTGATGATCTCGCAATCTGGAGAGCATACGTCTCTTTTGCGGATGGCAAGGCGACCTGTTTCTGAAACAATAGCACCTTTAGTCTACTCAACTTGTCATAGTTCATATTAATAGTATCTATGTAGGGCCACATTTCAGATACTTGTATCTCTCGTGTGGCGGGAAACAAAACATGGCCACAACACGTAACGACCTTCGTGACTGAGATTGCGTAGGCAATTCCAGGTCACAAGCCGCAACCGCTTTCATCGTTCAGTAGAACATAACTTCCATTAGAAAGTACATGAAACACTGAACGAATCAAGGGGACGGGAGTACCCTTCAGAAAACAGGCCAAATTTGCAACCCCCGAATTGCAAAGACCGTGAAGAGACACCTGTTTGCATATCATGGAATGACGAACAGCAGTCTCACATTCACTTCCGCTAAGAAAGACCTCCTGTTCACCGTTCAAACATCGATACCCAAAGGGCAACTCCTACTCTTCCTTAATAAAGTTCTCTCTACTAGCCGTTCATATCGTCCCACTGCAAAATGTTTCAGGCAGCTCGAGAAACGAAAGGTCGAAAACGGTAAATTAATAATGCTGTGTAAGAGCCAGATAGTTGAAGGACTCTCTGCTACCGTGAAGGGCAACTTATCTAACTTCTCTACTTGAAGCAGGGTGAAACGAGCCTCCCTTTTAGCCATTGTCTCTTGTTCCCTGGAAAAATTATAAGCAGCGAATAGTTCACTCCCATTAATGTACTTCCATGGAATGTGACCACTTCTCAGTGTCTGCAATGCCCAACCCAGCTGCATGATGGAAGGTAGCTGAGTTTGCCCATGATATAACCGGGACAAATAAGTCTGAGTGATATCAATAGCAGATGACACTATATTTGACAGGGAATAAATCCTGTTGGACAGCTTGTTCATGCCATTGTCGACAACAGCCAATGTTTTTTCCAAATTCTCCTTATCAAGTTGCCTTAAACGTGAAGCAGCCTCAATTTGGGAAAGTTTCCAAATTTCATTATACATAGCATATAAAAAACGTTTCGAGCGTTGTTTCCTAGGACCTAATAGGAAATCCTGTAAGTCTATACTGTCAGAAAGAGTGTTCAAGTGTTGTTTAACCGCTGTTAAAGTGTTTGTCTGCACCCATTGCTGGCATAGCTTACCCACACTGTATTTTGTAATTATACCAGTATGTTGACCTGATAGAAAGCGAGGGTCTGTCCTATGAATGGAAAAACCCCTGAAGAGTTCAAAAAACGCCTTTGACACTCATCAGTGTCGGTGGGCCATACCAACCATCCGCCGGGACGGGAAAGTGAAGAATTATAAGCACCAGCCTTAACCATTGCATCTAGCCTGTCCTCTGAAACATTAAGAAAGTGTTGCCAATCTCTAAATTTTGTTGGAGTAGGGATACTGGGCGTGTTCAGATCTTAAATTTTTGCTAACCCCAGACATGATGTCTGCTCAACAGTGTCATTTAAAAAAATCATTTGCACAGGAATCAAGCATGCTCGAAACAAAGCTTCCCTACCCTGTATTTGCCAATCTTGTGTCCCCCATATACTCTTCAAATCGATAGTGTTTTTCCAATATTTGTAACCCTCAATCGAGAGCCGGGAAACAAAGGGATCTGAATAAATCAGTTTCGTATCTGTTAGCAAAAGTTTTCTAAATTGCTCTGGAGGTAATTTAAAATGATACGATTCAGCTTTCTTTGTATCATGCCCAGAAAAGTATGTGAATTTATCACTGTAATACTTTGGACTCCCCACCTGTGGTGTTGAACAGTGTTCCCATTGTGTGTAGTTAAAGAGAGGCCTATATCTAGTTGCCCGGTGCAGGTAGTGATGTCCCCAATTGTTATAGCAGAACATTTCCCCATAATTCATTGTATAATCATATACATCATCACTTCCAAAAGCGGAGTAGTCCTTCATTTCAGTTAGCATTGAATCAACTGTTTGGACATCCCAATCATCAGAGACAACATTAGGTGTGATAACATCAGACATCGAAATTTTGAACACGTATGGTATTTGAATTATCTCTGTAGGCCCGTATATATCGAACAGAACTTTGTCCCACACAATCCCATCAGGAATTGGAATAGCTGTAATATTGACAGGGGACAAATCACGTCGGACCTTTTGTGAGGAATGATGTGGTGTTAAAATTTCATCCACAGGCTCCACAGAGGAGCGATCAGCGATATAGTGACCATTAATCAGTAAAAAGAAAACAGTCACAAAACAAATCCATAAAAATAATGCAATAAATGTCAAACAGAACCATAGATAGTTCCATGGATATATCAAATAGTTCTTTTTAAGCCATCGATAGAATTCGCTACTTCTCGAAAGTTTGTCAGTCTCAGTTGAGGATGAATCCGAAGAAAAATCATCAATGTCTACAAAATAGCCAGAGGAAGTCTCTGCAAACAGAGGACCCGGTGAATTCTCATCCACCGCTCGTGGAAGTTCTTGATAGACAACGTCATTAGCCGTGGAAGTGTTCGTGTAAAATATAGCCAAATCCTGAAGCGGGATTGTCACCGAAGTTGTTACTGGAACCAACAAAAGTTCATTTTCCGCCCTCCCCATGGTCGAGGAAGTGTCTGGAACAGCAGTTGACATAGTTGCATAGTCAGTAGTAGTGATATTCATCCTACTATGTAGATGGATGTCCTGTTGGGTAGTGAGAGGGGATCGGGAACTACCCAAGGGACCTCCTGGTCTACTGTGAAGAATCGGCCACATGGTGTAATTTGATGTCATCAATGGAGATGAATCTGTTCGATTTGGAACCAGACAATGGTGGAAGGATGACAGTCCTGGTGCCTTTTATCCCCAAGACCAGTACAGGTGCTCTGTATGATGGACCAAACTCTTTTTTCACAGCGATCTTCTCACAAACCAGATCCCCAATGTTAGGAATCCAGCCAGTCGAAGTTTTCGCCAAGTCCCTTATTCCCAAGGTGGCAATGATGATTTATCATCACGGAATTGTTGAAGCTCCTGTAAAACAGTGAGACGTTCTTTTATGTCAAATGGTGTTTCTGCTGCCACCATACCAGGGGCATCAAGATCGGGGACATACATAGGTGTCCCAAAGAGAACCTCATATGGAGACTTGCTCCCCAAGGACCGTCTTGGCAGATTATTCAGTGCTCTCTGGACCCCATATAGGTGATGTAACCAACTGCGGCCTGAACCTAATACCCGAGCTGTTAAGGACTGCTTTAGATCACGATTCCGCCTCTCCACGACCGAATTTCCCTCGGGATGGTATGGTGAGGAGTAATGGAGTTCAACACCCATCATTCTCATGGTGTCCCTGAAAGCTTTAGAGGCAAATGCAGGGCCATGGTCCGAATGGAATGCTGCAACCGCATATGTACCGATAAAGATCAGCAAATCTTTTATAACAGTCTGGGCGTCAGCCGACCGCTGTGGCCATACCCACAGGAATCTAGAACAGGAATCCACAGCCACTAAAATGTATTTATATGCACCATCAGGCTGCAAGGGACCACAATGGTCCAGGTATACACAATGGAGTGGCTTGTCTGACACTAAGAGACATGTCTGCGGAGGGCGTTTGATATTTGAGCCCTAAATCTGCTGACAAATGTCACCGCAAAGGACATACTGTTTAGTCCGTCTGCATAGACCAGGCCACCAGTATCGTTGTTGTAGAATTGTGATAGTGGCCTGTATACCAGCATGTGGAGAAGCGACACCCTCATGTGCAACTGAAATCAGCTCTAATCTTTGGTCTTCATTGGGGATCACTCGATCACCTACATCAGGAATCGTGGCAAAAGCAACATTCTGTGCTCTGATATGATAAGTATAGTTCGTAGGGAATCCTTTCGGAAGGGTCTTGCCTGCAGCCAAAGCTTTAACGGCAATCAGTATTTCATTATCCAACCTCATCCGAGAACGAGTCACTGCAGCCAAAGAAGCCGTAGCTACTGATGCTTTGGCCGCTTCATCAGCCAATGTATTGCCGGCAACGTGTATTCCTACACGTTGGTGACCTAATGTATGAACTACATGGACACATGGCAGCTTCTCCTTAAGATCAGCCACCCTTCCCCACAACATTTTGGGGGTCATTCTGAGTCTTGGGGGCGGCAGAGGCCGCCCGCCAGACTTCCCCCCTCCAAAATACCGCTCCGCGGTCGAAAGACCGCTGAGGGTATTTTGGCTTTTGCACTGGGCTGGCGGGCGACCGCCAAAAGGCCGCCCGCCAGCCCAGTGCAAAAAACCCTTCCCACGAGTACGCCGGCTCAGAATTGAGCCGGCGGAGTGGGAAGGTGCAACGGGTGCAGTTGCACCCGTCGCAAATTTCAGTGTCTGCAAAGCAGACACTGAAATTCTTTTTGGGGCCCCCAGGGGCCCCGCGACACCCCATACCGCCATCCTGTTCCTGGCGGGAGAACCGCCAGGAACAGGATGGCGGTATGGGGTGTCAGAATCCCCATGGAGGATTCAATAGGGCAGCGGAAAACCGTCAGGAGACCGCCGGTTTTCCCTTTCTGACCGCGGCCAAACCGCCACGGTCAGAATGCCCTACGGGGCACCGCCAGCCTGTTGGCGGTGCTCCCGCCGACCCTGGCCCCGGCGGTCAACATCACCCCCTTTGTGTTTAATGGTGTTCCCTTTAGAATCTCTAAACCCGTTCAGTTTCCAATGATTGAGATAATCATTGTATGACTGGACGCAGTAATATGAATCACAGACTATCAAAGTCTGGGTTCCTGGCTCAGTATGTTCGAGCGCTAGAAGAAGAGCCTTAAGTTCGGCCAACTGGGCTGTGCAGTCCCCTAAGGTCTGCGTGTAGGTATTGTGAGGATGGAAAACTCCGTCTTCCATCGTCCCGCACACGGCTGCGCAAGCTGCCGAGTATTGATGTTTAGTACCTACAGCCGGTTGTGCCGACCCATCTGTATAAATGATGGTATTATAACTGTCTATTGGCAAGATATGTAGAGGAGCGGGGTACTCCTGTTCATACTGGAGAAATTATTGTGTCTGAAGTCTTGGGTCAAACACATAATCAACATCAGTGGCGGTCAGAGACGTTGCCCATTGAATCCAACGTGGATGTAATGCCTTAGCGTTTGGAACGCTCGCTTTAGTGACAGCCTCTAGGGCCGACACCGGGGAGACAACAATAATTTGTTTCCCCTGGGCGAGTGGCCTCTCCTTTATGCGCCGAATTAGCGTCGTTTTTTTCGACGCAAATTCGGCGCAAAACTAACGCCATATTTATACTTTGCCGCTAGACGCGTCTAGCGCCAAAGTATGAGTAAAGAGCGTCATTTTTTAGCGTGAACGCCTTCCTTGCGTTAATGAGATGCAAGGTAGGCGTTCCCGTCCCAAAAAATGACTGCGACGCAAATGCGTCGTATTTATACTCCCGGGCAAAAATCACGCCCGGGAGTTGGCGGGGCAGAAAACCCCGCATTTGCGCCACTTTTTAACGCCTGGGTCAGGGCAGGCGTTAAGAGACCTGTGGGCTCAAAATGAGCCCACAGCTGCCCTCCCATGCCCCCAGGGACCCCCCTGCCACCCTTGCCCACCCCAGGAGGACACCCAAGGATGGAGGGACCCACCCCAGGGACATTCAGGTAAGTTCAGGTAAGTATAAATATTTTTTTTTTTTATATTTTTTTGTGGCATAGGGGGGCCTGATTTGTGCCCCCCTACATGCCTCAATGCCCAATGACCATGCCCAGGGGACATAAGTCCCCTGGGCATGGCCATTGGGCAAGGGGGCATGACTCCTGTCTTTACTAAGACAGGAGTCATGTAAATGGCGTCTGGGCGTCGTTAAAAATGGCGCAAATCGGGTGGAGGCGATTTTTTGCGTCAACCTGACTTGCACCATTTTTAAGACGCCCTAGCGCCATTTTTCCCTACGGCGGCGCTGCCTGGTGTACGTGGTTTTTTTCCACGCACACCAGGCAGCACCGGTCTGCTTGCGCCGGCTAACGCCATTCAATAAATACGGCGCCCGCATGGCGCTTCAGAATGGCGTTAGCCGGCGCAAAATCTTTTGACGCTAAACTGCGTTAGCGCAGTTTAGCGTCAAAAAGTATAAATACGGGCCTTAGATCCCTACTTTCATGTGCTAAATTCTGGCAGAAAAACCCATTAGATATATCCAATGTAGTTTTATATTTTTTACGGACTATATTGTTTATTAGCCCTGTGCTGTGTGAATTTTGTATAGCATATGTGCGTGTATGACCATTCAAGTGTCTATAATCAACCACTATTCTATATGAATGATCAGGTTTTGCAACGGGAAATAATGGATTATTCATTGCCGATGTACAGGGCTCAATCACTCCCTGGTATTCAAGTTGTGACAGTATCTCCGTCACCGGAGCTTTCGCTTCATGTTTAACAGGGTATTGTGGTTGCGGGTGGGGTGTAGACCTAACGGGAATAACATGACAAGGAGAGTCCTTGTCCCAACCTACATGATTACGGTATAATGCAGGTGCCTGCGCTAAAGCCCATTCAGCAGCATAGGCTTTTTTGTCTGCCTCTAGAACAAGATCGGAGAAAGACGGCAAAATGACATCTTCCCCATGTGGGAGCTTGCGGACATGTTCAGGTGGCCAGTCTCTCTTGGCCAACAGGATATCACTAGTAAGTTCATCCCAAAATATTACACTAATAATGCGTTCCACGTCTCCCTCTATTTGAATTGTTAAATCATAAACCCGATCGGGTGGGAGAACGCGGCCATCCGCTGTCTCAACCGCGATGTAATCGCTAGTTGCTGTCGCAACCAGATGATCTTTCAGACTCTGGCGACATATCGTGACCTCTGCCGCGCTGTCCAACAGGGTCACTGCCCACCTCTTGTTCCTCAACAGTGTTCTCAATACTACTGGCATTTTTAACTGTCAGTGCTGCCACCTTCTTCTTTTTAAACTGCGGCTTTTGCTGAGGAGTCTTTTCTTCTTTTTTAATGGCAGACTGTGGCGAGTCTTTTTTTTCTTTCACGTATTCCGGACGTCGATCTTGACGGCCCCCTCTCTCGCTACGTCTATCCGGTGCGTCCTGAAAGGAACGAGAAGGACGTGAATCAGTATATCTGTCTGGAGTTCTAATGTTATCCCTATTCCTGAGATTATACCTCCTTTCGGAGTACTCCGGATGTGGAGAATCAGCTCTTTTATTTCTCCTGTCTTTGAAATCTTTCTGTTTGTCCCAGCGCTTTTTAGAGCCCTCTTGTGCCTGCTTTGTGCCTTCCTTATGGGTGGCAATCGGTATGTCCAATTTTTTTGGTTTGGCTCCCAAACCATCCCGTCCTATACTGGTATAGGTTTCGGAGATAATTTTCGGTAGCTGTCTCTCTTGTTCCATATTTGGAGTTTCTCGGAGACGCTCGCGTATTGCCAGTGCCACCGCTTCCCCTTTAATATTACTTAGTATTATCGCGGAAACGGCGTCAAAGTTACGCATCAATTTCATCCCCAGATCCAGGGCCGGTGCAGCCCCATGCTCATTTTGTATTTGTTTTAACACTTCAGGTAAATTGGCAAGTGTAGGGGTACCATGTGTGGTAGTATAAACGGCAGCGAAGACTGTACCCCAAGTGGCACATTCATCCACCGAGGAAACCATCCCAAACGGCAATGCTCATAGTGAGCAATCTATGTTTTTCCTGTGGCCCCGTATGGGGGAACACAGCTTCCAGCTGATTTGTTTTCTGAGCAATCCAGAACGGTATTTTTTCCCGTTCTGTGGGCACTTTACCCATAATAGTATGCACTGTTTGTGGATTAATCCCAGTAGCCAATTGATATCCACCAGCTACTGGTGGTGCTGGACGCGCTGGTGTAGTGTTCAATGTTCGCACCACGAACTGAACCAATCGTCTATATAATGCCACTAATTAATTATATAATATTCGTAAATCTGCGATCGGCATAGTCTGTATGCCTGGGTGAGGTGTATATGTGGCAAACATGGGCCATGTAGGTCCTTCATTACTTAAAGGACCTAGCCTCACCCATCGTAGTACATGCGGTAGGGCGCCTTCAAACCAGTTCTGATGCTCTTGATATGTGAGCGATATTTCATGATACTGGTATGCTTCGTATCTTACGGGTACGTTCGCAATGTCATATGTATGAAATGTGTGCGTTCGTTGGTCAGCCTCAGAAAAGGCAACCCAACAATAAAACGTTTCTGTTTGGTAGGCTTCAGTCGCTTCTATAATCAGAGTAACATCCCCGCCCTCTTCTGTAAGGCCATGCGCTAATAAATGTTGTGTAAGTGCATGTCTAGCATTTGCAGGAATGTCTATTGTATTAGCCATAGTTGTTTAGAGAAACGGAACACCAAAAAATAGGGGAAGCTATTTCCTTTTGATGAGTTCGAGCTCGAACAACCTACAGCCTAATTAGGTGTTACCTGTTCAGCTGAGGAGGATTCTCCCAAAGACCACGGACGTCTCTGTATAATGGTACTGAGGGTACCTGTTGTCTGTGAGACAGTGATAGTCAGGGCATCCGTAAATTAGTGCCTAAACACCATCGTTGGTGGCGCCATGTCGTAGTTTGGACTCTTGCTCTGAGCAAGACTGCTGGTCTCAGGACGACAGTACTTTCGTTTGTAGGTGACTAAGTTTCTTCATACAACTAGTTGTAACTGTTGTCCAAACCTTACAGGCTTACTAGCAGTACCTCACCAGAAACATAATAGTAAAAGGTGATTTGTAGCAGTCGCTTACGCATGGACTCAAAGTACAATATCTCAGGGTTGTCGTGGTTAAACGGAAATTACCCTTTTCTTACAGATTTATTATGTCTCATACAAACAAAGGCAATAACACAGTTGCAGTGAAGTTATAATAGTTTTTATTCAACATAACTGCAATTTGTGATAAGTTGCATGAACTGCAATGATTAGGATAATGAATATACCAAGCAACAGTATTGTGAAGAAGAGAGTCATTGTTATAAAGACCCCCACCATTGTGTAATATATGAAAGAAATATATGTATATGTATAAGATGGAATAAGCCCTAATACCCTAAGGAGAATAGGTCTAACCTCCTACCTAGAAGGAGAGCTGGGTTCATTAAACCTAATCTGCCAAAGCCGTGTCCATGAGAGGAGCCCCCAACCCTCGTTACCTTGGAATGAGGTCTCTATCTCAGACTCCGCAGGGATACGAAGACTGGGTCAGTGTCAAGATGACTGCAGCATCGGTATCAGCGATGGTGGCAATGCCCTCTGGTCGGAATCCCTCTGATTATCTGTCTAAAGTGTGTTGTATTTATACAGATCTACAAGGTCCCCTGACATAAGTGTTATTCATAACAATAGATAACAGGCATGCTTGGGACGGCAATTAATATCAACAATCCCTCGAAAGTATAGAGAGGGAAAATCCCTAAGTGTGAATACCTACTGTATGTTTGTCTTTCGTGCTTGATCTTGACGCCTTGGCGCAGTGACAATGATAATATAACCCATAACAAGTGGCCTAACTATAAACAAGGCCGCCATCTTAAAGGAAATAAATAATTAAATGGACTAAGACAGAGCAAGCTAAGTAGGTTAAAAGTCACTGGGTGACGGGGGCACGAGTTTACAAGCCTACGGCTAAGCTAACTCCTGTTATCCCATTAAAACAAACTAGGATTCACTACAGTATCTTTGAGAAAGCTGCTGGGCCTTTATCCATTTATCCATCTAAAGAAAATCTTTTACTACAAGCAAAAGTCGAAAGACCGCGGAGGCCATTCTGGCTTTCCCGCTGGGCTGGCGGGCGACCGCCAGAAGGCCGCCCGCCAGCCCAGCGGGAAACCCCTCCCCACGAGGAAGCCGGCTCCGAATGGAGCCGGCGGAGTGGGTATGTGCGACGGGTGCAGTGGCACCCGTCGCGTATTTCAGTGTCTGCAAAGCAGACACTGAAATACGAAGTGGGGCCCTCTTACGGGGGCCCCTGCAGTGCCCATGCCATTGGCATGGGCACTGCAGGGGCCCCCAGGGGCCCCACAACACCCCATACCGCCATCCTGTTCCTGGCGGGCGACCCGCCAGGAACAGGATGGCGGTATGGGGTGTCAGAATCCCCATGGCGGCGCAGCAAGCTGCGCCGCCATGGAGGATTCTGCAGGACAGCGGAAAACCGGCGGGAGACCGCCGGTTTTCCTGTTCTGACCGCGGCTGAACCGCCGCGGGAATGACCCCCATTGTCTTTTGCTGCATGCTGAAGTGGGTGGATGTAAAATGTGAATGACACAATAGCAGACCAGTGGATGTAGGGAGCTGGCTGAACATTCCTAGATGTAAATTTATTACACATATCATTTTAGTAAAATTAGAAGGCCTTGGCTGGTGGTAGAACTAATAAGACAGATATAAACAAATAAATAAATACATGAATAAATAAATAGGCATGGGCAAAGCCAATATGTGTCGCTTTAATGTGCTAACACATGAAAACAGTATTTTTTCAGGTTCATTGGTGCAATACACAATTGGTATATTTAATTTACTTATAAGTCCTTGTAAAGTGGTATACCATATACCCAGGGCCTGTAAATTAAATGCTACTAGTGAGCCTGCATCACTGATTGTGCCACCCACACAAGTAGCCTTCCAAACTTGTCTCAAGCCTGCCATGCAGGGCCTATGTGCACAGTTTACTGCCACTTCGACTCAACATTTAAAAATACTCACCAAGCCTTAAACTCTCCTTTTATTACACATGCCACCCCTAAGGTAGGCCCTAGGTAGCCCTAAGGGCAGGGTGCTGTCTAAGTAAAAGGTAGAAAATGTACTTTTAGGTTTTACATGTCCTTGTGGTGACAAACAGCCAATACTGTGAGGCCTACTCCTCTCATAGGCTACCATTGGGATTTCCTTAATACACTTTTAAGCTGTAATTCTTGATTAGAAAGGAGTAGCTGAATCATGTTTCATATCTTTGGAATGGTAATGATAAATCCTCTTTACTGGCAAAGTTGGATTTGGCGTTACTATTTTAGAAATGCCACTTTTACAAAGTGAGCAGTTCTCTGCTCATACTGCTCTGTGTGTCTTGCAGGCTGTCTCCAATACATATCTGTGGTGGGTGACAGCTATACTTTGTGCATTCCCTCTAGACAGCCACAAACACAGGAAGGGTGGGTGTGGTAGAGAACTCATCCACATTCATCTGCATTCTGATAGGTCTTCCCGGACAGGAAGAGGGAGGGGGAGCTGACACTTACACCTGAATAGGCAGTATCATGTGTCCCACACAACTGTCTGATTACCCCCTACTGATAGTCTGGAGCCAGGGCTGGGAAGAAAGGTGGACCTGTTCTCTTCAAAGGCCCTTCTTTGAAGTCACTTCCACTTCAAAGGCACAGTTGTGTACAAGTACTGAACAACAGACCCTACCAAGACAGTACATATCTGAACTTAAGAAGAACTGTGCCAGGAGTAAGGACTGCTGTGCTACAAGGATTGCCAATCTGCTGCACTGCTACCATGGAAGGACTGCTTTCTACCTTTCTGAGCTGCCCTGCTGCTTTCTGGTCTCTGCCCTGCTGAGGACAAGGACTGGACCCATCTCACTGGAACCCAGAGTAACTCCAATGGCTTGCTGGCTTCCCTCCTGTTTTCAAGTCCCAGGGCCATCAAAGACTTCTTTCAGCCCTGCCTGCTTCAAATGCTGGACTATGCCAACTGTGAGCCTTTCCCTGCTGAGTGGTGCCAATCCAGTCCGGGTCCTTGAAAGTGGGTTTTGCAGCTGTTTCTCTATACAAATTCCTGCATTTCTGCCATTATACTGTTCACTCCTCGATGCTGATGCATCACCACAGCCACCGAGGATGAGGGCTTTGCATCGCTGACTGCGCGGCTCAAGACTGACGCATCACCACCAGCCCCGGCGCATCACCTTAGAGGCGTGTCTTGACTATGATGCATCACCTTCATCGCAAAGGGTTCAATGCAGCACCTCGAGGACATTGCATCAACGACTGTGTGGCTCCACGACAATGCCACCCCTGGCTGTGCACATCGAAACCAGTGCTTCACCTTTGTAGTGCCTCCTCGATGTTGAGTCAACCCTCCATCCAATATACTTTTTCAGCAGGCCTTGTCCTGGTCCTCCATCGCTGTCGGCCTGAACTTTGGATTTATCCTGGTCTAGCGTGACCTCAAGATACCTCTATGTGCTAATGATTTCTAAGCACTACATTTTGATTTATTCTTTAAAAATCCATAACTCAGCTTATACTTATTACGTTTTTGTCATTTGATCTTGTTTTGGTCATAAAATATATGTTGCTAACCCTGTGTCGAGTTTTTTGTGAGGTTTTGATTGTGTTGCTGTGCATGTTCCACAAATACTTTACACATTGCGTCTTCAGATAAGCCTGACAGCTCTGTGCTAAACTACCAGCTTACCGTGATTAGATGGTGGTTCCTGCTTGTACAGTGCATATTCTGACAAGCAGAAACCCCAGTTCTAACAGTTTCTGTTTGAAGAAATCCCACACTCAACTCAAAAAGTGCTGTTCTTCCTATCTTTTATAGAGAGAACCTTTTTGATTCTTTTTTAGGTTGCAGTCTACCAGACAGTGCAGCTGTCTGACTTGCTAAATACATATTGGGGACTTTCAGAAAGTTGACTTAGGACTGCTTTCCGCTCATAGATTACCATTGGTTTTGTGGTTTATATTTCACACTTTCGGGCTTTCCATTTGCTGGCTTTATTTGCTTTACTCTCTCTAGGTTCAGTTTGTCCCTCTTGTTGCCTAAACCGTGTTTTCTGCATTCTTCCACGAACTTGCTTTCTGTTAACAGGCCTTCAAATCTTGTTATTATTTCGTCACATTTGCTGTGCATTGAAAGACCGAGGTCAAATGTCAGCGCTGTCTTCCAAGGGCGCTTGTTTACCTTTCTTTTCTGACTTCAAGGTGAGAGGTTTTATGTGACAATCTTGCTGGATACTGGGGGTAGAAAAGAGGTTTTTAAAAGCACATGGCAACATTTAAATCATCTCTGTAAGTATTTCAGAATGTATCAGAATTATGAACACACAAATGAAGCACATTTTTTGTTAGTTCTGAAGTGGGTTGGAGACAAATACTTTAATATGATCAAAACAAATCATTAAACTAGGTGATGCGATTTCCACACATACTAAAACTGTATGTCTGTGCAAATGTAATGGTCATTACATACCTTGGATAATAAAACTAAATTACACCTCATCACAGAGAAGTATGTTCAGAAATGAGGTGTACCTGTTTATGCTGCATTTATTGATTTCTCTACTGCTTTTGTCCGAGTGGACAGGCACACTCTATGGAGGAAGCTCAAGGACTTAGGTATCCCAGATGGTCTATTAAAACTAACAATAGCCATGCATATGGACATGTGGTGCAAGTATTGTTGGGTGTGAGGGGTCACACCTAAGCTTGAAACAAAAAATGGTTTAAAGCAAGACTGCTTATTAGCGCCCATTCTTGTCTCACTATTTGTCACTGATTTACCTTGACAGATGGACCGCATAGGTGGAAACATCTCAATGGTCGGGTTGTACCCAATAGGGACTCTCCTATATGCTGATGACAATTATATTACTGGATCTGTCTCCAAAGGGGTTGCAGAAGAATCTTTATGCTCTAGCAGCCCAGGCGGAGAGGCATTATTTGAAGGTTAATGTGGATAAAAGCAAAATAATGAAATTCCATAAGAGGGGATGCCATTTGAAGATGAAGTATAGTTGGTCTATGGGTACAAAGCCATTAGAACTAGTGAAATCATCCACTTATTTAGGTACAATTGTGTCTGATGGTTTGTGTGAGAAAGACATTATTGCCCTTTTGACAAGTAGGGCTCTATCTCATGCAAATGTTCTTAAGGCTCTCTATGGGGCAACTGGTAGAAGGCACTTTATTCACTTACTGAATGTGTATAAGATGAAAATACCACCTATACTGCTATATCGAGTGTAAACTATACACATTAAGTACTGGCACATTTGGCATAATCTAGAAGGGAAAATTTTGAGATCAATTTGTAATTTAAACACAATGGCACAAATTGAGGCATTGCACATATAAATGATACCAACTAGCACAGTTGAAAGAGGGCTGGAATCTTTAGTACATTGGGGCTTTCACATTATGGACTCAGAAGAGAACTCCCTGAGGAAATTCAAAGTATTGAATACATTAGCACGTTAAAAAGAAATTACACCCTGATGTTGAATCTTCTGCACGCATTTGAGCACTTCAGCCTTAAGTTGATAGACCTGCAAGCTATGACTTACGCACCCGTAAAGGCTACTTAAAAAGTTATGCTAAAGTTAGATCAATGGAACTAGACAGTCGCCATTCCAGGAGTCTAAAAAGGCTGCAGGAAGTAACTAAGGGCCTTATTTATAATTTTTGGTGCAAAACTGCACTAACGCAGTTTTGCAGCAAAACGTTTTGCACCGGCTTGCACCATTTTTTAACACCAGCTGGGCACCATATTTATGGAATGGTGCAAGCTGGTGAGAAGGGTAGGCTAGCATAAAAAAAAATGACATTAGGCAGGTTAGAGTAAAAATAAATTACTCTAACCAGATTAGCGTCATTTTTTACGCTATGGGGCATATTTATACTCTGTTTGCACTGAATTAGCGTCATTTATTTTTTTTACTCTAATTCAGTGCAAAACTAACTCCATATTCATACTTTGGTGCTAGACCCATCTAGCGCCACACTTATGGAGTTAAAGTCATTTTTTGGAAGTGGAAACCTACCTTGCCTTAATGAGATGCAAGGTAGGTGTTCCCGTGCAAAAAATGACTCAATGGCCTTAACGCCATATATATACTCCCATGCAAAAATGGTGCAAGGGAGGGAGGAGGGGTTGCTTTGCCCCATTTTTTAAAGCCTGGGTCAGGGGAGGCGTTAGGGGACCTGTGTGCCTATTTCCGTGGTGGAACACCATGAAATAAGCCCACAGGTGCCCTCCCCAGGCCCCAGAAACACCCCCACCCACACCAGAGGGACTGCGGAGGATGGGGGACCCCATCCCAGGTAAGTACAGGTAAGATTGCATTTTATTTTTGAAAGTGCCATAGGGGGCCCTGAAATGGGCCCCTATAAATGGCACAGGGTGCAATGGCCACGTCCAGGGGACCCTTGTCCTCTGTGCTGGCCAATGGGGCGGTGGGCATGACCCCTGCCTTTTCTAAGGCAGGAGTCATGTGGCATGGTAGGTTTAGCACCATAAAATGACGCTAATAATGTTAGAGTAATTCTTTTTTTACTCTACCCTGCCTAAAGTCAGTTTTTGGTGCTAAACCCTTTTCTTCCATACCGCCAGCCCCACCCGACTAAAGTAATTTTTTTTTACTCTAGCCTACCTTTGACGGGCTGGCCGTAACCAGCCCGCTCATGAGTCTGACTTGTGCTGACGCTGCCGGGGCTGCACCGGAACATCCCGGCGTCACCACTAATGAGCGGCAGGCTCCTAGACAAATGAGGGAAGGAGGAAGGTTAAAGTGGTCGGAGTCAGCAGAGGAGGGAGAGGAGGAAGACGGCGAGAGAGAGAACCAGAAGAAAGAAGGACAAGACGGCAAAAGGACGGAGGACGAGGAGACCCATCGGGACGAGAGGATTTTGCATGTGCTTCCCGGGAAACCTATGAGACGGAGGGAAACAAGGAGAAGAGTGAGAACCAGGAACCTGCATAACAGCATCAAACAAAAAAAGCCAGAAGAAGCAAAAAGGAGACAACACCAACCACAAGAGCACAATTCCAATTTATATCCAATAAATACCACTTATATACCTGACGACCGACTCCTGTGTGATCAATGCCCTCCAATTTCGCTACAAGTGGTGTCAGAAGTGGGATGTAGAGGAACACGCCACAATGGAAGAGAAACCAACCATGGCAGATTTGATAGCCCAGCTGGCTGAGGGGCAGCGTCACTTACAACTCGTATGGGAGAAACAGATGATAGAAGCCAAGGAAGAACGTGAGGCTTTACAGACAGCTCTTAAAAGTCAGGGGACAATTATAGCGAATAACCAGCTGGTACACGAAACAGCCCTGGGTAAGCTTACGGACACCATTGCACATACAAAGGTTCACCCAAATGTACCAAGTAGTGTACCACAGCGATATCAGGAACATGAAGATCCGGACTCTTTCTTCACGAATTTTGAAAGAGTTGCCAGCACACCAAATTGGCCAGGGGATAAGTGGGGCCAGTATAAAGTGCCACAACTGACCAGGCATTTGCAGGCCACCTACCAAGCTATTAACCCGGGTGGCACTCTTCCTTACAGAGAAATAAAGAAAACCATCTTGGAACGTGTCGGGCTGGATAGTGAAAGCTACCGCACTAGGTTCCGCCAAGTTAAGTGGCAGCATCAAGAGAACCCTTGCACCTTATACTACAGAGCTCAGCATGCAGCGGGGAGATGGTTACATCTGGCTGAAAAAAACAGGGAAGAAATGTTTGATACTTTAGTTCTTGAACAGTATCTGGACGCCTTGCCTTCCACAACACTCAACTGGGTCAGACAACATCCGGG
This sequence comes from Pleurodeles waltl, assembly GCF_031143425.1. Taxonomy (NCBI): domain Eukaryota; kingdom Metazoa; phylum Chordata; class Amphibia; order Caudata; family Salamandridae; genus Pleurodeles; species Pleurodeles waltl. The sequence continues at coordinate 244,466,750 of NC_090448.1, read as the reverse complement.
ACTGACTAACGAGACAGCAGTAGACCTCGCATGTGCATATCACAGGGGCCCGGACTTCCGTGCTACCGCTATCAGACATCCGCTTCCCTCCCCTGTCCGACCTACCATAGCAAAAAGCACCACCTATCGACCTGTGCTGATACATGGCCCAGAACGTTCCCAACCGGCAGCAACGGCGACTCCCAGCTATCCAGCCACGGGTCCCCAGTGCTACCACTGCTCGGAATGGGGACATATCGCTAGACATTGCCCACTAAAAAAGGATACTGAGGAGCCCATGGAGATTGGGTTGACGAGAGGGCGGGTGTTCTGGTCCGGAGGGGAGAAACCGAAGTACACCCTATCTGTCTTCATCAATGACGTTGAAAGAACAGCGTTAATAGACTCGGGGTCTAGTTAGAGTGTAATTAGGCAGACGTTAGTATTACCAGGTCAAGAGGATCCACAGGCTCATGTCTTAATCGCATGCGTACATGGCGACCAACGGTATTATCCAGTGGCCACCATACGTTTGAATTGGAGAAATAAAAATGAGACGATACGGGTGGGTGTACTTTCCCATCTGGGTGAGGATATCACCCTCGGAACTGACTATGAGGATTTCCCCTCTCTTTTAACCAAAGCAGGACAGGAACATATCCTTAGGACTTGGTGGGAGGAGGTACCTATTGGAGCTGGTGTGGAGGAGTACCAAAACCCCGTGTTATCCTCAGTAGAAAACAAAAAAGGGAACAGCAACAAAACTTTATACAGAAAGCCCTGAAACGTGATATTCCCGAAACTGCCAGTAGTATTTGTACCGTTACAGGAGATTTTCGGCAGGATCAATGTGAGGACCTCTCCTTGAAACATGCATGGCATCAAGCGTTGAATCCGGATGATCATGTGGTAGGTCCCAGGTTCCTGATACAAAATAACCTACTATATAGGAGGCCCACTACAACAGGAGGGAAAGACTTACAAATAGTTGTTCCCAAGACTGATCGACAGCAGGTGTTACACCTGGCTCATGGGGATAACAGGGAAGAGCATCTAGGAAGGGAGAAGATGGAGGAAGCAGTACTACGACGCTTCTATTATCCTGGAGTGTTTGGGGAGATCCGTAAGCATTGCTCAGAATGTCCAAAATGCCAGCTCTTTAACCCATCTCCACACCGACCAGTTCCCCTCCAACCCCTTCCTATCATAGACACCCCATTTTCCAGGGTTGGGATGGATATTATCGGGCCCCTCACACCCTCAATCAGGGGATGACAATATGTGTTGGTATTGGTGGACTATGCCACCCGATATCCAGAAGCTATTCCCATTCCCAGCATGCACACGAAAGCCATTGCACAAGCGATGATAGAATTCTTCTCCAGGGTAGGGTTTCCTAAGGAAATACTTACCGACCAAGGGACCCCATTCATGTCCAGACTCATGACAGAGGTGAGCCGATCACTCGGGGTAAAACAAATCAGGACATCTGTTTATCACCCTCAAACAGATGGATCAGTAGAGAGGTACAATAGGACAATTAAGTCCCTCCTCAGAAAAAGCATTTCAGAGGCGGGAAAAGATTGGGAGAAAAAACTACCTCTTGTATTATACACCATACGTACCCATGTTCAGACCTCCCTGGAACATAGCCCCTTCGAGTTGATGTCTGGTAGACAGCCCCGTACCCTGCTCGAAATGTTGGCTGAACAGTGGGAAGAAACAGAGGAAGAAGTAAAAGATCTCTTAACGTATACACCTGACTTAAGAGAAACTCTCCATACTGTGTGGGAAGAGGCCCACACCGCCCTCAGAGAAGCCCAGATGAAACAGAAACAGGTGTATGACGCTAAAACTGTATTTCGTAGTTTGAAGGTAGGAGATAAGGCGTTAATCCTGCTCCCTAGTTGTGAAAACAAACTGTTGGCCCGGTGGCAGGGGCCTTATGATGTTATTGAACAAATCAATCCCACTACCTATAAACTAGCCATTCCACAAGGAACCGGAAGGGAGCAGATCTATCACATTAATCTTCTTAAGAAATTGCAAGAACCCTCATGTAAGCAACTCGTCAGGTATATTACACACAATGCCACAGAGGAGATCCCCTACCCGTCCTTCCCCTCCAGAACCCCCATGGGACTCAGACCCCATGGATAAACCCCATACTCACAGAACCCTGTCGTAGACAGCTCACCCAAATGATAGACAAGAACCTAGACGTCTTCTCTAAGTGTCCAGGTAGAACAGACCTAGTGCAACACCCCATTCGGCTTAAACTAGATAGAGTATCCCGGCAGCAACCATATCGTATCCCGGAAGCCAAGAAAGTGATAATAGAACAGGAAGTCCAGTCCATGTTAGAGACCGGCATTATTGAGCCATCAACTGGTCCCTGGTGTTCCCCAGTTGTACTAATACCCAAACAGGATGGAAGCACCTATTTCTGTGTGGATTACAGACGGGTCAACAACCTGACCCACTTTGATGCGTACCCCATGCCACGTATTGATGAATTACTTGAGAGACTAGGCCAAGCCCAGTATATGTCCACCCTTGACCTAACAAAAGGATATTGGCAAATACCCATGAGACCAGAAGACAAAGAAAAAACTGCCTTCGCAACCCCATCCGGACTCTATCAATTCACGGTCCTTCCCTTTGGACTTCATGGGGCACCAGCCGCCTTCCAGAGACTCATGGACAGAATCCTACGACCATATCGTCAATATGCTGCAGCATATCTTGATGATATTGTCATACACAGTAGAACATGGGGAGACCATATGAAACATTTAGACAACGTTTTACAGGCATTGAGAACAGCTCAGTTAACAGCTAATCCGGAGAAATGCTGATTGGGACAAACCAGTATCAAATATTTGGGCTATGTCGTGGGGGAAAGCCAGGTCAGAGCACAAGTAGAGAAAATAGAGGCCATCATGAACATACCTTTTCCCAGGAAGAAAAAAGACGTTAGGGCCTTCCTAGGTTTGGTAGGTTATTACAGACGTTTCATTCCCCAGTTTTCCACTTTAGCAGAACCTCTTACTAACCTGTTACAGAAGTCACGTCCCAATAACCTTTCCCCTCCCACTGAGTCAGAACGACAAACCTTTGACCGACTAAAAGCCGGACTAACTTCGGGTCCGGTGTTTAGTTGCCCGGATTTTCAGAAGCCCTTTATTTTACAAACTGACGCCTCGGATGTGGGTCTTGGGGCGGTACTTTCCCAGACACAAGGTGATGGAACACAACATCCCATCCTGTATATCAGCAGGAAGCTCCTACGAGGGAGAAACGCTATCCCACAATTTAAAAAGAATGATTAGCGATAAAATGGGCAGTAGAATCACTCAGGTACTATCTCTCAGGCAGGTCTTTTACCCTGGTAACCGATCATGCTCCCCTCACCTGGCTCGCTCATAATAAGGAAACCAATTCCCGTGTCCTGCGGTGGTTCCTTTCCTTACAACCTTTCTCCTTTCAGATACGACACTCCCCGGGTAACCAAATGACGAATGCTGATTTCCTGTCCAGATATCCGGCAACCAATCGTCTCGATCAGCCGCTCTCTAGGGGGAGTGTATGTAACGGGCTGGCCGTAACCAGCCCGCACATGAGTCTGACTTGTGCTGACGCTGCCGGGGCTGCACCGGACCATCCCAGCGTCACCACCAATGAGCGGCAGGACTCTAGACAAACGAGGGAAGGAGGAAGGTTAAAACGGTCAGAGTCAGCAGAGGAGGAAGACGGCGAGAGAGAGAACCAGAAGAAAGAAGGACAAGACGGCGAAAGGACGGAGGACGAGGAGACCCATCGGGACGAGAGGATTTTGATGTCGGGGGATCGGTTCCTTCCCAACCGACGGGGAGAGATCAACATAGCGGCAGATGGAGGTCCGAACACTGCGGTAGCCTGGGAAGACGGAGTGCAGGATCCCGCCATGCTTCTGGAGAAGCGTGGCATATCCAGGTGTGTGGGGAAACTGCCCTAAGGGAAGGGATGACGGGAGGGGGAAAGTCTGAAGGGGATACAATATACTACACTGGGGAAGTACTGTATGGTTTCACTGGGAAAGGTGGGGTGGGGAAGAAAAGGGCACCGCATAAGAAAGGAGCACTTATAGGAATAAGAGAAGTAACAAGGTCACAAGAGAAAGGTAGAAAAAGCACACCCCTAGAAGAGAGACCACAGAAGCAGGAAAAGAGATCAGAAAGAGAAAAGACAGGAGAAGACTGTGACAGAATCACCGGCAGAAAGGGGAAGAAAGGAGAAAACCCCGCAGCCCAAGAAAACATAGGAAAAGAAAGGAAAAATACCAGGAAAGAAAAGAACGAAGCAGAAGAAGGAAAGTCAGGAAGAGATAGATATGGGAAAAAATACAAAACAAGTGAAATAAATCACTTACTGTTATTTCTCTGTTTCTCTTTGCATGTGCTTCCCGGGAAACCTATGAGACGGAGGGAAACAAGGAGAAGAGTGAGAACCAGGAACCTGCATAACAGCATCAAACAAAAAAAGCCAGAAGAAGCAAAGAGGAGAAAACACCAACCACAAGAGCACAATTCCAATTTATATCCAATAAGTCCCACTTATATACCTGACGACCGACTCCTGCGTGATTTATGCCCTACAGTTTCGCCACACTACCCTTTGGCCCATTCCATAAATATGGTGCCCGGCTGGTGCACAGAAATGGTGCAAGCCGGTGCTAAACTTTTTGGTGCAAAACTGAGTTAGTGCAGTTTTTCACCAAAAAGTATAAATCAGGGCCAATATTTTGTAAGTTTGCGCCACTTGTGCACCGAATCAGAGTTAAAAAAAATACGCTAATTCGGTGCAAACAGAGTATAAATATGCCCTTAAATATGGCGTTAAGGCCATAGAGTCATTTTTTGCACAGGAACGCCTACCTCCTGAAGGCTAGGTAGGTCTCCACTTCCCAAAAATGACTTTAACTCCATAAATTTTGCGCTAGACGGGTCTAGCGCCAAAGTATAAATATGGAGTTAGTTTGGCACCAAATTAGAGTTAAAAAAAATGACGCTAATTCGGTGCAAACAGAATATAAATATGCCCCTAAGACCACTAGAGTCTCGGCTCCTCAGCCCATTCTTAGATGGAATCTGGATCATAGGGTACAACGCTGTATGCTGATTTACAGACTAAGGCGGTCATTATGAACACAGTGGGAAACACCGCCGACCGCTGTGGCGGCAGTGAACAGAATACCGCCATTGGCGGTGAATGGAAACCCGCCATATAATGAACGAAAATCCCATCCCCGCCAAAAATCACCAGACCTCCACTCCCCCCCATGACCCTGTTGGTGGGAATTCTGGACCTCCCCGCCACCGCCAAGCACACCCACATCGCGCCCTCCAAATAATGATTCACAAATCACCTTGGCGAACAGTATAGGCCGGACGACCATTGGCTGCTGCGACTGCCACTGGCGGCAAGTGGACTCACCAGCAAGAAGTGCACACATTGGATAAGTGTATAACCCACACACCTGACACACATCCATAACCCCGTAAAACACCCCCAGACATACCCCACAATCCTTTGCAATGAAAGTAGGCCAAGAAGACTGAGAGCACCAGAGGAAGACAGCGAACGCCAGCATACAGGAAATGCACACCGACCCACAGCAGAGCACTCTCACCTCCTTCCCAGCACCAACACCATTCACCACACTCACCATGTCACCCCACAAACATCCACGATTCACCGAAAGGGAGTTAAGGACCATGGTGGACGAAATCTTGAAGGTGGAGCCACAAATATTCGGGGCTGTGGTGCAGCACACACCCATCACAAGGAAGATGGAGCTGTGGCAGGCCATTGTGAACAGGGTCAATGCAGTGGGACACCATCCACACACCAGGGACGACATCCAGAAGAGATGGAATGACTTGCGGGGGAAGGTCAGGGGCATGGCATCAAGGCACCACATCGCAGTGCAGAAGACTGGGGGAGGACCGCCACCAACACCACCAGAATACAAAGCCTGGGAGGGAAAGGTACTGGCCATCCTGCACCCTGAGGGACTCACTGGACTCACTGGAGGAATGGACTCGGGTAAGTCATCAACATACACCCCATATACACCATACCTGTAATGCATGCACCACCCCACCCACACCCACCAGGACCAACACCTCACCCAGGCATCAGCAACTAAATTCACCCCCCCGCATGACCACAAACCCACTAACAGGTCCACATCCCTCCCCCTGTGCACAGCCACCTACCCCTGCAAGTACCCACAATGGAACGACACCCCCCACCACAATGCAACCCCACACTGGCGCTAAATGCAATGTCAACCTCACAAAGGCACCCTGGAAGGCCATTGAAAGTAACAACAGCACAAAAAATCCCAGTCCTGTTCACTTCAAACGTTCATACAGCTGTAACAGACATGCCTATGTCCCCCAATAGGCACCACCACTCATGCAACGCTAACAGACGGGACAAGGAGTGCCAGTGCCCCCCAGGGAGAAAGAGGCACCTCACAGGACACTGGTGAAGGATCCCTGGACACTGATGAGCAGGCAGGCCCCTCACACAGTCCTGGACTCTCACCATGCAGCAGCCCCACCCAGGAAACCACTGTCACCCCCACCACCCAGTCAAGACAAGCAGCCCAGGGCAAGCGTCCCCACAGCAGTGTATCCAGGCCACAGACTGGTGGAACACAGGTACAGAGGCCACAGTCTCCTACTCCCAACATGCAGGAAGGCAAGGTCCCCAGTACAAGTGGTACTGCCAGACCTGTGCAGGGGACACAGGCACAGGGGGCTAGGGCAAGTGCAAGGGTGGCAGTGGGCAAGGGGGGAGGCCACAAGATGGATGCAGCAACCCAGTTGCTGGAAGTAGAGTTGGATCCGTTGGTTCCTGGAATTGACATCTTCCCCTTCATCATCATCACCATCACTCTCCTCCACTCTCTAAGGTAGCTGGTCAGGACATACAGCACCCTCCACCTCCAAGAGGGGGATAGAATGTCTCACTGGCACGTTGTGCAGCATGCAGCAGGCCACCACTATTCCACACACCTTATCAGGCCCATAGGCCAGGGAACCCCCAGAGATATGTAGACAACGAAATCTAGCCTTCAGGAGACCTATAGTTCGCGCTATCACCCTCCTAGTCCGTCCATGGGCCTCATTATAATTCCTCTCTGCATCTGTCCTGGGATTCCTCACTGGTGTCAGGAGCCAACGCAAGTTTGGATAGCCAGAATCGCCAAGAAAAAAGTGCAATACAGAGTCGTCATTGTTAAACCTTTTAGTCAGACAGCCTGGCTCTCTGTTATGTGTCAGTTAGTGACAGGCACACTTACCTATGATCCACCCTCTGTCCTCTTGGAGTTGTTCCATTTTCTGTGGCACAATACTGTTCCTCAACACAAAGGAATCATGGACTGAACCTGGGAACATGGCATTCACATGTGAGATGTACTGGTCTGCAGTACTTACCAATTGGATGTTCATGGAGTGAAAGTTATATTCTGTTTCTGTACACCTGTTCACTCACTCTTGGGGGGATAATTGGTATGTGGGTGCCATCGATGGAACCTATAACATGGGGTATGTTGGCAAAGGCATAGAATTCAGACTTGATGGCAGGGAGGTCAGTACTTTGGGGAAACCTCACATAGGACTGCAGGTGTCGTACAAATGCATTCAGAAATCTTGTCAATACCATGCTGAATATTGGCTGTGGAAATCCAGCACCCATGCCCACTGTCACTTGAAATGAGCCTGTGGCCAGGAAATGGAGGGCGGAGAGCACCTGCACTTCAGTTGGGATGGCATGCTGATTACGATTTCCCGGAGTTAGTGCAGGATCCAGTAAAGCACAAAGGTCCAGAATTGTTGCATGTCTGAGTCTGATTATGATCTGACGCTCCACCATGGTCCTCATATCCGCAAGTGGTCTATACACCGATGGTGCCCCTTCCTCGCCACGCGGGTCGGTACCTTTGAGGGGTTTCAAAAAGGTGTGATGAAGACACATACATAGGCACACTTGTCATCATTTGTGCACTGCATAGTTCATTGTAGTGACTCTACATTAACTGCTTCCTGACAGATATACATGTACATCACAAAGAGGGAACAGAGGCCCATATTTATACTTTTTGACGCTAAACTGCGCTAACGTAGTTTAGCGTCAAAAAATTTAGCGCCGTCTAACGCCATTCTGAAGCGCCATGCGGGCGCCGTATTTATGGAATGGCGTTAGCCGGCGCTAGCAGACCGGCGCTGCCTGGTGTGCGTGGAAAAAAACCACGTAGACCAGGCAGCGCCGGCGTAGGGGAAAAATGGCGTTAGGGCGTCTTAAAATGGGGCAAGTCAGGTTGAGGCAAAAAAATCGCCTCAACCCGATTTGCGCCATTATTTTCGACGCCCAGACGCCATTTAAATGACTCCTGTCTTAGTAAAGACAGGAGTCATGCCCCCTTGCCCAATGGCCATGCCCAGGGGACTTATGTCCCCTGGGCATGGTCATTGGGCATAGTGGCATGTAGGGGGGCACAAATAAGGCCCCCCTATGCCACCCAAAAAAAAAAAAAAAATGTAAAAAATTATACTTACCTGAACTTACCTGAATGTCCCTGGGATGGGTCCCTCCATCCTTGGGTGTCCTCCTGGGGTGGGCAGGGGTGGCAGGGGGGGTCCCTGGGGGCAGGGGAGGGCACCTGTGGGCTCATTTTGAGCCCACAGGCCCCTTAACGCCTACCCTGACCCAGGCGTTAAATAGTGGCGCAAATGCGGGGTTTTTTGACCCGCCACCTCCCGGGCGTGATTTTTGCCCGGGAGTATAAATACGACGCATTTGCGTCGCCGTCATTTTTTTAGACGGGAACGCCTTCCTTGCATCTCATTAACGCAAGGAAGGCGTTCACGCAAAAAAATGACGCTCTTTACTCATACTTTGGCGCTAGACGCGTCTAACGCCAAAGTATAAATATGGCGTTAGTTTTGCGCCGAATTTGCGTCAAAAAAAACTACGCTAATTCGGCGCAAACGGAGTATAAATACGGGCCAGAGTATTTCATGTGTGGTAGAATACGGAATGGACAGAGGCTTAAGTGCCTCATGTGGCTAGTAGGGCCTGCATAGTGAAAAGTTTTTTTTTTAGATGCGTAGTTCATGGCAAAATGTCTGCCCACTGTAATTCAGCCCTTTCGTTGTGGAAGTGACCTCATACCGCTAACGTTAGCGGTAAACATCGCCTTACGCACCCTCATTGGTTAACATGGATGCCAATGGGGAATCCTGGCATATCATGATCGCCGCCGGCGGTGACAGTGCACACCGCCGCAGAACGTGCGCAAGTTTGTCATTGATTATTCACTTGACTCCCTGATCTTGTGCGGACAGGTACTCCACTGTGTGTACTGCTGTGGCCTGCCTATGGCTATGGATCTGCCTCGTGTTGCAGGGGAAAGGGCCCCGGCCTTCACCCGGGAGGAACTGGAGAAGCTAGTGGACGGGGTCCTGCCCCTGTACGCAAAACTGTACGGATGGCCAGAGGTACAGGTGAGTCAGGGTTTGGGGGGGCACTGTTTGTGTGTGTAATGGATGGTGTTGATTGGACATATCTGTGCACCTCTGAGCCTGTATGGGCCATGGTGCATGGCATGCTGTGTGCATATGTCCTGTATGTCTGACAGTACTTTCCGTCCCATAGTGGACGAATAACCAGCTGTACCTATCGTGCAAGTGCCTGACCTCTGTGTTTCATTTCTGTGTCCCCCTTTTAGGTCAGCACCCACCAGAAGAGGGCACTTTGGCATGCCATCGCCAAGGAGGTGCGGACCCTGGGGCTCTACAACTGGCGGAGCACCCACTGCAGAAAGAGGTGGAAGGACCCGCAGCTCTGGGCGTGGAAGATCAGTGAAGCCCAGCTGGGGAAGTCCTCCCAAGGTGGAAGGGGTGCCCATCAGGCAGTTCCCCTCCTCATGCGACGGATCCTGGCGGTGACGTACCCAGACCTGGATGGGTGCTTGAAGGCTGCACAGCAGTCACAAGGGGGTGAGTATTCATTTCACATACTTCAGTCTGGAAGGATGTCTGGGTGTGCATTAGGGTTCATGCTGCTTAGAGGCAGGGACTTTGACTGGTGTCCATCTACTTTATGTTCCCCAAAGGGTGTATGGGTGTCTTTGTCAGGTCTCCCACACGTCGCCTCCTTAGGCAGTCCAGGGAATGGATGTAGAGCAGGGTTCTGGTCAGTAGTCAGGGGCATGGCCATGTGCATAGTGAACGGTGCTGCCTGTTGGGTGTGTCTTCTGGGTGGGTATATGTCTGGCCATTATGTAGCTCCATTCAGCTACATACAATTGTCCCTCCTGTTTTGTCTCCCCATCCATGTTCTCTTGTGTTGGTTTGGTACAGTATCAACATCTGGCGAGGGAGCTGCGGCACCGGCAAGTGGGTAAGCAGCGGCCCACGGATCCTCGAAGGCAGAGACAACCAACGCCCAGGGGACCAGTGGGTGGGAGGGCGAGGGGAGTTCCACGGGGGAGGCAACTACCACAGGAGGTAGTGACTCCGAGACCTCCTCTGATGGGGGCTCCCCAGCGGTGGTGGACCCTAGTGGCCACACCACTACCGTGACATCTTCCGCCACCCCACTTCCATCACCGTCCTCCCTTCCCACCGAGTTGCCCGTGCCCGTTCACCGAGAAAGGTGGGCGTCTCCTTCGCCCCAGGCACCTCCTCCCCTGCCCCAATCCGCCCTGCTGCCCTCACAGAGGAGGCTATTGACCTCCTGAGAACCATCTCCGTAGGGCAGACAAGCATCGTCAATGCCATCCAGGGACTAGCATCAGAGGTGCAGCAGACAAATGCCTGTCTGGATGGCATTCACGGTATCATGTCTGCCCTACAGAGATCTTTTCAGGCTCTGGCCTCCTCTTGGACAGCAGCCAGTTTCCCTGGCCATTCCATTCCCCCTCCAACCTCCTCTACCCCTTCCAGCACCCCACTCCCTTAACCCATCCAAGGCACACATTCAGACACACAGTCAAGCACATAAACACACAAGAAGCACATTTCAAAACACAAGCACCACACCTCCCATCACAAGCATTCACACAGCCAACAGACACATGCACATACAACAACATCCACTTCCCTCAGTGTGCCCACCTCTTCTGTCTCCCTGTCTGTTCCCTCTCTATCCACACCCTCATGCACTGCACCTTCACTGACTGTTGCTGCTCCTCTTACTGCACTCACCACAATAGCACACATCCATACATCCACCCCATGCACCACACCTGCACTCACCACAACTACTGCAGTTGACACATGCAGCACACTCACCAGACTTGCAGACACCCACACAATATACATCCACACTAGCTGACTGTCTTCTCCCACTGTGTCCACCCCTCCTCCACAAACACACAAACGCACAAAGACACCCACCCATCAGACATCCACTACACCACAGCATACTGTCCAGTCACTTGCACCCCCTACACGCACCCCTACACCACATACATCCACTGCCTCTGCCTCCACTCCCACGCCCTCATCCAGGTCCACCCCAATTGCTCCGAAGAAACTTTTCCTCTCTTGTGCTGACCTCTTCCAACCCACTGGCCCACCCCATCTTGTCCCCAAGGGTGCCCACCTCCTTGCCCTTTCCACTCCTTCCACATCACAGCCCACCCCTGTCCGCCCTTCACATTCCCGTGCCCCTTCCCCTGATTAAAAAAAGGCCCGTACTGAGCAGAGTCCATCTAGCTCCACCCGATCTAAACACCCCCACCCCCTTCAAAGGACAAGCCCGCCCCCCCACCTTCCAAACGAATGTCCAAGGCCCACCCCTTCGCAAATCCCCACCCCTTCCACCTCCTGTCCCGTTCTGTGAGGTGCCTGGATGCCCATATGTTGCCCCATTAGGTGGAGTACCATGCACTTGTGGGAGCCAGGTTGGGTCCGTTGTGACCCATGGCAATTGTAGCCATACGGACTGGCCATTGGCCCTCTTTGGACTGTTTGGCTCTGTGAGCTTCACATTAAAAATTTCTGTGTCACCTGTGTTTTGGCGGCACGTTGTTGAACCCTGTTCTTTTGTTTCATTGTTTATGAGTATGGGGCATTTGTATGTACTATGGTCAAGTTGGATTATCCTAGTGTCGGGTAAGTACCTCTTGCTGTGGGGTGTATGACTTGTGCTGCTATGAAGGGTTGGGGGGGCTTAGCAGGGTGGGTGGGTATGTAACTATGCCCTTTCCTCCCTTGTTTCGTAGGTTGCGGTACTTACCGTCGTCGTCTTCGTCGGTGGTCTCGGTCGTGGAGGTAAATGGTAAGGAGCAGGGCTGGCATGATCTGCAGCTCTCTATCCATGTCTGCTTCGGCGAGTTGTGTGGACCTCTGGTGAGTGTTTCCTTGTATTTGGTTAATTTCCACCTGGCTTTGTGTGGAGGTGGTTCCCGTCCCGGAACTGGTGGTGGACTGGTGGTTCATTATTTGATGGGCGGCTAGGGCCTTTCCGTTGGCCTGTGGGCAGACTCTGCCGTCGTCGTTGGCACTCCTCTGCTGGCAGTGGGTGGTTTTTGGGATGCCTGTGTTTCGTTTGGTTCATTATTTGGCAGTCCGGCCCGCTCCTCTGTTGGCGTTTTTTACTCCCAACGCCGGCGGAGCGGAACGGACCGCCATGTTCATAATGAGGGCCTAAGTTTTCTTCCCTTGAGCTGTGTCGTGGATGTGTGGCACTATAACAAGTGGGTTGATAAAGGCTATGCTCTGTGCATAGGTGCAATACAGATGATCGACCATGTACTCTTTGTTTCCAATGCTTTAAAACCAGTTTGATGTCGCTTTCTAAAACCATTACCATTGAAGCATGGTATTAACACAGCTAGAGCAGCTGCTCAGCTCCTTTATAACACTGTAAATGAAATGATATGTTATAAAATATTTACATTTTTAAAGAGTTTTTTAAATGAAGTATAAAAAAACTTTTAACTATGTAATCCAATTGAATTTTGATGTAATGTAATTGTCCGACATGGTATTAAGCCAAATTGTTGATGAATTATGATTTCTTATCAAATCCCAAAAAATGTATATACAGTATTATTGCAGAACTTGCTGTTTTACTGTAGATTTCTGTGCGGATCTAAAAAAGTTGAAATAAAAAGTCTTTTAATCTTGAATCTTGTAATGGTCATTTCAATTGAAAATGTGTTGTCTGTAATGGCAGTGTGCTACCACACCATGAATACTCCATTCTTTGCCACTCCACTCTACTCTGCACCACTCCACACAACTGCACTCTATGCTACTTCAAGCTATGACTCTCTACTCTACCCTGGACTACTCTACTCTGTGCCAATGCACTCTTCACCACTCTACTCTACACCACCGCCGTCTTAACCTTTGCAGTCTACAATACTCCAGACTAGGCCACACCAATCTACTCTGCACAACTCCACTCTGTGCCACTGCACTGTACGCCACTCTGCAACACTGCACTGTACGCAACTCTGCAACACCCCACTAGGCCAATGCACTCTATGCAATGCATATTCTGTAGCACTCAATTATACACTGCACTGCACTCTATGCCACTCTACTCTTAACCACTGCTCTATACATCAATGCACTCTACATAAGTGCACTGTCACTGCACTCTACTCTGTATCATTGTACTCCACACCACTGGTCTCTACACTGCTCTACTCTACTCTACACCACTGCACTTTGACACTGTACTCTACAAAACTGCATTCTCTACCATTGAACTCTATCTCACTCTACTCTGCACTACTCCACTCTATGCCACTGCACCTTATGCCACTACACTTTATGCCACTGCACTCTATGGCACTGTTCTCTACTCTGCACCACTCTATGCTACTCTACTCTGCACCTCTGTGTGCCACCACGCTCTATGCCACTCAAATCTACTCTGCGCCACTGCCCTCTGCATCACTCAACTCTACACAACTCCACTATGCACCCCTCTATGCCACTCTAATCTACACCACTGCACTCTACGCCATTCTACTCTGTGCCACCCCACTTTGCGCCAGTCCATGCCACTCCACACCACCCCACTTTGCGCCACTCCACACCACACCACTCCACTTTACAATGCACCACTCTAAACTACACCACTTCATTCTTTGATGCTGCATTGAACACTGCTGAGTTCAATGCCTCTGCACACAATGCCACTGCACTCTATGCCACTGTACTCTGCAACAGTCTCTGTCAATACACTCTACTCCAGTTCACTCTACTCTATGCCACTCCAGTGTATACCATTCTACGTGACTGTACACTATGTCACTCCAGTACATGGCACTTTCTGCACTTACCTCTACAACACTCTACTCCACTCTTGACCCTTCCACTCTATGACACTCCATGTCTCTCTCCTCTAAGCCAGTAACTTTCAGCCATGCTGAACATCAGCCATGCAGGTGAAAAACATGTCTAAAACACATTGGCAAAGCCAATAGTTCTTGCATTGGCGAGACCTATTGGCTTTGCCAATTCTAGTTTAAAGATAGTTGTTCATATTCACATTACGCTTTCTAAGTTTTCACAGTTTTTTTTCAATTACAATATATATTAACTTCTAGCTAGACTGTTTTAGCACACATCCTCATGTGCAGGATAGTCTGAAGAGCAAGTTTTCTGGAACTATTGAAGAAGGTCACCAGACGAGCGCTTACTAATGGTTTGAGGCACACATAGCCGACGTTGCGGGTGTTTCCTTCACATGTGCGGGAGATACTGTGGTCTTTTCTACACAGATTCCATTCCAGTAATCCTACCTGCAGGTTGGGAGGATACTCTCAGATTCTCGTGTGTTTCCAGTTGCATAAGGACAAGAGGCCACAAGTGCAACAATAGTCCAGCTCATGTTTAGTTCCATATAAAAAGACCTTGTGGAAAAAACAAATATTTCTCAGCCATTTCCAAATTTCCAAATAACCAGGTTGAGGACGTAAACTTTTGTTTTAACACGAACAACATTTGAATAATCAGTTACCACATAACAAAAATGTAAAATCTAAACTGAATTTCATCATATCTCAAGTGCACGGCTTACCGTATCCAAAAGTGCCAATCACATAGCCTAGGTCTGCAAATCACACCTTTATATAAAAAATGTTGATAGTTCGGCTCAACAACTACCTCTGTAATCTTTAGCTACACTAGATGGTGGCATTGCAATTTTGAATCCTATTGCATATCATATTTGTAACCTCATTCCAGAGTCAGACAGTTTGAACGCTTTCGTGCACATTCCTTGTTCTGTAAAATCAAACCAGGGTATTTGTTTTAAGGGAAAGGCAGTTTTATCTATAGTGGAGCTAATATTTAGCTAGCTGCTGTAGCTGAACTTGACTTTGACTTTGATAATAAAACAGTAGCTCTGCAAAGGAAAATGCAACCATAAAAAGTTCCGTGAAAGCTGTGTTTTGAGAAAGTGACTGCCTGAGATTACAAAACGTTTTTTGCCTAGAGTCAAATACATCACTTTGTATCCACTTCTAAGTGCTTATCAAGCTGATGCTTGGTAATGACTCCTCTGTTCGCTACATTGATACGGTGTAAGTTTTATGTGAGTTGTAAAATGGCATGAATAATAAAATAATGTGTTTATCTGAAAGGAGTTGGTAACTAAGATAGGCATAGTCGACCTAGCCATCTCCTTACTGCAACATGTTTTGCGACATGCAGTCGACATGTTGATTGAGCCTGGGAGTACAGGTCGACAGAAAAATGACTGTGGACGCAGGAGTGACTATCCTTCACTGGACAAAGATACAAGGTAACACAAAGAGCACCTAGCAACTTGGTATCCTTTTGGTGACCTAGGGTATTAAGGGGAACATGGACTCTAGAGCAGCATTAAACTTTCTGGATATATTGATGTAGAGATTTTTTAGGCCTGGGGAGAAAATGCAGTTAGCTGTTCTCCTGCACTAGAAGGTGGTTAGGCCACCTTAAGTTACTCGACAGACGATTCAATAAGACATTTGACCTAGATTTAATAAAGGTTTGTGCAGGCACTTGCAGAAGACATAGGGCTAGATGTATGAAAAAAAGCCTTTTGCGAATCGGAAATAGCGATTTTTAGGAAATCGCTATTTCTGATTCGCAAAAAATGCAATGTATCATATTTGTGATTCGGTATTAGTGTTTTCTCAAAAATCGCAAATGCTATTACCGAATCGCAAATTGCGATACCGGCCCCCATTCGCATCTATGGGCCTGTCGGCCCATATTTGCGAATGTTTTGCATGTCCCAAATTGCGAATTCCTAACTGGAATTCGCAATTTTGGGAAATGCAAAGTCCAGGGTGCTGGGGGCCTAAGGCCCCCTCTGCTGCACCCCAATTTTTTTTAACAACATGTAAGGTGCACACATGCCAAAAGGGCATGTGTGTTTTACATGTAAATTTTTTTAATGCATTTTTAACATTTGCACATGGTTACCACCAAGTTCAACTTTGTGGTAATAGCGATTCCTTAATGCCCAATTCGCATTAAGGAATTGCCTCATACATGTGCTTTAGAAATCGCAAATAAGGATTCCTTATTTGCGATTTCTTATTTAGAGAGTCACAATTTTAAGGAATCGCTAGTTTAGCGATTCCTTAAAATTACATTCAGAATGCCTTTGATACATTCTGAGAGGGCTTTTTGCATTCGCACCATTTGCGAATGCAAAAAGATTTGATACATCTGGCCCATAGTGATGCAAATCATTGCAAACGGCAGCAACAATCAACTTTTGCTCTCAAAAGTTATTTTGCATCGAATATTGACCGTCATGCAGTGCCAAATTTGCTTTGTGATAACTCCCTGTTAATTGTTGCAAAAGGGGTGCGCCTCGGGCACGAGCCGAAAATATGTAGGTTTTGTTGCAGCGTCAGATCTACTAAAGTAGCATGATTTGATTTTGCACCAAATCCCAAGTTATAAGGGGTCAAGCAGTCCATTGCCTGTTATCTTTGCATAATGTGTCCTTTAAATGTAACCATACATCTTACATATCTGACTTTAACTTTTTTTAACAAACTGCTAAACTTTGCTTTTAGAACCCTTTACAACCTTCCTAGACACTGTCGACCATCTTACTTTAGTCATGAAATCAGATAATAATCTGCAAAAAACAGAGCAATTTACAGACTACTACTTCTGATTTTAGAGCTATTAATTATCTGTCCCCAGTTGCCTATCTCAAATGCTAAAAAGGTATGTGACTTATTGCAGTCTTCACTTGATTAACCTAAATTATCTTGTCATCCCAAAACCTTCCTGTGCTGCTTTATGATCTTACTTTTAGAGTTACTAGGTTTTTGACACTAGAACAGACTCAGCTTAACTGCTATTCATCTCCTTTGTGTCAAACCACTGTAAAGATTCCCCTTCTCATAATTGAAATAAACCATGGCTAAGTCTTACTATCTCACTCTTGTGCCTTTCCATTATGTCCTAATGAGAATGATAGGTACATATACCAAGCAGTGTAGCCTCTCTGTTGTTAACTTTAGGTCTAGCTTAGAGCCAGGTTTGGCCCTTTTGCGAGCCTGATGTCTACAAATCATAAATTTAACATGCCTATATTTATACATTCAGATATGGACTTTGGGTCAGCCCCCTTCATCCATTGGTCTTTTTAACTGTTATTCACGTACAGCACTGGCCAATGAGTCATCCTGCTTCTGTAACTGGCTCTCTTGCTCTGAGAGTGATAGCATTTTGCCTACCACATAACACACATCTACCTAAGAAGAAATGTACTTCAGTGCCAGTGTTAATTGGCCGATACTTTACTTTGCAATGTTTTTGTTTCTTTTAATCCTTTATCCTTTTATAAAAAAATGTATGCCTGTGTTTAAACTATGTCTTCAGGTTACAATAATTGAAGCCAATATTATATTTTCATGACAGTAATATTCATGTTTTTCTGTGATGTGCATTAAAGCTAATGAAAAAGTTTTTATACCTCTTCTAAGTACACCTTCCTGCTAAGAAGCACTTACACAAGTCTGTCAAAACGACGTGCAATTTTTTTGTATTTTAATTTACATTTGTTATAGCCAATGTATTTCCACCGATTAAGGCTACTTCATGGTTTTTTTTTCCTTTCCATTTTAGTAGTATATGCTTGCAATAGAAGATAAGTAAATGATAAAGTACCACACCAGCTGGCCAATGCCAGACCTATTTATTGATTTTACCAAAGTTTTTTTGTTTTTGTCTATATGTTTGGCCCTCAGTCATCATGCATGTAGCATAAAATATACATTTATAACAACCCAAAACATATATGACCTTTTCAGGCATGATTCTGTAGGTACGAAGAGCATCTTTTGTCAAAATGTTTATCCATTGCCAAAGAAATTTCGGATGAGTTTCAACTTTTAAATATTGATGAATTTTTATCATGTCTTCGACCCTCATTACGAGATGGATGAAATATTCTGAGACGTGTGCTAACTCCTATTATAGTATTTATAATTTTAGGATAAAATCACATCCGCTGCTAAATTTCAGCATGGTAAATCTGTTCATATATTTATTGGGAGGAAAATGCCCAATAGATACTGAGATATGATGATTTCGGTGTTGTAGGAACCAAAATCCACATGTTAGGCCCCATTTAGGAGAAACATTTGAAATAAGTACTATTGATCACAACTGATAAATGATGTACCCCACACTTACATTAATTATCAGATGCAATACATATTGCATCTAACAAAGAGCCAGACACTCCTAATGAGAACAGAAGTCTCTATGAAAGAAAGCCCCGTCTATTCAGATGATTTTGTTCCAGCTGCATTGTTAAAGCCAATCCCAATCGATCTCTTTAGATTTTAGATTCCATTCACAATTACTTCCTTTACAAAGGACTTTTTTCCTGATTCTAGGCAGGCCAAGGTGAAAAAGCATACATTAAGTAATATTAATCCCTCACATTCCCCCCTATTGTTGTTCTTAAGTTCTGGAGAAGTTAGCAAAGACTGTGCTTTGCTAAGGTGTCCCTGAGACAGATATAAAGCAAATCATAGATTATGCTATTTGTGTGCGGAATTGTCATATGGCTGTTTGGTGGTCTGCATCAATCGCTTTACAGTCTCTTATACAGTAGGCCATAGCACATGTGTCCATTACTCATATAGCGTGAGAGTGAGTATCCAGCTCTTTGACTGCTTTAAACACCATAGGGCTGATTTTCAAGAGTTTTGGCCACCACAAAATCATGCAAAGTGGCTCAAAGTCTTAAAAGGGTATTTACTCTCCATCCTTTTTGCTCTGGAAAAGCACCATAATTCAGTAGAAATAAGGCCCTGTGTTGCTTTGGCCCACTTTGTGGGCGTTACATGGGTGACCATTGCTTTCAAGGGCAAGCAGCTATGTTTTTTTTTTTCCCAAAGCCTAAAATTGCCCCAAAATTGTCAGACAGACTTTGCATTAAAAAATAACCTTTCCTGGAGGCAGGTGCAGAGTTGAAATACATTTGTTTCTCCAAACAGTTCACTCATTCCATGTGTGATGCACTATACAGCACACACCAATGTGTGACATGTTTTAAAAATTACCTGGTATAAGATTTTGTACAGATGGATAACTTTCAGTAAAAACCTGTGATAAACACACACCATTGCACTAAGCTACAAACCTATGTGCATTATTCCTATTTTTTTTATTTATTTCGGATACTTTTCTTCATGCACATTCATCCAGGTTTTTCCTAGTGAAATTGCTAGGCGGATCTAGATTACCAAAATCCTCATAATGAGGGGCTTGGTGGGTGGAATGGAAGGTGTTGATGGTGAATGTACTGGTAGAGTCTGGGGCAACAGTTTGTTCTCGGCTACTGATTACAAAAATACGCAAAGATCTAAAAAAACATTTTGGAAAATCTCAAAACAGCAGCTTTTCATCACTGATGCCCTTATCACGAGGGAGACATTAATTCTGGTGGCCCCCGAATTGGAGTTCATTGGAAACACTGGTAAGTGGTATTCCATCAAGAGATTTCATCTGTTTCAAGCAGGCTATCTCGAGGTGCAATACCATGGAAAAACTTAGGTAAATCAACACAGTAAGTTAAATTTCCCTTTTTCCTTAAAAGCTCACAATCACTTTTACCCCCTCCGTTCCCAAATTACTGGGACTCCTGCTAGCAGTAAATCTAGGGTGGGAAAATAATGGGGATTTTTACGGGCCACTTGCAACGGGTGTGTTAGTGACTCTATCTTTGCCTTTGCACTATGTTTGGCTAAATTGATACACAATCACTCAATTTCTTTTCCAACCAACAAAAAACAGTTTCTTTCGTAGACATTTTTATGTGCACTAACTTTTTGTATCTAAATGAAAGCCTGGGAAATTAGAACACATTCTTTACCATAAGAAAGCATGCAGAATATCCGTTTAATGTGGAATAGAATGTATTGTACTCTCACTATATGTAAGGTAGCTCATGCAAATGTTTATAGTTCTCCGACACTGATTCACAGGCCATTTGTGATGGTAAAACAGTGTTACAAGTGCCAACGACTGGACTCAAGACACGAACAAGAGTGGTCGGGATGTCATAATTCATTTACTCCTATGAAATATTGCCCTATAGTTGTGCAGTATTAAACAGGAGTATGCGCCACACAAGTTACGTGGGTGGGCTTCTCAAGGCAGTTTTTCATTGAGAGTTTGTGAAATCCCACAAACATGTAAATGTTGCCACACGTACTTCTTTCTCTCCGATCTATTTCCAAACTGGATATGGCCAGAGTTTCACTTCAGTGAGGGCCCGGGTAAATCCCTTTCCAAGATGGCATAGGGAACGGGACCTTAAAAAGTTCTATTGGGAAACTTTGCTCCATAGGTAGATAAAAGAGAAAAGGAAAACGTGTGCGCAGAGGCTTTAGACAAATGCGCAATTGTTCCCCGGGTATACTTCTTCGGCGGGGAAATGCCAAGGCCAATAAATGGCACACTGCATGACTTTTGCCAGGAGTGCGTTTGGAAAAATTTTATAGTCACTTTATTGGCCATACTTCAGAAAGGTCCTGTGAATAGGAAAAAAAGTCCTATAACCCTGCAAGTGTTGATTCGCAACTTCTACTGTGATTTTTTGTCATTCTAAATAAAAAACGATTTCAGAAATCACAACTGTTAGCAATACCAAATTGTTGTGAAAGTAGCTTTGAAATGTTCTTTCTACTTTCACACTGCTCAGTTTTTCCCATCCTATACTCTTTGTAGCCGCAGGTATCTGTCATGGCTTCATGGTTAGAATATTTATTGGTTGAAATTACGCCAAAATGTTTCTGAAAAGCTGCTCAGCAGGTACTAGCACTTCTGCTGGAAGGGAAACATGAATCTCAAATATGTTAGGACTCCAGAAGCCAATATTCTGGGTTACATCCAAGCATTCCAAAATATTTTGACTGTTAACAAGGCATTATTTGATAATTAGTGTTATCTAACTTACAGACCAGTGTACTTTAGAAGTTAAAGTGTTGTACAGTCAAAATGGAAGCCTTGTAAATACCTTCCATGTTTTGAAGAGTACATTCTTTAATGGGCAAAAGAACACTTGTAAAGGCTTGAGCCCTGCCGGGACCTGGCCACTGTATTAAAATGGGGTTCGTAAAAATGAAATGAAAGTTCAACAGTACGAAAAAGCCTACTTCCAAAGCCAATTAAAGGGGGTACAGGTGAGGCTACTCACAGTGCTCGAGTAAAGGACTGAGGCCTGGGAGTGTTATTGCTGGAGTTTTCTGAAAGGCTGAGTACAGCAGACTTGAGGGGTAAAGAGGCTGGGTGATTTGCCTGGCCAGAAGCCATGTGGGATCTGTGTTCAGATAAAATGGACCCGAAGCAAGACCAGAGACTACGCTGTAGACCATGAACCTTTTTCACATGTTCAAAGCAATGCATTATGAGTTGAAGGGGACCAGGGCCTGGTGAATGCAGTCAAAGACTGGGTACTGTGAATTCAGCTCAGGAAGCCAAACCTAAAGAGGAGCAATTCTTTACTAATTTGCATTGAACATTTGTCTGAAGTATAGCAAAGTAGCAATATGCTTTACTTTATGCTACTTTGTACCAGAGGGACATTCCATGGGTTGTACATGGGCGTTCTGCTGCAGCCACCCAGGACTTTTGATGCAATTCCCTTTCTACTAACATTGGTAGGCAAGGATGTGCACCAAAAACGTATGCCTCATCAAGGTATGGATATATGGTTTGAGAAAATCCTTTCTTTTTTTTCACCACTTTTTAAAGTTTGTATGTCTGCTGCACGATGCAGTACATATGCAAAGAAAGGAAAGTATTGAAGCATATTTTTTTGTACTGGAAGGGTCCCCTTCCAGTCCAAAACCTATGTGTGACAGAATGCACACACCGTTGTATTATGATGGCAGTCAGAACTCTGCCAGCACCAGGATAGAGGAAAACTATGCTGTGTATTTGTAGGTAATGTGCTGTTTAGTATTTCACATTGGAGCAACGCAGCAGAGCAGCCAAAGTAATTGCACCAAAAATTTGTAGAGCTGCCCCCATAACCTTTGCCTTGAGCTCAGTGTGCATGGCCTTAGGTATGCAACGTAGGCTCTTTTGGCACGAGAGTGGATCACCATGAATGCTGAACATGCCGTGTTGTCCTTACTAGGAGAGAAGGTATTAGTCGCAGGGAATGGCTGATACTGGGATGCAAATTGTTTTACATGTTTTTCAATATCTGCAGTGCAAGTGGCGTATTATGTTTAAATACTGCACTTGCAAAAGAGCTATCCTCAGGTTGGCTTAGTTTATCTGCAAAGTAAAAATAAATGATGTACGTTTTTTAAATAAACTATGTACTACTGAGATCAAAAAAACCTACAGTGTGTATGAGAATCTTTGTCAGGAAAATATATTTTTGTTATTTGTTTGTTGTTAAAAAAAAGATTGTTCGTTTTGGGTACAATCTGTAGTTTTCCTCCACTTATCCATTGAGCCACATGGTGAAAAAAAAATAGAGGGTGCTTTTGTGTAAAAAGGACGTTATAAGAGGCATATACGAGTAAACAAAATTTAGTTGGAGTATATAGCACAAAGGCTTTCTTCAAAACCCTTGCTGGAAGTCTTGACTAATTGCACTGACACAGTCTAGGTGGTGCTGCCCAACCAGGTTAGTAACAGAAAGAGCCAATTAGGGACCCAGAAGCTCTCAGATTGATTAGAGTAGGTGTTACGCAGTGTGCATTGGGCTCCTAAGAGACAAGATACAAGTTCAGACAAGGCCTAAGTCTTGAAAACAACCTTTGACAGGCACAGTAACAGAAACATGTTGCCATTCTAGGGAAATAGATAGACTCCTGCATTGCAGCAAAAAAGTCAATTTAACCTTGTGGGAGTGTGGGACAATTACGTTTGAAATGATCTTCTACCACCATGCCATTTAAAATCAATGGAACAGCCCTCCGCATTCATAAATAGGCATAGAAAACAAAAAATGAATCTAGGAAAATCTCTCTAACCTCAAAGCCTGATGAGGAGTGACCCGACGAGGAAGTATATCAACTTGATTGAGAGGCATTTACATCTTTTAACCCCTTTGCTGCCAGGCCTTTTCCCCCTCCTGTGCCAGGCCTTTTTTTGGCTATTTGGGGCAGTTCGCGCTTAGGCCCTCATAACTTTTTGTCCACATAAGCTAGCCAAGCAAATTTGTGTCCTCTTTTTCCAACATCCTAGGGTTTCTAGAGGTACCCAGACTTTGGGGGTTCCCCTGAAGGAGGCCAAGAAATTAGCCAAAATATAGTGAAAATTTCATTTTTTTCAAAAAAATGGGAAAACGTGGCTGCAGAAGAAGGCTTGTGGTTTTTCCCCTGAAAATGGCATCAACAAAGGGTTTGCGGTGCTACAATTACCAGCTTCCAAGCTTTCAGGAACAGGCAGACTTGAATCAGAAAACCCAATTTTTCAATACAAATTTGGCATTTTACTGGGACATACCCCATTTTTACTATTTTTTTGTGCTTTCAGCCTCCTTCCAGTCAGTGACAGAAATGGGCATGAAACCAATGCTGGATCCCAGAAACCTAAACATTTCTGAAAAGTAGACAAAATCCTGAATTCAGAAAGGGGTCATTTGTGTAGATCCTACAAGAGTTTCCTACAGAAAATAACAACTGAAAAAGACAAATATTGAAATTGAGTTAAAAAAACAACAATTTTTCTCTACGTTTTACTCTGTAACTTTTTCCTGCAATGTCAGATTTTTTAAAGCAATATACCGTTACGTCTGCTGGACTCTTCTGGGGATATATAGGGCTTGTAGGTTCACCAAGAACTCTAGGTACCCAGAGCCAATAAATGAGCAGCACCCTGCAGTGCGTTTTCATTCTATACTGGGTATACAGCAATTCATTTGGTGAAATATGAAGAGTGAAAAATAGCTATCAAGAAAACCTTTGTATTTCCAAAATGGGCACAAGATAAGGTGTTGAATTCCGGGGTGATCATACTAGCATGTGAATTACAGGGCATTTCTCAAATAGACGTCTTTTTTACACTCTCTCTTACATTTGGAAGGAAAAAATGTAGAGAAAGACAAGGGGCAATAACACTTGTTTTGCTATTCTATGTTCCCCCAAGTCTCCTGATAAAAATGATACCTCACTTGTGTGGGTAGGCCTACCGCCCGCGACAGGAAATGCCCCAAAACACAACTTGGACACATCACATTTTTTGACAGAAAACAGAGGTGTTTTTTGCAAAGTGCCTACCTGTAGATTTTGGCCTCTAGCTCAGCCGGCACCTAGGAAAACCTACCAAACCTGTGCATTTTTGAAAACTAGAAACCTAGGGTAATCCAAGATGGGGTGACTTGTGGGGCTCTGACAATGTTCTGTTACCCAGAATCCTTTGCAAACCTCAAACTTTGGCCAAAATAACACTTTTTCCTCTCATTTCGGTGACAGAAAGTTCTAGAATCTGAGAGGAGCCACAAATTTCCTTCCACCCAGTGTTCCCCCAAGTCTCCTGATAAACATGGTACCTCACTTGTGTGGGTAGGCCTAGCGCCCACGAAAGGAAATGGCCCAAAACACAATTTGGACACATCACATTTTTTCACAGAAAACAGTGCCTACCTGTGGATTTTGGCCCCTAGCTCAGCCGGCACCTGGGGAAACCTAGCAAACCAGCGCATTTTTTAAAACTAGAAACCTAGGGGAATCCAAGATGGGGTGACTTGTGGGGCTCCGACCAGGTTCTGTTACCCAGAATCCTTTGCAACCCTCAAAATTTGGCCAAAAAAACACTTTTTCCTCTCATTTCGGTGACAGAAAGTTCTGAAATCTGAGAGGAGCCACAAATTTCCTTCCACACAGCGTTCCCCTAAGTCTTCCGATAAAAATGGTACCTCACTTGTGTGGGTGTGGGTAGGCCTAGCGCCCACAAAAGGAAATGGCCCAAAACACAATGTGGACACATCACATTTTTTCACAGACAACAGAGGTGTTTTTTGCAAAGTGCCTACCTGTGGATTTTGGCCTCTAGCTCAACCAGCCCCAGGGGGGGCAGAAATGGCCTAAAATAAATTTGCCCCTCCACCCCCCCAACCCTTCCCCGGGAGCGACCCTTGCCTACGGGGTCGCTCCCCGTGCGTGACATTGGCGCAAAAAAAGAAAATCCCTGTGCCTAGTGGTTTGTGCCCCTTTGGGGGCAGATTGACCTAAAATTGGCCGATCTGCCCCCAAGGGGGGCAGAAATGGTCTAAATACAATTTGCTCCTCAGGGGAGCGACCCTTGCCCAATCTCTACAAAAAAAAAAAAAAAAATTGCCCTGGCGCCTGGGGGCCGAAATGGCCTAAAATAAATTTGCGCCCCCCACACCCTCAACCCTACCCCCGGCATGACCATTCCCTACGGGGTCGCTCCCCTTGTGTGACATTGGCGCAAATAAAAAATCCCCGGTGCCTAGTGGTTTCTGCCCCCTTGGGGGAAGATTGAACTAAAATTGGCCGATCTGCCCGTGGTCTAAATACAATTTGTCCCCCAGGGGAGCGACCCTTGCCTGATGGGTCGCTCCCCATCTCTAAAAAAACAAACAAACAAAAAAAAAAACACAAACATTTTTTTGCCCTGGTGCCTAGAGGTTTCTGCCCCCCCGGGGGCAGATCGGCCTAATAACAATGGGCCGATCTGCCCCCAGGGGGGCATAAATGGCCTAAAATAAATTCCCCCCCCACTCCCCCAAACCCCTCCCCGGGAGCAACCCTTGCCTACGGGGTCGCTCCCCCTGCGTGACATTAGCGCAAAAAAAAATCCCCGGAGCCTAGTGGTTTCTGCCACCCTTGGGGGCGGATTGGCGTAGCAAAAATTGGCCGATCTGCCCCCAAAGGGGCCAGAAATGGCCTAAATGCAATTTTCCCATCCAGGGAAGCGACCCTTGTCCAAGGGGTCGCTCCCCATCTGTAAAACAAAAAAAAAATAGGCTGATCTGCCCCCCAGGGGGGCAGAAATGGCCAAAAATAAATTCCCCCCAGGGGAGTGACCCTTGCCTAAGGGGGTCACTCCCATTGCGTGAAATTCACGTAAAAAAAAAACCTCCCTGGTGTCTAGTGGTTTCTGTCCCCCTTGGGGGCAGATTGGCCTCATAAAAATAGGCCAATCTGCCCCCAAGGGGGGAAGAAATGGCCTAAATATAATGTGCCCCCTAGGGGAGCGACCCTTGCCTAAGGGGGTCGCGCCCCACCCCCAAAAAACCAGAACAAAACAAAAAGAAAAAAAAAAATGAACCCTGGTGTCTAGAGGCTTCTGCCCCCGGGTCGGCAGAAAAGGTCTTCCAAAAAAATGCCCCTCCTGGGAGCGACCCTTGCCCAAGGGGTCGCTCCCTTATGCCAATTTCAAAACAAAAAAAGAAAATCCCTGGTGTCTAGTGGGCGTTTCAAAAGCCAGATTGCTTTGCAATCTGGCTTTTGAAACGCTCAGAGAGACTTCAAAGGGAAGGAAATTCCTTTCCTTCCCTTTAACCCCTTCGCTGCCAGGCCTTTTCCCCCTCCTGTGCCAGGCCTTTTTTTGCCTATTTGGGGCAGTTCGCGCTTAGGCCCTCATAACTTTTTGTCCACATAAGCTAACCAAGCCAAATTTGCGTCCTTTTTTTCCAACATCCTAGGGATTCTAGAGGTACCCAGATTTTGTGGGTTTCCTTGAAGGAGGCCAAGAAATTGGCCAAAATACAGTGAAAATTTAGTTTTTAAAAAAAAAAATGGAAAAAGTGGCTGCAGAAGAAGGCTTGTGGATTTCCCCCTGAAAATGGCATCAACAAAGGGTTTGTAGTGCTAAACTCAGCAGCTTCCTAGCTTTCAGGAACAGGCAGACTTGAATCAGAAAACCCAATTTTTCAACACAATTTTGGCATTTTACTGGGGCATACCCCATTTTTGCAATTTTTGTGCTTTCAGCCTCCTTCCAGTCAGTGACAGGAATGGGCATGAAACCAATGCTGGATCCCATAAACCTAACCATTTCTGAAAAGTAGAGAAAATTCTGAATTCAGCAAGGGGTCATTTGTGTAGATCCTACAAGGGTTTCCTACAGAAAATAACAGCTGAAAGAGAAAAATATTGAAATTGAGGTGAAAAAAACATCAATTTTTCTCTACGTTTTACTCTGTAACTTTTCCCTGCAATGTCAGATTATGGAAAGCAATATACCGTTACGTCTGGTGGACACCTCTGGTTGCGGGGATATATAGGGCTTGTAGGTTCATCAAGAACCCGAGGAACCCAGAGCCAATAAATGAGCTGCACCCTGCAGTGTGTTTTCATTCTATACCGGGTATACAGCAATTCATTTGCTGAAATATAAAGAGTAAAAAATTGCTATCAAGAAAACCTTTGCATTTCCAAAAAGGGCACAAGATAAGGTGCTGAGGAGCAGTGGTTATTTGCACATCTCTGAATGCCGGGGTGACCATACAAGCATGTGAATTATAGGGAATTTCTCAAATAGATGTCTTTTTTACACACTCTCCTATATTTGGAAGGAAAAAATTTAGAGAAAGACAAGGGGCAATAGCACTTGTTTTGCTAATCTATGTTCCCCCAAGTCTACCGATAAAAATGATACCTCACTTGTGTGGGTAGGCCTAGCGCCGGCGACAGGAAACACCCCAAAGCGCAACGTGGACACATCCTACATTTTGGAAAAAAACGGAGGTGTTTTTTGCGAAGTGCCTACTTGTAGATTTTGGCCTCTAGCTCAGCCGGCACCTAGGGAAACCTACCAAACCTGTGCATTTCTGAAAACTAGAGACCTAGGGGAATCCAAGGAGGGGTGACTTGCGGGGCTCGGACCAGGTTCTGTTACCCAGAATCCTTTGCAAACCTCCAAATTTGGCTAAAAAAACACATGTTCCTCACATTTTTGTTGCAGAAAGTTCTGGAATCTGAGAGGAGCTACAAATTTCCTTCCACCCAGCGTTCCCCCAAGTCTCCCGATAAAAATGATACCTCACTTGCGTGGGTAGGCCTAGCGCCGGCGACAGGAAACACCCCAAAGCGCAACGTGGACACATCCTAAATTTTGGAAAAAAACAGAGGTGTTTTTTGCGAAGTGCCTACCTGTAGATTTTGGCCTCTAGCTCAGCCAGCACCTAGGGAAACCTACCAAACCTGTGCATTTCTGAAAACTAGAGACCTAGGGGAATCCAAGGAGGGGTGACTTGCGGGGCTCGGACCAGGTTCTGTTACCCAGAATCCTTTGCAAACCTCCAAATTTGGCTAAAAAAACACATGTTCCTCACATTTTTGTGGCAAAAAGTTCTGGAATCTGAGAGGAGCTACAAATTTCCTTCCACCCAGCGTTCCCCCAAGTCTCCCGATAAAAATGATACCTCACTTGCGTGGGTAGGCCTAGCGCCGGCGACAGGAAACACCCCAAAGCGCAACGTGGACACATCCTAAATTTTGGAAAAAAACAGAGGTGTTTTTTGCGAAGTGCCTACCTGTAGATTTTGGCCTCTAGCTCAGCCGGCACCTAGGGAAACCTACCAAACCTGTGCATTTCTGAAAACTAGAGACCTAGGGGAATCCAAGGAGGGGTGACTTGCGGGGCTCGGACCAGGTTCTGTTACCCAGAATCCTTTGCAAACCTCAAAATTTGGCTAAAAAAACACATGTTCCTCACATTTCTGTGGCAGAAAGTTCTGGAATCTGAGAGGAGCTACAAATTTCCTTCCACCCAGCGTTCCCCCAAGTCTCCCGATAAAAATGATACCTCACTTGCGTGGGTAGGCCTAGCGCCGGCGACAGGAAACACCCCACAGCGCAACGTGGACACATCCTGAATTTTGGAAAAAAACAGAGGTGTTTTTTGCGAAGTGCCTACCTGAAGATTTTGGCCTCTAGCTCAGCCGGCACCTAGGGAAACCTACCAAACCTGTGCATTTCTGAAAACTAGAGACCTAGGGGAATCCAAGGAGGGGTGACTTGCGGGGCTCGGACCAGGTTCTGTTACCCAGAATCCTTTGCAAACCTCAAAATTTGGCTAAAAAAACACATGTTCCTCACATTTCTGTGGCAGAAAGTTCTGGAATCTGAGAGGAGCTACAAATTTCCTTCCACCCAGCGTTCCCCCAAGTCTCCCGATAAAAATGATACCTCACTTGCATGGGTAGGCCTAGCGCCGGCGACAGGAAACACCCCAAAGCGCAACGTGGACACATCCTAAATTTTGGAAAAAAACAGAGGTGTTTTTTGCGAAGTGCCTACCTGTAGATTTTGGCCTCTAGCTCAGCCGGCACCTAGGGAAACCTACCAAACCTGTGCATTTCTGAAAACTAGAGACCTAGGGGAATCCAAGGAGGGGTGACTTGCGGGGCTCCGACCAGGTTCTGTTACCCAGAATCCTTTGCAAACCTCAAAATTTGGCTAAAAAAACACATGTTCCTCACATTTCTGTGGCAGAAAGTTCTGGAATCTGAGAGGAGCTACAAATTTCCTTCCACCCAGCGTTCCCCCACGTCTCCCGATAAAAATGGTACCTCACTTGCGTGGGTAGGCCTAGCGCCGGCGACAGGAAACACCCCAAAGCGCAACGTGGACACATCCTAAATTTTGGGAAAAAACAGAGGTGTTTTTTGCGAAGTGCCTACCTGTAGATTTTGGCCTCTAGCTCAGCCGGCACCTAGGGAAACCTACCAAACCTGTGCATTTCTGAAAACTAGAGACCTAGGGGAATCCAAGGAGGGGTGACTTGCGGGGCTCGGACCAGGTTCTGTTACCCAGAATCCTTTGCAAACCTCAAAATTTGGCTAAAAAAACACATGTTCCTCACATTTCTGTGGCAGAAAGTTCTGGAATCTGAGAGGAGCTACAAATTTCCTTCCACCCAGCGTTCCCCCAAGTCTCCCGATAAAAATGATACCTCACTTGCGTGGGTAGGCCTAGGGCCGGCGACAGGAAACACCCCAAAGCGCAACGTGGACACATCCTAAATTTTGGAAAAAAACAGAGGTGTTTTTTGCGAAGTGCCTACCTGTAGATTTTGGCCTCTAGCTCAGCCGGCACCTAGGGAAACCTACCAAACCTGTGCATTTCTGAAAACTAGAGACCTAGGGGAATCCAAGGAGGGGTGACTTGCGGGGCTCGGACCAGGTTCTGTTACCCAGAATCCTTTGCAAATCTCAAAATTTGGCTAAAAAAACACATGTTCCTCACATTTCTGTGGCAGAAAGTTCTGGAATCTGAGAGGAGCTACAAATTTCCTTCCACCCAGCGTTCCCCCAAGTCTCCCGATACAAATGATACCTCACTTGCGTGGGTAGGCCTAGCGCCGGCGACAGGAAACACCCCAAAGCGCAACGTGGACACATCCTAAATTTTGGATAAAAACAGAGGTGTTTTTTGCGAAGTGCCTACCTGTAGATTTTGGCCTCTAGCTCAGCCGGCACCTAGGGGAACCTACCAAACCTGTGCATTTCTGAAAACTAGAGACCTAGGGGAATCCAAGGAGGGCTGACTTGCGGGGCTTGGACCAGGTTCTGTTACCCAGAATCCTTTGCAAACCTCAAAATTTGGCTAAAAACACATGTTCCTCACATTTCTGTGGCAGAAAGTTCTGGAATCTGAGAGGAGCTACAAATTTCCTTCCACCCAGCCTTCCCCCACGTCTCCCGATAAAAATGATACCTCACTTGCGTGGGTAGGCCTAGCGCCGGCGACAGGAAACACCCCAAAGCGCAACGTGGACACATCCTAAATTTTGGGAAAAAACAGAGGTGTTTTTTGCGAAGTGCCTACCTGTAGATTTTGGCCTCTAGCTCAGCCGGCACCTAGGGAAACCTACCAAACCTGTGCATTTCTGAAAACTAGAGACCTAGGGGAATCCAAGGAGGGGTGACTTGCGGGGCTCGGACCAGGTTCTGTTACCCAGAATCCTTTGCAAACCTCAAAATTTGGCAAAAAAAACACATGTTCCTCACATTTCTGTGGCAGAAAGTTCTGGAATCTGAGAGGAGCTACAAATTTCCTTCCACCCAGGGTTCCCCTAAGTCTCCCGATAAAAATGATACCTCACTTGCGTGGGTAGGCCTAGCGCCGGCGACAGGAAACACCCCAAAGCGCAACGTGGACACATCCTAAATTTTGGATAAAAACAGAGGTGTTTTTTGCGAAGTGCCTACCTGTAGATTTTGGCCTCTAGCTCAGCCGGCACCTAGGGGAACCTACCAAACCTGTGCATTTCTGAAAACTAGAGACCTAGGGGAATCCAAGGAGGGGTGACTTGCGGGGCTCGGACCAGGTTCTGTTACCCAGAATCCTTTGCAAACCTCAAAATTTGGCTAAAAAAACACATGTTCCTCACATTTCTGTGGCAGAAAGTTCTGGAATCTGAGAGGAGCTACAAATTTCCTTCCACCCAGCGTTCCCCCAAGTCTCCCGATAAAAATGATACCTCACTTGCGTGGGTAGGCCTAGCGCTGGCGACAGGAAACACCCCAAAGCGCAACGTGGACACATCCTAAATTTTGGAAAAAAACAGAGGTGTTTTTTGCGAAGTGCCTACCTGTAGATTTTGGCCTCTAGCTCAGCCGGCACCTAGGGAAACCTACCAAACCTGTGCATTTCTGAAAACTAGAGACCTAGGGGAATCCAAGGAGGGGTGACTTGCGGGGCTCGGACCAGGTTCTGTTACCCAGAATCCTTTGCAAACCTCAAAATTTGGCTAAAAAAACACATGTTCCTCACATTTCTGTGGCAGAAAGTTCTGGAATCTGAGAGGAGCTACAAATTTCCTTCCACCCAGCGTTCCCCCAAGTCTCCCGATAAAAATGATACCTCACTTGCGTGGGTAGGCCTAGCGCCGGCGACAGGAAACACCCCAAAGCGCAACGTGGACACATCCTAAATTTTGGAAAAAAACAGAGGTGTTTTTTGCCAAGTGCCTACCTGTAGATTTTGGCCTCTAGCTCAGCCGGCACCTAGGGAAACCTACCAAACCTGTGCATTTCTGAAAACTAGAGACCTAGGGGAATCCAAGGAGGGGTGACTTGCGGGGCTCGGACCAGGTTCTGTTACCCAGAATCCTTTGCAAACCTCAAAATTTGGCTAAAAAAACACATGTTCCTCACATTTCTGTGGCAGAAAGTTCTGGAATCTGAGAGGAGCTACAAATTTCCTTCCACCCAGCGTTCCCCCAAGTCTCCCGATAAAAATGATACCTCACTTGCGTGGGTAGGCCTAGCGCCGGCGACAGGAAACACCCGAAAGCGCAACGTGGACACATCCTAAATTTTGGGAAAAAACAGGTGTTTTTTGCGAAGTGCCTACCTGTAGATTTTGGCCTCTAGCTCAGCCGGCACCTAGGGAAACCTACCAAACCTCTGCATTTCTGAAAACTAGAGACCTAGGGGAATCCAAGGAGGGGGACTTGCGGGGATCGGACCAGGTTCTGTTACCCAGAATCCTTTGCAAACCTCAAAATTTGGCTAAAAAAACACATGTTCCTCACATTTCTGTGGCAGAAAGTTCTGGAATCTGAGAGGAGCTACAAATTTCCTTCCACCCAGCGTTCCCCCACGTCTCCCGATAAAAATGATACCTCACTTGCGTGGGTAGGCCTAGCGCCGGCGACAGGAAACACCCCAAAGCGCAACGTGGACACATCCTAAATTTTGGAAAAAAACAGAGGTGTTTTTTGCGAAGTGCCTACCTGTAGATTTTGGCCTCTAGCTCAGCCGGCACCTAGGGAAACCTACCAAACCTGTGCATTTCTGAAAACTAGAGACCTAGGGGAATCCAAGGAGGGGTGACTTGCGGGGCTCGGACCAGGTTCTGTTACCCAGAATCCTTTGCAAACCTCAAAATTTGGCTAAAAAAACACATGTTCCTCACATTTCTGTGGCAGAAAGTTCTGGAATCTGAGAGGAGCTACAAATTTCCTTCCACCCAGCGTTCCCCCAAGTCTCCTGATAAAAATGATACCTCACTTGCGTGGGTAGGCCTAGCGCCGGCGACAGGAAACACCCGAAAGCGCAACGTGGACACATCCTAAATTTTGGGAAAAAACAGGTGTTTTTTGCGAAGTGCCTACCTGTAGATTTTGGCCTCTAGCTCAGCCGGCACCTAGGGAAACCTACCAAACCTCTGCATTTCTGAAAACTAGAGACCTAGGGGAATCCAAGGAGGGGGGACTTGCGGGGATCGGACCAGGTTCTGTTACCCAGAATCCTTTGCAAACCTCAAAATTTGGCTAAAAAAACACATGTTCCTCACATTTCTGTGGCAGAAAGTTCTGGAATCTGAGAGGAGCTACAAATTTCCTTCCACCCAGGGGTCCCCCACGTCTCCCGATAAAAATGATACCTCACTTGCGTGGGTAGGCCTAGCGCCGGCGACAGGAAACACCCCAAAGCGCAACGTGGACACATCCTAAATTTTGGGAAAAAACAGAGGTGTTTTTTGCGAAGTGCCTACCTGTAGATTTTGGCCTCTAGCTCAGCCGGCACCTAGGGAAACCTACCAAACCTGTGCATTTCTGAAAACTAGAGACCTAGGGGAATCCAAGGAGGGGTGACTTGCGGGGCTCAGACCAGGTTCTGTTACCCAGAATCCTTTGCAAACCTCAAAATTTGGCTAAAAAAACACATGTTCCTCACATTTCTGTGGCAGAAAGTTCTGGAATCTGAGAGGAGCTACAAATTTCCTTCCACCCAGCGTTCCCCTAAGTCTCCCGATAAAAATGATACCTCACTTGCGTGGGTAGGCCTAGCGCCGGCGACAGGAAACACCCCAAAGCGCAACGTGGACACATCCTAAATTTTGGAAAAAAACAGAGGTGTTTTTTGCGAAGTGCCTATCTGCAGATTTTGGCCTCTAGCTCAGCCGGCACCTAGGGAAACCTACCAAACCTGTGCATTTCTGAAAACTAGAGACCTAGGGGAATCCAAGGAGGGGTGACTTGCGGGGCTCGGACCAGGTTCTGTTACCCAGAATCCTTTGCAAACCTCAAAATTTGGCTAAACAAACACATGTTCCTCACATTTCTGTGGCAGAAAGTTCTGGAATCTGAGAGGAGCTACAAATTTCCTTCCACCCAGCGTTCCCCCAAGTCTCCCGATAAAAATGATACCTCACTTGCGTGGGTAGGCCTAGCGCCGGCGACAGGAAACACCCCAAAGCGCAACGTGGACACATCCTAAATTTTGGGAAAAAACAGAGGTGTTTTTTGCGAAGTGCCTACCTGTAGATTTTGGCCTCTAGCTCAGCCGGCACCTAGGGAAACCTACCAAACCTGTGCATTTCTGAAAACTAGAGACCTAGGGGAATCCAAGGAGGGGTGACTTGCGGGGCTCGGACCAGGTTCTGTTACCCAGAATCCTTTGCAAACCTCAAAATTTGGCTAAAAAAACACATGTTCCTCACATTTCTGTGGCAGAAAGTTCTGGAATCTGAGAGGAGCTACAAATTTCCTTCCACCCAGCGTTCCCCTAAGTCTCCCGATAAAAATGATACCTCACTTGCGTGGGTAGGCCTAGCGCCGGCGACAGGAAACACCCCAAAGCGCAACGTGGACACATCCTAAATTTTGGAAAAAAACAGAGGTGTTTTTTGCGAAGTGCCTACCTGCAGATTTTGGCCTCTAGCTCAGCCGGCACCTAGGGAAACCTACCAAACCTGTGCATTTCTGAAAACTAGAGACCTAGGGGAATCCAAGGAGGGGTGACTTGCGGGGCTCGGACCAGGTTCTGTTACCCAGAATCCTTTGCAAACCTCAAAATTTGGCTAAACAAACACATGTTCCTCACATTTCTGTGGCAGAAAGTTCTGGAATCTGAGAGGAGCTACAAATTTCCTTCCACCCAGCGTTCCCCCAAGTCTCCCGATAAAAATGATACCTCACTTGCGTGGGTAGGCCTAGCGCCGGCGACAGGAAACACCCCAAAGCGCAACGTGGACACATCCTAAATTTTGGGAAAAAACAGAGGTGTTTTTTGCGAAGTGCCTACCTGTAGATTTTGGCCTCTAGCTCAGCCGGCACCTAGGGAAACCTACCAAACCTGTGCATTTCTGAAAACTAGAGACCTAGGGGAATCCAAGGAGGGGTGACTTGCGGGGCTCGGACCAGGTTCTGTTACCCAGAATCCTTTGCAAACCTCAACATTTGGCTAAACAAACACATGTTCCTCACATTTCTGTGGCAGAAAGTTCTGGAATCTGAGAGGAGCTACAAATTTCCTTCCACCCAGCGTTCCCCCAAGTCTCCCGATAAAAATGATACCTCACTTGCGTGGGTAGGCCTAGCGCCGGCGACAGGAAACACCCCAAAGCGCAACGTGGACACATCCTAAATTTTGGGAAAAAACAGAGGTGTTTTTTGCGAAGTGCCTACCTGTAGATTTTGGCCTCTAGCTCAGCCGGCACCTAGGGAAACCTACCAAACCTGTGCATTTCTGAAAACTAGAGACCTAGGGGAATCCAAGGAGGGGTGACTTGCGGGGCTCGGACCAGGTTCTGTTACCCAGAATCCTTTGCAAACCTCAACATTTGGCTAAAAAAACACATGTTCCTCACATTTCTGTGGCAGAAAGTTCTGGAATCTGAGAGGAGCTACAAATTTCCTTCCACCCAGCGTTCCCCTAAGTCTCCCGATAAAAATGATACCTCACTTGCGTGGGTAGGCCTAGCGCCGGCGACAGGAAACACCCCAAAGCGCAACGTGGACACATCCTAAATTTTGGAAAAAAACAGAGGTGTTTTTTGCGAAGTGCCTACCTGCAGATTTTGGCCTCTAGCTCAGCCGGCACCTAGGGAAACCTACCAAACCTGTGCATTTCTGAAAACTAGAGACCTAGGGGAATCCAAGGAGGGGTGACTTGCGGGGCTCGGACCAGGTTCTGTTACCCAGAATCCTTTGCAAACCTCAAAATTTGGCTAAACAAACACATGTTCCTCACATTTCTGTGGCAGAAAGTTCTGGAATCTGAGAGGAGCTACAAATTTCCTTCCACCCAGCGTTCCCCCAAGTCTCCCGATAAAAATGATACCTCACTTGCGTGGGTAGGCCTAGCGCCGGCGACAGGAAACACCCCAAAGCGCAACGTGGACACATCCTAAATTTTGGAAAAAAACAGAGGTGTTTTTTGCGAAGTGCCTACCTGTAGATTTTGGCCTCTAGCTCAGCCGGAACCTAGGGAAACCTACCAAACCTGTGCATTTCTGAAAACTAGAGACCTAGGGGAATCCAAGGAGGGGTGACTTGCGGGGCTCGGACCAGGTTCTGTTACCCAGAATCCTTTGCAAACCTCAAAATTTGGCTAAAAAAACACATGTTCCTCACATTTCTGTGGCAGAAAGTTCTGGAATCTGAGAGGAGCTACAAATTTCCTTCCACCCAGCGTTCCCCCAAGTCTCCCGATAAAAATGATACCTCACTTGCGTGGGTAGGCCTAGCGCCTGCTACAGGAAACACCCCAAAGCGCAACGTGGACACATCCAATATTTTGGGAGAAAACAGTGCCTACCTGTGGATTTTGGCCTGTAGCTCACCCGGCGCCTAGGGAAACCTACCAAACCTGTGCATTTCTGAAAACTAGAGACCTAGGGGAATCCAAGGAGGGGTGACTTGTGGGGCTCGGACCAGGTTCTGTTACCCAGAATCCTTTGCAAACCTCAAAATTTGGCTAAAAAAACACATGTTCCTCACATTTCTGTGGCAGAAAGTTCTGGAATCTGATAGGAGCCAAATTTCCTTCCACCCAGCGTTCCCCCAAGTCTCCCGATAAAAATGATACCTCACTTGTGTGGGTGGGCCAGGTGCCTGCAACAGAATAAGGCCCAAAACCTGAAGTGATAGAAGGGATAGCACAGCAAGTTTATAAGGGCATATTCTTTTATACATCTTTAGACGGACTCTGCTTTGGGGACCCACATAAGTGAGGTGTCATTTTACTTGGGAGACTGAGGGGAAAACTGGGGAGTAGGAATTTTGTGCTGGAGCGGTGATCCTACTAAGAAAAATCAGGAAAATATGCTTTTTTATGCAAATTTTGAGGTTTACAGAGGAGTCTGGGTAAGAAAATGTTGGGGGAGCCACACAAGCCACACCTCCCTAGACTCCTTGGGGTGCCTAGTTTTAAAAAGTTTCTGGGTTTTGTAGGTTTCCCTACATGACGGCCGCACCCAGGACCAAAAACATAGGTGGGCCCTCCCCCCCAAACACAGGTATTTTTGGAATATATCACTTTGATGTGTGCACATACGTCCGTGATGTGCCAAACACTAAAATTGTGAAAAGAAACACACTTAGGTTATGTGAAGAAGACCCCTCACCCACCAACCAAGTTGGTGGCATGCTTCATCATCGGGGTCCCACCCGAGGCACCTAGCGTGTCTCAAGTGTGCTGCGACGCCTGATTACAGCGGAGCAGGTTTTGTCATTTGTACCACACATACTGGTTGGATTTGGCACGAGGGTGAGTGATGGTTCAGTAGATCAAATTTTATTAACAAGAGATTTCACAAAAGTGAAATGCACTGGTAATAACTGAAAGGCCAAAAAACTGAACCAATGACTCACAGCTCGTGAGCTGTAAAGCCACGACAAGGCACCAACCGCTTTACAGTCCATTCACACACCTTTCATACATGACATGCACTAGACCATTCACGCCGCCAGCCACGGGCCCAGCACATTACAAGACTTGCATCCACAGACAGTGCCAGTCAAGGGCCCATCACTTTCATACGCCCACATGCCTGATACAGCAATCACACCAGCTGATGAGTGTGTGGACTGGCGTTTGGCCGGCACTGCCAGCCAAGCGCCACACCACCAGCGAAGCGCCACCCCACCCACACCACCAGCCAAGCGCCACCCCACACACACCGCCAGCCCAGCGCCACCCCACACACACCGCCAGCCAAGCGCCACCCCACAAACACCGCCAGCCAAGCGCCACCCCACCCACGCCGCCAGCCAAGCACCACCCCACCCACGCCGCCAGCCAAGCGCCACCCCACCCACGCCGCCAGCCAAGCGCCACCACACCCACGCCGCCAGCCAAGCGTCACTCTACACATGCCATCCCCTTTTTTTTGTTTTTAAACAACAAAGAAACCACTAATCATAAATAAGTACAAAGCTACAAACACAAAAGCTCTAACTGAATACATGACTAATGCCAACCGTGAAACCGAACATATAAAAATATAAAACACCAGTTTACGCTCACGGAATTTCCCAATAATTCTTCTGTGTGTGGTAGCTCCTGAAACAGCCACCCACACACAGCCCAGGCTTTGAAGGACAATCAGGGCAGTACATCCTAGTCTCCTTCCTGATACCTCTTCGAGCACAGACTCTACATCTCTTAGCAGGAAAGTTTTTTTTGGCCGTGGGAGGAATGTGCTCAGCAAAGTGACGATCTTTCAATCTAGCCACATCCTCCACCACTGCTTCTCTAGGAACTCTTGCCTGTTCCAGCACAACAAGGCTAGCTATGATAGACTCCTGAAATTTCACAAATGTCATCCTTGACTCTGGAGAACTATCCTTAAACACAACAAAAGCATTAAAAGTTGCCAAGTGGAACAAGTGAAGCGCTAATTTCTTATACCACACATAAGACTTACGAGCAGCAGTGTAAGGTTCTAACCTCTGATCTACTCTATCAACACCACCCATGTGCTTATTATAGTCTAAGATGCACACAGGTTTGCGCACTTCGGCAACCTGACCCCAAACAGCCACAGGTGAAGTACTCTCATCATGGATGGTGCTTAGCATGTATACATCCCTTTTGTCTACAAATTTCAGAGCTAGCAGCTCATCATTCCGCAAGGCACTGCACTGTCCCTTCTCAAGTTTTTTACAGACAAGCTCTTTTGGATAGCCTTTCCGATTAGAGCGGATTGTGCCACAAGCAACAGTGTCCACTCTGAACAACTCCTTGAACAACCGAACTCCAGTGTAGAAGTTATCTACATATAAATGGTGACCTTTGTTAAACAGTCGTCTACCAAGTTCCCACACAATTTTCTCACTAACTCCAAAAGTGGGAGGACAACCAGGGGGGTCAATATTGGAATCCCTACCAGTGTAGACCCGGAAATTATAAACATATCCTGTACTACTTTCTGACAGCATATACAATTTAATTCCATACCGTGCCCTCTTGCTAGGAATGTACTGCCTAAAAACCAAACGACCCTTGAACAGGACCAAAGACTCATCTACAGATATTTCTTTCCCTGGAACATAGATCTCTGAAAACCGATCTACCAAATGATCAAGGACAGGTCTAATCTTAAAAAGACGGTCAGAATCAGGATGATCTCGTGGCAAGGCTAAAGCATTATCTACAAAATGCAACATCCGAAGAAGAAGCTCATACCGGTTACGACTCATGATGGCAGGAAATATAGCAGTTGCCATCAAGGGACTAGTAGACCAATATGAAGACAGCGACAGCTTCCTTATCAGCCCCATCAAAAAAGTTAAACCTAAGAACTTTTCAACTCTTCCAGATTTGTGGGAATCCACCGGCTAGCTCTAGAGTGTGGCCTAAGTCTGGCAGCGTTGTCCCTCAAAAACTGCTCTGCATACAAATTAGTCTGCTCAACAATCTCTTCCAAAAATATATCGTCCATAAACAACTCAAAAAAGTTGACGGGCAAAAAGTTTTCCGTATTAACTCGACACCCTGGAAAACCAGTAAACGCAGGCAACTGTGGCTGCTCCATGTTTGGTGCAACCCATGCATCAGGTCTTCCAATGGGAAGCCTTTCAGCCGCTGGCTCCTGCACCATTGGCACATCACTGTCCTCCTCTAAAACAGGCCCTTCATCAGCACTGAGAGTGGCTTCATCATCAGATGATTCATCTCTGACAGAAAATTCACTTCCAGAATCCTGCACTTCCTCCTCTGCCTCAGATGCAGAGTCAGTCTCATATTCATGGTCAGAAGATGACTCAAAAAGCACACTAACAACCTGCTGAGCGGTCATCCTACGGCTGGCCATGATCCTTCCTACAAAAATTAACTGGACAAATACACCACCAACAACCAGCACTGTGTAAGATAAGTAACAAAGTATAGGTTTATCACTAAGAATTATAAACTCAAAAACTATACTGCTCACTTGCCTGAAAAAGCTTGACTCACCAGCAACTACTCTGCACAGCCACAGCAATCACCAACGATATCCCACTAAAAAGAGAAAAAAAAAAGCAAATTAGACATAAGACAACACAATAATCATTGTGCATAACTCTAAGGACAATTTCACACACAATCCTGCATTCAGTACACCACCTACAAACATGTCATTCATGCATTGCAACAATACTCACTTGGAGTAAATTTATTTACTTACCTAAAACATGCAACTACGCAAACCGCAGGACAACAACTGCCAAAACTGCAACAAGCCACAGCAAAGTCAGCAAAAGCTTTGAACTAGAACAAAAAGGAGAAAAACTGTTATTATCATAAAAGCAAATACTTCGCCAGTTGACAAACACTCCGCCACTAACCATTTTTTCATTTTCCCTTGTGTCTAGTCTTCTCTGCTTGGGGGAAGATGGGCCTAAAAAAAAATAGGCCAATCTACCCCCAAGGGGAGGGGGCAGAAATCGCCCAGATTACATTGCACCCTTTGGGGGGGGCGACCCTTGCCCAAGGGGCCACACCCCCACACAAAGCACACACACATATAGTATCCCTGGCGCTATGGGGATTCTGCCCCCCTTGGGGACAGAAAGGCCTAAAAAATAGGCATATCTGCCCCCAAGGGGGGCAGAACTGCCCAAAAATACATGTGGGCCCCTGGGGGCGACCCTTGCCCAAGGGGCCGCCCCAACACAAAAAATAAAAACCAACAATAAAATCCCTGGTGTCTAGTGGCTTTCTGCCCCCCTTGGGGGCAGATCGGCGTAAAAATAGGGCCAATCTGCCCCCAAGGGGGGCAGAAACGACGATAAATACATTGCGCCCCCGGGGGGAGCGACCCTTGCCCAAGGGGCCACCCCCCAACACAAAGCACACATACAAACATATCTTTCTGGCGCTATTGGGATTCTGCCCCCCTTGGGGGCAGAAAGGCCTAAAAAAAATAGGCCTCTCTGCCCCCAAGGGGGGCAGAACTGCCCAAAAATACATGTGGGCCCCTGGGGGCGACCCTTGCCCAAGGGGCCACCCACCAACACAAAAAATAAAAATCAACAATAAAATCCCTGGTGTCTAGTGGCTTTCTGCCCCCCTTGGGGGCAGATCGGCCTAAAAATAGGGCCAATCTGCCCCCAAGGGGGGCAGAAACGACAATAAATACATTGCGCCCCTGGGGGGAGCGACCCTTGCCCAAGGGGCCACCCCCCAACACAAAGCACACATACATACATACTCTTTCTGGCGCTATTGGGATTCTGCCCCCCTTGGGGGCAGAAAGGCCTAAAAAAAATAGGCCTCTCTGCCCCCAAGGGGGGCAGAACTGCCCAAAAATACATGAGGGCCCCTGGGGGCGACCCTTGCCCAAGGGGCCGCCCCCCAACACAAAAAATACAAATCAACAATAAAATCCCTGGTGTCTAGTGGCTTTCTGCCCCCCTTGGGGGCAGATCGGCCTAAAAATAGGGCCAATCTGCCCCCAGGGGGGGCAGAAACGACGTAAAATACATTTGCCCCCAAAGGGGAGCGACCCTTGCCCAAGGGGCCGCCCCCCAACACAAAAAATACAAATCAACAATAAAATCCCTGGTGTCTAGTGGCTTTCTGCCCCCCTTGGGGGCAGATCGGCCTAAAAATAGGGCCAATCTGCCCCCAGGGGAGGCAGAAACGACGTAAAATACATGTGCCCCCAAAGGGGAGCGACCCTTGCCCAAGGGGCCGCCCCCCAACACAAAAAATACAAATCAACAATAAAATCCCTGTTGTCTAGTGGCTTTCTGCCCCCCTTGGGGGCAGATCGGCCTAAAAATAGGGCCAATCTGCCCCCAGGGGGGGCAGAAACGACGTAAAATACATGTGCCCCCAAAGGGGAGCGACCCTTGCCCAAGGGGTCGCTCCCCTACACTAATAAGCACACACACAGAGAAATCCCTGGTGTC
Source organism: Pleurodeles waltl (assembly GCF_031143425.1). Classification (NCBI taxonomy): domain Eukaryota; kingdom Metazoa; phylum Chordata; class Amphibia; order Caudata; family Salamandridae; genus Pleurodeles; species Pleurodeles waltl. The sequence goes on along the minus strand of NC_090448.1, from coordinate 244,424,151 downwards.
TAGTGGGCATTCCTGCTGCCCGATCGCAGGGATGCTCAAAGAGACATCGAGGGAAAGGAAAACCCTTTCCTTTCCCTCGATGCCTCTCTCAGAGCACCCCCACCCCGCACGAAGGTGAAAAACTCACCTTCTCCCTTAGACGCGCTGGAAGCAAATGGCTTCCAGCGCGTCTTTCCCCCTTTCCCTGAAATCAGCGATCGCGCGCTGACTTCATGGGGGGGGGTGGGGGGGTGGGCGTGAAAGGGGAAGGGATTCCCCTTTCAGCCCTGGCCTGGGGGGGGGGGTGGGTTGGTAGCACATGTGGGGAGCGCTAGCGCTCCCCCCAGTTCCCGGGTGCAGGACGAGGTGATCTCGTTCAAGGCACCCGGGAACCGGTGCCTTGGACGAGATCCCCTCGTCCAAGGCACCCTAGGGGTTAATAAAATAAAGGCACCTTTAAGGTACAAAAAATCAAGCCAATTTACAACAGTAGAAATTAAATAGCTCTCTCCACAGGTCGATTATAGTTAGGTTATGTATGAACAACGGCTTTGAAATATATTTTGTCTTTCCCTCTAAACCCTCTATTTGTGCGTGGACTCTTTCTGGTGATGCCTAATCCTAACTTGTCATGCCTAATATCTCATCATTAGGAAGATGCCAACTGGATGACAACATAAAAGCTCATACAAAAGACACCGGAAATAAACCTTTCTCCAAGCTTCCCAGCCAACAACTCCTTGAGAACAACGATCATAATACTATGATTTTTTTTAGATGAGGACGTGTGCCAGAAAAGCAGAGCCAAACTCCACAAGAAAATCAACACAAGGGAAGCCTGTGGGTGGAGATCGTCTCTGATGGTTGGTAGATGTTTAGGTCGAAAGGTAGATCAGTAAAAAGGACTTAGGCAACTTCTATCTTTTTGCAATGAAAGCAAGTTCTGGGGCAACTTCTGCCCTATCCCTCAAATAAGAAGTGAGTCACTTTGATGAAAGACTTCGGTAAAGAAAGCGAGAGAATTTTAGTTTAATTTGCAGAGGGAGAGTTGTCACAGACTTTTTTTATCCTTTACTTCATCGTTCTTGCCTGCTCTCATGAGAGAGGCAACTAAACCCCACTGGAAAAGGAGAGTTTTCTATTTGCTTCCTATCTACCCTTCCAAGTTCTGTAGGCATATTGGTGTCTCTCAATCTGTCATGAATGTCTAGCACTGAATGCGTAATCATAGAACAAAGGATGGTGGAGTATGTTTTACCACACAATGACATTGAGGGTCAAATACTACCAGTGGAAGCTACTTCTATTGCGTAACTTCTCCTTTGAAGTTGGAGAATAATTTCACCTCAAGCCTCAATAATTTGACCTCAAGCGATACCAGGAAGCATCAACACAAAACTGTATTAAGGGTCAACTCTGCCCATCGACGTCAGTTTTCCTTGGAACTCTTCATTGTCCTCAGACGCAGATTGACCATAACAGATTGTGTTAGACCACACATCCTTGAAGTGGTTTTCCCCCTAATTCTTTGCCTTCTGATCTCCTGTTTTTGTTGACTTCTTTTTGCTGAACTTAGGACTCTGCATACTTTACCACTGCTAAACAGTGCTAAAGTGCTTGTGCACTCTCCTTAAAACATGTCAGATTGGCTTTTATCCAACTGTCATATTTAATTTATTTGTAAATCCATAGCAAAGTGACACTACCTGTGTTCAGGGCCTACAAAGTAAATGCTACTAGTGGGTCTACAACACTTTAAACATGTCTCAGGCGTGCTATTACAGTCTGTGTGTGTGCAGTTTTGACCTGCTATTTTGACCTGGCAAAGTAAACCTTTTGTTAGGCCCAAACCTTTCTTTTTGATACTTATATAATCCACCCATAGTGTAGGCCCTGGACAGCCTCGAAGACAAGGTACAATGCACTTAAAAAGTAGGACACACACTCTAGGTTTTCATGCCCTGGTAGTGAAAATTCTTACATTTGTTTTTCATTACTACATTTTATAAATGTAATTTCCAAATGGGAGCAGGTACCAAGTTCAAGTTGGGTGTCTCTGAAATTGTAATGGAAAATTCTATTTTATGGTGGAGTCAGATTTTTAAATTACAGTTTTGAAAATGCTGCTTTTAGAAAATTGGCATTTTCTTGCCTTAGCCAGTTGGTGCCTGTAGCCTGTTTCTGGGTCAAAACACTGGGTACACTCGACAGTTGGGCTTTGTGTATTCCTCCTAGACAGCCACACACAATGAGAAGCTTAGGTGTGACTGGATGGGCCATGACTGGCAGGATGGGAGGGAGGTGCTGAGTATGCTGAGTCCTGCCTCCACACAAGGGCTGCATACCCCCTGTAGTAAGTCTGGAGCCAGGTCCAGGAAAGCGGGGCACCTGGGCACTCCAAGGGCATGGCTGTAGAAGCTTCTCCCCACTTCAAAGGCACAACTGACAATGACTCTTCAGTACAATCCTGGACATGTGGTTATGCTGCCATGAAGAAGGATTGTTGTGCTTCTGAAGGGACTGCCACTCTGCTGGATTGCTGATCTGAAGTAGTGCTGCCCTGCTGTGCTCACCTGCTACCTTTTTGATGATAAAGACTGGACCTGCATTTCTTTAACTCAGGACTGCAAACAGGGGCTAGTTGGCTGGCCTCCTAATCTGAAGCCTCAGGGACACAAGAGGCTTCCAACAACCTTACAACTGCATTTGAACTATGAGTCTATCAAGCCACGTGGTTTCACCCCAGTCCTGGGTCATTAGAAGTGGGTTTAAGGTTCTCTGCCAGCCTCTGTGGATCCAGCGGAATTGACACATCTCCTTTGCTGTGTAGCGCAAACCCAAGCAGAACTGATGCATCAGTGCTGCTGCATGGCGTGGACCTGTGTCAAAGACCTGCATCACCTTTGCAGCCCCATTGGAACTGCCACTGTGTCGGCACACACCCTCAAATCCCTTGCTCACAGCAGCCTTGCAGTCTCTTGGAACCGTCTCATCACCCTTACTGTGCACTGCATCCTCAACACCAGACTTTGCATGTAAAGATCCATCAATGGGATCCTGACAACCACGCAGGTCCTTGTATCACAACCTTGCCTCATCTTTGAACTGATGCATCATTTCGTCTGCAAGACGCATTTCCATAGTGGATCCTTGCACTGCTTCTCAAGCCAGGATTTAATATACACTGTTCAGCGGGCCTAACTTGGTCTCTGTAGCTGGCCTGCGCTCCTTTACGGTCAGCATGAACTTGTGAATTTACCCATCCGGCACAAACAGATATCCACAGTTGCAGCTAAGGTAAGCCTGACTTCTATATGTCAAGCTACCAGAGTGTCGAGCATCTGCTAATTTAGGGTTGGCTTGTACTTCACCCTGACAAGGATTGTGGTTGCTGTTTGACCAAGGTTCATACACCAGTAGTAGTAGTAGTAAAATAATTTATTTAATTGTTTATCAACAACCATAAAATCACATAGGAGCAAATAAAATATTAACAACACTTATATGACTTAAAATCCAAAGATGGCTTGCATCAATTAATGGTAATAAAAATTCCTTTCTTTGGTCAATGTACAATTTACAAAATAAAACTGTATGTATTGTGCTTTGTATCGAGACTGAATCACAAGGACAGTTCTCTAATACAGGGCTCCAGTCATTGATTATAGGGAATCTAACTAATCAATGGAATGTCTCTAGACTTAAGCGGGTGAGACCAAAGCGATGCCTAGGGTTCAAAACACACTGTAGATATGGTTCCATATCATCCATCAGCTGCATCAGTTGATTCCTCATGACACTTAATTTTTGTGCTTCTATAGCCCACCTTGAATCAGCCAGATGGGTAAGACATTCCTTTTTAAGGTCTTTCCTAGTCAGTCTTACCATTATTTCTGGTGTAAAATAATAGTACAGATGACCCAAGTCCTTAAAAAAGTTCTTAAAATACTCCAGCCAAAGCTCGCAATGAATAGTTTAAAATTTGTGAATCGTTTATGATCGCCCTGTTCAATCTTGCGTATTCTGAAGACCAGACTTTGGGGGTCATTCTGACCCTGGCGGTCATGGACCGCCAGGGCCAACGACCGCGGGAGCACCGCCAACAGGCTGGCTGTGCTCCCATGGGCATTCTGACCGCGGCGGTACAGCCGCGGTCAGAAACGGAAAACCGGCGGTGTACCGCCGGTTTCCGCTGCCCTGGGGAATCCTCCATGGCGGCGCAGCAAGCTGCGCCGCCATGGGGATTCTGACCCCCATACCGCCATCCTAATCCTGGCGGTTTTGGCCGCCAGGAACAGGATGGCGGTAAGGGGTGTCGTGGGGCCCCTGGGGGCCCCTGCAGTGCCCATGCCAATGGCATGGGCACTACAGGGGCCCCCGTAACAGGGCCCCACCAAGATTTTCAGTGCCTGCCATGCAGACACTGAAAATCGCGACGGGTGCAACTGCACCCGTCGCACCCCTTCCACTCCGCCGGCTCCATTCGGAGCCGGCATCCTCATGGAAGGGGGTTTCCCGCTGGGCTGGCGGGCGGCCTTCTGGCGGTCGCCCGCCAGCCCAGCGGGACACTCAGAATAACCACGGCGGTCTTTTGACCGCGCAGCGGTATTCTGCCGACGGGACTTTGGCGGGCGGTCTCCGCCGCCCGTCAAAGTCGGAATGACCCCCTTTATGCCATAACAGTACTGGTTGTATCCTTATTAAGTCTGCAATATCCGTAACCCCCAGTTCTGAATGACACACAAATGATGACGTGGATTTTCTCGCCTCTTTGTCATAATGGGTCGATTTTTATTAGTCTTAGTACCACATTTCATCACATATGTTTTGGAACAATTGACTTTGAGGCCTAGTTCTTCCATGTAATTAAGAGAGTTGCCAAAAGATGCTTCAGAGCTAATGAGGTTCGGGCCATAAGAACGGCATCGTCAGCATACATAAGAGCTGGTATCAGTCGGTAGCCAATTTGTGGTAAATCTTTGCATTCAGTAACTAACACTGACCCAAGTTTATTTATATGCAATGAAAAAAGGAAAGGAGCTAATATGCAGCCTTGTCATACCCCTTGATTTATACTGAATGTAGTGGTGCATTCCCTGTGCACTCCAAACTGTACCTTTGCTCTGCTTCCTGAGTATAACCCCTTACGAAATTGACTATTGTTTCATCGACCCCCAGTTGCAACAAGGTAGACCATAATTTACTGTGGATCACACAATCGAACGCCGAGGTCAGATCTACGAAGACCAAACATAGGTTTCCTTTCTTGACCTTAGTATATTTGCCAATAAGGATATCTAAATTTAGAGTTTGTTCCACCATTCCTTTACCTGGGCGAAAACCATATTGCAGGTCCGTTAGGATGTTATTAATTTCAGCCCACTCCTGTAATCTGTTCAAGATGATACGACCCACTATTTTTGCAAGGGTATTAAGAAGCGAGATTGGTCTGTAGCAAGCAGGTTTATGGTGCTTACCTTTTTTTTTTAATATTGGTACTATAATGGATTCTGCTCAGGTTGAGATAAAACCTGTGGAACAACATGCTTTAAGAACTTGTGTCATTAGAGGCCCCACAGAGCAGTATTGGACTTATATATGCCCGCTGGAACTCCATCTGGGCCTGGTGCTTTCCACTCTTACTAACGTTTATGGCTTCAATTACCTCATTTAAGCTAAATGGTGGAGCAATAGTCAGGAAGTCACATCTATGGGCATCTGTATCTAGAGTCACCTTTTTTTAACATTATATTTCGGAAAAATGAACAATCTATTCCTCCTCTGTAATGGCTATTTCTATGCTGGGTGATTCTCTTTCTCCCAGCAACAGGGAATTTCCTAACTTCCAAAATATAACATTGTTATTATTTGAAAACTTGCTTCATACAGGGTATTCCAAGCCTCTTCTTTTAAGAGTATTTTCCTGTTTTTTACGGCCTTCTTATACTCTTGTCTAAGTTTGGAGAGCTCACTCTTACTTCTTTTTTGATTATGTAGGGTATTTATAAGGTTTTTATAAGCCTGTGTACATTCAGAGTCAAACCAGCCTTTTTTTTCTGGGGTCCAGACGTTTCCACGTTAACAATGAGTGACTTTTTAATCCCACTTGTGATTACATTAAAGCTTTAATACATTCTTGTCGGTTTATGTTATCAGTAAGGCAAATCTCAATGTCTTTAGCGTGGTCACTAAGCAACTGCTTCATAAAGCCTATTGGTTCAGTCTGGGACCATCATAAGGAATACCCATTCCTTGCGCCCAATTCTATATTACTAAGATTATCTACAGTTCCCGTATGTTGCTTTTTATCTAAAGGCAGAGCAAGATGTATATTATGGGGGTAGTGATCACTAAGTGCAATATCATGAATCTGGTAATTAGATATGCTATAGGAAAAGTTGTTAGATGTTAAAATAAAATATATTGTAGTATTTGCGCATCTACTGTTAAAAAGTGGGTTTAAATTCCAGTTTGCTACCATGTATTCCATTTGAAAGTGATAAATCAAACTTAAACATAATGTCATTCAATATACTACCATAATGGTTGTGGCTGAAATGAGGTCGATCCTCATTTCCCCCTACATATAGGCGACAAGCTTTCTCAGCCAATTGTGTGCATAAGTGTGTGTTAAAATCACCTCCCCATACAAGTCTCCTTTCTAGAGAAGTACACACTAGTCCCAAATCATCCTGTAATTGTCTAATTATATTTGAGATTTTACCCAATGGGGCATTATTGTAAAAATGTACAATAACTAACTGTAATAAATGTTGTAGTTTACATAGAATCAGCTAATAAAAGACATTTGAAGTTAGGTTAATCTCCTTTATCAAATCAAACTTATTTGAAATGTAGGTACAAAGCCCCCCTTTCGGCCTGCCATTTACGGAAGGGATCACAGGAGTATGAAGTGTCCTACATCCATTTATATGTATGGGATCTGTACACCAGGTCTCTTGAAGGCACAAACAAGAAAACGGTCCGAAAAAAAGACTAGCCATTCGTCATTTTCAATTTTCCTGTGAAGGCCTGCCACGTTCCAAAACAACAAATCAACACCTGGACTTACCACCCTTGGATCATATGAATCGAGGACTGCATGATCTACCTCCTTAAGAGGGATATGCATATGGGTAGTGAAGTGGACAGGATCTCCTCCTTCAAGCACTCCAGCTCTGATGTTGTGCTGTTCATTATTTATTCCCGCAAATACATCCCCACTGCTGCCCATCAAACCATTGTTATTTTTTAGTGGGTCAAGTAAGGATTCCACAGTGATAGATCCCCTCCTATCACCGTCCAGGTCATCCGACAGTCAGTCCAATTCTTCCAGAGGCAAGAGGGCTTGGAATCTATTACTAATAGGGACAATGTAATTACGCTCAGTTTTATTCCGTAAGGGGAGGTTCCCTTTTTTAGGTTGATCCTGACTCCTATTGCCTTGATAGAAGTAACCTAGTGGAAGTAATGAAATACCATGATGAAATACCTGTTGAGGACTTATTCCCCTCAAAATACTTTCTCCCAATTTTGGTGATTTAAATGAGAGTAGCACCCAGTCTCCTGTTAGTGATTTCTGACTCCTACCTACCCACTTAACTCTCCTGACCATTTTTATATCTTTAGATAGTGTGGCAATCATGCTGGGTTCCATTTGAGATCCTATCCAAATTAAGGATATAGGGCCAGATGTAGCAAACTTTTGCGCGTCGCAAATGGCCCGAATCGCAATTTGCACCCCGCAAAATCGGAAATGGGATGCAAAAATCCCATTACCGACACGCAAAATGCGACGCGAGCCATTACCGACTCGCCAAAAATAGCGACCCCATTTTGCGACCCGCAAATAGGAAGTCGCAATTTGCGAGTCGCAAACCAAATGCAATAGCCACTCGCAAATTGCGACTAGTCGCAAAAAGCCCATTTTGCACTTCCAATTTACCACTAACTCAGAGCAGGTGGTAACCAGAACCAAACTATAAAAGGAGACCCAGAAGGCACCTGGGTTACTCAAGATGGCGGAGATATATGTGATAGCAATGAGGAGGAGAGCCCACGCCGCACAGCAGAGGAGGAGGAGGAGCCAGAGACAGGAGAAGATATACAGAACTAGGCAGACACTTTTCCAACAAACAGAGGAGGAGATATATGACAAATATAGACTCAGCAGTGCAGCAATACTAGATTTAATAGATTTACTCAATCCGCAGCTTCAACGCCAAACTGTGCGCGGCTGCGCCATCCCTACGCATGTGCAAGTGCTAGGCTCACTGCACCTCTTGGCCTCGGGTAGCTATCAGGGGGTCATTGCTGTGGCAGGTGGGGTATCCCAAAGTTCACTCTCACGGTTCTTCAGAGCATTCCTAGATGCCTTACTCACACACATGTCCAGATACATATACCTACCCAGGAATGAGGCAGAAATCAACAGCACCAAGTTAGAATTCTACAGGATTGCCAACTTCCCCCATGTAATAGGGTGTGTGGACGGGACACATATACAAATCTGCCCTCCTTCAAATCTGGAATATCTGTTCCGCAACAGGAAGTGTACCCACTCACTGAACATCCAGGTGGTATGTGACGCCCATAATGTTATCACTGACATGGTTGCCAAATTTCCAGGGAGCACACATGACTCCTACATTTTGGCACAGTGGGATACACCAACGCCTAGGACGTGGGGAGTTTGGAGACGGATACCTCCTAGGTATAGCTGAATACACCTTGAAGACATACACACAGGTCAATGTGGAAGCCATCTATGCCCAGCTAACATTGTACATTTTGTGCCAAACAGGTGACAGTGCATATGCACTACAACCATGGATACTTACCCCGTACTTAACACCCAGCAATGAGAAAGAGAGGCGATACAACAGTGCACATAGGAGGACCCGAAATATCATAGAGAGGACCTTTGGACTGCTGAAGGCACGATTCAGATGCCTCCACAGAAGTGGCGGTGCCCTCCAGTATACCCCAATAACAGCTTTCAAGATCGTTGGCACATGTTCTATCCTGCATAACATTGCCACCAGACGTGGGCTACCTCTCACCCCAGATGAAGAGCAAGAGCTACCACATCACCATCATGGGGATAGAAGCATTGCAAATCAAGGCAGACTGAGACGGGACCACATTGCAAACCAATACTTTGGAAGGTACGTGCTAACTGTCACCACACTCACTAATGTCACACACAAGGAGTCCAGGTGTGAAGTGGAACAAACAAGGAATTTTAATAATGTGCACCAAAAAAACTATATACATTAACTACAGTTCTTGGGCTGTAAAATTCCACATGGCATGAGGACACATTGACCTCATTTGCCTCTACTCCAGGACAGTGTGGAGCTCACACTCTACGCCTGCCTCACCCAGCATAGCTGGTTCCTGGTGTGTCAGCAGTGCCCTGCCTTGCGCTACCACTGCGCAACACCCTGGAGTCACTGGTTGAGACACTGCTGATGGTGGAGCCCTCCTCGTTGTCCTGCGGCGTGTCAGCCGCGCCCCTAGCCACCTGCCGTGCCTCCATGATATCTACGGCGTGGCTGAGACGTCCCAGTCCACATGCCACATCACTGGCAAAGTGGCCCATGTCTACTTGGAGGCTGACCGTGCGCCATGAAAGGCCAGTGGTGTTCAGTGCCAGCCTGACGATGGAGGCAGACATGCGGTCCAGCCGGTGCATTAGCTGCCTGTCACGGCGCCTTGCACCCTCTCTCTCAGTTATGAGTCTGCCACCAGTTGTCTCATGGAGAGTGCAAAGTCGTCGACATGGGTATTGAGTTGTTGCAGCTCTGTGTGAACCAGCTGCAGCCCACTGTTCTGGTTTTGCTCCATGCGCCGCATGGCCCCTGATATTCTCCTTATTTCCTGTGTCTGCAGGCACTGACCCCGTAGGAGTGCAGCCTCGGCGGCCGACATGGAGGCGTCCCCTGGCACTGGAGGGACATTTACACGTCACCTGCGATGCAGTGGAGGCTCTGTGTCATCTACACCGGCACTGTGGCTGGGACCAGGTGCTGGCTCACTCACCAGTATGGCAACTGGTACATCATGAGGGGACTGTGTGTGGGTGGTGCAGGTCCCTGTGGTGGCTGGTCCTGACTCCTCTGCAGGCTGGTGGCTGACCTGTGGCCCCTGGACCCTTTGGCTGGAGGTGCTGTCGTGTGGGAGACCTGTGGGACATCGGGAACACACTGTCAGTATCTACCATCTGTTATCAACTTCGTAATAAACTGTTGCCTATCAACTGCCTACTTGACTACATTGCCCATAATGCACCATGTAGGTGGTTGCTACTCTGAAATGGAGCTATTTTGGTTGTGCATGCTGCTGTGTACAAGGTGGGTGGGGGTATGGCATCTATGGGTGTACATGCATGTCTCATGGCACTCACCGGTTGATGGTCCTGCCTCTGAAGTGTCCAGCTCTCCCATCCCGCACACTGCCTCTGGTTCCAAGGTCTCCTCCACTCTTTCCTCCAGGGGTGTGGTTGGTGGTACAGTGGATGGTCCCCCTCCAGTGCCCCTCATCTCCCAGAGCCGCTCTGCCACCCTCTCCTTGGTCCGGGAGCACAGGTCATACCACTGTTTCTTCAAATCTTCTATACTCCAGTGGCTGACACCCATGGAGTTCACCTTGTCCTGTATTTCGGTCCAGATTCTTTTCTTCTCCACCTGTGGCACACTGAGGGCTGCCCTACCAAACAGTTGTTCATGGTGCCCGCAGCATTCCTCCGTCAGCACCTCCACCTCTTTTTCTGCAAATTTCAATTTGTGCTTTCTTGGTGTCTCTGCTTCTTGGTAGCTGCTGTTCCTCCTGTTTGCAGTTCAGCAGTTTAAAATGGGTGTGGTCCTCCCTCCTCCCAGGTGTATTTGTAAACTTCCTGGCTGTGATGTCATCATCAGGAGCCAGGAAGTGTTTTCCAGAGTGTTCTGCTGCACCTGCATTCAATTTCTAGCACAGTCGCAATTTGCGACACCCACTCGCAATTTGCGTATTCGTTTTTAGCGCGGTCGCAAAAAGCGACCTTGCAAACAGCGGACTCCCAATCTGCGGTGCGACTGCATTTGCGATTCGCAAATTGAACTTGCTTTTTCTTCTTGGATACCATTTAGCGAGTCCATGTTTCACGGTTCTCGCCAGGTATAGTAGGAACATTCGTAAGAACCACAACATAGGGGGTCACTGCAGGAGGAAATTGTAAAATATCACGCAGTAGTAGTGGTGTATCCGAGGGGGAGTAGGATGTGTTATAAATCTCCAAGCCACTTGTACTTGTGTACACCGTTGTAGTTGGATATACGCTACCGGTGCCACCTGCGTATGTACAGGATTCTATGGGAGGCTGCTTGGCTGAAGAAGTAATCAGCAAGGGTTGCCTCTCCCTGACAGAACGTAAATTTAAGTTAAGTCGGTTGCACCGCTGGGTTGAGGAGTTATAGAGATTGGGTCAGCTGATCGTGTCTTCACTAGGTCAAGAATGGACTCCATATTACTCTCCACTTGAGTTGGACAGTTTAGCAGTATATCAAATTATGTTTTAACTATGAGTTCTAAAGCTTTAATAGTGTCTAAAATATTTACTTGTGCTTTTACTGTAGTTTCAGTTGTCTTCTGGGGGAGTTTTTTGTAACTGCTTTAATTTGCAATTGTCCGGTAGGTTGAATGCCTATATAGTCCTCATTACAAGATTCGGCTGTCAAGGGGCTTGAAGCGCTTCCCCTTTGGAATACTCAAGGCTTCTGTATACGTTTAGGTGGAGGGGGGAAGTCATCAACCTCTAATATGGACTCACTTGTGTATTGATTACAACCGTTTAGGGCCTCATCTTGGTCCCTGCTCTCTATTACCTTAGACTGGTGTATGGAATCTGGGTCTAAATGTGGGGGATTATTATGCAAGGATAAAGCCTTTGCAGAGCTCCTTTGTGATAATAGCCTTTCTTCTACATTTGTGATCTGCTTATTTATCATTGCACCTGATATATACTTTAATATTGATGTGTGATCTTTATGAGGTGATATATTTTTTGCTTTTGATTGCTTCCTCTTGCCCATCACTGGGTTTCAGTCCTACACTAAAATACCCAGTTGATATTGCTTTGACACACTTTTCTGGCTGACCCCATTAATGCGCTATTCAATGAACCCAATGAGATCAATGCAAATTAGGTTTGATTGATACATAGATTAATAAAACATTATTATTAGTTGATAGAATGGCAATTTAAACTACACTTTTCTAGCGTTAATATTGGGGGGGTGGCCCAGACCAGTCTCCTCCGGGCTCTGATGGGCACCGACGGACCTGCCCTTGGACCGGGCTTTGCCCGGGCTCAGCACACGCGCGCCCCGTGTTGCGGGGTTGCGTGACGCACAATGAAGCACTCACAAACTTGACTCCGCTCCCTTGAAGTAGCAGTAGGATCCTGGGACAGAGAGCCCCCAGCCAGACACCAGAGCAGCAAGGCAGTATTTCATCCCGTGTTGCGGGGGTGCACGACGTGCTATGAAGCGCTTGCGAAGTTGGCTGCACCCCCCTGAAGCAGCAGTAGGATCCTAGGACAGAGTGTCCCCAGCCAGACACCAGAGCAGCAAGGCAGTATTTCATCCCACGTTCCGGGGGTGCACAACGTGCTATGAAGCGCTCACAAAGTTGACTCCGCCCGCCTGAAGCAGCGGTAGGATTCTGGTACAGAGAGTCCCCATCAAGACACCAGAGCAGCAAGGCAGTATTTCTTCCCCCATACACCAGTCAACCAATATCTCCATTTCCTACACACTGTACTGTGAAATAGTGTGCAGGGTACCATTGGACCTTTTTAGAACCCCAAAAGTCCATCCCACAGAATGGGGAGGAAGGTGGATGCGAGGAATCAGCGGTTAGTTAGAGTATCTACAAAAAATAGGATTACTGAAGGCAAATAATTTGTTCTTCTGAAGGATACTTCTGTCTGCAGACCCTTCACATTTTGAATAGTTACAAAAGACGTTGCATCCCATGAGGAGTGGCCTTATACCAGCAAGTCCTTCAGGACCGAGTGGGTAAAATGACCCTCCCTGGATACTTGTCTGCCAAGAAAGCAAATTCTGGTGAAGGTGTGCACAGATAGCCATGCTGCACCTTTGAATATGTTCAATACTGAAATATATCTCCCCATTGCCTTAGTGGCAGGTTTGGCTCTGGTGGAATAAGCCCAGGACCCTAAGAAGGGAATTTCTTATTTAGAACATAGAATATTTTGACACATGGGTTGATCCAACTTAAGAGCCTTTCACTTATTAGCACCAGAAAAGTGAATAAACAGCTTATGGTTTACCCAATGCTGCTTTGTTGGCTTGATGAAGAAGAATTGTTCTTCTTGATCTAGCTGCTGAAGACTCTCCTCCTTCTTAGAGAGGTGATGTGGGTAGAAGAATGCAAGTAGCATGATCCCAAGGCGTGATGGAAGGATGACTTTGTCAGAAAGGAATTTGCACAACCAGTTTATCTGGGAAGAAGGTGATATATTGAGGTAGCACTGATTGCAAGTTCAGCTCATTGGCATATGGTCTATAGAAGTAATTGAAATGAGGAATACCATCTTAGAGGTAAGCATTTTTAGTGAGCAACTGTGCATATGTTGCTCTGCTCATTAAGAATGTGAGAACCAACTTAAGATCCACTTGAGGCATAATAAATGGTACTGAAGAAAAAATGTATAATAGCTCCTTCAAAAATGCCAATGACTTGAATAATGAAGGTTAATCAGGCCGACATAAAAGGTCGAATATACTGACAATTATCCTTCAACACAACCTATCATAAAACATTGCTGGCCCAGAGATAAAACAAGCATCATAAGGTCAGTCAATTTTGCCTGCAAGGGTTAATTTGACGGACTCCACAGTAGGCCAGGAACATTGCCCAGTGATCAGAATAGAGTTATAGATGGGCACCTAACTAAGAGAATAACTTTTGCTACTTCCAGGGGCAGGTCGAGCCAGCTCAGTTGTTGCTATTCACGCTCTATGCATTGAGGTATAGGTTATGTGGATTTGGGGGGTGGACTCTGCCTGAGGTCACCCGAAGAAGTAAGATGATTGGGGATAAGCTGCTCAGGAGACCAGAGTGCCAAATGATCCATTCTGAAAACCCCAATCTGAGGCTTTGAGAATAATCGCAGCAGAGTTTTTTTTAACCTTTTTCTGAAATCAGGGTGGGAGTCATAGGGGCGGTAAGGCATATAGGCGATGAAGTCCCTCAATTTATGTGTAATGCATTTCCCAGGAAACCTCTTGGTGGAAGCTCCAACACAAAATAGTCAAGACACAGGGCAGAGGGAAAACAACTAACCAAGATACGTTCCAAGAATCAAAGGTGCCTTGAACCACCTTCAGATGAAGAAACCATTCACGGTCCACCAGATGGTGTCTGCTGTACTCATCTCTCCAGGCATTCAGCAAGCCAAGTGGCTGGCCATCAGCGGTTCTGGTCCCCTTTAAGTTCAACCACTTCCACAGCCACAGTGCTTCCCAGCACAGGATCCACAACCCCACAACACCCTGTTCATTGCAGTTCCACATGGTGGTTGGGTTGACGGTCAGGAGCTGGATCGGCTTCCCTTTGATGAGCAGAAGAAAGGTCTTCAGAGCCAAGCAAATTACATCAACCATCAGGATCTTAACATCAATGTCCCAGACTTGTTGCGGAGCTGGAAAAGGTCTGCATGCCAGTGTGTCAAGTAAAGCCTTAGGAAAGAAATTCCGTACATAGTCTGCTGGTGTGACATTCATGCAAAACCGCAGGGATTAAAGAAGGAGGCAGTTGTCTGTATACAGACCTTAACTGATAGCTACTAGCCTGTGAAGCCAGTCATTACAGTACAGGAATACATGAATCCCTTACCTGTGAATATGGGCCACAGCCACCACCATCTCCTTCCTAAACACTTTACAATCTGAGGTGAGTCCAAGGGGAGGAACAGGAAATTGAAAGGGTATTGACTTAAGGGTGCCTTCAATGAGAGTGAGAATGGATACTTGAAAGTACATCCTGCAAGTCCAAGGACATCACCCATTCCCCTGGATCCAGGGCAGAAAGTACCTAGGACAGGATCAAAATCTTGTACTTGTCTGATTGAGGGAGGTGCTCAAAATTCAAAGGTCTAAAACAGATGTGAGTCCTCTGTTCAATTTCCCAGAACACAATTTTGTAAGTAACACCTCCTGCTTTCATATGCCCTGCGAATAGGGGTGGGCATAACTCATATAATTTCGTGTAGCATGATTATGCAAAATTATGCAAACGTTACACATAATTACCTGAAATGTTTCTAACACTCAAAATAAATTCTGAACTGTGCATTCATGTAAAAATTGAACCTACAAATGTAATTTCAAGTGGATTTCTGGTTGCTTGCATTCAAAACAGTGCCGCTAATTTTCAGATTTGCAACTTGGTGATCAACAATTACCCAAATAGACTGCTCAGGTAAGAAATCTACTGGAAATGTTTGTTGACCTGTCACATTAAAGGAATTGTCGCTTGCATTAAAAACACTGCAGTTCATGTTCGGATTTGGATTTTCATAACCAAAAATGACTCAATGGTCCACTTGGGATTTTTTTTTTACCTGATATGCCACTTACATTATAAAATTACCTGAACAGCACATCTCGCTTTAAAATGTCTCACTGAAATTAGGTGATGTGCTGTAATGGTGTAATTTTGCATTTTCTTACTCTTTATTACCACAATTAAGCCAATTATTCTGATATAATTAAAATGTCACCCAGGCCTACCTGTGACCCTGTATGTGGTCCTTTTAGCCAGGAGAGATTAAGCTTTCTGCACCACAATGGTTGACTGATCTGCTGAAGACTGAGCAGTAAAAGGTGGATCATGAGGGGGGGTGTATGTAAGGAGAAGGGCATAGCTAAGCTGAACAAACTGCAGTGCCAACTGGTCTGAAATTATAGCATATCACCCATCCAAGAAAATATGAATTCTCCACCCTACTGATCACACATGACCATGGGAAGGGGAATCAAAGTGGCTTGGCCACATCTGGGACAGTGGAGGACAAGCAAGACAACTGCTGTACCTGCTGGTTCCCACAGCTTCTGTCCCCATCCACCATGTCCTCTTTAGTCACAAAGGTTTGTGCTGGCTGATGTACTAGTTGCAAAAGCTTCCTCTTCCGATATAAGAGACCTTGAAAATTTCCTCAGAATTTCTGGTATTGATGTTAAAAATGGCTTGCCAGACAGAGTAAACAAAAAGAACGAACCAAAGCATGTCTAGCCTTAAAGCACAATAGTGCAGTCAGTGTTGTTACCAAAAAAGCGTGAAACCATGATGCAGCATTTCCTTAAGGAATACCTGAATGTCACTGGAAAATCCTATGGCAAGCATCCAGACATGAAGTCTGATCACTGTATTGGTGATCCCTAAACCCACAAAGGCCCTCAAAGATGACAGTTGTCTGTAGGTGGACCACAACTGACTTTAGTGAGCTTGTGATCAGCTGTCAATCATTAATGTATGGGTTCATCCAAAGATGGCAGCTGTGCCTTGGTAATTTCAAAACAAGATATAGTCCTAGTGTGGGCTATGGATCAGAGATAGTCATCATGGTCAGATCCAAGTCCAGTTCGTGAACAGTCAGAACTGAAAATGCCTCTGTTGTCCAGTGGGGTAGTCTACAGTGGGGAGGGCCCACCAATGGAAGTACAACTACAGACAAAAAAAAGTAGAAAAGTCCAGACTGAGCACCTTAGGCAGGTAGCAGGTTGTCATAGAGTAATATATGGTTGTGGCTCTTTGAGAGTAGAGATCATGGTTGTACTGAGTCTAGCTAGGCTTCCTTTCACATACATAAGACAACTGTGATCCCTAAAGCTAACAGAGTGGCCTCCTGTGATGAATATGGAATCAACAGTAAGATAATGTACAGGTCAATATTGACATGGTGGTGACCATTCAATGTGAATTTACTTTTTTGCAGGAAACACACCTTAAATCCATTGGCCCCTCGGCCAGGTATCCCAGATTATATTTCTTATGTATTTGTTGCCCCAGCCAATGCAGCAGTCAGAGGGGTGGCCATACTGATTTCCAAGGAGCTGCAGTGTGAAGTGAAACCGGTGAAAAGGCATCCAGGGGTGATATGGATTTGGGTTAGTGCTCTAATACAGCACAAGTTATCGCATAAGTTATTTATGAGCCAATTAAGTACATTTTTGGTCATTCTCTTTAATGAAATTTAAAAAGGCAAGGACCTTCCTAGCTATTTCACTAAGGCAGTCATAAAACTCTCTTAAAAAGGGAAACTACTGGAAAGTCTTGGTTCCAATTTGCTTACTAAATTGCAACCATAAAATCTTTGCAAAAATAATAGCTAGATTGACCCCATTAACATAAACTTTGGTTCATCAAGACAAACATGGTTTTCTACCAGCAAGTGTGTTGTCAACTAACACTAATTATTTAGTTAAAACTATATACTTTTGTTCAGCTAAAGAGACCAAGGCATACATTATTAAGTTGGATGCAGAAAAAACGTTCATCATGGTTCGTGGGAGGTGCTATTTGCTATATTGATTAAATTCAAGTTCCCATTTGGACTGGTTGACTTGTTGTGAAAATTATAGGAAAAGACTGAAGCTAAAATTATAAATAATTCTAAAGTAGTTGGGTATATTATTCCTAGGTGGGGTGAAGGCAGGGGTGCCCTGTATCACCTGTTCTCTTTGCGGTATTTATCAAGCCCTTGGCCAGTGCACTTAGACAACATGCTCGTATTGTGGCTCCAATCAATGGTGTAGCAAAATTGAAACTGTTCGCAGATGGTATGCTATTGTTTCTGGCTGTATATAAAAACAATATGAAGAATGTGTTAGCCTGAATTGAGGAACTGGCGTGTACAGGGGGCTAATAAATCAATCACTCTAAATTGGAAGCTCGGCTGTTTAACAGTTCACCTTTCGGTCTTTCCTCCCCAAATATGTGGTCACTAGTCCACCGACCAGCCTATTAGGTGTTTGGGATCTATGTCATAACACATTTTGCCGATTTATTTTGATTGAGTTATACCTCACCCTTCACTAATGTGCGCAGGCTGTTGAGCCAATGGCAGTCATCGGCTCTCACCATCCTTGGTTGGATGACATTGAAAAAAATTATCATTCTCCCTTTGTTTATATTCATTTGTTTCTATCTTTATGATAAAATTTCATTTATCATTTTTATTTATGAATTCAACCAAATGATGCATCATTTTTTATGGAAGGGCAGGACAGAAGCCCGTTTTCCAATCTAAAGAAGTTCCAATTAGATATAGAAGAGGAAGGGTTAGCACTTCTGCTAATTAAAATGTATTATCATGCTGCTCTGTTAAATTAGGTAGTTCAGGCTGCAATTGTCAGTACCCATTCAAATCAATTTTACCTCTGTAGAATGTTAAAAAAGGCAGACGTCAAGCGTTCCAGGTTTTTGAAAATACCTATGCTGCCTAAGGGATCTTGGTATGAAATTCCTCACTCTCTTGCTAATAGATTTGATAAAATATAGTAGGAGATTCATGTTTCCTGGCTCCACCCATCTCTAAGCTTAAGAGAGTGTTGCCAATTAGGTCTACACTTAAGCACATCCATTATATCCAATTGGGAGGGGGCGGTGTGCCTCAGGATTGAGGATTTTACGCAAGTAGGTTTAGTAATATCATGGCAACAGTTAGTTAGAAATCATCCCAGGCTCATTCTCAATTCGTGGTTTAACTATATATAAATTAGGAATTTTCTTAGTGAGAGCAGAGAGATTATTAGCAAAGCCTGCTTTGTAACTTGCCATAACGGTGTAAATAATTGGTATCGTCTGTTGCACCAGAAGTTAGAAGAAGTAATACATTTATTTTTGGGTACCATTGCAGCCACCACAACCTTTAAGATCAATCGACATCATTGAGCATATTATAATAAAATTAGCTGTAAAGCCATTCAAGTATGAATTACAGGAGGATGTTATATCGCACTCCCTACCTAATACATGAGATGTAGCCCGCATCTTCAGCTACATGTTTCGGGTGTGATAACGTTAATAGTGGTTGGTTGCATATTCTTTACCTGTCCGCATTTTCATGGGTTTTGGGCTCAGGTCTTTTGATTTACTAGCCAAAAACTCCTGCTGAAATAACAACAAGTTCCATAAGGGGCTTTATCTAGAACCATTTCACAACATGACAATATCACTGTATGGCACCAGCAATTTGTGTTCATCGCCTTGTTTCTTGCTTGGTCATTACTATTACAAAAAAGGAGATCAATGCAGGTGGCTACTCTTTGTCAATGGCTAAAAAATATTAGATGATTAAAGCACTAGAAGTGCTTAGATGCTGTTAAAATGGGGGAGCGATAAAAATGTTCTTAGACATTTGGTGATTTATGCTCGAATGAGGAGTGTGTTTCTACAGTGAAATGTTTTATTATTTAGTCGCTACTTGATCTATGTCACAAAATGATAAACTATGTTGTCCATTTGTAATAGAGTTTCGAAGAAAGATTCTATTAATTTGACTAATATTTGTATTGACTTTTCTGCTTGATAAAAAAAAGGATGTAGAATCAGTGGTCTCTGTAGATCATCAATCAATCAATCAATCAATCTATTTGTAAAGCGCGGTACATACCCGTGAGGGTTTCAAGGCGCTGAAGTGGGAGGGGGAGCTGCTACTGCTCGAAGAGCCAGGTCTTGAGGTGTCTTCTGAAGGAAAGCAGGTCCTGGGTCTGTCTTAGGTCAGACGGGAGGGTGTTCCAGGTCTTGGCGGTGAGGTAAGAGAAAGATCTTCCGCCGGAGGATCTGCGCCGGATGCGGGGGATGGAGGCCAGGGCGAGGTTGGCGGAGCGGAGTTGCCGGGTGGGGTGTAGCAGCTGAGTCTGCTGTTCAGGTAGGTCGGTCCGGTGTTGTGAAGTGCTTTGTGTGCGTGGGTGAGGAGCTTGAAGGTGATCCTCTTGTTGAAAGGGAGCCAGTGAAGGTCTCTTAGGTGGGGGGTGATGTGGCTGTGGCGAGGGATGTTGAGGATGAGTCAGGCGGAGGCGTTTTGGATGCGTTGGAGGCATTGCAGGTGTTTGGATGGGATGCCGGCATAGAGAACGTTGCCGTAGTCGAGTCTGCTGCTGACGAGGGCCTGAGTTACTGTTTTTCTTGTTTCGGTTGGGATCCATTTTAAGATTCTACGAAGCATGCGGAGGGTGTTGTAGCAGGAAGAGGAGACGGCGTTGACTTGCTTTGACATGGAGAGGGATGAGTCGAGGATGAAGCCGAGGTTTCGTGCGTTGTCGGTAGGTGTTGGTGGGGAACCCAGTGAGGCTGGCCACCACGAGTCGTCCCAAGCAGAGGGGGTGGGCCCAAGGATGAGAACCTCTGTTTTGTCCGAGTTCAGTTTCAGCTGGCTGCCTCTCATCCAGTTGGTGATGGCTTTCAGTCCCTCGTGGAGGTTGGTTTTGACGGTGTGTGGGTCCTTGGTGAGGGAGAGGATGAGTTGGGTGTCGTCGGCGTAGGAGATGATGTTGAGGTTGTTTTGGCGGGCCACTTGCGCGAGGGGGGCTATGTAGATGTTGAACAGCGTCGGGCTAAGGGATGAGCCCTGGGGTACGCCGCAGATGATGTTGTAGGCTTTGGATTAGAATGGGGGGAGGTGGACTCTCTGGGTTCTGCCGGAGAGGAAGGATGTGATCCAGTCGAGGGCCTAGTCTTGGATTCCAGCTTCGAGGAGGCAGATTCTCAGAGTGTGGTGTCAGACAGTGCCGAAGGCGGGCGACAGGTCTAGGAGGATGAGGGCTGATGTTTCTCCATTGTCGAGATGGCTTCTGATGTCGTCTGTGGCGGCGAGGAGGGCGGTCTCGGTGCTGTGGTTTTGTCTGAAGCCGGACTGGGAGGGGTCGTGGATGTTGTTGTCTTCGAGGTACCGAGTGAGCTGTGTGTTGACGATTTTCTCAATGACCTTCGCCAGGAAAGGGAGCAGGGAGATGGGCCGGAAGTTCTTCAGGTCTTTGGGGTCCACCTTTGGTTTGTTGAGTAGAGCGTTGATTTCGGCATGTTTCCAGCTTTTCGGGAATCTTGCAGTTTCGAAGGAGATGTTGATGACCTTCCGTAGGTGTGGTGCGATGGCTGTGTCTGCTATGTTGTGGGCAGGGGTCTGATGGTGATCCGGAGTGGATGGAATTCATGGTCTTGCGAGTTTCGTCGTCGCTGATGCTGGTCCAGGAGGTCAGTCGGCTGGATCGGATGGAGTTCGTGGAGGGCGGGGTAGGTGTGTCCGAGGTGTGAGGGGTGTTGAAGTTGTCGTGGATCTCAGTGATTTTTCGGTGGAAGGTGGTGGCTAGGGTGTCGCATAGTTCTTGGGAGGGGGTGATGTCGTTGACGGTGGTGCTTGGGCTGGAGAGCACTTTTACGATGTTGAAAAGATCTTTGCAGTCGTGGGAATTGTTTTCTAGGCGGGTTTTGAAGGAGGATCATTTTGCGAGCCTGATGAGTTGGTGATGGCTGCGTGTTGTGTCCTTGAGTGCCGTGTGGTTGTTTGGTGTGCGTTCGAGTAACCATTTTTGCTTGAGTTTCCGGCAGTTGCGTTTGGAGGCTTGGAGGTCGTTGGTGAACCCGGTGGCTTTTTTGTTGACTTGGTTGTTGGAAGGTTTCCTGAGTGGTGCAAGGCAGCTGGCGCAGTCATTGATCCATAGCTTGAGGTTGTTAGCGGCGATGTCAGGGTCGGTGGGGTTGGTGAGTGGTTTCTGGGCTAGGGCGTTGGTTAGTTGATCTTCGGTGACTTTGCCCCAGCGTCGGCGGGGTGGTTGTTCGGTGAGGTGGTGTTCTGTTTGTTTCTTGAAGGTGAAATGGATGCAGTGGTGGTCGCTCCAGTAGAGTTCGGTGGTGTGATTGAAGGTGACGTGGTTGCTTGTGGAGAAGATGGGGTCAAGAGTGTGACCGGCTGAGTTGGTGGGTGCGTTGACGAGCTCTCTGAAGCCGAGGTTGGCGAGGTTGTCAGTCAGAGTGGTGGAGTTGGTGTCATTGTTGTTTTCGAGGTGAAAGTTCAGGTCCCTGAGGAGGATGTAGTCCGTGGAGGCGAGTGCGTGGGCGCTGGCAGGGTCGGCGATGGCGTTGCTGAATGGTGCCCTGGGTCCAGGAGGTCTGTAGATGAGCGTTACTCTGAGGGTGGTGTTGGGGTCGGTGTGGACTTGAAAGTGCTGGAGTTCGGCAGAGCTGAAGGAGTCGTCCAGGAGGGTCTTGACTTCGAGGGTGGCTTTGTGGACGATGGCTATGCCTCCTCTGGTTCTGTTGGTGCGGTCTCTGCGAAAGACCTTGTACCCGTCAGGGATGGCTATGGCGATGTCGGGTGCTGAGGAGTCATTCCACCAGGTTTCGGTTAGAAAGGCCACGTCTGGGGTGGTGGAGTCGAGCAGGTCCCAGAGCTCGATGGCGTGCTTGGGTGCTGAGCGGGTGTTGAGGAGTATGCACCGAAGGTGGTTTGTCTTGGTCCTGGGAGGTTTGTGGGATCTGGTGCAGGTGAAACTGCAGTTGTGGGAGGAGAAAGGCCCGTGTGTGCTCTTCGGAGAGGCCTGGAAACAGTTGGTGTCTCGGCCAGTGTTGAGTGCGCGGAGGGTGTCGGCGTCGTAGCGGATGCTGGGGAAGTGGTAGTTGCGGGGTCTAGGGGTTCTGGCGCTGGGTGCTGTCCAGATGCGGTGCGACCGCCATTAAGAAGGGGGGGGGAGGGAGGAGCAGCTGGGAGGCGGAGGAGCAGCGAATGGGGGCGCAGGGGGTGCGGGGGTGCGGGGGAGCGGGAAAAAAGGAGCATGAAAAAAGGGGCAAAAACAAGAGAGGGCAAAAAAGGCCAGAGATTGGAAAAAGGCAAAAAGAGTCAAAGGCTGGAAAAAGGAAAGAGTCAAAGGTTGAGAAAAGGCAAAGGAGTCAAAGGTTGAAAAAAAGGCAAAAGAGTGAAGGCTGAAGAAAGGCAGAGAGACCAGAGAGACACTCTAGCGGATCGGGTCCCGGAGGGCCTCGATCCCTAGAAGCAGCGAGGGCGGGGAGGGGGAGACACGGGTACGGCTTGGTGGTGCTGTGCGCGTGGGGAGTGTGTTACCTGGCCAAAATAGGTCAGATCATGTAGGCCAAAGGTTCTCCAGAGAGAGCCAAAATCATCATAAAAAGCTGTAGTCTGTCCTCACTGAAGATCTCTATCTGCTGCAGAGCTGATGACAGTCCGAGGAACTTTGGAAATGCCAGGGCCACCTTTGGGATGGGTTAATAATCTGATGATGGAAGCAGAGTATGGTCCCTTAAATGCCAACATTTATCACAACACTTGTGGGTAGATTTAGGAATGTTTTGTGCTGGGTTTGTGTCACAACATTAAGCAAACCTGTGGAAAAGGTTAATTTTGCATTTACTTTGCAGCATAAAATTTGTTTTAATCTGGAAAGTTGGCCGACAATAACACAAAGCAGTACTTAGCACTGCTTTTGATTATTTTGCATCAAGGAGGCTTTCCATGAGTGCCAAGTGGGTATTCTCTTTTAACAAACCATGGCTTTTGATGCAAAGCCTTGTCGACTATCTATATTAGACAGGGCTTTGGCCAAAGAAACTTATGAGACGCACGCATGACACAGACAAAAGACACAATTGCACCATAGAGCAAAGGTGTGTGGGTGTGTTAGCACTAGAGATAGAGTAGGGCAATGCCATATCTTAGTAGTCATGGTTGCTTTCTTGCTGCCTCCCTCTCAGGCAACGCAGCACAGTGAATTTGGTTGCTGCACTGCATTGTGTGAAATCTTTGAAAATCTGTCCACTGGAGACATGTCTAGACATTACAGGCAACTATTCTGTAGATCATTAACTGACATTTGTTTCCTGCAGTCACTGCATAGTTTGAATCCTGTGGTCTTTAGGGGAGAAGTTTCCTCTTGTACACTATCTGGAAAACAGTTTTTTGGATTTGGCAAACATCGACAAAAGGTTAGGAGCAGAGCTCCAGATCTGCATCAAAGACCATGGTAAGAAAGGAATAGACATCATCGCAGGGGGGCACCTTTGAATGGCTGCATGCCATCACTTTATGAAATAGTCTGAGGGACTTATTTACAAGCCTCGTGCACTACAGTGCATCACTTTTTGTGACACACCAGTGGTGCATAGTGCCTTTTGCAGCACACATAGAATGCCTCTCTGGATTGTTTTTTGTGTAGGGAGGTGATCCTGAACAAAAACAACCACGCTGACAATGCAGACACCCTTGCACCATGGTGCAAGGGTGCCTCCGTTGTGCTGGGCAGCAATTTCTGCACCGGTGCCAGGGAAAAGACGAAAATGCACCCTATCTTTTAAATACAGTGTATTTGTTCCCTTTCCTCCTTGTGCAGTGCAGTGCAACGAAGGAGGTCACTCACTGTGCTGCTATGTGCCACTGGGCTTGGAGATTTACTCCTGAGTTTGCTGCAGAGAAAATGCTGCCACCTATTTGCCACCAGGGGCAATATCTTTAAAATAAAATCTACATCCAGTCTCGTGGCTGGAGAGAATTGAAAACGTGAGGAGGCTTTGGTTGCAAGGGTGCGTCAGAACCACAAATACACAAAGATCATTCAAATACTAACTAATGCAATACACAAATCAATAATAACCGTTGACCAAACCTAAACTTAAAGAGCACACAAATTGGCTTTCAAGTAAATTTTGGCCCCGCTGGGCAGCCCTGCAGACAGCCAGGTTGGCAGAAGCCCTGTTGTCTTCCAGATGATTGAGGACCCTTCCCCCTTATTGTTAGATCGACATCTGTTTGCGTGGGACTTCCTTGCCTTTTGAGCATCCAACAGTGCAGAAGAAGCACATAAGAAATAACTTAATGTATAGCAAATGCCCTATTTATGTTTGTCTGCACTCACTATTTTTTTGCATCTCACAAAGAAACTCCCAGTGATGAATTTTCTTTGTGAAATACAAAAAAATCTGTGCCTGGTGCACAGGAAAACCCACGGCTCAAATGACAGGCCCAGGAAGGGAAATCTGTTCTAAAAAGGGTGCTCATCCCACCTCTGTGTTCGTGTGGTCCTGTGACTGCAATCCTCCGTGTTAAGGGTTTTCAATGGCATAGCCTGCTGCGGTTCAATTGTCAAAGCCCATCAGTTCCCCATCTCTAAAGTTAACAGGCGAACAGTAAGGTTGGTAGATGAGTCTATGCAGTTATAGAAGGATGCCCTGCATCCACCAATGTCTAAAGTTTCCCCTTTGCCCCTTATTCAATGTTGCTGCACTGGTCGTCCAGAGCCGCAAAAGCCCTGGCCTCTCCTCCCCTGGTGAAGGACTGCCAGCCCTATTTAGAGATCCCCACCTTTTTGGCTCAGATCTCTATACTTTCAGTCCATTCACTGGGGCAAAGAATGCACTGAAGGCACACATAGATTAATGAAAGAAGCCGATTTTGTGTTATGCTAGGCATTTTTTGGTTTTCTGAAACAAAGTCCAAGTGAAAAACAAAAAAAGGCCCCAGGTAGTTTTTGCCTCCCTGGGCTCATTTTTGTTTTCTTTCCAGGTTCTGACACGCCTTGCATGGCAAACTCGAACAAAGGAAATCTGTGGCACTATCTCCACATTAAGTATGATGGGGATATACCCACGGTGATCCGGTGGCCCTGTGGTAGCAAAGCACCAGGTTAAGGGTTTTGGACAGCAAAGCCAGCTAAGGTTTAGCAATTAGAAATCCTGTGAGCTAGGGGAATAATGGATTTTGTGGCACAGGAATTCTGCCAATTTACAAGTGATTCCCCTTCTCAGTCTTGCAGAAATCACTGGCTGACTACTGGCATACCACCCCCTGGATTTATTCTATGTGTAATACGTTTATAAAACACTTTTATATAGAACCCCCATATGACCGTTGGCCACTTCAAAAACCTTGTTCTAATAGCTGTTGATATCACTGGAAGAAATAATTTAAATAATGAAAGGTCGGAGAGAAAACTGTCTGGGATAATGGCAAGAAAGAGAATCTTCCTCATACAAAGAGGTGCTTATGAAATGTGAATTTCTTGATCTGTATTGAGAAGTCTTTAAAAGTTAGTGGTTCAATCAAGACTTTTGTTTCAAAGGTAGGGCAGCAAAACAGCAAGATTCAGGGAAGATTCTTCAATTTTGGCATTACCTATCGCTATCCCAGATACAGTTAGAACACTAAGGAAACATTTAGCAAACTCATATTTGCAATTGTACTTTAACAAATAATACTTCTGGCCCTGTTCTTGTCCCACCTTTTTCTCTTTTTAGATGTACAGCTCAATGTATTTGTTGTGATGGTCATTTAACCCTAAAAAGGGCGGGTAACCACCAGTGTGAGCTAGCAGACTAGTGGGGCATGGCTTTCCAGGTCATGTAGTTCCACCAAGCCAGCCACAAGAGTAGATGAACTGCCTGTTTATTCCAGTTTACTTATTCCCCCAAACTCTATAGCCTTCATTATAAGACAGAATTACTGGGGCGTGGTCTGGCCACGGTTCAGGATGGCCACCTAGGAGCCGAGCTCCGTGAGGCGATGGGCTGCGGGACAAGGGTGGCAGCGCCGGGGGCGCATCGGAGCCCTCCTGTGCAGCACCAGAGCATTTGTGAAGGATCAGAGGTGGTGGGGGGCCGATGCCCGGGACGAAGCAGAAGCGCTGTCCCCTGCTGCACTGTGGGGAGAGCGGAGCACGGACCTGAGGCCTGTGGCAGGAGCACGAGCAGCGGGCTCGAGTGGTGGACCGGCCCGCGATGGAGGGACGCGCCTCCCGGAAACTTGCGGTAAGAGGCGCGCCCCTCCCCCCTTTTTATCCTAGCAACTGCGACCATCGGAAAAGGCACTGAGCGGCCGGCACCTCGCCCGCCTACCCCCGCGTGCGGCGACCGCTCTCCTCTGGGCTTGGGGAGAGCAGAGAAGAACAGGGCACAGATCAGCGACTCGGAACAAATGGGAGCCGCGCCTCCTACCCTCTTGGACCCCGAGGGCGGCGGGCGACACCGAGCTCCCTCGACGGCACACTCCCCCCCCCTTAACCTGGCTGGAAATCGAAGGCCTTGCACCTACGACCACTGCGGAGACCTGCATGGGAGGGGGGAAACAGAAAACAAAAAAACGAAACACAACCAGATGAAGGAAAACAAATTAAAACAGGAAGCAACCAGGAGATCAGGATATGGAGCGGGGTAGGGGGGAGAAGGAAAAAGGAAGAAACAAAGGAAAAGGGACAAAGAGACCGGGGGCAATGGGGACACCCACAGCCCACCAACGGGAAGGACAGCGCAATACTAACGGGGAAGCAATTAAATAAAGGGATACAGAAAGAACAAAAAAAACGAGGAGAGAACTAACGAACAAGGGGGAGAGCAACATGGAGCAGCATAAGACAAGCACAATAAAAGGACAATAATAAATAAAAACAAAAAAGTAAGACCGAACTAACCACGAATAGCGCACAAAACAGTCCAAGGAAAACAACACGCAGGAGGAGAGGGGAAACAATACACAGAACGAATGACAAAACAAGAGGCTACACAAGTACAAGTACAGTACAGCAAAGGAGGAGGGGAGACGGACGGTGGAGGAAGGGGAGGGGGACGAAAGCCAGTAACATCCGAAGTGAAAATACCTCCATGCAGCCAGGAGGCCCAACCTAAGAGGCGCACTTCATCCTCACTCATACTCCTTCTTCTTCACCGCGACCCCCCCCAAGCCAACGCAGGGAGTAGAGGACGGCAAGAGGCCTCTCTCGCCCCCCCTCTGGAATGACGAGGCACTGTCTACACTCGAACCCGTACCCAGACTAATATTCTGTCCAAGCAACTGGATGTCGACTCTCTGAGGTCATCTAGAGGGACCAGCTACTGCTTATTCGAACCTGCTGCCTAACCAGGGCTTCCTCTCTCCTCAACCCCCCTCCACCCTCCTCTCACATCACATCACTTTCTGCGCTCCCAGATTATGCTAAGACAAGTACCCTCCAGATCCCTACTAGCACTGGGAAATCTGCAATGCCTAGGGGCAAGACGACAGGCAAAGCACAGGGTAAACCAGCTCGTCAACTGCTTTTCTCTGAAGCCCTGCGCCAACAGAAACACTCCCCCGTAGTGTAAATTCCGCTCCCCTTTGAAACCCACAGGGACCCCCGCCTGAGGCAAAACAGGCTCAATCCTCCCCTATGGGTCTCCACCGTCGTGAATCGTGAATCATGGGCTATGGTAGAAGCACCACAGAGGCCCTACAGCGGAGATGGCCAGATGGAGAGATGAGTACAGGTTATATGTGCATCCCTAAGACACTATAATGCTGAGTGCCAGTGCCTTTAACAGACCTCGAATGCTTTTGACTGTTTTGATTGTTCTTGATTACTACTTTTGCCCTTGCTTATTCTCATTAGCCCCTGGATGCCCCTCCCCGCCCTCTCCCCCCTCGGAGGCCCAGAAACCTCTCTTCCCCCCCACCCCTTAAACCCCCTCCCCCTCCGCTCTCATTCAGAAACGGTAATTCTACCCCATCTCACTTATCCTCTTTGGAGTACTAGTCTTATGCACTTCCTAGGACTTACGGGAACCATCTTCTCATTTTTAACATTTTATCAGTATACTACTCCCACTTACGGCTAGTTTATCCGGGTTAAAGATGGGGCGCTAGGCTTTGAGGGGGGCCTCAATACCCTGGTCTTCAAGTGAGTGTTTTGGAAGGCCTACCGTGGGTGTCGGCGGGGAGGAGAACGGAGAACATAGAACAGACCACGGACATACCTATCTAGCACAAAGGAACACCATCATACTTCGGGGTGGGGGAGTACGGGAGAGGATAAAGGAAAAGAAAAAAAACCTACGACACACAAGCCCTTTTTTTTCTTTAAACGACACAGCATTACCCCACCCCCGGTTCTGGGTTGCTAAAGGTGTAGTGTGTGCCCTATACACGATCCCCCTCTTCCCCCCTCCCCTTCTCCTCTCCCCTTTTCCTCTACTTTCCTTTCCTTTCCTTTCCTTCTCCTGGACCACCCGCCCCTGCCGGGCATGATCCAGATCCGCAGGTGGGCGATAATACCTGCACAGGGGGGACCTGGGCGCCCCACGCGCGCCGCCTCTCTTGGAGCGGGGCCCGCTGGCCGAGCGTCGATGCTCACTTGGCCTAGGTTTTAGACCCGCCGGTTAAAGTTTGCGGATATCGGGACCCCAGTCCTGATCTCTTCCTTTATCTTCTTAGATCTCCAATAGTTCCCCCTTTTCCACTGATACGCCTCTTTCTTTTTTCTCTTCCTACTATCCTGCACGTCTATTGCTCTCCTCCCCCTGCTTCTTCTTGTCCTCTCTACCCTCACTCATTACATTAAATGGAAAAAAGTCTTATCCTATCTTAACTCCAAACAGGCTGACATTGCCCTATTGCAGGAGACACACCTGGACAGACTTGAATCGGATAAACTACAATGGGACTGGGTTGGTACCATCTTGTTTAGCTGTAACCCACCTCTATCCAATACGGAGAGCACCCCAAGAAAGTGTGGGATGGCGATCTTATTGCGCAAAACCCTCCCTTTCACGATCACCAAATCATGGACCGACCCTGAAGGCCGCTATGTATTCGTCAAACTGAAGATTGGAGACTCTACACTAACGGGTCCCAAATGCCTTTTCTTTCTCCAGCTCAATCGACTCCTGACCAAGATAGAGGCATCTCGCTTTGTAATAGGAGGTGATTGGAACATAGCTAGAGACGCGGTACTGGACAGAACAGGACCCCTAGACACATGTAACAACACAGACAGGGTCCTACAGACTGATATACTTTCGGACAATGGCCTGGTAGACCACTGGAGGTTGACTCATCCGGCAGAGAGAAAATTTACTTTTCTCTCACCGGTACACAGTACCCAATCCCGGCTTGACTACTTTCTGCTATCTCACAATCTAGTAGCCCATACCGTTGACAATAGCATACTAGGGGGAGGCCTTTCAGACCATGCTCCCGTTCTTGTAGCTATCCAGTTGCTATCCAGTTGGGTCTAATACCCCCGGGTCGCAAACCCTGGAGGCTACCTATCCATCGCTACCCATCCCCCCAGGGTAAGCTACAATTGCAGGACCAAGCAACCACTTTTGCCCAGGATAACCTCGGCACTGGAAGCTCAAGTCGAATCATGTGGGCCGCAGCTAAGACCTTGATTCGAGGTCAGCTCATGTGAGATGCCGCACTGGAGAATAAAGATAGGAAAGAGCAAAAGGCGGCACTGGAACTCGACATTCGTCGACTTACTAGACAATATACAGCGCATCCCTCCCCTTCCAGGGCGCCGAAAACTAGAATGCGCCCAAATGGCTCTCAATGAGCTATATACCACCCAGGCTGAGTATGCACTACAGAGGCTACAAGGGTGACATTACGAACAAGGCGAGAAGGCCGGACGACTGCTGGCAGCCCAACTTCGTCAAAGAACAGCCACTTTGGCTATCCCGGCTATCCGATCCTCCTCTGGGGAAATATTGACACACCCGCAAGCTATTGCAAATGAATTTGCGCTGTTTTACAGACGCCTCTACATACCGGAAACAACAGCTAGCCCGACACAGACTGCCACCTTCCTAGAGGGCCTTGCTCTCCCCTCCTTATCAGAGGAGGGACGCAGTGTCCTGGAAGGGGAAATAAGCAGGCAGGAATTAGATAGAGTCATCTCCGACCTCCCTTATCACAAGTCATCCGGTGAGGACGGATACCCGGCGGAATTCTATAAGTGGGTAGGGAAAGAGGCGACTGATATCCTGCACCAGGCCCTGAATGAAGCCTGTGAAACCCAGACGCTGGGAGCCATATCCAATAACGCTACGATGGCCATTATACCAAAACCCGGGAGGGATCCTCTACTATGTGGCAGCTACTGACCCATGTCCCTCCAAAACGGAGACATCAAAATGTTAGCAAGCGTTTTGGCAAACAGACTGCGCAAAGTAATACCGTCCTTGATTCACCACACGCAGGTGGGATTTGTACCAGGCCGCACCTCTAGGAACCATCTGCGCACCCTATGTCATACCCTATGGAATGCAAGGGACTCACCGGAGACGGCGTTAGCCCTGTCTCTAGGCGTTTGTCTGCATAGAATGGCCCTATCTGTTCGCGGCAATGGAGAGATTCGGTCTGGGAGACAAATTTATCTCTATGGTACGGCTGCTTTATGACCAGCCTGCTGCCAGAGTCAATTGTGGAGGCTTCCTCTCGGACCCTTTCCCTATCCATACAGGCACACGACAGGGCTGTCCCCTCTCACCCCTCCTTTTTCTACTAGCGATGGAGCCCTTGGCCATGGCTATCTGATCCTCCCCCCTTATATCCGGCCTACCGTTAGCTGAAGGTATTTCCAAAATCTATCTATACGCCAATGACGTCCTACTAACCCTCACGGACCTAGAATGATCCATACCAGCCTTGCTAGAGGTCATCGAGGAATTCGCAACCCTCTCTGGCTACCGTATTAACTAGGATAAGAGTGAGGCACTTCCCCTTTCGCGTGTAACCACAAAGGCAGCACTTCTAGGTTATCCATTCCGCTGGACGGCAAAACGCCTCAAATATTTGGGAGTACTAGTCAACCCAGGCATGGCTCACATGGTGGCAGACAATATTGAACCCCTCATTGCGCGGACGAAACTCGACTTTGCAAAATGGACCCAGCTGGGCCTTTTAATGTGGGGCCAAGTGCAGGCGATCTGGATGGTTACAGTACCGCGCTTCACCTACATCTTGGGGCTCCTCCCCTTGCAGGTACCCTTCTCCACACTACGAAGCAAAGATGCGCACATTAGATCATTCGTATGGGGCAAAATGCGACCGCGACTATCACCTGCCAAGCTCCAAGCCCGCCGTTCACACGGGGGTATGGGGCTCCCGTCGTTGGAGCATTACTCCCTAGCTTTGCAACTGTCCCAACTGTCCCAAACATTGTCAAAAGCGCCAGACCCGCCCCTATGGACTATAGTGGAAAGACAGTGGTTGTCTGCGAATGAGGTCCTCGGGGGACCTTACCGTGACGATCTTCCATCTATCACCTTGATGAATCCTATTCTGAAAGCGTCCAGATCAGCCTGGCGAAGGGTCCGCAGATTACTTGGGGTCCATCCCCTCATCCATGCCCAGGCGCCCTTATGGCGCAACAGCGGCCTCCCGATAGGCAGTGAGGTACTCAACTTGCTACAATGGAGGATGACCGGCATCCTTACCCTCTCGCAGGTCCTAGAAAACAACATGCTAAAACCCTTCCCCAGGCTGCGGGAAGAGTTTGGTCTCCATCCAAGCCAGGAATGAAGATATCTACAACTTAAACACTGTATCTCCTTGGGAGGTGACGCTGTCCGGCGGGGGTCCCAGTCCTCCCCCATAGTGGCTTACTTGCAACAATGGGGGCAACATAAGGGAGTAATGGCAGGCCTCTATGACTTAATCACCCGACAACTCTATTCCCAGCCCCTGGCGGATAGGCTACGTTGCACTGGCAAACCCGATTGCAGGCAGTCCTAGACCCAGCCGACTGGGAAGACGTTCTGGAAGCCTTGGACAGAGGTACGCGGGAGGCACGCTTAAAGTTCTGTCTCTTTAAGGTCTTACACGACTGGCACTGGTCCCCAGCAAAACTACACAGGACAGGACTCCTTCCACATGCGAAGTGCTGGAGATGCCCAGAGAAATCCTGTGATCTAAAACACATTTTGACCGACTGTCCCACAGTTCGACCACTCTGGGACGTTGTGAGCTCCACTCTAGCCGAATCTATGCTGCTCCCATCGCCACTCCCCCCTTCCCTCACACTCTTGCATGATACGACCTCCCTGCCAGACCTCTCTAGACCACACAAAAGGTTGCTGCACACTGCACTAGCCACTGCAAAAATATGCATACTCCGACATTGGTGGTCAGAGGCCCCACCAGCCCCGGAGGAATGGATCGTAGCCATGACCTGCACGGCCACGCATGAGAGAATTATCTATAACTTACAAGACCGAGCCCAAGTATTTACTCAGGTGTGGGCCCCCTTCCTCACAGTAGATAGATAGCGAACCACCTGGAAACTACACCCACCCCCTCCCACTCTTCCCCACCTCCCTCCCCCCTCCCTTCCCTATCTCCTTTCTATCCCCCTCCTCCTCCTCCATCTAGTATTCTTTTTCTTTCTTTCCCTTATTATTCTAATCCCTCTCTTTTCTTTTCTTCTTTACTCTGATTCCCTCTTTTTTCCTTCTCTTTCTTAACCTCGCCAGAGGCTATATATTGATATATTGATTGATCCCTTCCATCATCCCCAGATGACCTTTCTCGTAAGATCCCTCAACACGTGCCATGAGTAGAATACATTGCATCAGCCTGAACTAGCCAAGCGGAGACAGGAGACCCACGTCCTCTTATTTTCACCATGCAGTTACCCTGACAGTCCACACCCCTAGAGCATTCTAATACATACGCGATGCGACCTGTTCCGATCCCAGTCATCGGCACAGCGATAAACCTATTTTGTGCCCCTGGGAAGCCAGGCGCTTTTGCCCTCAAACACCTGCTGCACGATTAGCTTGTCCATTTGTCTCCTTCCCTTATCCTTTTTTGTTTACATCCTGAGTGACCGTCGACATGAAACCTTGTTTGCCCGCCTATTTGCTTACTCCCTCTTTCTCACCCCATCTATATTTCTTCTACCTCCCCTTCTCCCACTGCATGCCCGACTTGAACAATATATTATGTTCTCGTAGTACAAAAGTCACTAACCTATTATTGCGTCCGTTCTCTCCTATTCTCTGATGTACAATTGTTTATAAATTCCGGGACTTTGACCCCCCTTGATTTTGTAATGTACTGCAGTGTTTATAATACAATAAAAAAATTATAAAAAAATAATTTAAAAAAGGCAGAATTACTTCCCTCCTGATTCCAAAAGGGATGGTTATGGTTTTTCCACATCATTTTTTTTTTTGTGTGGGAGAAGCAGACCCAATAAACCTGTGCAGTATTTCTGACAGGGGGAAGCATAGATTATTCCTCTTGCCATAAAACACCTCTGTCTTCTTTCATCCCCTACTCCCTCATCTCCCTTTCTCACCCGCTACCCAGAGGTCCCTGCATACAGCTACAAATTGCTCAGAGCAGGTGGTAAATATCTGTGTTAAACTCCATGAGATTGGACATTCCATGTGATTTTATGTCTGGAAGGATCGGTCCCCTAACATAATTTCTCATTCCACAGGGTTTAACTTGTAGGTGCACACTTAATGAGAAGATTTACTGCACGGTAGGCATAACATATGATGCTAAGCTACCATGACCCCTGTATGGTGCCATTTGGAATGAGGGAGTCAGTGATCAGCCTTGTTATTGGGAATAGGATTATATGTGTGTGCAACTTTGTGTTTAGGTACTTCTTACAGTTTTAATGTCACAATAAATAGTTCCTTCACTCCTCTTTAATTATTTTAGGTAGTCTGTTGGTGAATATGAGTTGGAAGTGAGTCCCAAATCCTATAACATTGTTTGAGCAGCAATGCCTTACAGTGGAATCATTCTTGAACTTCAGAAATGCCAAACAGAGGAAAGCTTTACCTGATGAAACTCTGTTCCCCACTGAGCTTGTGCAAAAGGTCCTTAGTATAAATGTTCTGTACGTCATGAGTACAGCAAAACAATGTTCATTTAGTATTACCAAAATTCTCTGTCACAGCCCCAAAGTGTGGTTTATAATAGTATGTCCTGCGTTAGCACATCATACCCTATTGTTAAGTATCTTACAAGGGAGACGCGAATAGGCTGATGGACCTTTTGACTGTGCTTCGAATTTTTCCCACCATATAATCCCGTACAAATACAAATCAATAACAAATAGCAATCAATTACATCAAAAATCAATAGGAGTCAGTAATTTCCACTCACCATGACCTTGCAGCCATGAATAACCACACCTTTTATGTAAAAGTTAGAATGTTTATTTCCCTATATTAACAATTCTAATGTCACATAACTTAATCTCAAAATCAAATGATAAACATACAGAAACAATACTGGCTGTTCAAAGCAGCAAAAGTATCAAAATCTAATCAAAGCTTAAGCTACTACACATTTTAAAGTTACAGTACAAATTAATAGCAAGAATAACTGCGCAAACGAAATGACATACATTTAAATTCAGCAAAGAAAAAGACATCAACTGTTATTACATGTAGCGAACTTGATCAGTGAGAACCCTAATTAACACCAGATTAGAATAGCTTGTTTTGGCTTCATGCAAACCATTTAGCCACACAAATTTAGAAAATATCTAACTATGGTTTTATCAAAATAGCGGTTGGTACATAGAAACAAAAGCAAATAGACATAACAATCAGTGACGTGATGGTATTCCTGTCCTCATTTGGTTCAACAACCTGTGACAGTCTTCGTCATTAGGACATCAGTTTAGTCAGGTAGACATCAGGAATGAGCATCAAAGTTCAGAAAAATCAATGTTCCTCTAAGCAGTTTTAAAGGATATAGCTAATGACCTAAACTTTCAAGAAGAATGGGGAGAATGGCACAGATTGGCTGCTCTCCTCCTGGTGCAGTCTGGCTAAATTAGATTTCCTAAAACTACTTCCCAAATCCTAATTGGTCAGAGAATAACATGTTCACACTTAAACCAATGAAACTAAACCCTTAAATCTACAATTTTACTACTACATGGTTCACATGTCGATGATTGGCTCCTTTCCTTCCGTGCCCATTGTTCAGCTCGTCAGGTATCAATATTGTTGCAACTTATACCTCAGTCAGTGCATCCATTGTCTTCTCCTGGGTAGGTCAGTCTCACATACATTACATTAAACATTGTTTCACTAAGAAGTACAGCATCTTCTAGCAAGCAGTTTCTCATGAGAAAGAACTTCAGCCACGAGCGCATGGTCAATACAGTAGAAAATCACAATTTAATTCTCTAAGTATCCATTCTATTAGTTGCCTAGGAAAATTCAGCGTGACATGAGGCCGTGCAACTAGGCCAAGACCTCGCTAAGTTAAGGCCTACGATTAATAAAGCTAATACATAACACTTAATATGACATGTTACTACATGAATCAAACATAAGCTTAACATTTCATATTAATAAGCCATTAATAAGTACACTTCGTGAACATTGGCGGCCACTCTGGTGGGCGACATTCAAATGCGTGCATTATGTTTCTCTAAGTTAATACATTTTCTACACAACTTCAATACTGAAAATACATGAATATTCATTAATAATTGTGCGTTTACACCTGTTCATCTGGACAATGATCCATAGTCAGTTGCCAGTTAACCCCAGGTAATCCCTGAAAAGGCATTAAAGATGTGACCAGTCACACAGCCAGTAGGGTGTCTGTGTTCCAGGTAAGCCCTCAATCTGACTTGCTGCCAGGTGATCCTCAGTGGGTGTCCTGGACCCCCTTTGCCTTTACCACATTGTGCTTATCCCATCCAGTGGTTTGTACAAAATGTAGACACCCACTGGATGATCCCTTGAGTGCTATATGATCCTGATCACATTCAAAGAACGGAATTCCTTTTAAAAAAAAAATTTTGTTCAAGATTCACCTTTACTTTCGTCAGGCTCTTTATCACTTTCAGCTGCTTCAGGCTCTTTGTCACCTTCAGCTGCTTCATGCTCTTTGTTACCCTCAGCTGCTTCAGGTTCTTTGTCACCTTCAGCTGCTTCGTCGCTGTCTGAACTTTCTCCTTGGTCTTCCCCAAGTGAGTTAGTCGCTTCGTCCTCAGAGAATGTTTCCCTCTCTTCTGTTCCTGCCTGTTCGCTTTCAGTTCGGTTTTGCTCTGTCTCAGCACTGTTTTATCAGGCACTGGCAGTTTCAGC
The DNA here is from genome assembly GCF_031143425.1 of Pleurodeles waltl. Taxonomy (NCBI): domain Eukaryota; kingdom Metazoa; phylum Chordata; class Amphibia; order Caudata; family Salamandridae; genus Pleurodeles; species Pleurodeles waltl. Next base: position 244,387,275 of record NC_090448.1, on the reverse strand, counting down.
GCTTCAACTTCCTCATCTGTGGGACACAACACTTTCTTTGTGTGACTGGCGTGAATCCAGTTGGGAACCCCCGCACACTTCACAGCGGTAGTGGTCGTCAGGATCACTTGGAAAGGGCCTTTCCAACGGGGTTCCAGACACGACTTCCTCACGTGCTTCTTTACCACGACCCAGTCACCTGCTTTCAGTGCGTGTCCTGGACCTTGGATCGGTGGCAAGGTGGTTGCTTCCACCTGGTGAGAGAAAGAGCGAACCACGTCAGCCAGACCCTTGCAGTAGTCTAACACCATATCATCTGTAATATTCAAAAGCGCATTTGCGGGAACTGCAGGAAGTCTCATAGCCCTGCCCATGAGAATTTCGTGCGGAGACAATCCAGTCTTTCTATCAGGGGTGTTTCTCATTGACATTAGCACCAAGGGCAATGCGTCAGGCCATTTCAAATTTGTCGATGCACATATCTTCGCCATTCTTGATTTCAGTGTACCATTCATCTGCTCCACCAGTCCTGAGGCTTCAGGGCGATAGCTACAATGCAGTTTTTGCTCAATGTTCAGCACTTCGCAAAGTAACTTTATCACCTCGTTATTGAAGTGACTTCCCCTATCTGATTCTAAAGAGATCGGGAATCCGAAACGTGGTATCAACTCCCTCAACAATAGTTTCGCAACTGTAAGGCTGTCATTTCTACGTGTGGGGTATGCCTCAATCCAGTGACTAAAAATGCACACAATCACCAACACATACTTTAGACCTCCATGCACAGGCATCTCAATGAAGTCCATCTGCATCCTACTAAATGGGCCACTGGCCCTGCCAATGTGGCTCGCGTTCACAACTGTTCCCTTTCCTGGGTTCATCTGCTGGCAAGTGACACATCGATGGCAAACTGCTTCTGCAGCTTGACGAAATCTGGGGTTAAACCAATCAGTTTTGAACAATCTTATCATGGCATCTCTCCCTAGGTGAGCCTGCCCATGAAAGAACCGCGCAAGCTGCGATAAGAGACCATTTGGCAAAACAAATTTTCCCTCATTTGAAACCCATAACTCATCTGGTCTCTTTATACATTGTGATTTAATCCAGGAATCTCTTTCATCCTCCCTGACGTTATTCTGTAATGCTTTTAGTTCATCTATTGTATCTACGACCTTCAAGGCAAATGCTTCAGCTGGTTCGAGTTCTGGTTCACTTATCGAATTCCATTCATCTCTGAGTAATATACAGTTCAAGGCACAAAATCTTGCGACTTGATCCGCATATGCATTTCCCAGAGAAACATAGTCCTGTCCTTTGGTATGAGCACTACACTTTACCACTGCAACTTCGGCTGGCATTTGAATGGCGTGTAACAATTCCCTTATTCTCTCCCTGTTTTTCACTGGGGATCCTGAAGAAGTCAGGAAACCTCTCTGTGACCATAATTGGCCAAAGTCATGCACAATTCCAAACCCGTACTGACTATCAGTGTAAATGGTGACTTTCATCAATGCAGACAGTTGACATGCTCTTGTAAGGGCTACAAGTTCTGCTACTTGTGCAGAATAGACTCCTTGGAGCCAGGCCGCTTCCAAGACACCTGTTACAGTACATACAGCATATCCTGCTTTCAAAATTCCCATCCCATCTCTTAGACAGGAACCATCTACGAAAACAATTTGGTCATTTTCATCAAGCTTAGTATCCTTAATGTCAGGTCGAGGTTTTGTGCAAAATTCAGTCACCTGAAGGCAGTCATGCTCGACGTCTTCAGCGTTCTCAATTTCAGCATTTTCACCAGGAAGCAAGGTTGCTGGATTCAACGTAGTGCACCTTTTCAGCTGCACATTCGGTGAGCCCAGAATTATCTTGCTCCAGTCATGTGTTGCATTCGGGAGCGGATCAAAAGTATCTCAACTGAGTGAGGGACCATGACTGTTACTGGGTGTCCCATCACTATTCCTTCACTCTGAGTGAGGCTGATACCAACTGCTGCTACGGCGCGCAAACACCCTGGAAGTGCTGCTGCGACCGGATCCAAAGTAGCTGAAAAATACGCTACTGGTCTGTTTATGCCACCATGGGCTTGAGTCAAGACAGACAAAGAACATGCATCACGTTCATGACAAAACAATGTGAAAGGCTTTGTGTAATCAGGCATACCTAAAGCTGGAGCCTTACACATGCATTCTTTCAACTCAATGAAAGCATCCATCTCATCTCCTTTCAACTCAATTTGATCCAAGGCATCCTTCTGGGTCAGCTTCAGTAAAGGCTTTGCTAGAGTCGAGAAGTTGGGAATCCACTGGCGACAGTAGCCCACCATTCCCAAAAACTTCCTCACCTCCCTCCTTGTCTTTGGTGGACTCATTTGAAGTACACTCGTTATTCTTTCCTTCATTATTTTCCTTGACCCTTTCTCTATCTGGTGACCCAAGTATTTCACTTTCTTCTGACAGAACTGCAATTTGGAAGGAGACACCTTGTGCCCATTCCTTCCCAAATGGTTCAACAGAGCAATGGTGTCGGCTGTGCAGCCACTTTCTGTCTTTGATGCAATCAGTAAGTCATCAATGTACTGTACTAGGGTTGACTCGAATGGCAATTCTAATGCTTCCAAATCTTTCTTTAGAATCTGATTGAAAATTGACGGCGACTCAGAAAACCCTTGAGGAATTCGACACCAACTGTAAACTCTATCTAGGAATTTGAAACAAAAGAGAAATTGGCTGTCCTCATGAAGAGGCACAGAAAAGAATGCTTGTGACAAGTCGATGACTGAGAACCACTCGGCATCGCAAGGGACTTGAAACATTATCACAGCTGGATTTGGTACGACAGGGCAGCATTTAATTATGATGTCATTTATTTTCCTCAAGTCCTGTACAATTCGGACCTTTCCACTCGGCTTTATTAGTCCCATGATTGGTGAATTACATGGACTGCTTAACACTTCTTTCAGTACTCCCTGCTTTACAAATTCGTCAATAAGTTGGGCAACTTTCATGAGGGTGTCTTGTGCCATGTGGTATTGTGGGGTCTGGGGAAAGGTTGCATTGGGCTTTACAGTCACTTTCACTGGTTCCACTCCTTTCATCAATCCCACCTCTTTCCCTGTCATATCCCACACTTCCTTTCCGACTGTTTCCCGTAATTCGGCTGGAATATCTTCTTCAGTTATCATCGGGAAAAGACAAATCAAAGGATACTCTTCATCGACAGTTTCCATCTCATCCCCCTCTACACTGTCCTCTTCTTCCCCATCACTGCTCGTCTGAATTTTAATTCCCTCGTTCGAACACATAATCGAACATCCCAACTTGCACAATAGGTCTCTCCCTAACAGTGCTATCGGGCTTGAGTCACATACTACAAATTTATGTAACCCTTGATAGTTACCAATGCTGACTGGTACCGGATCTGTAATTGGGTTTGTCAGGTGCCTGTTTGCTACTCCCACCACTTGAACTGTCCTCCCCGAGAGTGGCAAATTTGGTACTTCAATGCTCTTAACAGTTGAACGTGTGGCTCCTGTGTCAACCAAGAATGAAACACGATGACCCATTACTCTTCCCTCCACGTACGGACCCTTTTGATCAACTTCCAAGGATGCTGCAAGCACACAATCTCCTTCCTCTCCTGAACTTTCACTCTCCCATACATTGTTTATTCCACTCTCACTGTGTAATGGGAACTGTTGTACGGTGCCATTTGTATTCATTACCTGACCCGAGACCTGTGGAGGAACCATCACTTGCTGCTGACTCATTGGTGCCAAAGGTATTTGCATTTGCTGATTAGGTACCATGGGTAACTGCTGTTGCATTGGCTGCATTTGCGTCATCTGCATACGGGGCATCTGCATTTGCTGCGGCTGCATGGGCTGTAATCCCTGCAACTGATTTATGGTCTGAAAATTTGGGTTTGGACCTCTCGTTTTCGGTCCCCTCATTGTCTGAAATGCATTGACATCATTGTTTTGCTGACCAACACCTGCACCTTCCTGCACCACCATCGGGCACTCGCGTTTCCAATGTCCGACAATCCCGCACACGTGACACGGCATCACCTTTTTCAATGCCTGCACACCATTCTGAGTCACAACAGTGTTCAAATCCGGACCATTATTCCCAAAACCTCCTCTGCCTCTGCCTCTCGCCTGTGGCTGAAACATCATATTTCCCTGCAACTGCGGCTGCGGTTGCGGTACCTGCTGTTGGAACCCTTGCAAACCTTGCAGACCTGTCTGAGCTGCTTTAAGTTGCATCATCATCACTTTCTCCTTCAACTTTTTCTGTTTCACTTCAATTTCGTCGCTACAGTATTTCGCATAATTCAACACCTCATCAATCGGTTTCGACTGCCAACAAATCAAATGCGACTTTATCATCTGACTTATCTCTGGTCTCAGCCCTTCCACAAATCTGAACACAAAATGAAGCATGTCCTTCGCCTCTATTGGTTCCGTGCCACTGTAGTTCTTGAACGCCTTCAACAACCTCTCATAGTAACTATGAATCGACTCTTTAGCCTCTTGGGCAGTTCGATCAATCTTCTGCCAATCCACATTTTTCGCGGCAACCTTCGTCTTCAAATGCTCAATCACCTTGTAGTACAAGCTCATCACCATAGGTGATGGTGCACCCGTATCCCTGTCTCTCTCTGGTTCACTTGTCGGCCAACCTACAGCTCTTTTGCAATCCTCCCACAAATCTGCCGGAACCACAATCTCAAAGAGAGTGTTCAGGTCTTCCCAGAGACATTTTGCAAGCTTCACAAACCTATCAGTCTGTTGATACCATTCAATCGGTTTCTCTCTCAGTTTGGGAAAATCATCCGTAAAAGACTGAATGTCGCTTCTGTGCCATGGTACATGTATTAATTTTCCCCCTGCTGTCTCCCTCATTGGTAACTTGGTTACTGCATCACTACTCTGCGGTCTTTTCTCGTTGGGCTCTGAGACACTGTCTTTCCTCTTTTCCTTTCTCTTTACCCATCTGCTTTCCCATTTGTCTAAGCACCTCCACACTTGTGCACTCTGCAACAACTCTCTAAGGTGGGCCTTCATGCCTGCTGACCTCATGTGTTAAAAATCTGTGGTCCCGAAATCCAACCTATAGCTCCTGCTCAAGTGTTTTGTCTTGTCTATATCAACCCCGTTTTTGTCAGCTATTTCTTGCAAGCTTCTATGTACCTTGTTCACTTCTTTCGTAATCCTTGGACATAGATACCTCAACTCTTCTTCCGAGTAGGACTCTAACCTATTCACACCCATAGTCCCTTCCACCAATTCTTGTGCTTCCATGTTCAACCTGACCCTATTCAGATAGTCTTCTCCCTTCCCACTGGCTGAGCTTTGTGTGGAATTCAGACTGTTGAACCACAGTGTCAGCTGTTGCGCATTCAACCCCATCAGTGTAGCGTTCACATCGACTGCCATTGATGGTTGCGGCAACTTTTCAGTATTCGATGACAGCGGTATCACCAGTGGGGGACTTGACCTCACCAGTGTTGACTGAGCACATATGGGACTAAACTCCATCAAGGACCCAGATCCATTTGGCTGAGCCGCTATAGGGGTTATCCCTGGAGTGTTTTCTACGCACCTCCTTTCGGTACCATTCTGCAGCATTGATCCCTGACCGCTCATACCTAAGTTAGGCTGACTGTACAGAGGTACCGGTGGACCTACAGTAATGGGTAGCGATATCGCATCTGGGTTTTGTCTATTTCCCATGTTCTGAGGCATGTTCATTCCCACACTATAGGTCATCATTGCCGGCATGCCCATCAGACTCCCCGTCATCTGAGCATGTGCTGTCCCCCCCTGCATCTGCTTTTGAGGCATCAAAAACTGGGTTGATTCGGCTTGTGCCAATGTCGGGTTGTGACCATTCTGTACTCCCCTTACGGTTGGATCTAGAATCATTCCTGCACTGTTGTCACTGCTGTAGTACCCTGGCATCTGCGGCTGATAATTTTCTGCTGGTTTCAACATGGGCACATCTGGATATATTCTCCTAACCTGCGGTATCTGCGGGGTGAACAGTAAACTCGGGTCCTTAGACCCCGATGATGCTCCTGAACTCTGAGTTTCACTGTTCTGTACCGGTGCCGGAGGGGCAGAACTGGTACTTGGACCTTGTCCACTCTCCGCATAAGGTGGTGGACGGTCGTTCAGCAATTGCATTATTAACTCCTCATCCTCTAACTCCTCTTCTCTTCTCAACTTTTCCTCGTCCTCTCTATCCTTGGAACACCTCCTGTTTGTCTTACAGGTAGCTTTCTTACCTGTCTCCTCTTCTTCCTTAGTAATTGCGGGAAACAATTTTATCCCCTGCAATACATCTGACCTCCACACCTTCTGTGCATTATCCCACCTAGCGTCCGCTAGTGTCTTTTCTACCTTCCTTATCCTGGTCTCGAACTTATTTTGCTGCTGCTGTCTAGCCATTAGTTCCCAAATTGCTAGAGCCTCAAACTGGGCTGGCCTTGGAGGCACCTTCATGTCGCACATCGCGAATCTCAAATTCTCTAGAATCCTTATATTGAATGTCCCGTGGATCGGGAATGCTACGCTCCCATGTTTCTCTGTTAGCTTGTGCCATTGCTTTAGCCAAAGGCACAGAGCTACCCCCTTTTCCTCCATTACAATGTAAGCTGGTGTACCTTCGGGCGGCGTCTCCTCTCCTACGCTCGCTTTAATGTAAGACTCCCCCTTCATCGCACTCCTTAATGCTTTAAAAAATTTCATTTTCTCGTCTTTTATTTCACAAAATATGTAATCAATAGGTGACTTTAATTCCCGGAATACTCTTCGATTGCCTTTCCCCTTCCAATCGAGCCCCACGGACTGCGTCCAATCCGTGCGCGACCCTTCTCTGCAACCAACCTATCCCAGCGCGGCTCCTAGTGACGTCACACTCACACACACTGCGGCTGACAAAGCCTCGCGGCTAATCCTCCTTCACTCAGCTCCTCTCGTAACCACTTCTGGCATGTATCGCGAGCTACCAAAAATTATAAAACAGATCTGCCGGTTTACTACAGGAAGGGTAACACAATCGCTTCAGGACCTTAGGGATTTTTCACTAGCCTCGGCAGTTATTACATCTTTCTCGGTCCCCACTTTCGCAAGCAAATCTGACCCGCAGACCTACTCTCAACTTGTCAATGATCTATTCTAGTGCACTTAGAATTTTTGTCAAAGCCCGAAGTCGAAGTTTCTTTCACTCCCTTAACACACGTACCGACTCGTTGACCACGCCCGATCAACCTACTAAACCGCCCAGACCACAACATAAAAAAACATACTCCGGAGTCTCTTGACCTCGCAGGGCCCGTCTCAACAACAACAACCACGTGGACCTTTTTCTGCACAAAGCGCCACATACACGTGAAGTTCGACGACTTCCCTACTCTCACACTCGGAGTCGCACCTCCGCTATTTCTATGAAGTTCGACGACTTCCCTACTTCTACACCCGGAGTCGCACCTCCGCTATTCTCTAAAATCCTCGCAACCTTTTCACACAATCTGCGGCAATAAGCTGTGCAAGCGCAAAATCCTAACTTCACTCATACCGTCACTAGTACCACCAACGCCGATCTCACACCTCCATTCTCTCCATCCGCAAGCTCCGAGATCCCGGGAAAGTCGCGGTGGACCTAGCCCATCATCATTTTCTCAATCAGTTTTATCCAAGAAAATCTAATTCAACTTCTCGAGTGGGATCTCAAAGGGTGTAACCGTCAATTCAACACCATGTACTTTAAGAGTACGGGGTCCCAAAAGACGAAACCGTCCTCTGCTACCATCTACTGATAGAGCGTTCCGTACTAATAATTTACCTGTATTTGGACGCTCTTTAGGCCGATGAATCTTTTGGCTAAATGGGACTCTCCTTACTCTATATCGGTCAATTTAATCAAATCAATAATCAATAACGAACATAAGCAATACCCTGATCAACATAACACTTAACAATTAATCCAGAATACATTTTGGCGAACCCTGACCTTTCAGTCAGGAATAACCACACCAGTTTATTCAAAGTTAGTAAATTTATTTCCCTATATTAACAAAGCTAGCACAATATAGATGTGTCTCAACACCAGATGATAAACGTAAATGAACATTAATAGCTGTCCATAACGGCGAAACAGATGCAATCTATGCAGCATTTGAATAACAAGGCATTCGATAATAGCAATGCAAATCACTAAAACTATAATCTGTAATGAGCTAATTGCATACATTTAGTCAGCATAACAAGGTCTCAAATTGTATCGTGCAACAAAAGGAATCCTCATCTAACCTCAAATTAGCATCGGCATGTGGGACTTCATGCAAAACAATTTAGCAACATTAATTTAGAAAACTCCTAGCTAGGGCTCTTATCAAAAATCAGCAGTTGGTTACCTAAAAGAAACACAATGCAATTGTACAATTTCCTTTCATATTTACCAATTACAATCAGCATTCAAGGAAGTCTTCGTCTCACAGGTACCGTTTCTCGATCAGCATGGGTACCGTTTCGATCAGCATGGGTCGGGGCAAAGGGGCAGGGGTGGACGGGGCAATTGCCTCACGGCGGCAAAATAAAACTACTACTTCATGTAAAGGGATCAAAGTTAAAGTCTCTAGGGCAAGAATCATTAAAGCCTCTTTCTCTCGATTAGAGAAAGCATCAAAGTCTCTTTCAAAATGGCGTCGCAGCAAGGTGGGCCATAATAGCTGCAATGTCCTGCAAAATGGCGGGTATCGAGCTGGTAATGGCAATAATGGCTGTAATGGCTACTTTCTTCTCGTGCACCTGGTTTAAATAGACAACAGTTCAAATCCAGTAGGGTCTTCCATTGGAGGGTTCATAGGTTGGCTTCAAATTGTCCAATCAAAAACAACAGTTCTCAGGCTTTTACTTAAGCATACATTATCCTTGGAGACGAGTACGCAAGTTGCAACATTTTATACCAATTAACTCACTTTCAGAGCTTCCATTGTCCGCACCTGCAGATTGACCTCGGAGTAATGAGAGAAATATGCCAGGCTGGCACGAAACCTTAAGATAAGCATGTGAACGATCTCAGTGGAAAAGTACAGCTTCAAGCAAAAATACACGTTTAATAGCACATTGGAAAAACACGAGCATCTAAACCGTGAGACTAGGCAACTAGGCCAAAGCCTCCACTAAAGTTATGCTAAGTTAAAACATTTCAGGCAAGCAAATCGTAGCACACGTTTATGATTATGTCGGATTAGTGCAATTCTAATACATCACGTTATATAAAGCACGCTTATAAATGTTGGCGAACTACTCTAAGGGCACATTTTGTCCCCGTACAATCTTTATTAGTTCGGTTAAAGCCACACATGATTATTGCAGTACTACGTTTAAGCGCTAATAAATGTAAAACCTTCATTTATGCGTCATCAGTTGCATCAATGTGATTTCAAGTAGCAGGGCAGGCATTTTTACCTGCTGGGGAACGTGGCCTACCTGACTTTCCAATGTTTTTATATTGGTCTGCCAGTCCCTTGCAACAGGGTTCTTTGTGTGTGTAGAGCTACATTTTCCATTTTGTCTTTCCTTCATTACAATAATACCTAAGAAGGAGGACTGTAATGTGAGCCCATATAGCAGATGTGAAATGCAGTCCCTTTTACCCTAACATTCCAGAGATCCTTTGCAGTGTGTTCAACTGAGGATTGTAAACAAAAAGAGAAAGTATGGCCCTACCAAGCTATGGAGCTTTCTCCAACCTTTCCTGACTCATTGTTCTCTTGAAGAGCTACCTCCCACAGGTAAATAGATAGTAAAGTGTTTCCAATGAGCTTCATGTCATTGTGCTGCATTCCACCTGTCTGGGCAGTCCCAGTTTCCCAGTTTCCTGCTGACCAACTGCTGAGGAGGGGTATTCGCGGTGCAATAGCAGGATGGACAAGAAGAAGCACCATTAAGGAGCTGATGATTCAGCCAAAGGTGCCCACTGCAGGATCACATAATGACCTTCAGTAACAGTGAGGGCCAGGAGTTTCGGACATTTCTCCACAATGCACCTTCACTGTGGATCGATCTTGCTGAGGAACTCATCTCTATCCAAGTTTCAACGTTATAATTAAGTGCAAAGATGAAGTGAAACACACCGTTCCGCGGTTGCTGTGAAAAAACACAGAAGCACTGGAAGAGAACAACATTGATGGAGGGGCCTGCAACAATGATTAAATTCCCACCATGACAACCAGGGGTGGAAACCTAGCATGTGTGGGTGGTGGGTTTGTGTCTCCACCCAAGGAAGATCCCAAGCTGCAATGCCTGCTGAGCGTTGAGCTCATGCTTATCTGAGACACATCTCTGGTGCTGAAAATGTCAGATGCACTCTTGCTGGTTGGTCAGGCTGGAGTGGTAAAGTCCCTAACTACCCTGAAAACTACCAATCCCTAAACCCTACCAACTCCTTACAATCCCATAATGCTACCCTTCCCTGAACCCTATAAACACTTTACTACCCTTTTACACTACCCATTCCTAAACCCTAAAAGCCTCAAACCACTCCCTAATGCTACCCTACCTAAACTCTTAAAAAGCCCTAAAAGCCCTTAATACTACCCTACCCTGAGCCTTAAAGCACCCTTCCCCAAACCCACTACAAACGCTCCTCTCTACTTTACACGAGGATGTCCCTTGTCCTTCCTCCCAGTACACTTACCTTTGTTCTATACGGCTTAACACTTTTAGATGATTTTGAAGCCACAACATTTTGTCATACGGTTTGTTAGTCAGTGACATTTTGACAGCTTTTTCATTCTACATTTTCCACTACGATATATTTACTGCAAACCCGATTTTTTCCCTTTAATAGATAGGACCCATACTGTACAAGGCCCTGTATACATGCTACATGGATTTATAAAACTGGTATGTTCACAGACTGGAAGTCAGTGTAAATTTCTTAGATAAGAGGATACAGAAGTGCTGGTTGGAAGGTTTAGAATAAGGCAAGTGGCTGCAGTTTGTATTGTCTGAAATTATTTTATATGGATGAAAATCATGAACCCAGAACACAAAATCCATGTTTAAAATATCTTGAATCTGCTATAGGAAACTTGAGAATTAATTACCTCTCGAAAATATGTCAACAAGCTTGGATTAACAAATCACTAAATCTAGCTTTGCAAGTCCAGGACAAGATGAAACTATGTAAATGATCCCATGTTTAATGTTTATTAACACTTATAAAACCAGCCAGTGGTAATCCTATCTAGGAAAACATTTTCCAGCTTTCTTCAAATACATATTAATGAATCATAGATTCTGCAAGTTCCCAACCAGTGATTTCATGACACCATGGGTGAAGCCCAGAGACAACAGGCCCTATTTACAAAGTACATTTTTTAGTATGGTTAATAATACTAAAATAGTAACAACAATGTCTTACAAAATGTGCATTTACATGCCTATATTACAGGGATCTCCATCTCTGCCTCTTTATCTTTTCTGTGCGGAGATCTCTGCACACATATGTGTCTGTTTCAGTAGTAAATGTACAAGGGGAAGAGGTGAGTGGATGGAAAATGGGGAATATCCACTACTAAAGAAAGAGGTTAAGAGAGGAGTATTAGAAAGGGCTATAGGGGAGTTTATTGAGGGGCAAACACCAACTCCCAAAGAGTAATCTGATTGCTATTCACAAACTGCCCTTCTATGGTTACTACAGCCAAAAAGGACCCAAAACAGTTGTAAATGTACTCCAGCTCAGAATCCCACACCACAGATGGCCAATCAATCAAAAAATGTATAGAGCGCGCCACTCACCCGTGAGGGTCTCAAGGCGCTGGGGGGGTAAAAAGGAGGGGGAGGGGGGCAGGGAGGGTCACTGTTCGAAGAGCCATGTCTTGAGGCCCTTTCTGAAGAGCAGGAGGTCTTTGGTTTTTGGTTTTGCGAAGGTTGGTGGGGAGGGAGTTCCAGGTTTTGGGGGCGAGGTAGGAGAAGGACTTGCCTCCTGTGGTGGTGCGTTGGATGCGGGGGACTGTGGCTAGGGCGAGGTCGGCTGATCGGAGGTTGCGTGTGGGAGTGTGGAAGTTCACTCTTTCGTTGAGGTAGGTTGGGTCGGTGTTGTGGAGGGATTTGTGTGCGTGGATGAGGATCTTGAATGTGATTCTCTTGTCTATGGGGAGCCAGTGAAGGGATTTGAGGTGTGGTGAGATATGTTCGTGGTGGGGGAGGCCAAGGACGAGGCGCGCGGCTGTGTTCTTGATTTTCTGGAGTTAGCGTTTGAGTTTGAGTGTGGTGCCGGCGTAGAGGGCATTACCATAGTCTAGTCTGCTTCTGATGAGTGCATGGGTGACTGTCTTTCTGGTTTCTGGGGGAATCCATTTGAAGGATTTTTTTAGAGTGCGGAGTGTGTGGAAGCAGGAGGAGGTTAGGGCATTGATTTGCTGTGTCATGGAGAAGGAGGGGTCTAGGATGATGCCGAGGTTGTGTGCGTGGTTTGCGGGGGTGGGTGCGGGCCTAGGGCGGTGGGCCACCAGGAGTCTTCCCATGTGGTTTTGTTGGGGCCGAAGATGATGATCTTGGTTTTGTTGGAGTTAAGCTTGAGGTGGTTAGAAGTCATCCAGTTGTTGGTGTCGAGGAGGGCAGTGTGCAGGTTGGTTTTGACTGTGGTGGGGTTGCGGGTGAGGGAGAGGATGAGTTGGGTGTCATCTGCGTAGGAGAGGATAGTGATTCCGTGTGTTTGGAGGATGTTGGCTAGGGCGATCATCTAGCTGTTGAAGTGTGTTCGGCTGAGGGATGATCCTTAGGGGACTCCGCAGATGATCTTGGAAGTGGTGGAGTGGAAGGGTGGGAGGGGGACTCTCTGGGTCTGGTCGGTGAGGAAGGAGGTGAGCCAGTCTAAGGCTTTGTGGCGAATTCCTATGTTGTGGAGGCGTGTGCGGAGTGTGTGGTGGCAGACTGTGTCAAAGGCTGCGGAGAGGTCTAGGAGTATGAGTGCAACGGTCTCGCCTTTGTCGACTTTGGTCCTGATGTCATCAGTGCATGCGATGAGGGCGGTTTCCATGCTGTGGTTTTTGCGGAACCCAGATTGTGAGGGGTCAAGAGTGTTGTTTGCTTCGAGGAAGTGGGATAGGTGGGCGTTGCCTAGTTTCTCAGCCACCTTGGCGGGGAAAGGGAGGAGGGAGATGGGGCGATAGTTGGAGAGGATCTCCGGGTCAGCTTTGTTTTTTTTTAGGAGCGCAGTGATTTCCGCGTGCTTCCAGGGGTCGGGGTAGGTGGCGGAGTCGAAAGAGGAATTGATTATGTCGCGGAGTATGGGGGCGATGGTTGGGCTGGCTTTGTTGTATATGCGATTTGGACAGGGGTCAGAGGGGGACTCGGAGTGGATGGAGTTCATGGTTTTTTCGGTTTCTTCGTGTGTGGTGGGGGTCCAGGTGGTGAGTGTGGAGGGGGGGTCCTGAGAGGGGGTAGGGTTGGGTGAGTGAGGGGTGTGTGCGGTGGGTGTGTGTGGAATGAAGCTGCTTTGGATATCCAGGATTTTGTGGTGGAAGTGGTTGGAGAGGGCATCACATAGGGGCTGTGTGTGTGAGGGTCTATGTTGCTGGCTTTGGGTTTGGCCAGTTCGTTAATGATGGTGAAGAGTTCTTTGCTGTTTTGAGAGTTGTTGTCAAGGCATGTCTTATAGTGATCTCTTTTGGCGGTGAGTATGAGTTTGTGATGGGTGCGAATGGTGGTTTTGAGGGTGGAGAGGTTGGTTGTGGAGGGTTCTAGTCGCCATATTTTCTCCGTTTGGCGGCATTTGTGCTTTGAGACTTGGAGTTCGGGGGTGAACCCTGGGGCGTTCTTGATGTTGCGGGTGGCGATGTGTTTCCTGAGGGGGACTAGTGTGTCTGTGCAGGTGGTGATTCATTTGGAGAGGTTGTGTGCTCCTGTGTTGGGGTCGTTGGCGTGGGGGGGTGGGGTTGTGAGCCAGTTGGGAGTTTAGTCGCTCTGTAGTGATCTTGTCCCACATGCGGTAGGGTGTGGTGTGTTGATGGTGGTGTGTGGGGGGTTTGGTGAAGGAGAAGTGGACACAGTGGTGGTCAATCCAGATGAGTTTGGTGGTGTGGGTGTACTCTATGTGTTGGCTTGATGTGAAAATTGTGTCAAGCATGTGTCCTGCTGAGTGGGTGGGTGCGGTGACCAGTTGTTTGAGTCTGAGGTTGGGGAGGTTGTCTATGAGGGAGGTAGTGTTCAGGTCTTGTAGGTTTTCCATGTGAAAGTTGAAGTCACCGAGTAGGATGTAGTCTGTGGAGGTGAGGGCATGCGAGCTGATTGTGTCGGCGATGGTGTCGCAGAAGGCGGGGCGTGGTCCTGGTGGTCTGTAGATCAAAGTACCTCTGAGGGTGGAGTTGTTGTTAATGTCGATCAGGAAGTGCATGTGTTCCATGTTGTTGATAGTGTCTTGGGGGCTGGTGGTGACTTTGATGGTGTCCCTGTGTAGGATGGCGATACCACCCCCGGCCTGTTGGGGCGGTCTTTGCGTTGGAGTTTGTATCCCTTGGGGGTGGCGATGGCTATGTCGGGTTCAGAGGAGGGGTTGGTCCAGGTTTCCGTGAGGAAGGGGATGTCAGGTGAGTGAGATGTGATGAGGTCCCAGAGTTCTATGGCATGTTTGTGAAGGGAGCGGGTGTTGAGGAGCAGGCAGTTGAGGTGGTTGTGGTGGGCTGTATTGGTGTGGTGCATGAGGCTGTTGTTGCGGGGTGTGTTCTGGGTGTGGGCTGGTGTGCGGCGGGGTAGGTTGGTGGCAGTGGGGGCAGAGCAGGTGAGTATTGTGTTGGGGGTGTTGTGTTTGTTGAAAGGGGGTTGCTATGGTTGGTGTGTGATGTGAGGGATGTGGAGCAGGAGAAATGACAGGTGTGGCAGGTGAAGGGGCCGTGAGTGTGTGTGGGGCTGGAAGGGGTGCACGTTGGGCGTGGGCTGAGTGAGTGGACGGCGAGGGGGGTAGGTTTGTCTGAGAGGGCCAGGGGGGCTGGCACTGGGCGCGGTCTTGGCGCGGACGGGCGCAGACGGGCTTGACTTTGGCGCGCCAGCGGCGCGGCCGCGCCGTGGCTGCCATAAGAAGGAGGGGAGGGGGGAGGGGCAGATGGGAGGAGGGAGGCTGGTCCAATGGGAAGGCTGGGGAGGTGGGGGCCGCAAGGGAGGCAGCGGCCGGAAATTGAGAGAAAGACCAGAGAACAGAGAAAGAGACGGTGAGGAGGAGGGGGGAGGTGGAAGGGGCCGCAAGGGAGGCAGTGGCGGGAAAGTGAGAGAAAGACCAGAGAACAGAGAAAGAGACGGTGAGGAGGAGGGCGGAGGTGATAGGGGCTGCAAGGGAGGCAGCGGCGGGAATTGAGAAAGAGAGCAGTGCGCTGGCGGCGGAGCGGGGAGCGAACTGCCTGCAGGAGCAGAGTCAAGGGTTGCTCCCAGTTATCGCGCCGTGGTTGCCATAAGAAGGAGGGGAGGGTGGGAGTGGCAGAGGGGAGGAGGGAGGCTGGTCCAATGGGAAGGCTGGGGGGGTGGGGCCGCAAGGGAGGCAGCGGCGGGAAATTGAGAGAAAGACCAGAGAACAGAGAAAGAGATGGTGAGGAGGAGGGGGAGACGGGAGGGGGCGCAAGGGAGGCAGCGGCGGGAAATTGAGAGAAAGACCAGAGAACAGAGAAAGAGACGGTGAGGAGGAGAGGGAGGCGGGAGGGGCAGCAAGGGAGGCAGCGACGGGAAATTGAGAGAAGACCAGAGAACAGAGAAAGAGACGGTGAGGAGGAGGGGGGAGGGGGGAGGTGGGAGGGGCCGAAAGCGGCGGGAAATTGAGAGAAAGACCAGAGATCAGAGAAAGAGACAGTGAGGAGGAGGGGAGAGGCGGGAGGGGCCGCAAGGGAGGCAGTGGCGGGAAATTGAGAGAAGGACCAGAGAACAGAGAAAGAGATGGCGAGGAGGAGGGGGGAGGAGAGAGGGGCCGTAAGGGAGGCAGTGGTGGGAAATTGAGAGAAAGACTAGAGATCAGAGAAATAGACGGTGAGGAGGAGGGGGAAGGCGGTAGGGGCCGCAAGGGAGGCAGCGGCGGGAAATTGAGAAAGAGAGCAGAGCGCGGGAACGGAGTGGGGAGCGACCTGCCTGCAGGAGCAGGGTCAAGGGTTGCTCCTGCCAGCCAATGGTTATATAACATCTTCACATAGAAAATAAGGGAGGTGTGGGCTTATAACAAAATGCTATAGGAACTAATGTTAAAATAAATTAAATTATGTAAACTAGTTTACAAAATATAGACAAACAGACAAAGAGGCAGTAAATGGTAGACAATCGCACATCCGAATAATGTCTGCAGTGGCGAATTATATTTTGAAGAAGTGCGTGTGAAAGTGCCCTACTACCTAAAGGCACAGTATAGTGTAAAAATTACACAGCATATAAAGAACAAGAAATGACCATATCACTAATTTTTTACATTTTGTTACCGCACGTTTTCACACTGGTTTTGTTTGCCGTGTCTATACACTTACATTTGTTCTCTAAAAAGTTTTTATTGTTCCAGTCTATATGCACCTTTCTATAACGCGGTACAGCCTTGATGAAGTCACAGTTGTGACGAAACACGTTGTGGCTGTGCCTGTTTGACTGTACCTTTGAATATATGAATATCAATCCGAATAAAAGACCCACTGGAACACCAAGACGAATACTGATTGATTTATTAACTAAATTACAACTTACAAGCTTTTACTAATGCTTTTCTCTTTTGTACATTGTTGAGTGCTGTGGTCATTTCATGTTCATTGTAGTTTAAAAAATACATGCATTTTGTTTAGTGTTAGAAAAGTCAATTAGTAAAAACAAAATTATTTTGATGTAAAATATTTTATTATGTTTCCTAAAAAAAAGTTACATTTGTATTTATAAAAAATAATTAAATTACTTTTAATTAGATACACAACCTTTAATAATTGTTTATACAAAATCAAATATTTTTTTTTTTACTTTCAGTGAGAAGTCTTTTTTTTAACTTAAACATCAAAAGTGAATTTGAAACTTTTAATATTGTCAAAATATTTACATTTTTAAGTATTATTTTAATGTTCTCATCTTTTTATTTTTTATAGTTTCAAAATTTAAGATAAACATATAAAATGAATTACAAGTGTTATTTAAGATAGAAATATTTGTTTTCTTTTTTGTTCTATTTTTTAAAATGTTCAGTACATTTTTCAAAGTTTTTCTTTACTTTACCATAGAATTATCTCTGTCCTACTTGCAGATGTCTCCTCCAGGTGTATTGAAAGTTGAATACATTTGTAAAGTCACTATTAGTAGTAACCCTACAGTTGTACCTGATGTTTTTACTGACTCAATCCCTCTTTCCGGGTGGGGGAACTTTAAGTCTACACTTCTGAGTAACTTTACATTTGTAAATGGTGAGTAGCCAAAAGAAGTAAAATTACTCAAAGTTTAGGAGTAAATGTAATTGTTGTTTGGTTGCTAAATGGCCGGTTTTATACCCACAAGTATAGTATTTTATTGTCCCTGCTGGTACAAAAATAAGAACACTCACCCAAAGCCTGTACATGTTTTAAGCATCAAATGTTAAAATAAACACCTTAACGCAAGTTCTATGGCTGCCCTAGTTATCCCTGACTAACATTTAAAGTAAAAAAGATAGAAAAATTAACAGAGAAAGGTTTGCATAAAGTTCTTCTTAAGAATCATGTTGGGCCTTTGTGGAATCGTAAAACATGAACACGTGCCTGTAAATTGACACTTTGGGGGTGATTCTGACCCCGGCGGTCTTAGACCGCCGGGGCCAGGGTCGGCGGGAGCACCGCCGACAGGCCGGCGGTTCCCCCGCAGGGCATTCTGACCGCGGCGGTAAAGCCGCGGTCAGACCGGCAACACTGGCGGGCTCCCGCCAGTGTACCGCTGCCCTGTTGAATCCTCCAAGGCGGCGCAGCTAGCTGCGCCGCCGAGGGGATTCCGACCCCCCCTACCTCCATCCAGTTCCCGGCGGTCCGCCCGCCGGGAACCGGATGGCGGTAGGGGGGGTCGCGGGGCCCCTGGGGGCCCCTGCAGTGCCCATGCCACAGGCATGGGCACTGCAGGGGCCCCCGTAAGAGGGCCCCTACAAGTATTTCACTGTCTGCTTGGCAGACAGTGAAATACGCGACGGGTGCAAATGCACCCGTCGCACCTTCCCACTCCGCCGGCTCGATTACGAGCCGGCATCCTCGTGGGAAGGTCGTTTCCCCTGGGCTGGCGGGCGGCCTTTTGGCGGCCGCCCGCCAGCCCAGGGGAAAACTTGAAATACCCGCCGCGGTCTTTTGACCGCGGCGCGGTATTTTGGGGGCGGAATTCTGGCGGGCGGCCTCCGCCGCCCGCCAGAATCAGAATCACCCCCTTTATGTGTAAGTTTAATGCCTGCATTCGGGGCAGAGAAAAAGTATAGAGAGCCTGGAGTAGTAAAAGTCCACACATAGACTGTGAATACTAGAAGGTCGTAAACTTACACTAAAGTGTAAGTTTACCTTTATGAATCAGGCCTATGGCCAGTATTGTTTTCTGGGTAAAGTGTCAATCCTATTTGTGGTAAATCTACATGTGTTTAGATTTGCCTTTCTGAATAGACCCAAACAAGTACAGGTTCTGCAATTACAAATGTGAAACAATATTACATATATTATGTGTTTCTTCAACACCTGCAAAGTAACACCAATGCTTATTATTGCATCACTTAGGGCCTCATTTGTTGTTCGGCAGACGTTTGAACCATCCGCTGAACTTCCCATGGGGAGGATGCCGCCACACTGGCTTCCTCTCCGCCGGACCCATTAAAAGTTTCCTCCTGGTGTGGTGGGCAGAAACCTAGGTTTCCACCTGCCAGCCTAGTGGGAAACAGTAGGTAGCATTGTCGCCAGCTCGTAATAGAGCCGGTGGCAATGCTGCCACTGCAGGTTCCACCAGCACCTTCGTAAGGGGAACCCTGCACTGCCCATATCAAGTGCCCAATGCCCCCCTGTTCTCCACCAGATTTTTCATGGTGAAAAAACAAACATAAAAATGATGGAAGAGAATGAGGTCATAATCAGCAGGGTGGTGCTGCATGCACCGCCACCTTGACTGATTGCGATCTCCACCAGCCCGTCGGGATCATGCATCCCAGCGTTCCTGGCAGTACCCTGCGGGGGGTGAGGGTCAAACAGCCAGGGTCTTAATGTGGCAGTCGGACCACCACAGTTGCGTCGGTCCTGACTGCCACCACAAGATTGGCAGTCTCAAGACCACCAGACTCTTAATGAGGCCCTTAATCATTTTAAGATCCATACCTGCATGCAAGCCCTCGTGTATTGCTTAAATGGAGCTCATCTGGAGTTAAACACAAGATTTTAAGACTTTTTTGTACTGGCTGATCAAAAAACTTTGAGCAATGGACTTACTGATAATGTGCCACTTGTCAAAAGTAATCAACTAATAAACAAACTCTCCTTTATGGAACAACACTGAACTTAACAAGTAGCTTTTGCACTCACTAACTTGAAATTACAAAAAGAAAGATAATTCTGTATTCATCATATTATTGTTTAAAGGTAAGTCTTTTATCCCTTCATTGCAATGAGATAGATAAGGCTGAACTGTGAACCATTTTGTAAAGAGGGATCAAAACAAGAGGGTTTTTTTGTAATATTTTTAAGATTTAATTCTGCTTTAGGTACTGCGGTAAGCCGTAACGATCTTAACTACCATGCAATAAAGATACCTTATTATAATAACATTATTGTCTGTATGTGCTGAAATGAAAAAAAATGGAAGGCTTAAGTGCAACGAGATTCTAGTCCGTTCTGGAGGTTATTAGTAAGTCATAATATTTTAACCATAAAGACACGTTGCGAAAGACTGAAGATTGGCAATCAGAAACACCTTAGCATGCTGTTTCAGCAGTTCTAGTTGGGTACCCTTAACTAATAAGAACGTTGTTTTCTGATTAAACCATTTTTTTGTCCAATGGGCAGCCATTTAGAATTATGCTGTCCCAGACCACTTCCAGTCCTACCCAATCTGTAAGGTTAGGATGGATTGCATGGCATCTCGCAGATGGTCAATGTCCGGCATGGTGGATTCAGACAGTATTTCGCCTCTGCTTTTGTGGAAAGAAAAGTTGTTCTCTCCTACGAAAGATATTGTAATTATTAGTTTTCGGTTCCTCTAAGCCATTGTTTTATAAGTCTTCGGGTTACGAATTTTATGATTAAGGGCTCGAACTAAAATCTCACTTTCGTCCTGTTCTCGCGGAATTAATTGTGCTGATCATTGTGTGATCATTTTCAAATAGATCTGTATTTACATATGCTTCTTTTAAAAAATGTAACTGATGCTTTATCTTTACTTGGATGAAACCTCGTGAAAATAATGCCTATTTTCATGCGTACTTGCTTCCAGGCATTATGAATGATGCTTTGCATTTTAAATGCAATCGAAAGAAATGTTGGCACAGTACCTCACGATAACTTCGAGGTTTTGCACAACATACCCATAACTCCATGGTCTGTCAGGGCCTATCATTTAATTATGGAATTACTATTATCCGTAATGAGCGTTCTGGATTAGTGCACGCCCCATCTGTTGGGGGTATGTGTACAGCTATAGGTACCAGCCAACAACTGAAAGAGTCCAGACGGCTCTTGTGTTAGCAGATTTACTATTCGCCGCATTCCAAAGCGAACTCGTTAACACGTTTTTGCCAGTAATTCTCCTACACAGATGTCATGTTTGACAGTATCCTCTGGTGCTCTTATTTTTGTAAAGTCGTTGTTAATTTTACGCAACATAGGCTCACTGGCTTCAATTTAACACACATTTAGATGCCATTTATCTCCATCTACGCTTGCCCATGGTAGTGCAATCCCCTTCAACTGACTGCAAACAAGAGAAACACGATATAGACACGAATTCATCAAAACACTAAGGAAAGTGAAAGTGACACCAAACACACTTTGACTCTGAAGACATCACAGGGCTCCCCACTTAGAACTATTTTTTTTTTTTTTAAATATTTTTTTATTAACATTTTGCTGTAACATATATACTTTATATCTTATGGTATTGGCAATTCTTACACCATTATTTCAGATCATTGCAAGGTTCAATAGGTTATTACATAACTAGTTACAACAGTAATTCACTTTCTGATGTCCTTAGTTCAGACCTAGTATTCCTCATGTATATATTTGTAATATATGTTAAGGCCGTACCCTTAGCCTTTTGGTTTTCCCATAATTCCAAAACAGCCTCTAACTAAGTGTAAAACCAACTAATAATGTGATGGTATCCAAGTGGATCAGCGGTTGCACTTTCGGGGTGAGTCCTCTTGTGTTATTCATCCAAGTTAAAACTATATCTCCTTCATGCCATGCCCGACTCTACTTATCATTGATCACTCATCTTGTGTCCTCGAACTTTATTCCGGTACCTGTGGTCGTTCCCCTCTTATTGCTTGTTTAGGGTAAAGGTCTCAGATTCGTCCTATTCCAGTGTGTGTGCTGTGTCCCTGTTTCCTCCCGTTGCTGTCCCTTCTTCAGCTCCTACGTTACTCACTCTATGGGTATATCTCCTCCCTTTACTGTCCAGTCCCATCTCTTCAATAACTCCTCCCAGGCTGGGGCAATGGGTGTCTGGCGAATTCCACGTTCTTCCTCTCTTTTCAATACCTGCAACTCAGCTCTTGTCCACTTCTCCACCTCGAGCCTCCACTCCGTAAGCGCAGGGGACCTGGCGGATTTCCATCACTTTGCTATCAATTTCCTATATAGGACCAAAGCTAAATTTATAAATCGACTCCTCACTTTCCCACGTGATAGTCCCGTTCTAATACCCAGGAGACACACAGTGGGTATAAGGACAGTTAGATCTGCCAACACACCACCCCAGCCTCGTTGTATTTCGGGGCAAGGCCATACCATGTGGTCAAAATCTACATCTGCGCTACTGCACCTGGGACATGTCCTGGCCTCTCCCCCATACATTAAGAATAAGCGGTGTGGAGTGAGGTACGTCCTATGGGTATAATTATATTGGGTATATCTCAGCCTTGTGTTTCTCGAGACCTCCTTGGAGTGCGCTAGTACTCTATTCCACTCTGGGTCTGTTATTTCACATTCCAGGGATCTTTCCCATCTCTCTCTTAAAGGTTGCATTAGGTCGAGCGCCCCCTCCTGTTGGACTCAGTACAATTTAGTGATGCGGTGGGAATCGTCTCCTAGTGTCAAGAGGAGGTGTAATATTTGATGAGTAGTGAGTTCCGCATTCACTGTCTCCCAATGTTCTCGCAAGTTATGCGTTAACTTCTGATATAGAAGAAATTGCCCTGGCGGGAGTCCCTCTCCCATGACTAGGTCAGCAAAGGGTTTCAGCACCCCATCCTGGAAAAGGTCACCCACCGTTTCCACTCTTGCTCTTTTTCCAGATCCCGAGACCCGTGCCTTTCAAGCCCTCTTCCCCGAGCTTATTAATAACACGGTCAGAGGCAAAGCCGGGGAATAAGAGGGCCATACCCCCACTCGTTTGATGCACCTCTTCCAGTTTGATATGGCAACCTTCATCATCCTACTATCTACCTGTTTGGCTACCTTTCTTTTAATCATTCGCGCTATGACCCAGTCCATGCCCACATCGCCGGAGGTGCTCCATCTTTCCAGACATCCCTTCCCAGTGAGCCAACTGGCAACCCATTGCAATTGGCAGGATAGGTAATAGGTCTCTAAGTCCGGGACCCCCAGGCCTCCCGATAGCACTGGTCTATAGAGGGTCACGAGCGCAGTACGTTTGCAGCCATCGTCCCAGATAAGTTCCCTGAGTAACATATTGAGTTTGCGGAACCAGGTCAGAGGGATCAGTATCGGTAGATTGGCAAAATAATAAAGAAGGCGGGCAGCATAATCATTTTGGATAAGGAAATTCTGGCCATTATGGTTAATTTTAGTGAGCGCCAGAACCCGACCGAAGCCCTCAAGGAGCGGAGCGCCCTCCCAATGTTCCCATCCCGCAAGTCCCCGATCTCATGGTATATTTGTATACCCAGGTATGTAAAGGTGTGTGGGGAGCAAACAAAGTCCTCCGGGCAAGATGAAGGTCGCCCCAGGTTTTGTGTTAGGAGGAAGATACTTGTCTTACCCCTGTTAAGGTGTAGGCCTGATAGTGTACCGAAACGGTCTAGCGTCGACAAGGCCCAGGCCAAGTCCGACTCCCCATCTTTGGCATATATAAGAATGTCGTCTGCATACAGTGATATTATATGTTCTGATTGACCCCATCTTATTCCCCTGCCCACACCCCTACATTGCATCTCAGCCGCAAGTGGTTCTATGGCCAGGGCGAACAATAATGGTGACAGCGGACATCCCTGTCGCGTACCCCTATAGATAGGGTAAGTGTCTGAGATCAAATGCTTTCTCAAAGTCTACTGCAAGCAGTATCCCCGCCTTGGGTTTCTCTTCTTCTGACATGTGTAAGAGAGCAAACAAGCGTCTCAGGTTCAGGGAGGTACTGCGGTTCAGTACAAAGCCATTTTGATCTGCATGTACTAACCTGGTAATGTAACGTTATCATCTGTTAGCCAGGGCTTTACTAAGGATCTTAAAATCGTTATTTAGCATTGATAGCGGGCGAAAGTCAGTCACCGAGACCTCCTTTGACTTTGATTTGGGCAGGGGAACCACCAGAGCTTCTCTTAGTGAGTCTGGTAAAGCTCCTCGTTGCAGTGCTTCTATGTACATTTCCACTAATTGGGGGGTCAATAGTGTGGAGTATTTTTTGTAAAAATCCATTGGAAGCCCATCTGTGCCCGGGATCCTACCTGGAGCCAACTGCTTAATAGCCTCTTGTACCTCATCCTCCGTCAGTGGAACCCCTAAGCTGTCTTGTTCCTCAGGTAGTAGTGTGGTCAGAGGAAGTGGGCCCAAAAAATCGTCCAAGTCATCCGCCTCAAGGTCCCCCGGGTCACTATAGAGGTGAGAGTAATAATCCTTAAAGGCGTCGTTTATGGGTCCCGGTCTATATAGACGTTCTCCCCACCTGTCACGCACACTTGTAATGGGGGCATTCTCCCCCTCCACTCTCACCAACCATGCCAGCATTCTGCCTGAGCGTCCCCCCTCTGCTTGGAATGAGGCCAAGTATTTCCGGAGGCTGTGACATCTAAGCTGCTCTTCAACTTGAGTATAGGACTTTCATGCTTGATCATACTTTTCTTGCTCCACCCCCTCAGTCTCCCCATTGCGCTCCCCTTCATGTATTATCATCTCTAAGTTATTTAATTCCTGTTCTAGGGTGCGTCTCACTCCCGCTGTTTGACTTAGACCAAAGCCTCTGGTTGCCACTTTAAGGGTCTCCCATTCTGTTGACCTTGAGGAGGCAGATCCCTTGTTAATTCTAATGTGATCGGATAAGTATAAACGAAGGGACTCCCTGTAGGCTTGATCTTCTAGTGATGAAGGGGTCAATCTCCAAGTTGGTACAGGGGGCCTGTCCAGTGTCACCTTCCAAGTGACCAGCAGGTGATTATGGTCTGACAGTGTGCAAGCGAGGTATTCCGAACGAATCATGCCCTGCGCTAAATCCGCTGTGCACACCACTCTATCTATTCTAGTATGCACTTTATGCAATCCCGAGTAGAATGAGAAGTCTCTGTCTGTGGGGTGCTGTTCCCGCCATACATCTAAAAGGCCCCATGCTTCCATCCACTCCCTCAGGTGTCTCGCTACCCTATGTGTCGCTGCACCTGTAAGTGGAGGAGAGGAACGATCCAAGTTCACGTGTAATACTCCATTAAAATCTCCTCCTATTAATATTCCCCCAAACTGTTGATATGTGAGGTGGCTCGACAGTCGTGTCATAAGGGGTACTTGGTCCTGGTTAGGGGCGTACACGCTGCCCAGCACCACTGGGGTTCCGTTAAGCCTCCCCTCCACAATCACATACCTTCCCTCACGGTCCACTTCTTTGATTATTAGTTCAAAGGGGACCCCTGCCCTTATCCAGATCAAAGCGCCCCTTGCATATGCTGAGTAGCCAGTGGCAAACACTTGTCCTCTCCATCTGCGTCTTAATTTCTCTACCTCTCCCGTGATTAAGTGGGTCTCCTGCAGCCTTACTATTTGTACCCCCCTTCGTTTAAAAAAAGATAGTATTCTATGTCGTTTGGACGGAGAACGCATACCACGTATATATTTCATGTTAGTATATTATGTTCCGACATGGGCATGTCTTGTTAGCACTACCCCTTACCGGACCCCGCTCTGCGTGCATAACCACCTTAATTCTTAGTGCATGTCTGAAAATCTCGATCCAACCCATCCAGTGTACCATCAAACTTTGTAATTGAAAACCCCATCTCCCTCTCCCCGGGGCACCTTGTGAACAGAAGGTTGCCCAGAAAACTGTGCAACAGTGCAACATATTGAACAAAGTCGCTGAGATTCTCGCCAGCCTAACTGTTTGGTCAAGAATTCAGGTGGGGGGCCACGTCCGGAGGGGCCTCGTAAGTATTCAAAACACCTCACCACAAGGCTGGTACACCTCTTCTGTTATCAGAGTTCGTCTGAAGTCTGAGGGGTTACCCTCAGAGCCCGCGCTGAGGATTCCGAGCATCCTATGGAGGACACTGCCGTGTTGTCCGACTCCACTGCAGAGCCCCCTGGGGATAATGGCTCTCTGCCCAAGGATGCCACCGCCTTCAGGGCCACCAGCCTTCCAATCTCTTTCTGTGTCTGTGTTGGCCCTCCCCTGGAGCGGCCTCTGCTTCTCCGTCTCCTCGGTTTCCTGTGCTCTCCATTCTCTCTGGTATTGCCTCTGCCCTCCGGGTTGACTGTCCCCCCTGGGCTTCAAACCAATCCCACGCTTCCTCCGGTTGCTGGAAGAACAGAGAGTTACCTTCGTGCATCACTCTCAGGCGGGCCGGGAAGAGGAGCGAGTACTGGATCCCCTCGACACTGAAGGCCTTCTTGATTGCCATATACGGGTTTCGTTTGGTCTGGACCTCAAATGTGAAATCCGGGAACGGCGTCACCTCTCCGTTCACCACTCTGTATGGGCCTGCTTCCCTCGCTCTCTGGAGTAGAGTATCCCTGTCTCTACAATGCAGTACTCCGGCAATTACCACCCTGGGTGGTCTGCCTGGAGCAAAGAGTCTCTAGGGCACTCGGTGCACTTGTTCAAGTGTGAAGAACGGGGTCAGGCCCTCCGGTGCTACCACTGTGCGCAGCCAGTCCTCCAGGTATGCCACCATGTTCGGCCCCTCTATTCCTTCCGGCAGACCCACTACACGCACATTATTTCTTCAGTTTCTCCCTTCCGCGTCTTCCGCCCTTTGCTCCAGTCGCTTCACTCTATCACCAAGGCTGTCTACCATGGCTGTTAGTTCTTTCTGCTTGGGAGTAATGTCCGCTAGTGTTGTCTCTGCCTTCCTGAATCTATCTGAGAGTTTCTGGTGATCTGCTCTCAGGAGTCCCACCTCCACCGCTATCTGATTAATATCATGCTGCAATGTGGCTTTAGTGTCCTGTATTGCCTCTAATATTTTATCAAAGGTATCTTGGACTTTCGTTTGTGACAGGTTCTGAGGGGCTCCCTCTTTGAGTTCAGCAGTTGCCAGGCACTCCATGTTTTTGATCCTGTGTTGATTTTTAGATGACATCAGGTAAGCTGTAATTTACTGTGGGTGTAGCAAAAGAATGAGCAGCACCTTTACTATCCGTGCCAGTTTAGTAGGCTCTCCTTCGTCATTCTCTTCGGCATATATGATCGAGGTAATCCACTCTCTCACCTGGATTCCTTTCTCGGGGGGCTCCACAGGCCTTTCACTTCCCAGTCATTGTTTTTGCTGCCATTAACATCCTGCGTTACTTAGGCCCGGTAACTCAAGGTCTTCCCTGTCTTTTCCTTCCCAGTGCCCGTAGCTTACTACTCCTTTTCCGCGCAGCGGGTCGGACCCCACTCCAGCGCAATTCTCCTGGGACCCCACCAGATCAGGGACTCCCAGCCAGTGTCTGCTGTGCCTGGTCAATGTCCTGCCACCACTTGCCTCCAGGTTGCCTCGTTCGCTCTTGCCAGAGCGCTGTTCCAGCTTTCAATTACCAGCTTGGTCGCCTCCTCTCTGTTTCCATGCTGGGAGTCTCCCCCCTGGCAAACCACCGTTGTTGCAGGGTCGTCTCGGTGGTCAGGGGCCCCTCTACAGGTCCGCTGACTCCCTCCTCCTTCTCCTGCTCCCCGGATAATGCCCCTGCCGGAAGGGGGCCGGGTCCGCTCCACCTTGATGGTCGGCGCACGCCCTCCGTTGTTTCAGCAGCACAGGGGGGCGCCACTCCCCTTCCCCGTAGCGCCTTCCTGCTCTGGCCTGGACCCGACCCTCTCAACAGTTCTTCGGAGGCCGGCCCGCACCCTCTGCTATTTCAGTAGCGCGGGGGCGCCCCTCCTCTCCCCCCGCGGCGTGTTCCTGCTCGGGTCTGGGCCCGGCCCCCTCCACAGGTCTCCGCCGCCTTGCGCGATCCGTTCTCCGGCCCGGGCCGCACGCCGCACTCGGCTTCAACGCCGGCTGCAGGCTCAGCCGATTCGAGTCAGTCGCGCCCCCAACCCACAAGGAGCGGCTCCCGTCTTACCTCTGCCTTGTCGCACAGTCTCTCCGCCGGGCGTGGGTCAGGCCCACAGCGGGTTCAGGCCTCCGGGCTCGGGCCCTCTGGTGTCCACCTTAGGCTCCGGCTCCAGCGCCGGTTACAGGTCCTGTGACGTCAGTCTGCCTGTGCCCTTCAGATGGCAGGGGTGGTTCCCTACGCGTCTCTCCTGGGCTCAGCCCCCCAGGCACAGACTTACGGAGCCGATGGTCCAAGGGTGTTAGCAAATTTCATCGGATTAATTATAGGCCCCTCCGGAGCCGAGCGTTCAACTGTTCGCCATCTTAGCTGCTTGGCCACGCCCCCTCCTCCCTACTTAGAACCTTAATAACCTTCTCGTTTCTCCTGAGGGATAGGAAAAGGGTAAGGAGAGAAAACTACAGAACATAAGAAACGCTTTTAGGGAGTGATGTAGCATTCCTGTTTGCAAACCACAAATGTAAAAATTGTATTCTCATTTTTGTGCGAGCAAGGGTGTAATTTCCAATGCGACCTTTGCACTAACAGGGAGCATTGCAAATTGTCTGTTCACAGAGTTACAGAACGATCTGCCTAATGAAAAATAATTAGGCAGGTTGCATTTTGCATCCCCCACAGCATTGCAGAAAATATAGGGATGGTGGCCTGCAAGGGACACCGCGCCACCATCTTAGAATTTGCTTTTCCACCCTGGACATTCTTTTAAAGCAGGCGTAGTCCACTATAGAGACTGGTGATATCTATTTTTTAAATGATTCCCATGTGAGATACTTTGGGAGGAGCGGATGTGACTCTCACAACAATTATTCATTAGTGTTGTTGAATTTATATAGTAATTCCTGTTCCTGACAAGCCACCATAGTCCATTTAGAGACAGGTCATTTGCTACTATTCAAGAGTCATTTGGATTGATAACAGTAAGTCTGTGATGTAGTCCCTGTGGGTACCGTATAGTCATGCACAAGGACCAGAAATGTATTATTATCACAGTGTGTATATAAATTCTGACACACACACACATATTCACTTACAATATCAAAGGTTACAGGGATGGTAAAGTTAGGTTCTGAATTTACTCGCACAATACCACAGATATTCAGCAGCCCTAAGGTAACTATAACCTGCATCCTCGCCATGCACATATAATTACCCCACATATTACATCATTGATGAAACCTTCTAAGGCATCATTGATATTATGGCTGCATCATTTGTAATTAAATTATTGATAAGAAACCAGTGCATGATAGGGGTGCGAGTTATACTTGCTTGAGATAACCATAACCATAACTGCTGAATTTCTATGGTTTTGTGCGTCTAAATTCAGAACCTAACTATAATGTCTCCCAGTTCCCTTTGTTTTTTTCAGTGCATATATATATTCCCTATAATATAATAACAGATAAATATTCACACTCTCTCTCTCTCTCTCTCTCTCTTTACATATATATATATATATATATATATATATATATATATATATATATATATATATATATATATATATATATATATATGCACATATATATATATATATATTTTTTTCTTTCACTAAAACTTTCCTGTTGCCTTTGTCCCTATATATGTATTCACTGAAAAAAACAAAGGTTACAGTGATGTTATAGTTAGGTTCTGAATTTACTCGTACAAAACCATAGAAATTCAGCACTTATAGTTAGAGTTCTTTCAAGTAACTATAACTCACTCCCTAAAGTAACTTTAACTGACACCCTTGGTATGCACAGTTTTCTTATCAATACTGTTATTGCAAACATTGCAGTGATACAAAATCTCATCAATGACATAATATGTGAAGTAATTAGCTGTGCATGGCAAAGGAGCGAGTTAAGTAACGTAAAGTAATTTTAATTACTATGGGGGTCATTACAACCCTGGCGGACGGTGTTAAAGCGGCGGTAAGACTGCCAACAGGCTGGCGGTCTTTTTTTTAGTATTATGACCAGGGCGGTTTCCGCCATGGTCATCCGCCGCTTCCCCGTTCCACCCACCAGGGCGGAGATGACCGCTGGCCTGGAGACCTGGGTCTCCAGCCCGGCGGCCGTGACAATACCGCCGCCGGTATTGTGACCCTGCTTACCGCCATGGATTTCCAGCGGTAGGAACCGCCATGAAAGCCATGGCGGTAAGCACTGTCAGTGCCAGGGAATTCCTTCCCTGGCACTGATAGGGGTCTCCCCCACCTCCCACCCCCACCCCGACTCCCTCCCCTACACCCCCCACCACCCCTGCCACCCCCAAAGGTGTCAGGGCCCCCCTCCCTACCCCGACCCCCAACATAACATTACTGACACACACCCGACACGCACGCAGGCACCACCAACACACATACACGCACACACACCGACATACATGCCAACACACACACTCAGACACATGCACCCACATTCACACATTCACGCACACATCCATACAGACATACATACAGACAGACATGCACACATTTCCCAAACACGCAACACCCCCGCAAGCATACACACACTCACACACACCCCCTACATACACAGACGCACACCCCCATGCACCCACACAACACACAACACCCCCCTCCCCTAACGGACGATCGACTTACCTGTTCCGTCGATCCTCCGGGAGGGGACGGGAGCCATGGGGGCAGCTCTGCCAACACCACACCGCCAACAGAACACCTCCGCGCAGAATCACAGGACGTGAGTAGCTCGGCGGTGTTCTGTTGGCTTGGTGGTGGAGGTGGAGCAACCTCCACTTCTCCGCTGCCCGCAAATATGGCTGTTGGCGGTTCTCCGTCGGAAAAACGACAGAGGGCAGCCAACGGTCATAATACGCTGAGCGGCAAACCGCCACTACTGGCGGTCTTCCGCACGGCGGTCCCTCGGCGGTCTTCTTAAAAGACCGCCAAGGTTGTAATGACCACCTATATGTTATCCAAACCCTGTCATACACAGCCTCAAGCTGTGTGCAGGGGGGGTTGGTTGCAAGACCTTGCAGCCAAGCTCTTATAACCACCCAACCCCATGCCACGCATGGCCTTTTCCCGTGCGCAGTACAGGTGGGCCAGAGGGCCTGTCTCTGTCAGCGGATGTGTGAGTGGGTGCATGATTGTCTTAGTGAGTCTGAAAATGGGTGTGTGAGTCTATGCGTGAGTCTGAGTGTGTACATGAGTATCTGAGTGGGTGTGTGAGTGGGCGCATGAGCCTCTGAATGCATGTATGAATGAATGAATTAGTGTATGAATGACTCTATTGTTTTTCTTTCAAATTTTCCCATAATCGCAAATATTTTGCAAAACAATCGCGGAAATTTATGAAAATTCTAAACTTTTCATGAATATCATGTGCCGTGACACAAGGTTATATTTAACTTATAATTTGCCCCTAAAACACACCTATATCACACCCCTGTGGTCAGGGTACCTTCAACCAGACCCCTTATGACACTTTCAATTTCAATTTTCAGTCCCTGGGGAATGTGTCCCGTGAAATAAAATTTCGGTAGCAACTTTCTAGTCTGTTTGCGGTCAGCCAATTGCAGACATGTGCACAGTCACAATATGCACACTTTGGGCAGCACACTCACAAAGCACTGCAAAACTACACAAATATACACTCCTACACAGCTCAGGCACAGGGAGACTGAAGGCTGCATAACATTGAGAAGGTAAGCGTGTGTGCCATGTTGTTTTATGTTTGCTTTGTATAAAACTACTTTTAACAAGAAAAATATTTATTTCATCTGAGGCATTACTTTTTAGCGTATTTTGCATACTGGTACCATTTTACTCTCCTCTTTCCTTTTATCGGGAGGTAAGGGCCGGTTAGAGCCCTTTCTCCATTAGCTACCGAACCTTGGGTTGTTAGTCTAGTTGCCTCAGGTCACGTGAGCTCTGCTCTTTGACCTGGCGGCAATATATTTGCTTTGAATGTGGCCACGCACAAGAAGGTAAGTACGTGTGCCGCGTTGTTTTATGTTTGCTTTGTATACAACTGCTTTTAACTAGGAAAATATTTATTTAATCTGGGGCATTACTTTTTAGCGTATTTCGCACACTAGTACCATTTTACTCTCCTCTTTACTTTTATCGGGAGGTGAGGACAGGTTAGATCCCTTCTTCTATTAGCTATCGAACCTCAAGTCAGTAGTCTAGTTGCCGCGGGTCAAGTGAGCTCTGCTCTTTGACACGGCGGCAATATATTTGCTTTGAATGCGGCCGTGCACCAGAAGGTAAGCGCGTGTGCCGCGTTGTGTTATGTTTGCTCTGTATAAAACCGCTTTTAACAAGGAAAATGTTTATTTCATCTTTTATTTCATCTGGGGCATTACTTTTTAGTGTATTTCACACACTAGTACCATTTTACTCTCCTCTTTACTTTTGTTGGGAGGTAAGGGCTAGTTAGAGCCCTTCCTTCATTAGCTACCGAACCTCAAGTCGGTAGATAGTTGCCGCGGGTCACGTGAGCTCTGCTCTTTGACCAGGCAGCAATATATTTGCTTTGAATGCGGCTGCGCAGTGGATGCATACAGCAGGCATGGCAATGGCGCGCCAAAGGTGCACCTAAGGCAAGCCCGTCTGCGCCCGTCCGCACCCTATCAGATACAGGGGCTGGGGACTATGCCCATTTTCAGAACAATTTAGATTGCCTTATCTATTCCCCTCAACGTTTGCTTTCATTTGCAGAAAGCCCCTGGCAGCACAAGATGGTTTTAGATAACTTTATTGAATGGGGCTGCAAGCAGTGTAATTGGGTGGTTCAGGCACCCCAGAGCTTAGAAGCAGTTAGGGCCCTGAGTACGAGTTCTGATAGGACAGGTAAAAGGCAAATAAATGATAGGACCTCTACTAGGAGCTCATTAAAATGCGCCTTGATAAATGCCCACTCTTTAATTAAACACGAAATAGTGGAATTAATTGGACAATATAACATTTATTGCCTTTTTATAACAGAAACCTGGGCAAAAACAGACTCTAATCCTGATTTTATTGAGGCTACTCCATTGGGATATGTTTATTACAGACTGGAGAACAACTGGCAGAGGAGGAGGATTAGTGGTTATCTGCAGATCAGATCTTACGTGTCAATGGAATGGACCGATCCTCTCCTCTGAGATATGTGCAGCTATATACTTTAAAATTTACCAGAATAATTTTTTACTCTTTAAAGGACTGTTAGTGTATCGGCCACCTGGTCCTTTTTTGAAATTTTTACATCATTGGCCAGGTTTACTAGAGCCTTTAATTACGTCAACTAAAGCCATTATATTAGGGGATTTTAATCTTCACTTCAATGACATTCAGAATCCTCATATTGAAGAATTCCTAAATCTTATGGCAGCTTTAGATTGGGAGCTGAAAGTCATATCAGCTACACACATAGCTGGACATTTGTTAGACGGGATTTTTGCCCGATCTGAGGATCAGTTGTTACTAACTAATGCACTGCTTGGCTGGACATATCATTCTCTCCTAACCTTCAGATTTATGGAGGTTCACTTATCTCAGCAAACCAGTTGTAAAGGAAAATTGATTAGACACTGGAATCGTATCAAGAAGGAACATCTAGTATTTACGTTGGAGGCAGGTTGGGAAGTGGATAAAAATCTGTCCCTGTCTTCGGCAGGTAGTTTTAATCAGGGAATCTCCATTGCCATTGATCAACTGGCCCCTCTTAAGGTCTTTCATTCACGGAAAATTAAAAAACGTAGCCATCCCTGGTTCACAAAGGATCTTGAGGTGCTCCAAAGAAAATATCGCCAACAAGTGCGACAATGGAAATTGAATTCTAATCTAATAAAAAAATAAAAAAATTAAGAGTGCTCTTAAAAACTACAAAGATGCAAGCACAAAAGCTAAATCTGAGTATTATACCCAAACAAATGTAAAAGGCCTCTAATGCCCCCAGAGAACATTTTAAGGTCATTAGCACGTTGACCACTCCCTCTCCTCCGTTAGAGTTGGAGAAATCACAAAAAGTTTGTAATAAGGTGGCTACTCACCTTGAAAAACAAATTCTACAAATTTATGCTAACTTTAATCATTCTGATGAGAGGGATGGTTGCTCTGATGCAGTTAACACTGATTTGGATATCGACCACCCTCCATTAACACATTTTCAATCACTACCTCCTGAAAGAATTAAAAAACCTAATGCTAGAAATCAAATCAGGCTCTCCCTCTGATCCTGATCCCCCTTTTATCTTACAACTGGTCCCAGATCCTGTCTTGATAGCCCTAGCTCCGATTTTTTGTGAGGTTCTTGCCTCAGGAGTCTATCCCCCATCATGGAAGGATGCTACAATGATTCCTCTGAAAAACAAACCAGATGGAATTAGACAAGATTTGAATAATTTACAGCCCATTTCCTTATTCCCCTTCCAGGCCAAGATTGTTGAAATACACATTAACCAGGAATTAGCCAACTTTTTAACTGCTTCAGGAGAATCAGACGCCTCTCAACAAGGCTTTAGGAAAGCTCATAGCACGGAATCAGTATTTATTACCACATCTGATATGATTTGCAGAATGGTGGATGAAGGACAAGGGACAAGGGACTATATCAGTCCTATTGAACCTATCTGCGGCATTCCATACTATCTCTCCTCAGATTATGATATTCTGTTTATATCAGGCAGGGATTAGAGATTTTGCTTTGAAGACGTTGGAATCCTTCTTGAAAGACAGATTGATCACAGTGAGCTGTGGCGACTTCAAGTCCCCTGCATACCACTCACATCGTGGTGTCCGTCAAGGATCATCACTTAGCCGCACCCTATTCAATTTGAATGTTGCTCCTTTAGCCAGACTGATTCATACTTTTGTCTTTATGCCAACTTTCTATGCTGATGATACATAACAGATCATCCCAGTCTATAAGAATTGGGAGGAAGGGCACACCGCTTTAATGAATATATGCGAGAAGTCAACAAATGGTTGAGTCTAAATTGGCTTAAATTAAATGGTGACAAAACTGAAATTCTAGGCTTTGGATCTGGAAAGGAATTGTGGAACTCTCCCAGCTCCTATTACTGCCACAAAAAATTTAGGGGTCACTTTTGACAACTGTCTCTCCTTTAAGTTGCATGTTAATTATATTGTTAAAACCAGCTTTTGGACATTGAAAACACTGAAAACGATTTTCCTTTTTTTACAAAGGGAATGGAGAGTTGCAGTGACCTTAGCATTGGTAATTTCCAAATTGGATAATTGCAATGCTTTGATGCTTAATTTGGATAAGACATCAACGAAGAAGCTTCAGCTGATTCAGAACACTGCTGCCTAGGCTATATTAAATCTTCCTTATTTGGCATCGGCCAGTAGCAGTTTAAAAGACTGCATTGGCTACCAGTGGCTAAACGTATTACCTTTAAGACTTTATGCTTGACCTATAAAGCAGTACATGGAAGTAGTTCTAAGTATTTGCCTTCTCGGTTATGCTGGTACAGACCCAATCGGCAACTTTGTTTGATGGGAGCATTCCGTATTCAGGTTCCCCGCACCTATAAAGTAAAATGGGGTGATAAAGCATTTAAGGTGGCTGCGGCCAGATGCTGGAATTCACTCCCACTGTTTATTAGGGAGGAACAAAACTTTCTGGCCTTTAGGAGGCTAGTTAAATCTTGGCTCTTCTCCCGTTAATTTCCTTTGAATTCTCCTTTGCACTTTCGGCACCTCACTTCACCTTCTGAGCGCTTCGATGCCTTGGCCGGAATGCGCTTTATAAATACACATACAAATTGTCATACACATCAACAACAACACACCTACAGCACATATACAAATACAACTCATACACACACACACTCCACACTGGACAGGGACTGTCCTCACATACAACTAGTTATGGGCAGAGTTTGCAGAGAAAAACTCTGCTGCGCTACGGGGAATTCCGTAAGCGGCGATGTGAGTTAGGTCATGCCATTTGGGAAGATTTTTAGCATCAGTTGTTTGTCCTGAGATGAAAAATCAGTGTGAACTGAACCATGCGCAGCGTAAGAGAGCGCTGCTTCTTTTCTACCACTTGAGTACTTAAGTCGCACCTTCCTCAACCGGAACAGAAGGTTTCTCAATGCGGGCGGTAGCGACAATCTGCGACCGCCCACATTGAGAAATCTTGCTGGGAGGTGGCCTCAGTGAGATTTTCCTCACTCGCACTCCCTGACTTAATCTTAGTGATCTCGAATAAGGAAAAAAGTTTTTCAGAACTACATGCTTAAGCTGAGCAGCGTTCATTGCCTACCCCTACATACAACACACATATGTATTGAAGTGGCATGGAACACAAACAACACCATCAGTGAACAACACGGCAATTGACACACGTCACAGCACAATGGAAGCACAATGGAATGCACAAAACAAACAGACACCACTAGAGCAATAACAACATGAAAACTATACGTTCCCAATTGGGATGGGGCCATCTGGATCACCCAGGGAAGCAGACTGCACAGGGACTCATAACACTTTCAAAAGCCCCCCAAACAACATGTTCACAGGAAATGGCCCTACATGGGCTTCGAGGACAACCAATATTAAAACCAATAGTCAAGCACATCTTCACATTGGGGAATGGCAAGCCAAAAAAGCACATTCAGTTTCTACTGCATGGGGGGTGCCTCTAAAGGAACTAGCTGCAAGGGACAGACACGGAAATAGACACATGCACAGGCAAATGCAAACACTGCTGGCTCAATTTCACACATTCTATGTCTGCACAAACAAAACTCAAGATGCACACATCACATTTATATATAAGCCATATCGGGGGGCAAGTCTAACACCATTTATGCCCACATTGGACAATACAAAAAGAAATGCTTACCATACAAATCATTACACAATGCCATGACACCACCATTGCATTTACACACACATACCCATACACACAACATGTACCCATCTCTTGGGGGACAACAACACTGCACACAAAATCACATACTGCAAACAACAGCACTTGGAGCAGCAAGTAGGTCCAAACACATACAACTGAAGGCACACAACCAAAGTCACTCAGAATATAAAGTTAGAAAAGGAATTGCAGAACAAATGTATATCCAAAAAAACAAACTATTTGGGTTTATTAAACATGAAAACTAGGAATGTCCTAAGGCCATGGGCCAGTCCATATGATGCCACTAATGGTGCAGTGTTGTGCCTAAACGTGACTCCCAACTGCCATGTAACCTCCACAGGAAGGGGCATCAAGGGGGCAGGCAGGCACCTCAGGGATTATCTGAGGGGTGGGGGCGTCAGATTTGGGAGGGAAGTTTGGGCTTGGGCTTCTTGGGAGGGGTGGGCTTCTTCTTCTTGGGGGAGAGGTATGGGTACTTGTAGAGGGACAGGGAAGGCATTGAAGGTGGAAGGGATGGCCTGGGAGCTGGGTTGGGTCCTTCTGGGTCAGGAATGGTGGGGGGAACAGAGAAAAGGTTACAGTAAAACAAAGTTGTTTGTGCACTCGGGGACGGTCATCAGAAGGGGGTCAGGATTTGAACATTGAGGGAGTGGTTGTTTGATGTGTGGGTGTGGATGTCTTGGGTGCATGCTTATGGGAGGTATGCTTGTGTATGGTGGGTGTTTGTTGGGTAGGTGGGTGAGTGTGTTTATGTGTCTTTGGCTTAGGGGGATGGAGGTGCTGGGGGATGCAATGGTGGATGGCTGGATGGCTGTTCGGGTGGTGACTGCAGGTATGGTGGATGTGGTGAATGTATGTGTGTCTGTATTTGTGGTATCTGTGTGTGTGGTGCTTGTGGTGGATGTCTGGGGGTCTGCTGGGGATTTGTCTGTGGGTAGGATGGGTGTGGTGGCTCTGTCAGCAACTGTTCTGGTGTCTGTAGGTAGGCTTGATGTTGTGTGTGTGATGCAAGGGGTAGTGGGGTGTCAGGGGAAGTTGTGAGTGTTGCTGTGTCTGTGGGTGGATGTTATTTGTATGCATGCCAGTGTGTCTTCTGGAGCTTGTGTTTGTGTGCGCTCCATTTGTCTGTTTGGATGGATGTCTGTGGATCTGTTTGTGTGCTTTGGGTAAGTAGGGGAAGGGGGATTTGGACTGGGAAGATGGAGTTGGAGGTGGTGCAGAAGGTTGGGGGTGACTGGCTGCCATCAATATGGAGGCGAGAACCTGAAAAGATCTCTGTAGGCCAGCCATTGAACCATGAATGCCTTCCAGTAAGTAATTGGTCTGTTGGAGCTGACTTGCCAATCCCTGGATGGCATTCAGGATGGCTGTCTGACTCACAGAGATACATCTCAGGAGGTCAATAGCCATCTCACTGAGGGCAGCAGGGGTAACAGGAGATAGTAAAAAGGTGCCTGTGGCAATGGAGATGCCCACCCTTTTGGGTGATTGGACGTGGCCAAGTGGGTGGGGTTCCACAGGAAGGGTGGTGATAGAATGGGGAGTGGCAGACCAGGATTGCACTGAGTGATTCCCCAAATTGATTTGCCACCACTAGGGAGTGGCCACTGGAGCAGGAATTCAAGGATGATGACGATGTCCGATCTCCCCGTGGCACTCCCCTCACCCTCCGGGCCCCTGGGTCCCTCTGAGTTGGTGGTGTCTTGACCCGAGACCCCGTGGCCAGTTACTTCCCCACTTGGTTCCATCCTGTCTCTTTCACTTGCCTGTGCTATTGCTACAAAAAAAAAAGTGAAATAGGGTCATAGCGTCCATTATAACATTCAATCACAACTCTGATTGACATACAATACCAACATGTCAACTAGGCCGCAGCAATAACTTATACCTACATGGCTCATACATGTGTCAAAGCATATGCATGCATGCCATCCTGATTTACTAAAGTTGCCCACAGGAAAATCAGAATCTCAGACAACTACAATTGCATGACTGAAGTCTTGCAACCACAATAACCATATAGCAACTAGGAGACCTCTCCATCCTCAAAGTTGTGCCACATGCAGTAGAATTAAGTTAACTTTTGGCAAATAAGGGTATCCCATTGTAAAGTCCATTCCCACATTTCAAACACAAGGTCTTTTACACATCTATTTGGCACATGTAATGTGATGTACCAACAGTTAGACATGATGCCATGAAATCCTGCTATGTTGATTACAAAAATGCAGGGCTGTATTTATAGGCCCGAGCGCCACATGAGCGTTACTTTTTGTGACACTCCTGTCACGCTAAGCACAGCGCCGTATTTACAAGGTGGCCCCTTCCCACATAGCGCAACATCCTGCCCCCGGGGGACTAGAGCACTCAGACAAGTGCTCCCGGGGCACCCCCAGGCTCCTACTTGTGAGCCTTGTCACCAATGCGGCCCTGGACAAAGGGCTGAAGATGGGCCAGTGCGCCGCATCGGGTGCAACTGGTAGAGCAGATGGAAAGCCTCATCGGAGCCCCCAGCACCGTGTGGTCTCTCCTTTCCCCCTTCCTTTTGGCAGGGGTTTCATTCTGGTTCCCCCCCCTTGGTCGGAGGGCCCATAGTGGCCCAGGAGGAAATCCCCGGAATTGCGAGTACAGGAGGGGCCTGACCACAAAACAAGAGGGGGAGCATACCGTCCCCTTCGTCAGGATCAACCCGTGGCCTCCGTTTCATGCATAGGAGCCCTAGGGGCCCCCATATTGATCTTCTTGGCACTAGTACTTTTTCAAAGACATAACATAATTCTTATGTTCCTATTATGGACATGGCTGGTATTATTCTGCTATCCTGTTTTTATGGTGTGACATATGTAGGCTGAAGTTCCTTTTATGGACATGACATGCTGATATGCTTTTATGACTTGCCATGTTGTTTAATGTTCCTTTTATGTATTTATGAGATGATTATGACAAGTGCATTTCTTTAATATAATTCTTGACTACGGCTTATGTTTCAGAATTCTGAGTTTTTGTGTGTTCTAATGTGACTATTGAGTATTCTTGCAGAATATTAGTAACCTGTGTAACAGTCTGACAATTGCTAAGGTAGCAGGCAATTACTGACATGTAATGCTTGGTCTAATCATGTTTTGTGCATTAAGGTTTATTTTTACATAGCTCAGTGTTGTGTTTACTTTGTGGAGTATATATCACATCACACGTGTTGTGCAAATGCTTTACACACTGCCTCTGGGATAGGCCTGACTGCTCGTGCCAAACTACAAAGGGGGTGAGCAGGGGTTATCTTGGATGTGTAACTCCCTTGCCCTGACTAGAGTGCCTGGCTTAGGTGCATACTCTAGCCAACTACAAACCCCATTTCTAACAATCACTTAATCAATAGTGAAGGGAAAATGCATTTGTGACAATAGTGATACGTTTTGCAAGAACATTTGAGGGTTGAGACCTAACAAAATGATTGCTTATGGCAATGAAGGAGTGAATGTTAGAAATCCATAGTCAACCACTTGTATATAGTCAATTATACTTTTTGGCACCAATTTGCACTATTGATGGGGTGTTTGGAAAAGTTTTTGGCTATAAAATACTGTGATGCTGAAATATTGTGTCATAAATATCGGAATGTCCAAACTATTGTGGACAGTAATACTGAAGGTAAGAGCACCATTTTAAATATTGTTTTTAATATTGTTGTAAAAAATATTGTTAGATAAAATATTAGCATATGGAATACCTTTTTGTGTTAATTTATCAGTTTTTGTATTGTATTTTGTTTAATTTTAGTTGTTTGTTAATTTGTTTGATTACTGTGTTCAATAAAATAATATTTTTATTAAATGTATTTTTTTACATTATAGTAGTGGGATTTGGGCTTTTAGGAGATAAGGGTAGGGAGATTTTTAAAATGTGACTTGTGAGATTTGATTTTATGTTTTATTTGTATTAGTATGCAAATGAATCATTTTTAATTTTGTAAATGCTTACTTTGAAAAGAGATTATTAATTTAAATGTATTGATAATTTTAAAATGTATTTGATGTACATTTTATAAACTTTACCTAATTTAAAAAAAACAAAGGTAAATTTTGAATTTTATAATGTTAATTTTTCTTTAAAATGTATTTTATTAATTATTTTAACGCATAAAACTATTAGTTATAGTTTTGTTAAAATTAAGTTCATTACATTTGAATTGTTTTTATTTTAAAAGCTTAAATATTTTATTTCATTTTTAAGAAGCTGTGTGGAAAAACAGTTTAATTTTAAATTTAATAATGTTTAGTATGTGAATTTGTAGTGAAGAATTATAGTAGCTATGTGATAACTACAATGAATCCATAAAAAATCATATTTATGTTTATATTGTGTATGTATTATGCTTTACAAATAAACATCATTTTTATTGGTAATGAGAAATTTCAT
Source organism: Pleurodeles waltl (assembly GCF_031143425.1). Taxonomy (NCBI): domain Eukaryota; kingdom Metazoa; phylum Chordata; class Amphibia; order Caudata; family Salamandridae; genus Pleurodeles; species Pleurodeles waltl. The sequence continues at coordinate 244,346,401 of NC_090448.1, read as the reverse complement.
ACTGATATATATGTATAAAACATAAAGATAGTTTAAATTATGTTTGATGTTTAATTGATATATGTTATAATTTTGAATTATCGGAATCATATTTGCATGTAATATCAATATATTTGACTGTGTTTTCATTTTGTTTATGTGTATATTTATGTTTATTTTTTAATTTACATTTTGTTACACTACTAAATATTTATAATTGAAAATGTTAAAAAATTATTTAATGTTATTGGTTAATGTAACACATATATATATATATAAAATAATATAAGTAATGTTGATCTTTTATTGTATTGATAAATAGTTATTCTGTTTTACTATGGAGAATGCACTTTGTATCCAACTCTTTTAGCATCCACTATCTTCTTGTGTTTGGTTTTGATTAGAATGAGGATAGTAAATCTTAACCCCTCAGTGCCCAATACCTTCTATATAATTATTTCGATTTTCCAGCACATTCCTCAAAATGGTTTGTGTTGCAGTTTAAATAGTTAATATAACACCTTTAGCATCCAGCATTTTGCAACCCCTTTCATGCCCAACACTTTCCCCCAAATTGTTCAGATTGGAGTGTAAAGAGTAAATGCAACGCCCTTAGTGTCCAACACCTTCCCCAACATGGTTTAGATTACAGTGTGAATAGTAAATTTGACCCCTTTAGTGTCCAGCACCTTTCCCAAAATGGTTTATGTTGGAGTTGGATTAGTTGATTTACCACCTTTAGCATCCAATGTATTCCCCAAAATGGGTTTAATTGGTGTGGGAATAGTAAATGTGACCCCTTTAGTGTCCAGCTCCTTCCTTAAATGGATTAGTTGGACTGGCAATAGGAAATGTGGCCCCTTTAGTGTTCAGCACCTTTTCCAAAATGGTTTAGGAGCTGATTACAAGTCTGGCGGTCACAAGATCCCCAGGCTCGCAGTGGCAGTTGGACCGCCGCAGCTGTGGTGATCCAATCGCCACATTACGAGGTTGTCAGGCAAACCCGCCAACCTACCATCATCCCCACCAGGATGCAAGAATCCAATGGATTGACAGCAGTCCTGGTTGTAATCAGCCAGGGCGGTACTGAACCCAGCTCCACCCTGCTGATTACAACCTTGTTCTCCGCCAGCCTTTTCATGATGGTTTCACCACCATGAAAAGGCTGGCGGTGAACAAGTGCAGGGGTCCACATGGGGGCCACAGCATGGGTAGTGCCCTTGGCAAGGACAGTGCAGGGGTCCCCCTTCACAGCACCCTTGAAATGCACACTGCCTGCTCTGCAGACAGTGCACATTTCAAGGGTGCTGATGCACATTGCTTGCAGCAGCTTTGCAGCTGGATCAATTATGAGCCCAGAACAATGATGTGGCACCTTTCCCACTTGGCTGACTGGCAGAAACCTTGGTTTCAGAAAAATAATTTACATAGGAATTGGTTCTGCACTTCTTATATAACCCACTTATATGTTGGCTGGAGGTTAATGCTTACACACCCTAGCTGCAACCATGGCAGCGAGGAGCCACCAAGGTACTTCCTGCACCAGGAGGGACTTAAATCATGCCCAGATACCTGCAACACAGGGGACTCTGTATTGGTGGCTGGGGTCTTTTGCCTACATGCCTCAGCTACACCAACGGCAGAGAGGAGCCACCAGCCACCAATGCATGTCCCGCACCAGGAGGCACTTAAAGAACTCCCAGGGACCAACAACACTTGAGGTGCACAGGTATTCACCTGGGCAAAATCTGGCCCAAGACGGGCCCATCTTAGCCCGTCATAGGCTGTTGGTCTTTGGTCCTTTGGATTTTTTTACCCCTCAGGATATGCAAAGACCTGTCCATCTCCCCTCCTTCTCCGAAGGTATTGTATGCAATTTACTTTTTCTGCTATTGTCTTTTGGTATTTTTTGTCCTTTTATCATTTAAAAAAAATAAATCTAGTGTTTATTGTTCAACATGGGTACAAGCAAGGCTGCTATTGGTGCCACTTTGGGTCCACAATCTCATTTGCGTTCCTTAATAGATAGTTTTTTTAGTGCAGGTGGTGGACCTCATCTCAAACTAAATCAAGCTGGCAGAATGCTACCTCACACTTTTGTCTGAGGACCTTGACACATTATCCCTTTCCAAGGTACTGAGTTCACCGATTACAATCTCCACTGACCTTATAGGCGCCTCTTTCCACCTTCCAAATGGGCATATCTCCCTAAGAAGGGACTGTGTGGTAGAGAGGGGCCTGACTAGTATTGATCAAGAGGAGGGGCTTCCTACCATCAATATCATAACAATTGCAGGTTTCTTGTCGGATGCCGAGTCAGCAGCTAAAAGGAGGAATAAGGTATGGAGAGCCAATCCATCAACCCCCACGCAAGCATCACAACCCCATAAAGTGGTTGATTTGGGAATCTTGGCATCTTTGAGTATTGATATGTGGGCTACCCTGAGTGTTCAGTTTGGTGAGCTTCTGGAAACTAAGTTGCATTTGATTGATAACTGCCTAGTTGCTTTTGGAGCTTTTATGAGCAAATTGACGAATCTGTCAGAAAGTGGCCCTGTTTGTCTTCAGGCTCCATTGTGTCAATCCATTGAAGCTAATGTTTTTACTCCTCCAATATCGACTCTTCAATCTCCAATTCAACCTATTAAACCAAGTGCTTCCAGTGGGGAAGACGGAGGAAGTAGTGGTGTCAATACTGTCAATCAGATGGCTGTACGGCTGTAAATTCTCTGCCACAGGAGTCTGGCCAATGGGACCTTAATAATCCCACTAACCAACCAGTCAGTAAAAAGCCAAAATGGTTAACTCAGCAAAATCCAGTCCCGCTCCCCATGATTGACTTGCCACCTGCCCTTATGTTGTTGTTTTAGCCAATGTGTCTAGCCTTTCGGCCGAGTCAATGGAAATGACATTGGCACTTAAAAACAAAGTAATTTTTTGGTTGAACACTAATGTGGGTAACAAGTTAACCTTTTTACTGAAATTTTGTTTGTACGGTGGGTGGAGGGTATAGGTCCTTTGGCGAAGCAATATCCCAGTGATCTTACAATTATTAATTTTCACAATCCTTGAATTGCAGTGAAGTGTTAATCTCAGCTAGAGCTGGGATGGTGAGAACCAGTTCAATCAGGATTTTACCACTTGTTTTATTTTTTATAAACACACAGCTGCTGCTACTATAAGTAATATTAGGCATCAAGTTCCTCAACAAGTCCCCACTAAGGTGTTATGGAATTGTCGATTTCCACTTAGAAATAGATTCTCAGCCCTTACTGGCATTGAAGATATTGATTGACAGTTAAAAAAGGACTCCAATCATGATGGTAGCACTATTTCCACTAGGTTCAATTCCAATAGAAGCGCACTTACAATGGGTCTGGTCTTTCTTTGATGACATCCTATGGCGCCTCACACGAGGTTCAGATTTTTTTGTTTCTCATCTGGCAGGGGGTGAAATAAACGTGGTTGAGATCTGGGCTTCTATGTGCAGGGATGGCACAAGCCTGATGTTCCTAAATTGGAATGCACTGACTTGGCTTCTAAATTACCAATTGAGGCTGACAGACATTTATAAGTAATAATTATATTGTTTTTATGCGGGAAACATGGGCTGTGTCTGAAGTTGCCTTTGATGGATTTATGTGTTTTAATCATCTTCTGGCATTCCTCCTCTGTGGGTTGTGCAAAAGGGGGCTTGACTGCCTGGTTTAAGGTCAACATTTGATGTATAATTTTCCTTATTGCAACTGAAATGGCTGAGGTCCAGGTTGTTGACTTACATTGGGATACCTGATTTAGGGTTCTCATGTTGAATTTTGATAACAATGATTTCACAATTAGGGGTAATTCGACCCTTATGGGTCTATCTTCCTTAATTGGCTCTTCAGTAGAGAGGGAAATGCATGCAGGAGTGTCATTTATTCTCCTTCTGGCAGGGGATTTCAATCCAAAGTTGGGTAATCAGCTTCCCCAAACAACTTCCCCTTTTGACAGTTCCGGCCACTTATATTCACTCCTGATGTATTACAACCTAGCAAGCATAATTCCTAATCCCAATAGATCAGTGATTCCTATGTTAACAGTGAGACAATGATTTTTACCATGGAACCTGCAACCATTGATTATGGGGGAGGTGGAGTGAGGCAATTCCTTCAATCGATAGTGGCCATAATCCTTTAGCTTTACAAGTTATAGTCCCCCTGAAGTGTCAGCAAATTGTTGATGGATCTTGTTAGGCATTAAATTCTAAGAACAATGTGCGAGGGTGGTTTGGTGTTCTGCTGATATATCCTTAATTATGAATCAGGTACGATGTGATTGTATGAATTTTGTTACACTCTAACTCGATACATGGGGCCTAATTATGACTTTGGCGAATGGGATACTCCGCCACCACCATGACGGATATCCTGCCCATCGTTTTACAAGTTTCATAGGATATAATGGAACTTGGAATCCGGCGGACAGAATATTCGTCACGTTTATGACGTAGTATCCCATCCGTCAAGGTCATAATCAGGCCCATAGTTTTGTAGAACTCCTGACTTGTATCAAAATCATGTTGAGCAGAACCATCAGAAAAACTCCTGGCATTGGCAAATCATGGTTTGATAGAGATTGTTGAAAAGTGAATATTATTTTACAGCAAACTTTAAAGCAGATTCCCAGGGATCGGGGTGTAATTCTAGCCTGTAGGAAGGCATGTGGCATAGCTCTGAAAAAAGGAAAGTCTGCTATAAAAGATGAGCAATGGGAGCTCATTGAGGCTGCTTGTCAGAAAAAGGATCCTCAGGCATTTTGGAGGGTGGCCTAAGCAAGTTTATCCCACGGTCAATCTTCTGACTCAGTCACTGTTCACATTACTCCTGATGCCTGGACTGAGCATTTATCTGATATTTATGGCACCATTACTGTGACTCTTGAAGAGGTGCAGGTTGATTTGCCACTAAATGAGAGCTTTTACTTTCCTGAGGAAGAAATTCTTGAAGCTAGGCTCTATAGTTTCCCTAATAAGGCTCAAGGTCCAGGTGAGATGTCTTGATTTGTTTCTAGAAGACACTAGGTTTTGGTCTCTGAGCCTCAATACTGTTTTTCATTCTGTTTGTCGGGTAGGGCTCTCTTGGCGCATGTCCATAGTGGTACCAGTTTTTAAAAAGGGAAATGCTCATGAACCAAGGTGCTACTGCCTGATTTCATTACTTGACTCCACTTCCAAAATAATTGGTAGAGTAGTTTTGGAGTGATGGATTACCTGAGGCATGAAAATGACGTTCTCTCCAAGGTGCAATATGGTTTCAGGAAGGGCCTAGGTGCAATTGAACAGTCCCTCACTTTACATCTACTTATAGCTAAATATAAATATGTGAAGGCCACTTCTATCCAACTACCATTTATGGATCTAACAAGTGCATTTGATAGTGTTAACAGATCAAAGTTCTGAGATATTCTCCTGTTCCTGGGTCTTGACATGGGCTTGGTCTCCTATCTATGACTCCTTCATCAGGATCTTATGTCAACAGTTAGATATTGGTCAAATGGAGAGCGCTCTTCCCCCTTTGGAGTCAACAGAGGCATACGGCAAGGGTGTGCCCTTGCCCCAATTTATTCTTTCTCTACATTAATGATCTGGAAAGTACTTTTGTGTTTGCGGGAGCAGATGTGCTGTCTATTAGTAACAGAGCCATTCCCGCTCTTCTGTACAGAGATGATGCAGTTTTGTGGGCTAAAAAAGTTGGTCACCTGCTTTCTTGTTTTTATGAAGGGGCTGGAGTTAGAGACAAATCACTCAAAGTCTTGTAGTCTTGTACAATGGTATGTGGCCCCAAAAATACCAAGACTCAAACACTGCATTTAGGAGAATGGGAATTGGGTATAGTGAGCTCTTTCTAATATTTGGGGTTGGATTTTGGTGATGCCTGCTTTTGGTCCCCTTGTCTTAAAGGTAGGGTGACCTGCTTTTTGTGTGCGGTGGGTATTACTTTTTCCCTTGCCGCGAGCATTGGAAAAAGACTTGTTCACCCATTCTCGAAATCGATAAAAGGAAATATTTACTGATTGTGACTTATGGAATGGGGCGTGGGGTTAAGAGATGTTGGCTCTATTCAAGTGGAAGAGAATTGTTTTTGTTGTCGGTTGTTGGGTGTTACTCGGACAACAACAAATGTTTCCTCAAATCTGGAATTAGGCCTAGATTACGTACACTATACCAATAATGCAAGTTGATGCTTTGGTGCTCAATCTGGGCGAATAAACAAACAGAAATAAATAAAGCAATTGTCAGGGATTGCCTTTCCAGATATTTTGGACTAAATATCCCATGGCTCAAATATATGAGGGACACTGCTAGAGGTTTGGGCTGTCCCCATTTATTGACTAACCATACTGCGGGGTTGATGATAACTTTGTTGGTCGGAAAAACAAATCACAATCTCAAAAAGGATAAAGCCTGGTTCAGGATTGTTTTGTTAATCATAGATAGGGTGCTTGGGAAGCTGAAGAGCTATTGAAGCCTACTATATGAGAGAACTGTATGATACAGATGTCAATTGGGACTGTTCCATATCTTTTGTATGTACAAAATGTGTATGAACAAATGCTATTGATTCACTTTAGGTTCGGGTCCATACATTGGTTGCAGTGTTTCCCACAAGGGCAGTTTTCAGCTACTGATATTTGGCTTTGTCCATGTGTCGAGCAATCACCTCAGTCTTTACTTCATTTTGTCTTTTGCTGTCACCTTTATGTGTCCTTTACTAGACGTTATCTGCTACCCCTATTGCAAAACTATAAGTTGACCATGTATAGGGTTGCTTTGCTTTTTCTGTAACAGCTAAATGATCATGAATCTTGTTTTGCTGTTGATTGTTTTTTAAAAGGTAGTCTAGAACTGAGAAGGACGATGTTGTTCTGGTTACCCTTAAAGGATTTGTAGCTCATTTATTGAGACATCATGACTAAATCCAATGTGGCCTAATATTTTTATAGATTTTATCTGTATATATATATTTATATGTTTTATTTGTTTTATGTATTGATGAACATGTTATCTTTGATGAGCAATTTTTATATGGTTGAATAACAATTATTAATCAATCAACATATTTATATTGAGATGCTTTTATTTTAATAACAGAACGTATAATAGTTTGTCATTTTTTATTTTTTCTCATTTTTATTTAATGTATATATTTACATTTTTTGATATATGACTGCATGTATGCAAAAACATATTAATATTGGTATATGAACAATATTTTGTATTATTTCAGTAAATACACCGTGTAAATCATATTCAAAGTCTTCTATTTTTTACAAAATACTGACATTTTTTCATTCTTTTGCATTTTTGTAAATAATATAGGGCCAGATGTAGGAAGCACTTTGCGAGTCGCAAACGGCAAAATTTGCCGTTTGCGACTCGCAAATGCGTGTTTCCTATGCAGAAATGCATTTTGCAAGTCGGGACCGACTCGCAAAATGCATTTCCGAATCGCAAATAGGAAGGGGTGTTCCCTTCCTATTTGCGATTCGCAATGGTATGCAATTCCATTTGTGACCGCTTATGCGGTCGCAAATGGAGTCGCAGTTACCATCCACTTGAAGTGGATGGTAACCCATTCGCAAACGGGAAGGGGTCCCCATGGGACCCCTTCCCCTTTGTGAATGGACCCCAAAACATTTTTTCAGGGCAGGTAGTGGTCCAAGGGACCACTACCTGCCCTGAAAAAAAACCGAAACAAAAGGTTTCGGATTTTTTTTTAAGTGCAGCTCGTTTTCCTTTAAGGAAAACGGGCTACACTTAAAAAAAAAAAAACTGCTTTATTTAAAAGCAGTCACTAGCATGGAGGTCTACTGACTACAGCAGGCCTCCATGTTAGCGAGTGCCCATAGTCGGTATGGAGTCGCAAAATGCGACCCACCTCATTAATATTAATGAGGTGGGTCTTTGCGACCCCATGCCGACTCGCAGAAGGTGTCTGAGACACCTTTCTGCATGACATTTTGCGACTTGCAAATTGCGAGTCGCTAGTACTCGCAATTTGCAAATCGCAAAATGTCATTTTGCTACATCTGGCCCCATGGTTCTTTCAAGCGCAGTTTTACACCAGATTTTAGCATTATTCTGTTTAGCATCTATTAAATAATTGTATATTTTGTAATACCATCATGTAATAGATACTTTACATTTATTTCACGTTTCTACATACATTTTTTATGTGCAATAGTTTTTTAAACTTTTTAAAAAAATTTAAACATTTTGTAAACCTGTTTTTTCTTATATCCCCTTTGTTTTCAGTGGGGAGTTAGACTTTTTTAGTTTTATTTTGTAGTCAGTTTGTCTCATTTCTAATCTTGTTTCCAGAAACGAAGTCATAGGAAGGTGCTGCTGTTCGTCAGAGTAAGACCTTCTTAAAGTTTTTTTAGGGTTTTGAAATGGGGTATTTGTAGACTTAACTTACAATGTTGCTTTTTAGATTTTTCATAAATTTAGTTATATTTATGGCAGTGTCGTTCACTAGTGTGTTGTCCAAAGTTTAGGTAGAATTTGTCATTATGTTATATTATATTATGTTATGTGCTTTTTGATGATTAGGTGTGATGTATATGCTATTTTAGTTACTTTTTTTACAGGTGGGTATGGTGTTTTACTGGGCAGGTTTCTGATTGCAAATGTTGCTTACGGATATTTGGAGTTAGTGTTTTTTTTTGTTTTCAAGAAGCATTTCCTTTTTTTTAATAGTTTTTTGTTTATTTTATGGTTCATGAAGACTTTGGGCTGCGTCAATGGATCTCTGTTGGATTAGTTTATTTTTGCATTTTTTGGGGGACTTCCCGGACTCTCTTTTTCCAGTTTTTGGTGGATCGTGGATTTTGATTACATGGTTACAAAGGAAGATCTGGAGCTATGGGAAACATCCTGGGCAACTAGGTCCTAAACAACAACTTGCCTACACCACTACTGCTAAACAACTAAAAAGTCTCTACAACGAAGTCCTGAACAACTACTGTCTAAACAACCATTATGCCTGAATAATGATTGCCTGAACAACAAATTTTAAGGTACGTTTTTCTCTTTTTTATGGTTTATTAGTTGTTTAGAATATATATATATATATATATATATATATATACACACAAAGCCAAGTTCCTGCTGTTATTTCTGACCATTCCAAAGGGAGATGGTGCACGTTTAGGGGCGCAAGACCCGTCAATAGTTGTATGCAGAAACATTTTTAATCTAACCTGGCGGCACTCCAAACAACAATTAATTTATTCACACAAGTCTGTTATAGTCTTTAAAGAAAACAATCTCTCAACTTGCAAAGGCTCAGCTGCGGAAATAAGGAGGTTGTTGTTGGGTAGTAAAGATGGTAAGACCCCCGGGCCTGATGGCATTCCTATGGAATTTTATAAATTGATGGCGGAGTCAATAATTCCAGCCTTGGTAGACTTGTTTGCTGCGATCTTTGAAGACAGGGCCCCCTATCCCTGGTTCATGGAATGAGGCTACGATTGCTTTAATTCAGAAATCGGCTAAGAGTGTGAATCTCATACGCCCATCTCTGCTGAATTGCGACTATGAGATATTTGCTAAGATTCTCGCTGATAGACTCAGCAGAGTGGTGGGTCGACTAATTCACCCTGATCAAAAGGGACTTATCAAGGGTAGGTTTCTCTATGAATTGTCAAAACCAGGGCAGTGCGCGCTCTATTGGCGACTAGAATGCAAAAACCCAGCACTCTCAAAACAACGTAATTTATGCACTGTGCTGATATGTTGTTGTTTAACCTTTTGCATTGCAGAGTTCAATCCTGAAGACTTATTTTTAATGTGCTTACAAATGCTGTTCATTTGCAATGTATTGCTGCAGGCTTTCAGAGTGTGTTAGGGTGTGGTCCTTTTCCAGGGCTATCTAGAGATTTTCCCTGCAACATGCTTGGGTGTGGTTGTGGGCTGGGCCAAGACTCTATAAAAAGGAGCCAGCCCAGCTCCAAGTGCTCATTATTCAGAGGTCCCGGTGCAGAGCAGCAGCTACTTCCTGAGCTCCTGTCCCAGTGGCCTATTTGATCTTCCAGACATCTGACTTTCATTCTTCATTTGGAGATCCTTGTTCTGGGCGGTAAGACGGTGGTTGGGCTGGCCTCCCGACGCCGTTATCGAGAACTCTCATTTTCTTGGGCCTAATTCTTTTATGATTTGACAGAGTACTTTGCGCGTGTGAAATATGCGCTTGAGTGTTTGTGACAATTGCATGGTGGCTTAAGAATCGGCAAGACGCGCTATTCGTTTTATGGTATTTTAACTTTGTTGTTCATTGCGCACTACCATTTCTTGACATTTACATGGTGGCTTAAGAATCGGCAAAAGACGCGTGATTCGTTTCATTGTACTTTGATCTTATTATTCATTGTGAGCTGTTATTTCTTGGCATTTACATCGTGGCTTACGAATCGGGAAGACGCGCGATTCGTTTAATGATGATTTGACTTTGATATTCATTGCGTATTACCATTTCTTGGCTTTTTACATGGTGACACTCGAATCAGCAAGACGCACGATTCTTTCCTCGAGTTTAATTCATGTTGTTTATTGTATGTCACTATTCTAAGATATTTATCGTGTAATATTTGAGTTGACAAGTTATGTGATTTGTTTTTCCAGAATCCATATTGTGTTATTCATGGTGCACAATCCTTTTATGGTGTTTACTATATATATATATATATATATATATATATATAAATCTACAATATGCGCAATTTGTGTTGTAACATTTTAAGAGTACACAGAAGATCAGAGTGTCTAGATGCAATATTGTATGGTCCTAGTATGCATTCTCATAAAAGGATTTATATGACTGGTTTAAAATGTAGTCAGAATGTTTTTCTGATTCTCATGTAAAGGAAAGTACTTGAATAAGAAAGTTTTCATTTAATCCATCTTGATTCCCTTACAGGTATCCGGCCATCTTGAAACTTAGTCATTTTAAACTTAATTCTTAGATTGTTCATGTTTTCAGAATGACTATGCTTAGAGTCATAGTCTAGTATTGATTTCAGGAGATATAATTTTCATATTGTGTGTTCTAACCTTTTTCTTACTACAGGTCTCCTTCCCAGCTGTTTCCCTTCCTAATCCCCTCTTGAACTCTCTTAGCCTCTGTGATTTATCTATCAGAGTCTTGGAGCTGTTCAGTGGTGGACGTGTTGGGAACGTGCGCAGACCCCAAGGATATGGTGACTCTGACATGAATTGACTTATAATTTGGCGGGGGCAATAGATATGGCTACATCATTTGAAACGCCTCTGGCTGTGGTTACTTTGGATGCAATGAAGGCCTTTGATAGGGTGAGCTGGAGATACTTAACATTCATCCTGGATCGGCTGGTTTAGGAGGAAACGTTTGCGGGATTATAGATTCAATATATAGAGATCCCATTGCCAGAGTTTTAATAAACTGTAATCTTACTGAGCCTTTGAAAATTACGCGGGGTACTATGCAGGGTTGTCCTCTTTCCCCGTTGCTGTTTGATTTGTATATAGAACCTCTAGCCAGAAGAATAAGAGGCAACTCGGCTATTGCTCCTTTTGAGTGAAATGGTTGGGTGAAAAAGGTGGCTCTGTATTCTGACGACCTTTTAATTTACACGGCTGACCTGGTTGCTGCCTTGCCTATGCTTTTGTCTTTAGCTGATGATTTTGGTAGAGTTTCAAGATTTCGGGTAAATGCATAGAAGACAGAGGTTATGGCTTGGAACCATTTGTTGGTGGGGCAATGCAATTGAAGAGAGAAATTAGATATTTAGGGATTCTATATACTCAGGATATTCAGCTGCTTGCAATAAATCTAAAACCAGTGATAGAGGAAGGGTGCAGATCCCTTCAAAGATGGATGTACCTGCCGCTGACACTGGTAGGGAGGGTTAACTTGGTGAAGATGATGATTCTGCCTAAACTCAACTTTTTGTACAGCTCTATACCTTTGTTAATGCATAAACAGTATTTATTAAAGCTTCAACAGGCTATTACCTCTTTTGTTTGGGCATCAAAGGGATCTAGGATATCATGGAAAAACTGAGGAAAAAGAGGGGCTGGCGCTCCCAGATTTAAACTATTATGCCTGTGCTTTTGAATTGAATTCAGTAAAAAATTTATTTTCTGTTCTCGACGCCTCAGCGATCGGTGTAAATGTTTAAAGCTATGTTGAGCTTGGTTAGGGGAGCCGTTAAAGGATTTCTTTTTAAGTTTGGAGACTCAAAATTCTTTAAAAAAATTAAACTGAAAATCCTCTGTGATCTCGCATCAAGTTGGTTCCATTGGAGGCTAGCAGCAGGAGTTAATTACTATAGTCCATATGCTCCAATTTGGGACTCTACTGGTACCCCTGAATGATTTAAGGACATTTTAGCATTACCATTGAAGAAGACAGGGATAATGTCCTGGGGGGATCTGTTTAGCGATGGAGTGCTAATCCCTCTGGAAGATCTTGAGGTGAAGTTGGGATGTACCTTTTCTATATTGAAGTATGCTCAAATAAAAGGCTGGCTACGAGAATCACAAATTGCATGTGGAGCTGCCGGCTTTTTGGAAGAACTTGTGTTATCTGAGTCCCCCAAATTTAAGTGGGTTTCAAGTTGGTATTGGGAGATACTAGAAGGTCTGGACGGGGAATTTATATTGCCCACCTCCCTATGGGTGAAGATTATGCCACAGGGAAAAGTCGTGCAGTGGTGGGAATCCTCTATGTCAACTTTGTTTAGGATTGTCAAGCCAGCATCTCTTCGGAGGAATCATTTGTTTATGATTCATAGAGCATATCTTTCCCCAGGGAGACTCTCTAGAGTAGGCAGTAACAAGGTAATTAAGTGTCCTGAATGTGACTTACAGCTTGCCTCTGATCTTCATATGTTTTATGAGTGCCCAGGGATGGAGCTTTTTTGGAAAGATCTTTCTAAATATCTCTCTCATGTGTTGGGATGGGAGGTTTTGGTGACTCTCCCTTTGATTATCTTTGGCCAGACGCAAGGGGCGGCTGGAGGAAGGCATAACATTAGTAAAGCAAACATGGACCTAATTTTCTACTCCATCTTGGCGGCCAGGAGGGAAATTTGTCGAAAATGTACAGCGAATACGCCTCCCTCGTTCAAAGACTGGCTGCAGGCCCTTTTTTATTTTGCAAAACTGGTGGAGGGAGGCGCATGCAAGAGGAAAGAGGGAATGTGGACCCCCCTGCTTGATGGGCAAGGAAGATTAATATGGTTATAGTCTAACAGCGAGCGCCTAAAAATGGTTTGGTTTGTTCAGGTCCAATGATTATTTCTCCTCCTCCCCATCTCTCGTGGTCTGGCTGGCGCGGGTACATCATCAACCGCTGGAAGCCTATATGAGAGAAATAGGGGGCTTCTCGGCAGGATCAGCTCTTTTTGGGAAGTGGTGCCAGGATCAACTACGCGGCTGATATAGGAGTTTTTGTGAGGTGTATGAGGACAAAAAAAAGGAAAAAAAGAACAACTTACCTTAAAATTAGTTGTTCAGGCAATCGTTATTCAGGCAAAATCATTGTTTAGACAGCAGTTGTTCAGTACTTCGTTGTAGAGACTTTTTAGTTGTTTAGCAGTAGTGGTTTAGGAAAGTAGTTGTTTAGGACCTAGTTGTTCCATCACATATCCGTAATATTCAGATATACAGACATTTATAGATAAATATTTTACCTTACACTTAAAACAAAAGCTTGCTTACAACACCCAGTTCCTCTCACAAAATAACACATTTCTGCATTAGACATAAAAGGTTATAGGGAGATTGTTCATGGAATGTGGAAAGCATTATAGAAAATATGTGGCATAATAATGTCACTTCTTTTCCACAAGCTCAATGACTACAGGATGACAACTGTCTCAAATCAGTGATGGTGGTAATTACTTCTAGATCATCTTCCAGACTGAAGTTATGATCTACTGTAGAGTCCATCAGAAAAATCTGTCTCGGAAAAGTTGTATCATCAATGATGTCACTTGAGATGTCATCAGTAATGTCATAAATGATGTCATAGAACATGTCATGAGTTATGTTCATAAGCACTACATTGCAGAGGCACAAGTTATAGTTAGCTCTGATAACTATAACTGGTGCTTTTCTGGATTTTTTAGTTAAAAACATTAATGTGTCACCTACAAATTCTCCTAAATATAATGTTACTTTAACCTTTGTTATTTTCAGTAAGTGTCTAAGGATTGATTTTAACCTTGGGGTTTTCACTGAAGTTCTAGGGTTATTTTTTAACATAATGTAATATTTAATTACATATTTAAAACCAATGCCCTGCCATGCATGGCTGGAGGCCAGGCCCTACGGGCAACCCTCCAAATACAACCAAACTCATGCTGCGCACGGGCTTTGGAACAGTAGTGGGTTGGCCACAAGGCTCGGCCAGACCCTATGGAAAACCCCCAAAAAGGCAGCCCACCGTACACTATACAGGGCCAAAAGCTCTGCAAATGGGGTTTGGCCACAGGGAATGGTCCTGGGAACCCCTGCCTCCAGGGCCTTTTTTTTATTAAAGGAGAGGGGGGCTGTGCAGCTCTCAAAACCTAATGTGACCCTGGGGACCCACCCCCCGAAGATATATATTTTAAAGGGTCATTTATATTTTTAAAGCTCCCATCTGTTGGGGTGCATATTTTATGTTTATCCCTGCTTGGTGAGAGATCAAAAAATGTTCCTGCCAAGCAAGAGAAAACACAGATTTTAATGCATACATCAGTGCAGGCAGGAAAACCAGTATGTCCCAAGGGTGGGCTCCCCGGGACATAGAATGTGAGCCCGCCTAACATGCTATGGGTTCCTGGGGCCATTAATGGCTCAGGCAGGGTGGCAGCACGGCCTCCCTTCCTTAAAGCAATCTGCCACAGGACTGGGCTTCCTAGAGACGGTAGAAGCTTTGGGAGGGGGGCCAAGCAGCCCCTTTCCCTACTTTGCAAAATTTCAGCACTAAAGGTGGGCTCCCCAGGGAATGTCATGATTCAAGGAGGAGGGCGGTGTATCCCCTTTACCCATGCACTATGTTTTCAGCCCCAGAGGTGGGCTTTCAGGGCCTCAGATGACTCAGGGAGGGGGCGCATGTCCCCTCTTCTCATACACAATTTTTCAGCCCCGGGGGTGGGCTCAACAGGGCTATGATGGCTCAGGGAAGGGGGTCACAGGTCTTCTCCATATATGTTACTTTCGGTCCCAGAGACTGGATTCCCTTGGGCCCTCTAAAGGCTATGTAAGAGGGGGGGCTGCATGCCTGCTCATTTATTAAAATAAAGCAGCCGGGTCTCCATTTTATTTTATTTTTTGGGCCCCGGGGGTCCTTTTGGTCCCTCTCCCTGGGGTCTAGGGGTGTGTGTCAAAGTATTTCTACCCTGCCTTCTTAATTTGTTTTTAATAAACATGTTCAGAACAAGGGACAGAAGGGGTCATTATGAGTTTGGTGGTCGGAAACATTCGACCACCAAACTCTCGATGAGGAGACCACCACCTGTGTCCCCACAGGCCCCATTACAACTTTCCCACTGGTCTGACCAAGGTTCCCGCCCTTCAGCCCCATGTGAAAGGTGAAGCAGCATTGTTTTCGGCTCACTGGGTGCACCATCACCCTTGAAATGCACACTATTTACACAGTGCGCCAATCAGAATGCTTTATTTTTAAACTGGCATTCTTGAGAGAAAGTCTCTTGCGACTCTTGTGGACCAAACCATCCAGATATACTATAATTTTTTTATCTCAATTTCTCAAAAAACTAGTGAATGGCTATACATCACATCATGAAAAAGCACAATCTGTAGACCAAGGACTACTTTTCTGCTGAATTTGGTGCAATTCTGTTTAGAAGCCCTTGCTGTAGCCTTGCCCAAAGAAGTCTATGGAAAATGCAAGGGGATTTTGCATTTTGGGATGACCACTTTTTTCTCAGCCTCGACTTGATGGGTCATCCTGAAACTTTCCATGCACAAACTAGTCAAAAAGTAACACCTTTTCAGGACGTTTTGTGGCTATTTATCAAAAGGTGCCAAATTTATTTAACTTTTTCTATGGAACAGCTGATTTCATTTTTAAATTAATAATATGCAAATTATTTTTTACATCACCCAAAAAATGTAATAAAGCTAAAAATTCAAATAATACTGATTACTAAAAATATTATGTATGTTATTTATATATAAATATGAAACTCACCAACCACAAATCTCAAATAAAATAAAACAAATATTTACAACACATTTACTAAATTTTAACAAGTACCAGTCACATAAAACTAAGGTCCTAAACAACTACTTTCCTAAACCACTACTGATAAACAACTAAAAAGTCTCTACAACGAAGTACTGAGCAACTACTGTCTAAACTTTAATCAAATCAAATCAAATCAAATCATTAATATTTATAAAGCGCGCTACTCACCCGTGCGGGTCTCAAGGCGCTAGGGGAAAAGGGGGAGGGTGGTTACTGCTGCTCGAAAAGCCAGGTTTTTAGGAGTCTCCAGAATGCGGAGTGGTCCTCGGTGGTCCTGAGGCTGGTGGGGAGGGAGTTCCAGGTCTTGGCTGCCAGGAAGGAGAAAGGACCTCCCACCCGCCGTGGAGCGGCGGATGCGAGGGACGGCAGCGAGCGCGAGGCCCGAGGAACGGAGGAGACGGGTGGGGGCATAGAAGGTGAGGCTACTGTTGAGGTAGTCCGGTCCCTTGTTGTGGAGGGCTTTGTGTGCGTGGGTGAGAAGTCGGAAGGTGATCCTTTTGCTGACTGGGAGCCAATGCAGGTGTCTCAGGTGTACGGAGATGTGGCTGTTGCGGGGTACGTCGAGAATGAGGCGGGCCGAGGCGTTTTGAATACGTTGCAGGTGTTTTTGGAGCTTGGCGGTGGTCCCAGCATAGAGGGTGTTGCCGTAGTCCAGGCGGCTCGTGACAAGGGCGTGGGTTACGGTTTTTCTAGTGTCGGCGGGGATCCAGCGGAAGATCTTGCGGAGCATGCGGAGGGTGAAGAAGCAGGCGGAGGACACGGCGTTGACTTGCTTGGTCATGGTGAGAAGAGGGTCCAAGATGAAGCCAAGGTTGCGGGCGTGGTCTGCGGGGGTCGGTGCGGTGCCGAGGGCCACCAGGAGTCGTCCCAAGCGGACGGGGTGTTGCCGAGGATGAGGACTTCCGTTTTGTCAGAGTTCAGCTTTAGACGGCTGAGCCTCATCCAATCTGCGACGTCCTTCATGCCCTCTTGTAGGTTGGTCTTGGCGCTGGCGGGGTTCTTGGTGAGGGAGAGTATAAGTTGGGTGTCGTCGGCGTAGGAGGTGATGATGATGTCGTGCTTGCGTACGATGCCGGCGAGGGGGCTCATGTAGACATTGAAGAGTGTCGGGCTGAGCGATGAGCCCTGAGGTACGCCACAGATGATCTCGGTGGGGTCTGAGCAAAATGGAGGGAGGTAGACTCTTTGGGATCGGTTTGAGAGGAAAGAGGCGATCCAGTCCAGGGCCTGGCCTTGGATCCCGGTGGAGCGGAGGCAGGTGATTAGGGTGCGGTGACAGACGGTGTCGAAGGCAGCCGAGAGGTCGAGGAGGATGAGGGCGACTGTTTCACTGTTGTCCATCAGGGTTCTGATGTCGTCTGTGACTGAGATGAGGGTGGTTTCAGTGCTGTGGTTGGTTCGGAATCCGGTTTGTGAAGGGTCGAGCAGGTTGTTGTCTTCCAGGAAGGTGGTCAGCTGTTTGTTGACGGCCTTCTCTATTACCTTGGCGGGGAAGGGGAGGAGCGAGATGGGGCAGAAGTTTTTCAGGTCGCTCGGGTCAGCCGTAGGTTTCTTTAGTAGTGCGTTGACTTCGGCGTGTTTCCAGCATTCGGGGAAGGTAGCAGAAGAAAAAGAGGAGTTGATGACGGCCTGGAAGTGCGGGGCGATGATGTCGTCGGCTTTATTGAAGATGAAGTGAGGGCAGGGGTCCGATGGAGCGCCGGAGTGGATCGAGTTCATGGTGGTTTTGGTTTCTTCAGTGTTGATGTGGGTCCAGTCGTTGAGGGTGATGGTCGGAGGTGTGGGTTCGGTGATGCTTGGTTGGGTCTGGTGTCCGAAGCTGTCGTGGATGTCGCTGATCTTGCGATGGAAGAAGGTGGCAAGGGAGTTGCACAGATCTTGTGAGGGCGTGACGGCGTTGGCGTTGGGGTTGGAGAACTCCTTGACGATGCTAAAAAGTTCTCTGCTGTTGTGGCTGTTTTTGTCCAGTCTGTCGGTAAAAAAGTTCCTTTTGGCAGCGCGGATCAGGTGGTGGTGTTTGGGGTAGCGTTCTTGAGGGCGGTCATGTTGTCAGCGGTGTGGTCCTTGCGCCAGGCCTTCTCGAGGACCCGACAAGTTTTCTTCGATTCTTTGAGGGTGTCAGAGAACCAGAGAGGTTTTTTGGTGTTGGCCTGTCGATGCGTGCGTTTGAGGGGAGCAAGGTTGTCTGCGCAGTTGGAGATCCAGTTCGTGAGGCTGAGGGCTGCGTCGTTGGGGTCGGTGGTGAGGGTGGGTTGGTTGGCGGCGAGTGTGGAGGAGAGTTGCTCTTCGGGGATTTTGTTCCACTGTCGACGAGGGATAGGTTGTGTGCGGAGGTGGCGGGTCTTGCGTCGGAATGTGAAATGTACATAGCTGTGGTCGGTCCAGTGTAGAGCGGAGGTGTGGCTGAAGAAGACGTGTTTGCTGGCGGAGAAGATAGGGTCAAGCGTGTGTCCGGCGATGTGGGTGGCGGTGTTCACCAGTTGCTTGAGGCTGAGGTTGGCGAGGTTGGCGAGCAGGGAGGTGGTGTTGGGGTCATTGTTTTGTTCCAGATGGAAGTTGAGGTCGCCTAGGAGGATGTAGTCCGGCGAGGCGAGGGTGTGCGGGGAGATGAAGTCGGCGATGGCGTCGCTGAAAGGGGCGCGCGGTCCGGGAGGACGGTAGACGAGGGATCCTCTGAGGGTGGTCCTCGGGTCGGTGCGAATCTGAAAATGCAGGTGTCAGCGGCGAGAGGGGTGTCTTCGGTGGAGGTGGTGACGCGGATGGAGTCTGTGAAGACGATGGCGATACCTCCTCCTACTTGGTTGGTGCGGTCTTTTCTGGAGATCTTGTAGCCTTCGGGGATGGCGGTGGCGATGTGTGGAGCAGAGGAGGCGTTCATCCAGGTCTCCGTGATGAAGGCGACGTCCGGTGCTGTGGAGTCCAGGAGGTCCCAGAGTTTGTGGACGGAACGAGCGTTGACCAGGATGCACTTGAGGTGGTTGATGGCGCGTGGGCTTGTGGTCGTGGTAGTTGCGTGGTGGAAGATACGTTTGCAGGAGTTGCAGGCGAAGGGTCCATGGGTGCGTTTGGGGTGAGCTTGGAAGCAGGTGTTGGAGCGCCCTGGGTTGAGGGCGTGGAGGGTGGTGGGGTCGTAGCGGATCAGCGGGGCTTGGGAGAGCTGGGGACCAGGGGTCGTGGCGATGGGCGCGGGCCAGGCGCGGACGGGCGCAGACGGGCTGCCCGGTCGTGCTGTGGCCGCCATATGAGGTAGGAGGGGGGGCAGGGGTCAGCTGGGGGCGAATGGGAGCTGGGGGGCGGGGGCGTGCAGGAGGTCACGGCGGGAAAGCGCGAGGGAGGGGGGGGACAGGTAGAGTGAGAAGAGCTGGGGGAGGGGGGGTTTAAGGGTGGAGGGGGGGTGAGTGTTAGGAGGTATAGGAGATTAGGGAGAGAGATAGGAGTAGGGTTGTGAAGATAGGGGAGGGGGGATGTAGAGGTGGGTGAGGGTGAGAGGTAGAGTGAGAGGATAGGAAGATAGGTAATAGAGGGGGTGGCGGGAAGGGGGGGAGAGATGGAGAAATAGATAGAGAAAATAGATAGATAGAGAAATAGATAGATAGAGAGATAGGTAGACAGGAGGAGGTGGAGAGTGAGGGAGTTAGATAGTGAGATAGAGAGATAGGTAGATAGGAGGAGTGAGGGAGGTAGATAGCGAACGGGGTAGATAGGGGTGATAGAGAGGGGGAGGCGAGTGAGGGAGGGGGATGAGGCAGGAGCAGGAGGGCAGGCGCGGGGAGAAGAAGAAGGAGGAGGCAGAAGAGCCGAAGACAGAAGATAGAAGACAGAAGAACAGAAGACCGGAAGAACAGAAGACCGGAAGAACAGAAGAACAGGAGAACAGAAGACCGGAAGAACAGAAGAACAGAAGAACAGGAGACCAGAAGATCACAGAAGAGCAGAAGATCACAGAAGAGCAGAAGATCACAGAAGAAGATACGGAAGACGAAGAACAGAAGGCAGAAGACTACAGAAGATGAAGAAGAAGAGAGGCGACAGGAGAGGCAGAGAAGTACACAGAAGAAGAGAGAAGACGGGGAAAAGAAGAGTACAGAAGAAGATTGCAGAAGAGGAGCGAGGAGGAAGAACAGAGAAGAAGAAAAGAAGAAAAGAAGCAGGAGCAGGAGAGAGGGTGAGTAGCGCGGGGCAGGGTGAGGGGCTGGGAGGTGGGGGGTACTTACTGTGAGGTGGGTCTCAGGAACTCAGGAACCTGGAGGAGCTGGAGGAGCTGCAGCGGCAGGGGGAGCGACCTACCCTTGGGTCAAGTGTCGCTACCACTGTCGCGCAGCGGGCGTCATATGAGGTAGGAGGGGGGGAGGGGTCAGCGGGGGGCGAATGGGAGCTGGGGGGCGGGGGCGTGCAGGAGGTCGCGGCAGGAAAGCGCGAGGGAGGGGGGACAGGTAGAGTGAGAAGAGCTGAGGGAGGGGGGTTTAAGGGTGGAGGGGGGTGAGTGTTAGGAGGTTTAGGAGATTAGGGAGAGAGATAGGAGTAGGGTTGTGAAGATAGAGGAGGGGGGTTGTAGAGGTGGGTGAGGGTGAGAGGTAGAGTGAGAGGATAGGAAGATAGGTAATAGAGGGGGTGGCGGGAAGGGGGGTGAGATAGAGAAATAGATAGAGAAAATAGATAGATAGAGAAATAGACAGATAGAGAAATAGATAGATAGAGAGATAGGTAGAAAGGAGGAGGTGGAGAGTGAGGGAGTTAGATAGTTAGATAGTGAGATAGAGAGATAGGTAGATAGGAGGAGTGAGGGAGGTAGATAGCGAACGGGGTAGATAGGGGTGATAGAGAGGGGGAGGCGAGTGAGGGAGGGGGGTGAGGCAGGAGCAGGAGGGCAGGCGCTGGGAGAAGAAGACGGAGGAGGCAGAAGAGCCGAAGACGGAAGATAGAAGACAGAAGACAGAAGAACAGAAGACCGGAAGAACAAAAGAACAGAAGACCGGAAGAACAGAAGAACAGGAGAACAGAAGACCGGAAGAACAGAAGAACAGGAGACCAGAAGATCACAGAAGAGCAGAAGATCACAGAAGAAGATACGGAAGACGAAGAACAGAAGGCAGAAGACTACAGAAGAAGATGAAGAAGAAGAGAGGCGACAGGAGAGGCAGAGAAGTACACAGAAGAAGAGAGAAGACGGGGAAAAGAAGAGTACAGAAGAAGATTACAGAAGAGAAGCGAGGAGGATGAACAGAGAAGAAGAAAAGAAGAAAAGAAGCAGGAGCAGGAGAGAGGGTGAGTAGCGCGGGGCAGGGCGAGGGGCTGGGAGGTGGGGGGTACTTACTGTGAGGTGGGTCTCAGGAACTCAGGAACCTGGAGGAGCTGGAGGAGCAGCAGCAGCAGGGGGAGCGACCTACCCTTGGGTCAAGGGTCGCTACCACTGTCGCGCAGCGGCCGCCATATGAGGTAGGAGGGGGGGAGGGGTCAGCTGGGAGCGAATGGGAGCTGGGGGGCGGGGGCATGCAGGAGTTCGCGGCGGGAAAGCGCGAGGGAGGGGGGGACAGGTAGAGTGAGAAGAGCTGGGGGAGGGGGGTTAAAGGGTGGAGAGGGGTGAGTGTTAGGAGGTTTAGGAGATTAGGGAGAGAGATAGGAGTAGGGTTGTGAAGATAGGGGAGGGGGGGTTGTAGAGGTGGGTGAGGGTGAGAGGTAGAGTGAGAGGGTAGGAAGATAGGTAATAGAGGGGGTGGCGGGAAGGGGGGAGAGATAGAGAAATAGATAGAGAAAATAGATAGAGAAATAGATAGATAGATAGATAGATAGATAGATAGATAGATAAATAGATAGATAGAGAGATAGGTAGATAGGAGGAGGTGGAGAGTGAGGGAGTTAGATAGTGAGATAGAGAGATAGAGAGATAGGTAGATAGGAGGAGTGAGGGAGGTAGATAGCGAACGGGGTAGATAGGGGTGATAGAGAGGGGGAGGCGAGTGAGGGAGGGGGATGGGGCAGGAGCAGGAGGGCAGGCGCGGGGAGAAGAAGACGGAGGAGGCAGAAGAGCCGAAGACAGAAGATAGAAGACAGAAGAACAGAAGACCGGAAGAACAGAAGAACAGAAGACCGGAAGAACAGAAGAACAGGAGAACAGAAGACCGGAAGAACAGAAGAACAGGAGACCAGAAGATCACAGAAGAGCAGAAGATCACAGAAGAGCAGAAGATCACAGAAGAAGATACGGAAGACGAAGAACAGAAGGCAGAAGACTACAGAAGAAGATGAAGAAGAAGAGAGGCGACAGGAGAGGCAGAGAAGTACACAGAAGAAGAGAGAAGACGGGGAAAAGAAGAGTACAGAAGAAGATTACAGAAGAGGAGCGAGGAGGAAGAACAGAGAAGAAGAAAAGTAGAAATGAAGCAGGAGCAGGAGAGAGGGTGAGTAGCGCGGGGCAGGGCGAGGGGCTGGGAGGTGGGGGGTACTTATTGTGAGGTGGGTCTCAGGAACCTGGAGGAGCTGGAGGAGCTGCAGGGGGAGCGACCTACCCTTGGGTCAAGTTTTTATTTTTTTGTTTATGGTGTATTAGTTGTTTAGAATTTATATATATATATATATATATAATGTATGCAGAAAAAAACATTATCCAAGCTAGCGGCACTTCAAACAACAATTAATTTATTGACACAAGGCTGTTATAGTCTTTAAAGAAAACAATCTCTCAACTTGCAAAGCCTTTGATAGTGAGGTGTAGACAGTGTCTAGGAAGACAGGGCTCTTTAGAGGTAGCTGTGGTATCTAGTAGACATATAATGCTTATGCAATACCACTATAGTCAGACAGCACTTACACACATGAAAGAACCACACAGTCTTACAAAAATAAAGATACTTTATTATGATAACACAAATAATAAAATACTGTATAGACAATACTCTACTAGTAGGTGCGTAAACACAGCATTATATACACACTAGTAATCAGGAATTGGCCTAGAAAGCAATAGAAAACATGAAATAACAGAAAATAATGGAGACCCTAGGGGGAGACCAAACCACATACTAAGGAAATGGAATGCGAGAGGCAATTCCCACCCCAGGAAATGGAATCTCTAGAGGGGAGCTGGAGGAACTATGAACCCCAAAAGCCCAGTTTCACAATTAAATCAACAGCTCAGACTGCCCCCGTGACCAGAGGAGAAGAGGTGAGTACCTGTTTTTTCCCCAGACTCACGGGTAACCTTTGTAAAAGGACTGTGAAAGTCCCAAACAAGACTGGAGGAAACAGAAGAAGGATGCTGACAGAAGAGGACCTGCAAATTAAGTGGACCAAGTCCAGTTTCAGTTGGAGTGTTCGGTTGAGGTAGGAGCCACTACCCACCCTTCTGGAGTTGGAGGACTTGGTCAATGGTGAAGACCAGGAGTCGGCTATGCAGCACAGGAGCAGGAGAAGAATTCCAGGAGTGATACAGTCAATGTCCCTCAGTGGAAGAAGAGTTGCAGTCAGTCAGTGGTGTTGAAAAAATACAAACAAGCCTTGGCAAAGGCAAGAGTTGCAGAGCTGCTGGGGACCAGGAAGGTCCAGAAGTACTCAACCCAAAAAAGGAGAGTCCCAGGTGACCCTCAGCAGTGTGGACAGCCAGACAATGAGGAAGTATCCCCCATAGGCACTCACAGGCAGCAGACACAGGAGTCGCAGTGATAGCCACTTAGAACACCAGGAGAGGAGTCCCACTTCACTGGACTAGCAGGCAGGAGACTGTGCTTTGCAGGGAAGCGTGCTGAAGGCTGACGCTACATGGAGCCTGAAGATCCCTTGGAAGAAGAGCCAACAAGCCTTGGAAGCTGCAAGACTCGCGGTGCACAGAGGTACTGTCCTGCAAGGAGAGGCAAGGGCTTACCATCTCCCAAGTTGAATAGCTGGTAGAGTGGACCAAGCGGACCACTCCAGACCACTACCTGTGCTACAGGATCCACGCAGTTTTACAGGCGAGAAGATTCACACAGCTGGACATCGTTCCAGTTGGTGCCTGCGGATGCAAGGGAGTGACTCCTTCACTCCAAGGGAGATTCCTTCTCGCTTCTTTTGCAGGCTGAAGACTCGTCACCCTCAGAGGATGCACAGCCAGGGAAATGTTGTTGTTGCTGGAAGGAGCCAGAGAAACTATGCAACAAAGCGGAGTCATCCCTGGAGTTGCAGATTGTCAGTTCCTGGAGGGTCCAGTTGCATTTGCGGTGGCCAGAATATGAAGTAAACATTACATAGGAGTCCTGCTGGAATCTTACATGTTGAATCTGAGGACCCACCCAAGATGGAGACCCTAAATAGTCCAGGAAAGGGGAATTGGTCACCTAGCAGGGGGGCAACATATCCCAATAGGGGTGTGATATCACCTGCCTGACCTGGCCGCTGAGATGCTTCCAGAGGCCTCTGCCCACCTTGAATTCAAGATGCAAGAAGCTCTGGGCACCACCCCTGAGTGGTGATGGCAGGGAAGTGGTCACATTTAGAGGGAGAGAGCACAGTCACCGTGGTCCTGGTTAACAGGATCCCAGTAAAAACAGTGAAAACATACTGACAGCAGACAAAAAGTGGGGGCAACATGCCAAAATGGGGGTACTTTCCTACAAATGTTATGGAATATGTCTTGCATGGAAATAGAATAATGGATGCTGATTACTATGCAGCAGCTTTCCCCTTTCTTCGTGGCTGCCTATCACCCTTCCTTGTGCCTAGTTGGATGCTGTCCTCCCCATCAGTCCTCTTGCCTCTCACACTCACAAATCAAACATAATCATGCTCCTCAGTCACTTTGCTCTTCCCAGCTTTTCATCATACTTATGCCTTGCCCAAAATGCTTCCAGGCACCCTTTGTCACCCTTCCTCTTTCCCACTGAATTTCTTGTCTGTGGTCAGATACCTCTTCCATGCATGTAAGCTATATTCAGGACAGCTAGTTTGAAGGAGTACAACCCACCAAGAAAATTGCATTAGGTTTCCAAATATAAAGACTCCACAGTACAAAAAAGAATTTTCATTTGCAAGTCTAACATAAAGAAGGGCTTAATAATTGCAGTGTCTCATTGTTCCAGCATACTAAAGCCATGCAGTCTGGAAACCTATATGGCAAGGTACCGATGTAGCCTCAATAGAAATTTTCAATTGGAACTATCATATTGTAAAACTATCCAAAGGTTTTGTAGTGAACATTAATCACATTGAGCATACAATGGTTAAAACCAAATGAAGCTAATATAAATAATAGTAAAAAAATATAAAATGAGGGAAAGTGTTCTAAAAATAAAGGAAGTGTCATGGGATGCCTGACTTAAAAGGGAAACTGCTGATATCCTGTAGATGGTACAGTTCACGTACCAGTCTGTTGCAGAAATAGGAAGGAAACCATAGTACTCAAGAGATTAAAAGGAGAATATGTCAAAGGTGAAGTATCATTATTGAACTTTGGACTGAGAGTCATTGTGGTCAGTGTGTCATTGGCATTTGGAAATAACTCTTGTATTACCCATGACCTTTTAAATTAATATAAAAATTATTTAGAATCCTGTGGTCCAAAAATAAATCTCAGTTGTCATTTTCCTGATGATATTTTTAAAGTTATTTTAAAGTTCAGGCATGTTTTACATGAGGGCTAAGTTTCACTGCAATTATGACCCAATTATCCATACTTAAATGTGCATTTTCCTCAGACCAGTATTCAAATCCCTTCCTAAATACACAGGGCCTAATTACAAGTTTGTCAGTCACTAGAATGCTGTGGCTTGGATGGTCCGACCATCAAATTAAGAGTTTGGAAGTCAGACCACTAAAAGACCACCGTCTCTGCCAAGATCAGTGATCCTGATGGGATGATGACAGTCATGGTTGTAATCAGCTGTGGCGGCACTAAAGTCAGCTAATGGCATGGGCAGTGCTGGGGTTCCCCTGACCAGCACCCTTGAAATGCAAACTGTCTGCTATGCATTTCAAGGGTGCTCGTGCACCCTGCATGCGGCAGCATTGCCATCGGGTCCATTATGAGCCGGGAGAAATGCTGCTGCTCCTTTTCCACTGGGCTGCACTGTGGCGGTCTCCTCATCAGGAGTTTGGCAGGCAGATGTTTCAGTCCGCCAAACTCCTAATGACCCCCATAACGATTCTACCACATTTAAAACAGCATACGAAACAGCATGGTCTACACATTGGGGCAGTAAAAGGATGCGTATAACATTTTTCCAGGACAATTAGACTCATTAACATATATCACTTTTTTATTTTCAGTGAGCTTTTTCGTAGACTTGGGGATTTTAGGGCCAATTCACAAAGGCATGTAGCAATATGTAAAAGAGTAGTCCTATAGTACTACTTCTCTTACTCATACATTCTTTTGAGAATTGGCCCCATTGTTTTGCATAAGACTCTTTTTACATTGAAGAGAATTTATATAAAGTCACTTCTCATATCATTCCTGAGTTCTTAAGTGCTTGAATAGGCAATAATTGTAGGATTTGTGTTCAAATCTCTAAGTTCATCAAACTCTTCACCTGCAGCAGGAAAGCATTACGTTGATATGATGTCTCTGTTTTAGAGATGGCTTAATGTAAGAATGTAACTATATGGTATGCCTGTGGTGTAAACCTAGCAAAATGGCAGTGGAGCACAGTGTATGGTCAAACAAGAGGAAAACGCTGATGATTAAGAGGAGAGGTAGGTGGGTTGTGGATGGT
Organism: Pleurodeles waltl; assembly: GCF_031143425.1. Classification (NCBI taxonomy): domain Eukaryota; kingdom Metazoa; phylum Chordata; class Amphibia; order Caudata; family Salamandridae; genus Pleurodeles; species Pleurodeles waltl. The sequence continues at coordinate 244,319,460 of NC_090448.1, read as the reverse complement.
TAATGCTCTGTGGTGTGGTGATTTCAAAGTGGTGACTAGCCCTTTCCTAAATTGGAGCAGCTTTGGGGCAGTCCTGATGGATACATGGATGTTGTTATAGATCGTGGCTGCATAGATGGAAAAGTCATTGTGGCTTGTTTTTTCTTTTTTTTACACTTCTTAGTCTGCAGTCTGATGGTGTTGTGGCTAAAGGTGTGCTGAGATCCACCAAATATGGTGAGCTTTTTTGCAAGATAAGCAGGGGCTGGTCATGGTAGTTTTGTACATGATGCAGCTGGCTTCGAAGATCATGTTCGCCAGCAATGGGAGCCAAAGAAGTTCCATCAGGATGGGGTTAATGTGATAGTATTTCCTCAGGTCCTGAGTGAGATGAGTTGCAACATATATGATTTTCCTAAGAGGTGCCACTGTTGAGTCTTAGAGAACTGGGCATTACCACCATCCAGACCACGAGTGCTTGAACAGCACTTCTGAAGTCACTTTCAGGCAGAATGCGTTTACCTTTTTTGAAAGAGAGAGCTGATACCAAGTGACCTTTGTTTTTTTGGCAATGTGTTCCATGAGGTTGAGGTAGGTGTCAATGGTGAATTCAAGTGACTTGACATTCAGTGAAAGTTGGTGTTCGGAGCCATGAAGATTCATGTAATTGAACCAAGTTTGAACTGTATCTTGTTTGTTGCCCTTGGCAACAGGAGTTATGTCTTGGTTAGGATGAACATCAGGCAGGTGCAGGATTTCCAGGTCTGAATGATGTGCAAGCAAGGTTTGAGGCATTGGATGTCTGAAACAGAGGAGACTTTCAGGTTAGCTTTGTGTATTGTCAGCATATTTGTAAAACTTAATGCTGTTATTGGTGAGTAGAGCACCAGGCATCTCCATGTGGAGGTTAAAGATGACAGGAGAATTTATGAAGCCCTGGGATGTACCACAGGTAAAAAGGGTCTTTTGTGACCTGGGCGTGCCAGGATGTAGTTATTATATACTTTTTGTACTTATTCATTGTCATTACAGTATATCTAAAAGTGCAATCCATGAAATTTCTACTCTAAACTTTCTTCAATGCGAATTATATGCCAACACTGCATGGATTATTTTATGTTATCTTTAATTCTGCGCACTTTGGCATGTCCGAAATTCACATAAGTCTTAAGAGGTATACTATTCCAAATTCTCTAATATCACTGGTCAGTGGCCACTTAAATGGCCTACACTGGATATTGTAGTTTAGTAGGGACTGTGGAAACAGTATTTCTATTTTTATGTTTTAATGTATTTTTTCTTTTTGAATTTGATAGCCTGCCATTCTGACAAATCTGTTGTGGTTATCCCTGCTCTTTTTTTAACTTTGACTATGAAAGTACCCATTCCAGATGCTTTCTTTATTTGAAGTGTTTATGAATTTGTATTGCTTTTAACAGGCAGCGTACAGTGACTAATTTCTCTTTTGCTTTCTTAGCATATAGGGTTTAACCGCATTATATTCGATAATTATAAGCAATATCTGCTTCAGAGCTATACGACCCCATTACATTCTTGCGGAGGCTCCAGCTTACATTCTGCCTCTATTCTTCAATATTTAAACTCATTTACTTGATGGGTTCACTTCATCGTCACCCACCATGGACTAGTTGTTTAACTGACAAGCAGCATGCCGTGATTAACTTATTTTTGCTTTCTCTCTTTTTTTGACTTGGCTGATGCGATCAGTTTTCTTTGAGGTGTACCTTAACATTATAGGCTACTATAGGTTTGTAATAGAAGCTCTGTTCTTTTCAACAAATGTATCTTTTTTGTATATCAATGTATGTTGCTATGGTATGGAGTACGTAACCCCTAATAAAAATGAATGACCTCATGAGACTGCAGTCCCTCTCTGCAATACGCAGGCAGCTCATCACATCTGCGAAATCAAAGTTCTATATCAACACCATCAACAAAGTCACCAGCAGAAGCAGAATGCTTTTCAAGACAGTCAAGCACTGCATCAACCCGCTGACATCCCATCTATTCATCATGCCACAGAATAGTGCAATGTCATCAAACTCTTGTGAAAAAATACACATTGGCAAAACCAAGTCTGCTTCACGTCTTATGGTCGCCCCTTCCTGTAGAATGGTCAACCTTCAAAGTCCTATCTCTCACTGATCTCACTGACATACTCATCTTCCTCAAAGCCACTTCTCATGTTGATGATGTCTTGCTCTTCCACTTCGTCTCGCTGGGGATGTGGTCTCACCCCTACTCAACACTATTCCTCCCTCACTCAAGCATCTTCCCAAAAGCTCTCAAGATTCAACTGAAATTTCTACTGCTAAGGAAACCTACAAGCCCCTAGATACATCATAAAACTACCAGCTCTTTACTCACCTAGCATTCATCGACCAGACAGTTGAACAATAAATCTATTTTCAACTTTGATAGCACATTAATGCAATGATCTCCTGCATGACTACCAGTCTGGCTTCAGAATCCACTGTAGCGCTGTGACCGCTACCTTACACATCAAGGACAATACTTTCTTGACCACAAATAAAGATCATCTTTGCCTCTTGATATTGCTAGACCTGTAAACTACATTCAGCACATTCAACAATCCCAGCTTCATATGCACCGTGAAGTCTCAAATAGGAAATACAGCCAATGTCTTTTACTGGTTCTCTCCCTACCTTACCTAACAACACCAGTTTGTTTACATGGGCGCCTCCAAGTGCCAAAAAGATTTATATTGCCATCAGCACCACCCAGCATATCATACTGTCCCTTGTCATCTTCAACCTCTACATGGAGGTGCTTGGTACTTAATTCACAAAAGCAGCATCAAGATTCACCAATATGCTGGTGATGTACAACTCTACTTGAAAATCTCCTCTGCTTCAGATATTTAACACCTCAACCACTGACTGCTCATCATCTAGATTTGGTGTCCAGCAATCACCTGAAACTCAACCCAACCAAAACCCAATTCCTATGATTTGACATGAACAAACTAAAAATTGTACAAACCTGCCTTAATGACATGGGTTTTTAAAGGGATTTTGCCAAAGTTTCTATTATTTTGGATGAGGTCTTTGTACGAGCCTCTCAACAGGTGGCTGTAACCATCGTGCAGCTGAGCTGGACGGATCACTACCTGTTGAATTTTAGACTCGCCTCTAAGAATTTCTGTGATCTTAATTTGGAGATGGGTAGAGTGGTTAGGCTATGGAAACAGGTCAAAGCAGAGGAATTAGGCCTGGCATTAGGAGTTGGCTGGGATAAGGCGAAGAATTTAGCCTTGCCCCTGCTTGATAGTTTTCAGCAAGGGGTGGAAATGACTATGGACCTACTAGTGCCCCCTATATTTAGGGGACCCAGCAGTCAGAAGAAACCAGGTCATCCCTGGTTCACAAAGGAGCTTAAACTCCTTCAAAGAAAGTACCGACAACAGGAACGTCGGTGGAAACTTAATCCAGTACCTGAGGAAAGGGCGGCTCTTAAGTTCACTTTAAAAGTTTATAAAGCAGCGCAATTTAAGGCCAAATCCAATTTCTACACCACTAAAGTGAAGGAGGCATTAAATGCCCCTAGGGAGCTTTTCAAGACGATTAAAGCTTTATCTGCGCCCCTTGAGCCTGCTGGTTTAGAAACTCTCAGGAATTCTGCAATAGGGTTGCTATGCATTTTGAGAAGAAGATTCTACAAATACATGGCAACTTTGATCCCCAGGACATCTTTGGAGTACTTCCTTCCGTGACACCTGCTAGTTCTATTGCAAGCGGCAAATCGCTGTTTTGAGATTTCCATCTTCCTACCTTGGACAATATTAAAAAGAGGATTCTTGAAATCAAGTCTGGGTCCCCTCTTGATCCGTGTCCTCCCTCTATCTTTCATCTGGTTCCTGACATGATGGCTCGCATGTTAGCTCTCCTCTATCAAGAGGTATTAATGTCCGGGGTGTACCCCTCTTCTTGGAGAGAAACTATAGTGGTACCCCTCAAAAAAAAAAAAAAACGGTGATAGCCAGGACTTGAGTAATTTGAGGCCAATAGCACTTCTCCCATATCTGGCGAAGATTTTAGAAAAAATTCTGAGTCTGTAACTGGCTGAGTTTCTAACTAATCGGAAGTCCTTGATGTTTCCCAACATGGTTTCAGGAAAGTGCACAGCACTGAAACAGCCTTGATCTCTTCATCCAATGCTATTCGGAGGATAGTTGATGAAGGCCAGGGGGCTATTCTGGTTCTTCTAGATTTACCTGCGGCCTTTGACACTATCTCTCCTATATTGTTGACGTCTTGTCTTCATCAAGTGGGGATAAGGGACCGGGCGCTTAAGCTCTTGGAGTCCTTTCTTACGAATAGATGGACCACAGTTAGCTGTGGTGATTTTAAATCCACACCTTATCTTTTGCCTTGCGGGATTCCTCAGGGATCTTCCCTCAGCCCCATGCTGTTTAATGTGTATGTAACTCCATTGGCTAGTTTAAGTCGAACTTTTGGTTTCATTCCATCTTCTTACGCAGATGACTCCCAGCTTATTATTCCTATTAATCAGCCATGGGAGGAGGTGGGGGATCGGTTTAGCAATTGTATGCTGGCAGTGAGTAAATGGATGAATACTAATTGGCTCAAAATGAACGCCACCAAAACTGAAATTTTATGCTTTGGACTTCGGAAGGAGCTATGGAACTCACGGTGGTGGCCCTCTGAATGTGGCAATTGTTCTGTGCCCTCTATTGTTAGTAGGAATTTGGGCATTTTGTTTGATGAACAGTTACCCTTTAAAAATTAGGTTAATCATACGGTGAAGATCAGTTTATGGTCCATCAAAATGCTCAGATTTTGTTTTTCCCTATTTGTCATATGAATGGAGAGTATCTGCCATTTTGGCACTGGTGATGTCCAAGGTAGACTATTGCAATGCCTTATTTCTTAATTTGGACAAAGTGCTGATTAACAGGCTTCAATTAGTTCAGAATTCCGCCGCCAGAACGGTTCTCAATATCCCTCTGCAGATATCAGTTAGAGAGAGCCTGAAGCAATTACATTGGTTTCCAGGGGCTCAGCATATACAATTTAAATCGCTCTGTCTAACATTTAAGGCAGCTCATGGAATTGGACCACGGTATTTGACTTCCAGACTTCATTGGTATGTACCTAAGAGAAATCTGAGGTCTTCTCAAGCTTATTGGATACAGGTTCCTCAAACCTATAAAGCTAAATGGGGGGATAAAGCCTTTACTGTGGCTGCTGTCAGAAGGTGTAACTTGCTCCCTTTGAACATCAGGCAAGAATCCTGTTATTTGAAATTTAGGAAATTGGTAAAAACCTAGCTTTTTCCTTGTTAAAATTTCTTCCTGGTGGTTTATGACCTGTGTTTCGGTTTTCCCTTTCTCTTTTCTTCTGTTTATTGTGTGTTTTATAACTCTTTTTTTCTGGCTAGTGCCCTTTATTGTGTCCCCTTCTTCTCACGTTCTCTCCTCCTAGTGCCTCGATGCTCTTTTGAGTAGGAATGCGCTTTATAAATCACGGCATACATACATACATACATACATACAAATGTGTTACCATTTGTCGATATTTGGCTGTATGGAATTGACCTACTCTTGAGCAGTACACAGTCTGGCAGTAACTATATCATTATATATATGATAGATACATTATTTTGAGGTTTTAACTAGTCTGTGTCAAGCATTATACTTCTTGTAGTTAAGTTTATATTGCATTGTATTTGGGTCTTGTTGGACTTTTTTGCTTATGCAGGGTCATCCACAATCTTTGTGTCTCCCGCCTCCTATTTTTTCTGAATTGTTGCTGTTGACTTTGGAACTCTGAGCACTTTACCACTGCTAACCAGTGCTAAAGTGCATATGCTCTCTGTGTAAATTGTATGTAATTGGTTTATCCATGACTGGCATAATTGATTTACTAGTAAGTCCCTAGTAAAGTGCACTAGAAGTGCCAGGGCCTGTAAATCAAATGCTACTAGTGGGCCTGCAGCACTGTGCCACCCACATAAGTAGCTCTGTAATCATGTCTCAGACCTGCCACTGCAGTGACTGTGTGTGCAGTGTTAATTGTAAATTCGACTTGGCAAGTGTACCCACTTGCCAGGCCTAATCCTTCCTTTTTCTTACATGTAAGGCACCCCTAAGGTAGGACATATAGTAATATGTCCTGACAGTGAAATATTGCTAAATTTGTTTTTCACTGTTGCAAGGCATGTCCCTCTCATAGCTTAAAATGGGGGCTACCTTTAAATCTGATTAAAGTGTAGATTCCCTTTGGGAGCGGATGGACATGTGGAGTTTGTGGTCTCTGAGCTCTCAATTTAAAAATACATCTCTTAGTAAAGTTGATTTTAAGAGTGTGTGTTTGAAAATGCCACTTTTAGAAAGTGAGCATGTTCTTGCTTCTACCATTTCTGTGACTCTGCCTGTTTGTGGATTCCCTGTCTGGGTCAGTTTGACCCTTGGGCTGGTTGCACCTCACACTAGACAGTGACACAAAGGGAGCTGGGGTGTAGTCTGCATTTCCTGATGAGCCATCTGTGCTAGGAGGGAGGGGAGAAGTGGACACTTACATCTGAAACGGCTGTGCCTGTCCTCACACAATGCAGTCTCTGACCCCCTGGTGAGTGTCTGGGGCCTGGCCTGGGTAAGGCAGGATTTCACATTCAAAAGAGACTTTACTTTGAAGTAGGCATACTTCAAAGGAGAAATTGGGTATAAGAAGGGCACCCAAAAGCACAGACTTTAGAACACTACAAGAGGAACCTCTACCTGGAGAAGAGCTGAGGAGAAGTGCTGCCCTGCCTGTGACTGTGCTTTGTGGAGCTATCCTGCAGTTGCTGCTTCTGCCAGAGTAAGAGGGCAAAGACTGGACTTGTGTGCCTTCCATCTTGTGAAGAAATCTCCAAGGGCTTGATTTAGAGCTTGCCTCCTGTTGTTTGAAGTCTCAGGGACAGCAAAGACTTCTCTCTGCCAGCACCTGGAGTCTCTGGAGAGACTCCTGCTCTGACAAGTGGTGCCCTATCCAGTCCCTGGGCCCTTGAAAGGAAAGCTGGTGGAAATCCAAGGAAGTCGACTTCGGACGACTTCGGACCGACGCTGCTGCTGAATCAGGTGATGCCGCCTGCAACCGACTCTGTGATCTTCGCTGGAAAAGCGACGACCTTCACAGGCCAGACGCCACTGCAGCCCAGCTGAAGTCCGCGACTCCGTGGAAGTCGCCGCACCACGTCGTGACCGACGCCACTCGAAGTGCGTGGATTCAACGTTTCGCACAGACTCTGTGATCCCCGACTTCGTGCATCGACTTGTTTTCACTCTTTACCAAAGGTACTGTACTTGGGGGTCTACGCAACTACGTGTCCGGCGCAGCTGATGTTGGCTTGTTGGGAACGACTCCGTCACGACGCCGTGTTAACACCTCATTGAAGCATTTTGTATTTCTAAGCGCTATTTTTTAGTTTAATCTTTAAAAATTCATCACTTGACTTGTGTATGTCAGATGTTTGTCGTTTTGGTCTTGTTTTGTTTGTATAAATATTTCCTATTTTTCTAAACTGATGTTGTGTCATTTTGTAGTGTTTTCATTAAGTTACTATGAGTTTTGGTACAAATACTTTACACCTAGCACTCTGAAGTTAAGCATACTGCTCTGCCAAGCTACCAAGGGATTAAGCAGGGGTTAGCTGAGGGTGATTCTCTTTTATCCTTATTAGAGTGAGGGTCCTTGCTTGAACAGGGGGTAACCTGACTGTCAACCAAAAACCCCATTTCGAACTGGTCTAGAAACTGATCAATGACTCTCAACCAAAATTCCTTCATTTGGGTGCATTCAGCAAGAATGTTCCCCAATTCATGTTTAAAAACTCTCCCTTTTAATAAATTTGTTATTAAATCATAGTGTGCTAGCCCACTGTCATTTACAGTCAGCACATTTTCCATTGAAATAGCCACAAAATTGACCTCTTACATGCATTTTTACCGATGCAACTATAAACCGTACAAACCGAAATGTTTTGAAATTCTACAAATATTTTTCATTTGCACGTCACAAAGTAAATTGTTCTGATTTGTTTTGACCATGTTAAATATTTGTTTTCATCACACCTCTAACTTACAAAAAATGTGCTTTCCTAATTGCTGATATATTTTTTTATATTTTTACTGATAATGTACAAGCTAAACATTGTGTGTTAAAAATAAAACCTGACATCTTACAGTCTTTTGTTTCACAAGGGCTGTCAGACAGAAAACGTTACAAAATCCTTTACCTTTGCAGTCAGAGAAAAAGAAGTAAGTACCAATATTCAGGATAAAATAGGCAGCAATTGAAGACATAAGCTGACGTTTGACCTCTGTCTTCAAACACACAGCAAATGTGACAAGAAAAAACAGTATTTAAATCTTTCTTGCTCATTCACTTTCTGAATAAACAGCACACCTGTTCTTTAGCTGTCTACCAGCCAGTGGCGTAGCGTGGGGGGTGCAGGAGGGGCCGGCCGCACCGGGCGCAACATCGGGGGGGGGGAATCGAGTGCTAAAATCCACGGGTTAGGGGCCGCAAATTACTTGCCTTGCCCCGGGTGCTGACAACCCACGCTACGGCACTGCTACCAGCAGGAGTAAGTAAGCCCTAAAGAGCTCGACTGACCCACCATAGTGAGTGGGCAAGTCGATTGTTGGAGGCCTGTGTATGCTCCAAGGAGACTGTGTTTAGATTCTTTCCAGAAACACAAAGGACTACTGAAGGAGTAATTACACAATAATCCCAAGAATATTCTGATTTGTGTCAACAGAATCCACCCATTGATTTCAATGAAAGAATCATAAAATTGTATGTTCCACATATAACATGTAATGAGGAAAATTCTCTTTCAGGTTATATTGAATGAGAAAGTGTTTATTATGAGTACTTTTTTCAATCAATACTAAATCAGCCATTTCATATCAAAGGCTCACTTAGAAAACACACACATTGATACAGAGCCACAGGAATGTTAGTAAAGGTTCTTATGGTTGTAGCCTAAATCAGTGAGAAATCCACTCAGCTGTATTATGGTCTGAACAGTAACTTTTGTATTCTTTCTGATATGAACGCACAAGAATGCTTATGGATATGATTGAACTCTGCTTAACAAGCAACAATTTTCTTTCCAACAATGAGATATCTAAAATAAGCAAATGTGTGGGAATGCAACGGGCATCTCATTTTCACCTAATTATGCGGATCTCACCATGGGTGGTGTGAAAAGGAGCTAGCTTGGGGTGAAAGTAATGTGGACTAGATATATCAATTATTTGTTTATTACTTGGAGTGATACAGAAGCAACATTCAATCAGTATTTCCAGGGTCTAAATGACAATAACAAATTATTGAAGTAAGGGACAAGTAAAATTCCTTGGCCTGCGAATGTATGTGAGTGGAGGACACTTGGAGACCACATTATATAGAAAAGAAACCTCTACAAATAGCATCTTGCATGGCTCTAGCTTTCACCCAAAATCCTTACTATGAAGTATTCCATTTGGAGAATTTTTGAGAATGAAAAGAAACTGCTCTATTAGAAAATATTTAGAATTGAAATATTAAAAAGTTAATCAGAGATTCTCATCACCGGGCCATCGACATTCTGACATTCAAAGAAGCTTGCAAAGATCCAAAGAAAAAACAAGAAATGAAACCTTGATTTCAACTAAAAGAAAAAACACTAAATCAGATGGCGACAAACTAAGGTTAATACTGATATATAGTAAGGAAACCAATGCAATTAGACAAATGGTCTAGAAATATTTGCATTTAATTCAGAAATATACTATGGGCCTGATTACGACCTTGGCGGAGGGGTTACTCTGTCACAAACGTAACGGATATCCCATCGCCCTATTACAAGTTCCATTATATCCTTTGAGACTTGTAAAATCTTGGACAGTGTATCCGTCACATTTGTGAAGGAGTCTCCCATCCGCCAAGGTCATAATCAGGTCCCATGTTTCGAAGAGCTCCATTGCTGAAAGACAAATTTGTGAGGAGCCACTTCAATATCAAGAAAAATACAACTTGGCTAGAGAAAACATAGATGGGTAAACCAAGTGTAAATAATGCAAAGCCTGTAAAATTGGGAAGAATATTAAAACATTCTAGGACAAAGACAGGAAATCTCTCACAATCAACAAAAGGTTGAACTGTGACTCACAATATGTAGTTTATGTCCTGGAATGTACAAGCTGTTTAAAATACATTGGCAGCATTGTTTGTCCATTGAAAAATAAAGGGATCCTGGAATACATTAGAGCAGTGCAAAACAAGGACCCATCTCATAACATAGCAAAATATTATGGCCCTCATTATGACATTGGCGGTAAATCCCACTTACCGCCACGCTGACTGCCGCCAACTAACCGATGCCGCAGATATCGATAGCTAGGAAGATGGAGCTATGGCGGAGAATCGTGGATAGGGTCAATGCCGTGGGATAGCACCCAAGAACTAAGGATGACATCAGGAAGAGGTGGAACAACCTACGGGGAAGGTACGTTCCATTGCAGCAAGACACCAGCTTGCTGTACAGACGACTGGCGGTGCACCCCGACCTCCTCCCCCACAACTAACAGCATGGGAGGAGCAAGTCTTGCCAATCCTGCATCCTGAGGGCCTGGCTGGAGTAGGGGGAGGATTGGACTCTGGTAAGTCAACTCTCTACTACTATCACCCCCCTAACTGCATGCCATCACATACCCCCACTCTCACCCTCACTCCCATCACTCCACCAATTCCCACACACCCCACCAACACATCTCACTTATCCCAATGCCAAGCCTTGCATGCTCTACCAATGCATGGATACCACTCACAGCCCTGCATGGGCCCTCAATACTAAAGAATGGACACTATAGAGAACTAATCATCCCACGATACACCAACCTACACAAGTGAAAACTGCCAGGGCAAATACAACGAAAGAGGGCAAGCCACGGATGCACAATATGTCAGACACAAAAACCATAACACATCCTTTACATCCCCACAGGTACCCCAGCCAATGTCAGCGTAGGAGGTGCCAGCAATATCCTGTCCCCCAACAAAAGAGACCCACACTGCTGACAGCAACTCTGGTCTTCAGGATCTGGATCTGGATGACCTACCTGGCCCATCAGGGACCTCTGGACAGTCGGTTACCCAGACCCAGTCACACACCACCACAGAGCCTCCCCCATCAGGAAATACCACCACAGCACCCACCCAGTGTACCCACACATCTGTACCCAGGACACGTCAATCAGCAGTGTGTTCACCTCTACAGGGACCCCAGGCCACACCTCATACCCAAGACAATCAGGGACCTGGGGTCAGTGGCAGTGGCTTGTCAGCACATTGAGAACATTGGCTGTGACATTCTTTTTGCCGAGCCCAAGCCCACTGTCTCTTGGAAAGAACCAGTTGCTAGGAAATGGAGCACTGATAGAACTTGCACAAGAGGGGTGGTCCCAGTGGGGTGATGGATGGCAGATATCAGGTCAGGCTCCAGTTGGGAACACACCTCTGTGTTTGTGGCCCCTGTCAAGTCTATAGGTCAGGATAATGTGCCTGTCCTCCTGTGTTGCCAAGTCCACCAGGGGTCTGTACATGAGGGTATGTCTCCATCTCCTATTCATCCGCAGTGGTAGGAATGTAAGGGACAAAAGAGTGAGGAGCCAGTCACAAACTGAACAATGGAGCTACAACAGAACTTTGCATCCTGTTAACTTGTAATGAGTCAGTGTGAGTTGTCCAGTATGTCCTAGTATCACCAGTGATGCAGCAATTTTCCAGGCCCTGCTCCCCCGCAAAATGGCGTCTGCCTGTCCTGTGTGGAGGGACAGGTGGAAGTGAGGTAATTCCGCTGATGTTGTTCGCCACTGTGGGAGGTGGTAGGAAGCACTGTGCAACTCCTCATTGCTTATAATTAGGCCATATGGGGTACAGTAGCCAATGGTGATCTACGTTGGTGGTGACAATATGCACCGCCACAGACGTGACCGCCATTTTCTATCTGATTGTGGGCACGATGCATGTGGCATGAATGCATGGAGTGGTGTGTGTGAAGGCCTTGTGTAAGGGGGGTGGGTTGATGTCCTCTGGGCAGCTTATAAGTTGTGTGCTGGGCCATGTGTGTGCCAACGGTGATGGAAACGGATTTGGTGGGCCTAATGTGTAACTGGATGAACTGTTTGTCAAAATCTATTTTACTGTGTGTATTGCCTCTGCATGTCAGAGCCCATCAAAAGAAGGGTATATGGCATGCTATCACCAAGGAAGTGCGGACTCTGGGGGTCTATGGCAGGTGGAACACCCACTGTTGGAAACGGTGGGAGGACCTGAGACGTTAGGCATAGAAGATGGCAGAGGCCCAACTGGGGATGGCTTCCCAACGAGGAAGGGGTGCCCGTTGAACCCTGACCCCCCTGATGGCCTGCATACTGGTGGTGGCCTGTCCAGATCTGGATGGGCGCTTGAGGGCATCACAGCAGCCACAAGGGTGTGAGTACAGTGCCCATCATTACAACTTACGCATGGTAGGGTAGTATCTGGGTGGGGGATGTGTGACAGTGGGTGCCCCTAGGCCAGGCCTGAGATTGCAGTGTAGGTCCCCTGGTGACTAGGATTCAGAAGGGAGCTTGTAGGTATCCACTACTGGGCAGGGCTGCGTGGGTTCAAGGTGTGCTGCATTTGGCGGTGTGTGCCCCTCCCCATGCCTTGGCTGCTAACTATTTCTCTGGTAGTGCTATGGCATATTATGTAGGCCTGTTCCCTGTGTGTGAGGGTGTTGTATACGCCAACTGCGGTGTTGGTGCAGCCATTGACCAAGTGTATTCTTTGTCTTTTCCCCCCACTTTTTGTTTTGTCATCCTGTCCTTATGTGCATTACCATCATCTGGCAGAGGAGCAGAGGCTCCGGCGACAGAGGGAGCTGCATCCCACAGGACCCAGGAGGCAGAGTCCACCGACGGTGAGGGCACCAGTAGGACGGAGGGCGAGGGGAGCACCATGGTGGAGAATGGAGGGGACAGTTCTGACACAGATACCTCCTCCCATGGAAGCTCCCTGGTGGTGGCGGACACTTCTGTGACCACCCGAGCTACAGGTACATCCGCCACCCCTGTACCAGCACCGCCCTTACAGCAGCCCCTCATCGAGTTTCCCATGCCCGCACACCCAGGAGGGTAGGCATCTCCTTCGCCCCAGGCACCTCAGGCTCTGCCCCAGTTAGCCCTGCTGCCCTGAGTGAGGAGGCATTTGACCTCCTGAGATCCGTCTCTGTAGGGCAGTCCACCATTGTGAATGCTATCCAGGGGCTGGCAGCCTAGATGCAACAATCTAATGCATTCCTGGAGGGCATTCACACTGGATTGGCGGCCCAACAGAGATCGATTCAGGCTCTGGCCTCCTCTCTGATGGCAGCCATTGTCCCTGTTTCAACCCTCCCCCTTCCACTGCCCAGTCCAATTCTCCTCAACCCCAACCCATCCCAAGCACACAGGCAGACAAGCATGCACACAAGACAACACCCAAGAGTGTCACAGGCAAACACAAGCACCACACTTCATCTCACAGGTGCTCACACAAACACCATCCAGTTGCAGACACACCAACATCCACTATTTCCACTGTCTCCCCTCCTACTCCTCCCCCACCTCCCACTCAGTTCCGTCCACAGTCACACCTGCATGCACTACATCATCATCCACTACCAGCATCACCACACCAAGCAGAACACACCCCTCACTGGCACACACCTCCACAACATCCATGCACATGTTTCCTGTGTCCTCTCCCACTGTGTCTGTCCCCCCTTCTAAAGTACACAAACGCAAGCACTCACACACCCAACAGCCATCTGTTGGCCTGGTCTGTAGTGGGTATCTTGGGTACATACACCTTGTACAAGTTCCAGTTATCCCGTATTAGTGAAGTAGTAGTGTTCTAGCATCTTAGGCTGATAGAGGTAGCTATAGCAGAGCAGCTTAGACTGAACTAGGAGACATGCAAAGCTCATGCAATACCACTTATAGTTACACAGTACTTATACACAAGTAAAGACAATACTCAGTGTTACCAAAAATAAAGGTATTTATTTGGGTGACACAGCACCAAAAATATCTTAGAGACAATACTCCTTCTGGAGGTAAGTATTATACACAATATATACACTAGACACCAAAATTAGACAAGTAAATAGTCATAGAACAGTGCAAGCAATAGGAAAGGCTATAGAATGTAATGGGAGAAAATAGGCCTAGATGCAACACAAACCATATACTAAGAAAGTGGAATGGGAATCACGAATTTCCCCCTAGACAAGTGTAGTGTGTGCAGAATCACTGGGAGAGTAAGCATACAGTAAAGGTAAATAAATTACCCCACCCCAGAGCCCAGAAAAGCAGGAGTAAAGTACTGCAAGTTTCCTTAGGACACACTACACCTCGTTTTGGGGATTTTGCAGCAGACAACCAAGTCTGCAAAGAACAACTGCTGGATTATTGGACCTGAAGACCTGCAAAGGAAGGAGACCAAGTCCAGAAGTCAAAAGAAGTTCCAGGAAGGACAGGAGCCCCTGCCAACCCAGAAGAAGGTGCAAAAGAAGAGTCCCCGGTTAGTCAAAGATTTTAGGAATGCACCCTAGGAAGATCCCAGTGGGTTTCTGCAAGATGCAAAAGATGTCCCACAGCGTGAAGATCTTTGCAGATGAGATTTCGTGTTGGAAGTCGCCAACAAGCCTTGGCTATGACAAAAGTGTGTTTGGTGTCAAAATGGCACTGGATGGACCCAGGAGGGACTTGGGGGCCTCAACTCTGGGTGAGGAGGAACAAGAGGCTCTCAGCACTTTAGAGCGCCCTCGTGATGCCAGCCAGCACCCCCAGACGTTGCAGGATCCAGGTTTAAAGGAGGTGCAAAATGCAGTTGATGCAGCACAGCAAAAGAAGGTCCCACGCCACCGGAGAACAACTCAGCGAGTTGAGCATCACAGGATGGAGTGCTGGGGACCTGGGCCAGGCTGTGCATAAAGGAATTTTTCAAAAAATGCACAGAGGCCTAAGGAGGCGAAGAAGACATAGTACACAGGGGTACCGTCGCTCTTGGAAAAGGCAAGGTCTGACCTCCTCCAAATTGCGTCAGCAGGACCTCAGGACAGTCTGTATTGATGTTGTCCACCCTCTTTGTCCTTAGGATCATGCTTGTTGTTGTGAGAGGAGTCCCAGGGTACCAGTTGTTGTCTTGGAAGGTACCTGCTTGGAGCAGGGGAGTGACTCTGTCACACCACGGGAGATTTCTTTGGTTCTTCTGGTGCAGGATGAAGACAGTCCCCAGAGTTTGCACACTGTGTAAACTGTTGCAGTTGCTGACTTTTTTTTACTGGATAAAAGTGTCTCTTGTAGACTCTTTGTTGTAGTTACAGTTTTTCTTGGAGCAGGCTGCGGTTGATCCGAGGTCAGAAGAGTCTGAAGTTGTTGCAGATGATTCCTGAAGGAAACTTGCAAGCAGAATCTGAAGAGAACCCACAGGAGAGACCCTAAATAGCCCCCAGAGGGGGATTGGCTACCTTATCAGTTATGGACCTGTCAGGAAGGGTCCCTGATGTCACCTGCTTGCACTGGCCACTCAGAGCCCTCCAGAGTGCCCCCACACCTTGCAAAGCAAGATGGCTGAAGTCTGGGACACACTGGAGGAGCTCTGGGCACCACCCCTGGGGTGGTGATGGACAGGGGAGTGGTCACTCCCCTTTCCTTTGTCCAGTTTCCTGCCAGAGCAGGAGAGAAGGGGTCCCTGAACCAGTGTAGACTGGTTTATGCAAGGAGGGCACCATCTGTGCCCTTCAAAGCATTTCCAGAGGATGCGTAGGCTACCCCTCCCCAGCCTGTAACACATATTTCCGAAGGGAGAGGGTGTAACACCCTGCTCTCAGAGGAAATGCTTTGTTCTGCCTTCCTAGGACTGAGCTGCCCAGACCCCAGAGGACAGAACCCTGTCTGTGGGGTGGCAGCAGCTGTAGCTTCAGTGCAAGCCTCAGAGAGCTGGTTTGGCAGTACTGGGGGTCCATGGTGGAGCCCCCAGGATGCATGGAATTGGCTCCCCAATACCAGAGTTGGAATGGGGGGACAATTCCATGATCTTAGACATGTTACATGACCATATTCTGAGTTACCATAGTGAAGCTACATATAGGTTTTGACCTATATGTAGTGCACGCGTGTAATGGCGTCCTCACACTCACAAAATCTGTGGAAATGGCCCTGAAGTATGTGGGGACACCTTTGCTAGTGCAAGGGTGCCCTCACACTTAGTAACTTTACACGTAACCTTCAGCAAATGAAGTTTAGACATATAGGTGACTTATAAGTTACTTAAGTGCGGTGAAAATGGCTGTGAAATAACGTGTGTGTTATTTCACGCAGGCAGCAATGGCAGTTCTGTGTAAGGGTTTGTCTGAGTTCCCTATGTGTAGAAAAAGAAATGCTGGGGCCCATATGGATCTCCTGGAACCCCAATGCCCTGGGTACCTACAGTGACAAATTTAAAAGCAGAGACAGCATACGAACTGAGGTTTGGATTAGCAGAGCCTCAGTGACACAGGCACTACACAGGCATACACATTAGGCCATAAAGTATGAGCATTGGGGTCCTGGCTAGCAGGATCCCAGTGAGACAGGCAAAACACACTGACATATAGGTTTTTATCTATGAGCACTGGGGTCCTGGCTAGCAGGATTCCAGTGACACAGTAAAAACACACTGACGCACACTCACAAACAGGTCAAAAGTGGGGGTAACCATGCTAGAAAGAGGCTACTTTCTCACACCATCCACCTCACAACAGCATACAGCCCATGCACCTGCACCCAAAAGCAGCAGACAGACACCTCTAGCAACCACTCCCTCATCCTCCCCTCCCATTCCTTCTCCCTCGTCCCCCCCAATGTCCCCAAAAAACTGTTCCTATCCACCATTGACCTCTTTCCTACCCCTCCCTCCCATGCTGCACATATGGGCAGGGTAGGAAGAACCCAGCCAAGCACCTCAGCCTCACAGTCCACGGGCCCAGCCATCACCACACCCCCTTGTGGTGGAAAAGGATCCAGGCCACATGTCCTTAAGATGAATGAGTCTGCATTAGGCACCCTCAAGGGAAAGGAGCCTGCCCCAGCTGCCAGGAAAACCAGGGAGCCTGCACCAGCAGGCAAGAAAGGAAAGGAGCCTGCCCCAGCTGCCAGGTAGACCAAGGAGCCTGCACCAGCAGGCAAGAAGGATAAGAAACCTGCCCCAGCAGCCAGGAAGACCAAGGAGCCTGCACCAGCAGGCAGGAAGACCAATGGGCCTGGGGCAGGAACTGTGATGAAGCCCCCACCACCAACCATAGTTGTGCAGCACTCCAAGGTTGCAGGGTTGGGCAGGAGCCTCCCCCCACCAGCAGCACCACCACCACTGTGCAGCCATCCGAAGTTGCAGGGGATGGGCAGGAGCCTCCCCTCATCAGCAGCACCACCACCACTGTGCAGCCATAGGAAGTTGCAGGGGATGGGCAGGAGCTGTCCCCTACCAGCAGCACCACCACTGTGCAGCCATCACCGCTGGAGGACGGTATGTAATCCTGCCTCAATGGGCTGCTGTGCAGCCTGCCCCCTCCAAAGCCAGTGGGTATGACCCCTACCTAAGAGACTGCGACATGGAACTCCCCAGGATCAAGTACAGAGCATGTTGTCTCCTCCAGAACAAGTGGATAAGACACCAACCTGCGATACTGTGGCCTTGCACTCCCCAGGATCAAGCACAGGGCATGTTGCCCCCTCCAGAACCAGTGTGTAAGACAACCACATGGCCATCACTCCCCAGGATCAAGCACAGGGCATGTTGCCCCCTCCAGAACCAGTGGGTAAGACACCCACCTGAGAGACTGTGGCCTTGCACTCCCCAGGATAAAGCACAGGGCATGTTTCCCCCTCCAGAACCAGTGGGTAAGACACCCACAGGGTCAGCACTTCCCACGATCAAGCACAGGGCATGTTGCCCTCTCCAGAACCAGTGGGGAAGACACCCACATGGCCATGACCCCACAGGATCAAGCACAGGGCATGTTGCCCCCCTCCAGAATGAGTGGGGAAGACACCCACTTGAGAGATTGTGGCCTTGCACTCCCCAGGATCAAGCACAGGGCATGTTGCCCCCTCCAGAACCAGTGGTCTTGTTACATCTCCCAGCTGAGGTGCCCCCCTGCTCCCAGTCCCCCTGAGGTGCCTGCCTATTTACCAGCTGATGCCCTTGCAGTGTTCTCTCCGTGTTGAAGCAGGTGACGTGAGGCTGTGGACTTTGGCCTGTGGCCATGTGGCCTATGAGCACTGTGGACTGGACTGTGTCCCTTTTTCTGTACATATGTATATATCTATTATCTTGCCTAACTTATTTTTCATACTGTGTTGATCACATTACATTCACTTTGCGAAGTTGTTTTGTTCTTGCATTATTCAGCAGAGTTACGGGGTAAAATTGTTTTTATAATGCATCTGGTTGTGTGTGTGGGGTGTGTGTGGTGTGTGTGTGTGTGTCACTCTCGTTTTCCTCCCCCCCTCCTTTGTGTGCTAGGCGGCTGTACTCACTGTCGTTGTCTTTGCCGGCATTGGTGTTCGTGGTGGAGCAGAACGTAGAAGATCATCAGGAAGACATGCAGTTCTGGTTCCATGGCGGCGTGCTTCTTCCCTGGGTCTCCAGTGGTGAGTCCATTCCCTTCTGAGCTCTGTTTCTGACAGGCTTTTGATGTTGTTGGTACCGCCCCAGAAAAGGTGGCGGTTTGCAGGGTCATAATATGGTGGGCAGAACATTGACTTCCACCTGGCTGTAGGCGGCTACCGCTGTGGTGGCTGTTGTTTCTGCCCTGGCGGTCACTGTGGTACATTGGCTGTCTTCCGGAGATTTTTCCGCCATGGTCATAATTTGGCGGTAGTTACAGCCAGCTTGTTGGCGGTATTACTGCCACTTTATCACCGACCGCCAGAGTCGTAATGAGGGCCTATATGAATTAATGTCAAGACAGTAGGGAAACCATGAAATATAATGCAATTGATATGACAGTTGGAGTCCAAGTATATTATTCTGCTATGAACGAGACAGCTGTGTGGGCTAAATAATGTTTAAGAGCAGTCATGTCCATTTGTATATTCCAGGGAAGATACTCAGGGTGAATATCAGCGACTCTCATTTAGAACTAAAATTGAAGCTAAAGATAACTGATAAGGGTTGTAATTATTCTCCTTGGGTATTAAGATTGATTTATTGTTGCCAGATCACTATTGAATAATTTGTTTGGCACGAAATAATTGCAATAATGATAGCTCTCACCACTCTGGTGAGAATCAGCCTCCAATTCATTGAACCAGAACAAATGTGGTGCTGGAACCCAACTGATATGGTCAGTTACTTTGTAATTTCTGTATCATTTTATACCAATGAGTTAAATGTAATTTTGACTCTGATTAGTTGATTATGATTTCCTATATGATTAATATTACAGAGTGGAAGAACCTCATGACCAGGCGACTTAGACAAGAAATGAACAGATCGGTAATCAGTACATGTTTTGTTAGCATTATGCCAAATAATTATTAGATGATCATTGTATAGGTGATCTGCACTTCAAAATGATGATTGCATTTTAGAAGCGGATTGTTAATTACATTTTGGGAATTGTATTTTATACGTACTGTTTTTTTGGGCTGGGTCTCCCTAAATTCAGCATAGGAGCATGAGAAGTAGATTATAAATAGGAATGGAAACGGACTCTTATCAGGTGTCAGAAAAGCCAAAGAGTTGAAATGCGTTGAACTCATGTTTTCTCCTAAATTAAATAACTAACTGTGAATTGAGACTTTCAAAGTGCTTCGGCTGTTTAGTTTGATATTAACGCATATTAGGGATTGGCTTCCTGAGCACCAGCACCAAGTTGAGCACATCAGAGCAGCCTGTGACCGGCTTTGGAAGATATGGATATATATCACTGCTGGGTAATTATACTTAGGTTAGCATTTCCATAGGAAATGCATTTTTTGTTCTACTAATAATTTTGCCACCATTTGATGAATCTCCAAGAAACTTTCCAAAAGGTTTTGCTTTTTTGCCTAGTTTCTGCATAGGACATTTCAGTGTGATCTGTGAATCAGGGGTAGAGAAAAACTTGGGCCCCAAAACAAAATTTACTGATGCGTTTTCCATTTAAATTTTTAGGCATTCCTATCTCAAAAATGACACCCAAATTGGCAGGAAAGTAGATCTTGCTGAAAAAAGTGTGATTTTTGTGGTTTGATGCAAATCTGTTCAGTATTTTTTGAGATATTAAGCTACAAAAATACTTGCATGTCTGGATAGTTAGGTACGATAGACTCTTGTGAGAGTTCCTCAAACTTAGTTTAAAAAAAAATAGAGCATTCTGATTGGCCCAGGGGGCTTTTTTCCCCTTGGGCCATCTTGCTCCCACAGGAGTTAGGCTCCTGCGGAGTGAGCACTGTAATTGGTTGCTTGCAACATGAGGAAAAATGTTGCAGACAGACATTGCAGGACTCTTGGATTTTGGGCCTGATTATGAGTTTGGCTGCCGAATGAGCCAACCACCAAACTTGCAGGATGAGACTGTTGGCAACCTGGCAGCCTCACCCCTAGTCATGTTATGATGTTCCCACTGGGCTGACCGTCGGGAACATCGTAATATGACGTTCCCAATAGTCAGCCTGGCAGGAACAGTGCTACAGTATTGATTTCGACTTCCTTATGAGAGCCGAGGCCAACACCGTAGCACAACAGCACCAGTGGAATGCACACTGTCTGCAAAGGCTGGTGATAAGAGGACTAGTGATCAGCACGGAAGTGCTGAACTCAGCACCACCGTGGCTGACTATGAGTCCGACAGCTGTCATCCCATCGGGAACCATGTTCCTGGTGGGGATGACAGTCTGACCACCAGGGTCGTAATGTGACCTCCAGAAGTGTGGCGGTCCAACTGCCACCGTTAAGCTGGTGGTCTCAAGACCGCCAGCCTCGTACTGAGCCTCATAATGAGGACCTTAATCCCCTGTCATGAGTTTATTTTTTATTAAAAAAATAGTGTGGGCATGGTAGGGATGTCCTTTTTGGCCTTGTGGATGTGTCTGAGAGAGATCCTCACTCAAAAATATATATTTAAAAAAAAATAACAGCAATCAAAATAGAGTGCTGTGGGATCACATGAGAAACATGAGTCTATGTTTTAATTAGAGATAACATTGAGTACTGGGCTGTAAGAGCCTGGGATTCTTATCCTTTTTATTTTGGGGGAATGGGATGTGAATGGGGCACCTCTCTGGGTCCGGGGACCCCATCCGACAGGGCCAAAATTAAGTGAAGTCATGATTGCATGGGAAGGTGAGGGGGGCGTTTGAGGCCCACATCAGCAAACAAGTGAGGGCCCTAGGGACCCCACCCCCTGGGGCTAAATTCTAATGTAAAGGTAGGGGGCACCCTGTATGGTGCTGACTGGGGCTGCTGGGAACTTGGGGCTTTCCTACGGCCCCCAACAAAGTAATTTGTGGTTGCTTCGGGTGGGCTCCCCAGGGCTCTTGCTCACTCAGGAACCGAGGCAGCATGCCTCTTCCATTGTTTTAAAAAAGGCCTGGAGGAGTGGAGACCCTAGGGCCCCTGGTGGAAGAGGGAAGGTGAAATGCCACTCTCTAATATTTTTTTTAAAAAAACCCTGTGTAGGAGTCCCTAGAGGCCACTTATGGCTTGGGGCGGGGGCTGCACACCCTCTTCC